>NW_028262391.1:15130000-15753750 GCF_047370975.1 Nipponia nippon
GAGGGACAGGCTGCTCCAGCCGCGCTCGGCGCTGCGGGACGTCGGAGCAGAGCAGCCCCGCAGCCTCCCGCAGCCCAGCCCAGCCCCGGGGAGTTACAGCGAGCGGGCGGCGATCCAGCATAGCGCGGCCAGCATCCAGAGCCCCCAGGACACGCAGCCTGGCTCCCCTGCCAGACAAGCTGCTGGCCAGGCAGCAGAGCCACCGTGCCCCCCAGCCAGCATCCCCTGCATGGCTGGCTCCGAGCGTCCCTGGGCAGGGAGTGCCACCACAGGCTGCCGGCACTGCCCTGCAGGTGCGGCACCCAGCACCACCCTCCACCCACGGTACAGCACCCAGCAGCGCCCAGCAGCTCCCCTGGGGCAGAAAGTACCACGCACTGCTGGGAGCAGACTCCTGGTCAGACTAGGGCTCCCTAAACTGAGCAGAAGAAACCCGGAGGAGAATGGCAGCTCCAGCTCCTGCCCTGCAAGGAGATGCAAGCGCAAGATGCTGTAAAAGGGAAGTTTGGCTTCAAACCATATTCCCAAACCAGCTCTGCGCTTCTGCTGCAGGTATCAGTGCAGCAGGTAACGACATCAGCCAGGAAAACAAACTGCTTGTATTATAAAGCAAAGCCCCTTAAAAGGGGAGGCAGACCGCTGGGGTGCTGACATTGCTGCGGATCCCAAAGAACAGACTGGAGCCGGTTGCAGCCCGCACGCTCCCTCCACACGCACAAAGCACTTTAAGAAAACAACACTCAAAAACGGAAACTTGCCTTCTGCAGAAAGCAACAGGAGCAGGAGAGGCTCCTTCAGCAGGTGGCCGGGGCAAAGCACAACATCTCCTTTGTGCAGGCTCCTGACAACCGAGCAGCCCCGCATTGCCTCACGCCTGCCAGCTGCTCCTACGCACTGTACCGAGCTGTCGACGCGGCCCGGCTGGCGTTCCCCGGCAAGGGTAGAGCAGGGCGGATGCGATTCAGCAACAGACCAAACCACCACAGGAAAGCATTAATTTAACCACGATCCTCACCCATTACCTAGTTTGCCCACTGCTCAATAGCAGCATAAAATATTAACAAGCCTTTAGGTCCACATTTATAGTTCCTTCTTCTATCGAGGCAAGAGTCCTTTAGCACAGCAAGGAGCAGTTTGCATTTAACAAACCTGAGCAAACATTATTTGCTCGGTCGTATTTACATTATCCTCCATTCACTCACGCAAACACTGCAAGTGGTTTGGCAGGTCTTGTGGCCAAAGGTTTCTGTGAGCAACAAGCAGAGTCCTCCCCAAGCCCCAGGCCCTGGGGATTCCTGTTATTCACTAGATTTGGAAGGGTCTACACCAGGACACAGCCTGTCCAGCAAGGAGGCTCATGGAGACCCAGCTGGCAGTAAAGGGCTGAGAATGCAAAAGAAGAAAACTCAGGTACTTGCAACAAGAACAAAGAATTCAAAATGCTTTGAAGGAAAGAAATAGAATAGAAAAAATAGCTTAAAACTTCAATAAAGGATACCCCAACTTCAGTTTGACAGGTAATTTGACAGATAGTAGCTTCACACAAGACAGACGAAAAGAAATGGATGTTTCTGAGCAATCAGGTCCCTAAAGCATTGTAAGGGACAAAAGCAGAAACCATCCCTCCAAGGAGGGCGGGGAAGTCTGATCAAAGACTGATTTGCCTAGGGCACAACCTCTTCAGGAAACAAAGGCGAAACTCACCTTCTCCAGGAGAACCAGATTAAATAGTCTCTCCTGAGAATCTGCTTTCCATTATGGTACACTGACTTAAAATACCATTGACCGTATTCATTCAGTATAATTATGCTTTAGTTTTTCAGGTGGCAGGGAAATATCTTCCTTCCAGGGATGTAATTTTTAACTCGAGAGTAGGGACTCCAGGGGAAGCAGGAGCCAAGGCGAGAGCTCTGCTGTCAGGGGACCCTCCGCATGCACAGCGTGAACCGGCTGTACAGGACCAGCACAAAGGGTCACAAAGCCAAAACCAGCTTGGTTGCACACCCCACATCTGCTGTGGCTTTGCTCAGCAGTTGGTTTAATCTCTCCATCCACACTTAAGGCTTGAGAAGTACAAATTACAAGACAGCAATCCCTTTTTTTAGCATCAGAGACCAGCATCATCTGTTACTCTGGTTCACGACCTAAAAACAAAGCACAGTTTGTCTTTGCGAGCCTTTCCAGTCCTATCATTACTCCCTGCGCTGGACTAGGAATGAAGAGCACTGGCCAAGCGCACAAACATTTTCTCAGCAGGGCAACCAAGGAGTAAATTTCACTTAAGTCTGACCCCAAGTAAGTTCAGTCTTTTTAGTGTCAAGTATTAACATATGCATTAAAATCTGCCTTTATGACACTTCTGCAACTAGGTCAATGCCTAACAGATCAGTGAGGCAGAACATGATGCCATATAGGAAGTAACATCTCAAATATATTTAAGGATAAATTAGCACCAGATTTTTGGCCAGTCACATGGAGCTAATGTTTTAAAATACCAACGGGAAGTCACACAGAAAAACAACTGATACCAGCTCAGTGTGAAGGATATAAAAGCAGGATTTTCCTTGCACGGTGTGCTGTGCTCTGGTCTCCCTTCAGCTGGGAGATAGGGAGTGGTTTCAGTACCAGATTCTACAGAATAGGGCTGGTATAGCAGAAAAGGAAGAGGGCAATAAAGATCCTTTTACCTCATTTTTCAACACACTAAAGTGTTCTGTCAAATCAACAAACGAGCACTTAAAAAGAAAAAAAAAAAAAGATGACCAATAGCTTCTCAAAATGCAACATCACTCATTGAGATTCAACTGTTTAAACATTTTAGTCAGTTTTACAGGGCTTGCTTTGATCCCAACAGCTATAAAATACATCCTTTATGGAAGGAAACAACATTCCCGCATGGTTCCATCTGCTCCCATTGAAAGGAGGTTTCAGCAGCAGTCAAACAGCTAGGCTGGCTTCCAGATACCACGAACGGCCAGGTCTCTTGTTCTCAAAAGGGATGAGCTCCAACTATCAGAGTGCACTCTTATCCCCTGCCCAGGCCAATCCATAGCACGGAGCTCCCAGGTGAGCTAGCGATGCCCACTTATCCTTTCCCCCCCCCCCCCCTCAGTTCAGGCCTGCAGGACAGTGCAGTCCCTGCCCTGGCAAGGCCAGATACCAGTGCCACAGCTAAGCCTCCAGGTGCTTAGTGATCCTGCGAATTTTCTCCTTCTTGTTCCTGTTTCCATGTTTTTTCCAGGGCTTTCCTACCACATTCCCAGGATTGGGTGTAGTCACAGGCACAAGGCCGCTGCCGGGCCGGTATCCCATTGCTGCCCGGACCCCTTTCATCAGGGCACGGACGTTCTCCTGGAAGAGAAGACAGAATCACCAGTCACCAATGAGATGATGTTTAACCACAAGGAACTGTGATATGTTACTAAAACCAGACACAGGCAAGCCCCAACCCTACAAGACCTGCTCAGCCCCCAGCTCCAGAGCTGCAGGAAAGGTCACACCACACAGCTGAGACAAAGCCTTCCAGCATGCTCCAGTTCTGTCTGCAGCCATGCCATGCTGCACCAGGTCCTCAGCATCTGCCACTGCAAGCAGAGGCGGAACGTTGACGAGACACCAAGCTCCGACAGACATTAGCTACGGTGCTAGGATTGATTCTCACAGTCTGCTTTGCACACAACAAATTGTCTTTACAAATAAATCTGGCGTCTGTGAAAGCCAGAGACCAAAATAACTTGCTCAAGTCTGGAGCGTGGGTAGCACTGCCGGGGCTCACAGCTCGTGCCAACACTTTGGGCAGCCAGAGGAAGAGTCTGGTAATCCCAAAAATTCTTTTCAGGTCGTAGCTTTCTGAAACAGCTCACTATTTTTTGAAAAGGGCCTGCGTTCTTGTTTTCAAAATGCATGACTATCTTTAGCTGCACTGAAACAAATACTGTTCATATCCAGCTAACCAAGCAGAACGGATCACGCTGTCTATGGCCCTTCCTCTTCACTGCTAAACACCCTGTTTTGATCTTTGTCAGGTATGCAGACTTCATCAGCCATGGATCTGACACTTCATTACAAGTCACTAATAAATTTTTTCAGTGGCGTAGGGGCAAAAGAGATCCCTGTGCGACCTAACAAGAAGCATGTAAGTTAAGAGAAATTCCCACTTTCCACTTCATTTTGAGATTTCTCAATTAGATTTTAAATATGTTTCTGTGTTCTTTTCATCTGATTTCAGGTTCTGAGTCAAAACAACCATGTAGTACTAAAACAATTGTCTTAAAGAAGCTTATTATGTCCCCTAAATAAATCATCTCAAGAAAAGTTAGTGTGAAGGGCCTGTTAGTCCAAAACCATGTTCCTGGCCAGCTGCTGTGGCACACCACCCTCCTTCCTTGCCTTTCTTCCCAGCCACTCTCCTGTTTGCTCAAGATTGATGTTAGGCCCATAATGATGAGGGTCACCCTGCTGACCTTTTAAAAATCAACTATGTGCACCTCATTAGCTATCTTTCAGTCACCTAGCACATTCCCAGTGATTTAGGAGATGATAAAAAGAACAGAGAGCTCTTGGGTAGAAATTACGTGGAGATGCCAATGGCATCTAACACCATTAACAACCCAGCACCCCTCCATCCTCAAAGCTATTTTTTCCAGTAACTATGATACAGCAGTGCTGCTGTAAAAACTCCTAGGATAAATCTCCTCCAGAATTTACCTGGTGGAAAAATGTTTTGTCCACCACATTTTCAATTTGTTTTGCTTTGGTATTCTTCTCAGGCTTCACCTGTCCACTGGCCTGCACGGTTCTGCTCTCTGGGCACCCTTGGTGCTGGTGCTGAAAATCACTTGGGTCAATGCCAGGAGGTGGATGGCAATACAACAGCTTCCCCTGTGAAAGCAATGGGATACAGTTATTACCAAAAAAACTCAGAGAGAGACCCAGAGAGGAAAGAAACCAAGTCCAAATCTAAGAAGGGCCCGGGAAGTCCAGGGGCTGACACTGGCAGACTAACTATCAGTACAATTTATTTCTCCTACCAGGCAACAACTGGCTTGACTTCCAAGTCAAAGCACTATTCTACCCCTACTTCAAAGCACCATTTCCAGCTGCAACATCCAGCTGCAAACAATACAGTGCAGAACTCTCAGGAGTACTGGAGGATCCTATTAAGAAATATTCAACAATAAGTTGCTGAGAGGGGCTGTAGCAGCATGCAGTATTACAACACTCATAACTGCAGTCCTTAGTGCCAAATACTGATCCAACTATACAAAATGGGTTTGTTTCCTGAATATTTCCTGCCTATTTTAGAGATATGATAGTTTACTTAGCTAGCACCTTATTTTTTAAGCAATCATCTTTTTAAGAGTAAGCAGCAGGAGAAATTTCATTTATTCCTTTTAAACATAAAAATAGCCCAAATTAAAGAGTATTTTAATATATGCTGATTTTATGCAGAGAAATAGAATTCACTTTATTGTGCTCTTTCCTGCTCCAGTGAAACCTTCAGTTCACCTCCCAGCAGGAAAGAAAACCCAGATGTAGGAAGCACTTACACTGACATAGTCTTTTAACACATATCGAGCTGATCTCGGCTGGTCTGGCTGTCCATGAGCTGTCATAAAGCCTCTCATACCTGCAAGACAAATCCAAAGTACATTCTGTGTCAGTACAACAAGAGAATTCATACATTCTTCTCTGCTGCCTAACTGCACATTTGTATCCCTTCTCAAAAAAACTCCCTTAGAAAGAGGCTTCTGTTGGGGAAAGCAGGGGAAAAACAGGAACATTGCTGACTGTAGAGGTACTACACACGGATCCTGACCTGAAAGGAATGATAAGAGCTGACATCTCCCTATCACCAGAAAACCTGCTGTTTTTTTCTTTTTGTTTTAAGGCTGGAGAAGGTTAACTGCATCAGAGAATCAGACAAGGGAGATAGACTTTGACGAATGCAGTGAAGGTTTAATTCAAGAGACAGTTGATGGAAGGTATCTAAAAGGGTGAGAGCACCACACTACACAGATTGGCAGGGCATTTCACCAACATCCTCAACACAATCACTACATCTGTTGGACAAAACTGACAAAGCACCACTGCAACAAACACATGAGATCAGCTGTTAACAAAGGCCCTGCCTGAGAGGAGGGCAAGTCCTAATGGGGAGGGTCAATGCATGACAAACCTGAGTTGGGCCTAACTTTAAAAAGTTCTCCTAAGGCTTGTTCAGGACCATGCACACAGAGTAGGGGATGGGTTTTAAAGGGATCATCACTCACATCCATATGCTGTTAGCAGCTCTTCAGCTGATGGCTTTCGATCTGGATCCTCATCTTCCCTTGGCCTTATGATATTTATTCCATAGGTTGCTTCCAAAATGTTTCGTGGGATATGCTGGCAAATGTAAGCTAGTGAAGGAAACCACCTGGTGATTTTCAGCTACACAAGTAATCTTGCCCTAGTCACTCCAAGAGCACACATTAAGAATGACTTTTGGATTTTGTTGCAAACCAGAAAAAATGATGCAAGTGTGACAAGACGACAAACTTGAAACGAGATGGGGAAAGACCAACACATCCAACGTTTGTCCCCACTGCCCTCAACGCATGAGCACGTGTGCCCCTAGCAAGGCTGGAACATGCTACATTGCATACTGCAGGTCCAGTGCTTGCAGATACTCTCACAAACCCCATGGAAAGGATATTAGAGAAATGGGTGGGACATGGTCCCGCATCTGGTCTATAGGCAGAATTCCAGAACAAATCATTTCTGCCTTGGTAGAGATGAAAGATGGCATCACCAGACCAGGGCAATCACATAGGCACAGGCCAGGCTCCACATACAGGGTCTACACAATAAATAACGATGAGTTCACCAAGGAAAGTCAGGGTCCATGGAGAAAAAAGGAACAACAACAACAAAAAAATCAAATGCATAGATGGAACAAGAATGCATATGAGAATAAGCAGAAATTGTACTAACACAGACATCTGCCCTGCTGGCCCCAGCCAATGAATGAAGGAAATCTGATGTGGAAGACAGCAGCGCTTCCAAGGTTCATAAATAAGGTGTCCAGATGGGGGCAGCAAGATCTTCAGCTCTCCAATCTGACAGGAGAGGAGAAAGGAACTCCAGAAACCTTTAACTGTGTTGGACCTTTTGAAACAGGTAGGAGATTGCAAAAGTACAAATCCCACAATGCTCATTACAGCACTGCCGTTGCTACCTCAAAATTAAGAGCTTGATCAATACAAAAATGGCGGCATAATTACACTTATTCACAGCAATGACTGCAGACAAAAAGAATGGTTTGAAAGCTTAACCTTAAGCTATTCAGAGAAGCGCTCAGTTTTCAGAGGTTCTCTCCTCGTGACTGGTGTTGAAAAAAGAAGGGCCAAGTTACTTAAATAAAATCAGGAGACGGAAAATATCTCCCACTGCACAGCAGCTCTCAGACTCTCAAACTGTAGCAAGAGTTTGGAAGCAAGAGCTATAGTTCCAAAATTATATACATCAAGCCCACCCCTCTCCAACCTAAACTCTGCTGGGCAGAGTTCAGGTTGAAAAACAGAGTTCGCTGTGAGTCCACTTGGTTACAACTAGTTCATAATGAAGCTCTCTTCTACTGGGAAAAAAAAAAAAGTAAAAAGATCAATGCTCTTTGTTAGCAATACCTGAAAGTGTTTCGTACGGCCTGGTGTAGCAGACACTGACACCTTCTTATTTCCAAGGATTGTGTTGATGGTCGAACTTTTGCCAACATTAGGGTAGCCCACCTAGATGATAAAGAAGTGGAATGGTAACAGTGATATCAGGCAGGGCGATGCCAGAAGACTGACAGAGCTCTGACACAGTACTTTAATAAAATGTACTAAAAAAAAAATTAAGGCAAGCAGTGGGGAACACTAGCTCCGGGAACTTTAGAATTAATCTTTACAAAAAACCCTCAGTGATTTGTGCTTGCTAGTTTTTTTTACCCATACAGGAAGTAAGGCTACAGGATGAATTTTTCCCACTGAAGGCATATGGAATTAAAATTTAGATGAAGCAAGTTCCATTTAAGCACAAAGTCCAACTCACCAGCCCAACATTTACTTCCCCATCCTTCACCCTTGGCCCATTGTGCATGGTTTTGAATATCTCCAGCAGCTCATTTCTCTGTACCAGATGGCTGAAGTTCCTGACGTTCCTGTTCTGCTCCCGCACTACATGCTGCACTGCAGCACTATCGCTCCTGCTTTCCATCCTCTCTGGGGCAACAGCATTTACTTTGTCCCCGCCTTCATCTTCAGAACAGGTTTGCCATGCCTCCTCTTCATCATCTTCGCAGTCTTCATATTCATCACTACTGTCATCATCACTAACCAGAACTTGGTTTACAGTTTGCAAAGCATTGCCTGTGGACGTGCTTTCTGCGCTATCTTGTGCTGTGTCGTCTTCTTCTTGACTGGAGCTTTCATCCTCAGAGTCACTCGGGTCCTCTGGTACATCTGCAGTGTCTAGTTCCTGTGTGAACAGTATTGCAGAGGTGAAATGTAAAGACAACACTATGTCTTGCTGTTGACCGCAGTTGCTGCAGTGCAGTCAGCTGTGTTTTCATCAGCCAGATCCCAAGGACTGACAATTCACTGCTTACATCATACAGGTTTTTCAGGGGTCTTAAGTAGGATGTGGAAACAGCTAGCTCATTTTAGGAGAATGACAAAACTATTCCAAGAGGGACTGTTAGCTTCATTGGGAAGTTGTTAGAGGTTTCTATCCAGAAGCACAACTCTGAATGCGTGCACACCCACAGCATCCTTACACACAGCAGCAGCAGTGCCCAGCAAATACTTTTTTTTTTAAATTACCAAGTGTTCCTAGTAAGAGGAATGAATGTAACTTTTTCAAAGTGTTCAGAACACAATGCCATTTTGTTTCAGGTCTAAATATTTCATTAAAATAATCTCAAGCTGTCTTGTTTTCAGTCCAACTCTTTCCATTTCTTCCCTGCAAACAGTTCACATTCAAAAAGAAAGACCTTTTCATAACAACAGTATTTTGACCTTTCTTTCCAAAAAAGAAAACAGAACTAACACTTTTAGTCTCGCTTTTAATCAATCCATACAAACATTTCATCCAAGGACTGTAAACCAACTGAACAGACTAGGTATTTTTGGAAGGAGATGGGGGATATTCCATAGCTGAACAGCAACGAGTATAACCGATGAACCCAGTAGAACCTGAAAGTGGCATCTATTGATAACACATAACTTGACAGCAGCACAGTTTGCTCCACTGGGCAACGAAAGACTCTCGGGTACTTGAGGTTCTCTAAGAAACACCTCCCCTCCCCGGAGAGAAAAATCCTCTGTACATATAACCATGTCCCTCATAGCATCCCTTGTGGAGAGGATTCCAATTCTGTCAATGAGTGAAGTTTGCACGCAGATCTACAAGGGCTGTTTCTGTATCTATTCATCAGTAGTCTCAAGGAACAAATTTACAGTATTCAGTATTATTTATCATATCATTAACCTTGAAAGAGAAATTGCAAGTACCATGAACAGCGACCGAACAGCATACCACTTTGTTCACCATTTTACTCTCCTCGCTTTTGTCTCTGAATCAATCATTAAAATGCTGTTTTATAGCCGCACAGGTCCTTAGAATAATCCTTCCTCGAGACAAAGACCGTGCCTTTCCTAGAAAGGTGCCCAGGTATATCACAAGCATAACTACAAAGCAAGTTATCAGAGGCAGCCAGCACATATCCAGTTGGAACTGGTCACCTACAGTACCTTTGCTTCTCCGGATAGCCGTTTGCACTCTGCCAAGGCTGACCAGAACACCACCTTAACGCCCTCTTTCTCAAAGAACTGTGCCCAAGCAGCCCGCTGCTCCTCACTCAGCAAATCTGCTTTGTTTATCAGGATCATGTTCTCCTTGTCATTGCTGACTTCCTTAACGTAACTTTCCTGAAGAAAACAAGAGAAGGATCAGTTCGTACGCTGGTTTGGACTCCTCCTCCCCCCAAGGTGATATAAGAGCAGCAAACAAGTTACCCCATCCAGCTCCACGCGAGTGTAGCTAAGCTTACCATACCCTGGGCTAGATGGAACTGGTGTTTAGCAGCTACAAGAACAAATTGGAGCATGCAACTACCGCAGTACAGGTTGTTTCCAGCCATGGGTGCAAACACCTTGTCTGCTTAGAGCTACAAGAAGATAATAGTCAGCACCTCACAGCAGGAACTCCTAAGATCAACTATTCGAGCAATTTTGTATCTCATTGATGCACAATGTTCTACAGTCCATCATGAGAAAGTTGTCACTTCAATAATTCTTGATCCTTTGCTTTCAGCGCAGTAATCATCATCCATTTTTATTCCACTGTGCTTTTAAACAGAACAATTCCTTTAAATGCAGACACTTCTAGTGGGTAATGACGAGCAACACAGTATCTGCAATATAACATCTGCAGAACTGCCTCTAAATCCACAACACTCTCTGTGAAATATCAAAAAACACTGAAGAAAAATAATTTGATGCCAGAATACGTGCATAAATAACATATCCAATTAGGCACAACAGCAGAACAGCTTTAAGGTGGCTGAATGTATTAAACAAAAAATATAAACTCTAAGAAATAAAAGGAAGACAACATTCAAGAAAGTGGTTTACTTACCAGATCTTGGCATCTAAACAGAAGGGGGTTTCTAGCATCTACTATCTGGACTACAATATCACTGCAAAAATAAAACAAAGCCCCATAAAGTACTCTTTCTTACCCTGCCTCAAAGAAAGCAGCAAGGCACAGAACATTACTCGCTTTTAGGTTTTGCTTAGAATTTTAATGGTTTTAACTGTATTATCCTACTAAGTACCTTTACTGGGTTTACAAAGCATCTCAGCATCCCACATGCCCCAACAGAGCCATGCTTACGCTACAAGCCAGTACTACTGCACACTATTGCTGCCTTGCTTGGCTAGTTCTCCTGTACAGCCGGCAAGGGGAAAGGAAGCACGTGAGTTGTGCCAATCCACCTACCCTTCAGAAATGCTCAGCAGGCAAGAACCAGAGTAGTGGTATTCTATCCTTTAAAATGTTACTAAAAACTGTGATAACACAACTTCATTTCTGCCTAGTCTCATCTCCAAACTGCGGCAGGGTGGCTACAGAGAGGAAGAAGAGGTCGTTTTCCTACCCAGAGAGATATTTGGGAACATTGTTGTCCCCTTTGCATGGAGGAAGATGTACAAAGTCTCCCACGAATGACCTGTAGGTTCTAAGCATTTGCTATTAGGCATTTTCAGAATTTTCTTTGTGCTCTTCTTGTCACAAAAAGCATAGAAGCGTGAAAAAGTAGTCTTAGACTCCAGTAAAACGCGTTGCTCCCCCATGCAAGCAAGGTCTTGCAAGCATGCTTTTAGGAAACATCTTCCAAATCCAGACACCAGGTTGCCACCACATATATGAGCAAGACTCATCAGTTCTACGCACAAATTAAATGCACTGGCTTGAGATACCAGAGGCATCCATGCTCCTTTTTTCAAAAGGAGGAGGAAAATTTAACTACAGCCTCTTCCACTAGAACTTCTCCAGGCAGGTAATTTAAAATACTGGTTGCCACGTGCTGATTCTATTTGTTTGACAGGGATTTCTGTTAACTCGGGACAGCTTCAGGACACCATGGGCTGAATGGAAGAACTTCAAGCCTCACTAGGCAGTTACTTACATACAAAAAAAAAATCTCAATACACCACCCAAGGGAGTAATTTAATAAGCTGCATGGGTACAAAGAGGTACTGAACAGTTACAGAAATTCAAAGATCAATACAAGAGAAAGCTGACACCGTGGTACTGAGATGGAATACAGAGAAGTTACTGAATCACACCGCTGGGAACTAGTTTGAAGCAAACACAAGAAAAGGCTGACAATGGATCAAATTATCTGGCAAGGTAAGGGACTGGACAACTTTTACTGTTTGATTCTGAGACAGCACCCTCACTCTACACGAAATAAAAAGCTCCAACAAGAGCAGAAAGGCATTAATAACACATTCCAGCCACCTCAAAACACACAATAGACTCACACTGCACATCATGATACCCTATAGTGGATGCTCCCAACCCAGCTCTCTCCCGGCCAAGGGCCCAGCAGCACCCAGTACAAAGCCACTTCTGTGAAAGGACCAGCTCACCATGACCTCACTGGTGAAGTATTTTTCAATTTTAGGAAAATCAGACGAGATGATCTCAAACTTAATTAGTAGTGAAATTAAATGCCCCAGTTAGATTAACGCAGCAGATAGCACTCCTATTGTGTTACAGCTCAGCAGAGCAAACAAAGCTATTTCTGTGATATGACAGGCTGTTGTCTTTTGTGCACTGCTGCAATTTCTCTGCATGGCAAGAGGCCAAGGACCAAGAGGCTCTTTCTTTCCCAACGTTATTTAGTTGATCTCCCTTGCCTCCTGCCCCTGAACGTCAGGCTGCAGCTGTGTGGTTGAGAAAGAGAGGAAAGGGTTAATCCTGGCAAAAGACCTCAAAGACACATTCTCAAAAGAGGCCTCCCAGACAGAGTTACTGGAAGCAGCCAAGAGCAGCAGCACCTGAAGAATCATCAGAGACTGGCAGCGATCCGCCGGCAGAATCGCAGTGCTGAGAGCTAGCGTGCACCACTAAGCAGCTGCCCTTCCTCACGTCACGTTTTATCACTTCAAAACAAAATTCACTTCAGTGCTGATAATAAAACTTTACTAACTGTACTTGTTTTTCCTGTGCTGAGACACTTGAAGGTTGACTCAGAAGCTTCAATTCAGGAAAACACATTAAATGTTGCTTTTAAAAAGCAGATAGTGATATACTTTACCTTCTTTCAATGACTCTCCAAAGCTGACGCCAAAATTCCAAGTTTCGTTCAAACGGGGTTAGAATTAACTTTTTTTCTTCCTCAAGGCTAAAGCAAAACAGAAAAGTGATGTCATATTTGGCCCATGTCAGGCAATAAGCACACCACCAGTTCTTCCTTAGATCCAGGAGGCTTTAGTTTCAGAGAGAGCTATCAAATCAGACCCATATAGTAGGTACTATTTCTGCTAGTTGTGCAAATAGATCAAGCGCCCAGATAAACTGGTGTCAGTAGCAGCGGTTCAGCAGTGACACAATGGCTCCTGATCATGCCAATGGAGAAGCGGCAAATGATGGAAAGAGCAAAAACTCATCAAAAGTCTGCCCGTGAAATTTCAGAGCGACAATAATAAACCAGAGAAGTTATCCCAAATGCCAGCAGTTATTACTCCATCAAGTACCACCTGGAAAAAATAACGAATTTGGGGATGGTACCTGAAATGGCTCTATACAACCCTTGGCTTGCTGTTACCACCGCCTGAATGACTTTATTTAGGGCAAACGCGGGTTCACGGGGTGTGAGCAGATAACTCCTAACTCTCCAGGCCAGCAGATGCAGCGCCAGACCAGCCCAAGCTGCTGTACGCAGGCTGGCAGCACTGCACTCTATTCAGATCAGCACTGTTGCTCTCAGAAGACACATTCACCTCTCCTCCACTTCACAGGCAAAAGAACATCACACCCCATCCTGAAGAATTTTAACTGTAAACAGTACAAGAACACGCACACACAAGAGCTTTGCAGAGCTCACCACAAAGATGTGTCTAGGCTGGGATGTCCAGCCTTCCAGAACAAGTACAGGGAGCTACTGACGAGACATTAATTTTATTGCTCCAGCACCCACTGCTGCCTGTGTCTCCAGATGCCACCAGCTACTCACCCAGACACAAGTGGCATACTCACTGGGCAAGCTGTCGCCTCCATTCGAGAAAGCTCTCCCTCTCGGCTTGCTTCAAGTCCTCTGCACTGGTTGTCCTATCCCAATTTGGCCTGTAACAAGCACATTTTGGAGTGAGTGGTCAGAAGTAGCAGTTAGACTGGTTACATTACTTCAATACACATCCATAGAGAACGCAGGCACCACACATTTGGCTACACTAAGATGGTTACAGTTCAGACGTGCATGCACCTGTTTTCAACAGCTTTAAGTACACCTTTTTTCCTTGTTCCTTCTGAACTCCACTAGCTGAGAGCACACTATGCTATGCACACCAGATCTCACAAAGCTGTTTTTTCAAGCTAAAGTTTGTAGGGCATTTAAGATGTGGGATTCATCTCTCTCTGTCCACCACACACAGTGCTCTGGAAAGGCTTATGAAGTGGCCTGGATGCACCAGCTCCAGCAGTGCCAGGCTTTGAGCAGGAAACCCGCACCATCAGGACAGATGGGCTGGGGCTGGCAGCACCGGCATGGCAGGCAGGCAGCTGTGCGGTGGGTTACAGCAGGCTCACGCAGGCGAGGTAGCGGCTTCCCTGACAACAGGGTATCGACAAAGCAGAGGGCTGTCCCCAGGCTTGCAGTCACAGAGGGGCTGAGCCCACTGAGCAGAGGGAGATCCAGGCCCGGCCCTGCAGGACTCACCTCCGCGGGATGCGCAGGAGCTGCCGGTTCTCCTCATGCAGCTGCCGGACACGCTGGGCCTCCTGGGCAGTGAGCAGGCCAGTGCGGCTCTGGGCAGACACGATCTGGATGTTCAGCCGCTCTGCAGGAAGGACGAGACAGTCGCCCAAAGCCAGCTGTCCCCAGCCCTGCTGTCCCCAGCCCCGCTGGCCCCTGCCGCCCCACCCCGTCCCTGCTGACCCCCAGCCCCGGCTCAGGACCCCATCCCCTGTCCCCCGCCCAGCCAAGCCCAGTGCCAGCCCCAGACCTACTCCCACTGCCCCATCCCAGAACCCGTCCTGGCCCCCCGCCGCAGCCCAGCCCCCGTCCCGGCCCCTCACCGGCCACGAAGCGGGTGCCGGCCAGCTCGGCCGTGGCCAGGAACTCCTCCAGCGGGCTCTGCTCCGGCGCCGACCGCAGCTCCGGGCCGCGCTCGCCGCCCACCTCGCTGGCGTGCAGCTGCCGGGACAAGACGCCGCCGTCAGCCCGGGCCGCCCCGGCCCCCCGCCGCGCCCGCGCCGCCCCGGCCCCGCCGCCCTACCCATGAGGAGGCGCCGCGGCGCTCCAGGCCGCGCTGCCGCTGCAGGCAGCGGCCCAGCCCCGCGCCCCGCTTCTTCCCCATGCCGCCGCCGAGCCGGAAGGGGCGGGGGCGGCCGCCCCGCGTCCGCGGCCCCGCCGCCCGGGTTCCTCCGTCGCCGCGGAGCAGAGTTCCGAGCAGCCGGGTTCCGGGGCGGCCCCGCGCTCCCCGCGCCCGCCGCCGGGCGGCGCCACGGCACCGGCACCGCCGCCCCCCGGGGCCGCCCCCGTTGACCGCCCCCGGGGCCGCCCCCCGGGCCGCCCGTGCCCGGGCTGCCTCCCCATCGCTCCGTGCGGCACGGACCGTCCGTCCGGCACCCGTCCCCAACGCTGCGCTGCCTGTCCGTCTGTCCACCCGCACCCTCCGTCCGTCCACACGCTGCCCTGCCTGTCCATCTGCCCATCCCCACATCTGTCCATCCGTCCCCTCGCCGCCCTGCCCGTCCGTCCTCCGTCCGTCCGTCCGTCCATGCATCCATCCATCCGCCCCCACGGCTCTCGGCACGGACTCCCGCTCTCCCTCCCCGAGCCCAGCTCTAGCCGCCGCCTCCCCCAGCAGCCCCCAGCCCCGCCATTAACGCGCGGCACTAACGGAGCCCGGGGCGCGTCTGAACAGCAGGCCCCGAGGCCCGCGCTGCCGCAGGAGGCCCTGGCCGAGGGGCACCGGGCCGGGCTGCGCGCCCCAGAGAGCCCGCGGCAGCGCCGGCGGCCGCGGGGGCCGGTTTCGCTCGCCGGTTCGGCCTGGCGCAGATGCTATCTCCGGGAAGCGAAGGACGCCGGCAGCGAGGCGTGCGAAACCCTGTCCCGGCAGCCGGCGGGACAGAGGTTGCCCCTGTGCCCTCACCCAGCCCAACACAGGATCCCCGTCCCCGGTCTCCATCACCCCAAGGCAGCCAACGGTGCATACGAGGAACGACGGTGACAGAGAGGGATCCTGGATGCGGAGGTGGAAGGTGTGCCGCGAGGCGGCTGCCGAAATCCAGCCAGAGCCTGGGCATCTCTGCAGGACGGAGAACGCTGCCCACCCAGACGGGGAACCATCAAACGGGTTTCGGCAGCAGCCGTTGCGGCCGGTCCGGGTCAAGATGGGAAAGAAGGTTAAATTAATAAACAACTCGACCTGTTCTTGCACAGTGAACTGATTTATGAACCATTTCTCCTTTATGGGTGTTGGGTGAAGGCCAGACATTTTTGACTATAACTCTGCAATGTGTATCGGTTGTAATCGGAGAATAACCTGGCTAATCCCTGGCAAACACAGGCGCTGCCTACCCAGGCAGGCAAAGCCTAACTTCAGGTGCTGGCCACCAGCAGCACGGCAGCGTGCAAACAGGGGTCTTTTCTCACACTCAGCACTACGTGGTGCCTCCCCATGATAAATACTCGTTAGGCAGACGCAGTTCTTCCTTTCTTCTTCTTTTCAAAGACAGCAACCGTACGGCATAAATTTCCCAAGTACGTCTGAACCATTGCCATGCTCATCCCAGGCTCTGCCACCACCGCCAGCCTGGCCCAGCCCCTCCTTTGCTTCCTAAAGGCAAATAAGACAGATGAAAGGGGACTCAGTGTTCACCTTTTCATTTGCACAAGGCTCTTCAGTGGAAGGCTGGTGGGCTGCAGACAGCACGCAGCGATTTAGTAAATTCATTTTTAATCAAGTCATCTTTAATAAAAACATCTCAGTTCTTTATGTGGGCACCAAGGCAGAAATATAAGCACTCATTTTTGTATTTCTTTTATACTTCAGTTAAAAGTTACCTTCCTTCTACACTGCATAATCATCAACCAGAGCAGCCAACCAGCCCGGCCTTTCCCCACGCCTTGGGTCTGGCAGCACTTCTAACCCCGCAGCCAAGGCACGCGCAATGCCATTCCCAGGCTGCCCAACCAGGGGCAAAACGCTTTAATAATCCCATCGGCACAGCCCCGGCAGCGTGGCCTCGGCACCGCCAGGGTCCTTGGCTGGCGATACAGCCACCGGTATGGAGCGCAGAGCTCGATGGACCTCCATGGGACATGGGCAGCCGCGGCTGGTGGCACGAACTGGAAACGGAGGCGCTCGGGGACGGGCAGAAGTGCTGGCGCGGTGGGAAAAGGAGGCTCAGGTTTGCTCCACCGCCCACAACCCTCTGTGCATCCTGGGGGCGGTGAGGTTTGAGGGTAACCTGAAGAGCAAAGATCTGTGCATTTTGATTGGGATGTTTTTCCCACACGTTGCTCTTTTTTCCCCACACCTTTCCCCATTTCCAGACTGAAGCGCTCCAGGGACAGTCACTGCAGACATTTTCTGCCACCTTTGTGGGAGCTGCTGAAGAAATGCCCAAATTGCCCTCATTCTTGCAACAGATACATTTCTGGGGGCTTCATAAACACTAAGGAATTATTTCTGTCTGCTGATGCCAGAAGCACAGTGAGGATCACTTTGAGCAGAGCAATGCTGAAGGAGATACAGAATGTGTGATCCCAGTGACAGAGACATCAGAGTCTCAGCTAGAGTCTTAATTGCCTATTTCTAATTGCAATTTTTCTCATCCCACTCCTATTGCTCTGCTGTGCCTACCCGAGCAAGATAGGCTGCTTCTGGTTTTACCTAAACACGACAACCTGCTTCTCCTAGAAGACATTTATGTGTGGATTAATCGCACGCAGTGAAAAGGGCCACCAAGGAAGAGATGCTGTCACAAGAGCTGTAGAGAGGCGGCTTGGCACCTGTGTGTGCATGCCAAGAGCGCAGACAACCAAGGAGAGCGTGGAGGAGAGGGGCATGCTGCTGCGAAGTCCAATAAACCTGTTGATTTGCAGCCCGCTCCCATATGATGCAGCAGCTACCACAGCATGCAAAATGAACATTATTTTCGCTGCTGGGCCTTGTTTTTACAACTCAGCTTTTTGACAGCAGTGCTCAGGCTGGAGCGCAGTGCTGTCCTGGGAGAGCAAGCACCCCCTGTGCATCACCAAACCTCTCAACGCTCCTTTGAAGTACGTTAACTGAGTGCCCGGCGCTGCCGGCTCTTTGGAGGGTGGCCATGGCTTTGGGACTTCTCACAAAACCATTGCATAGATGAAGTAAAATCTGCTGTCCTTCTAGCGCGCTGTAATCGTCGACTTGTGTCAAAAGGGCTGGCTTCCCTCCCAACTTCTTCTGCCTTGGAGCCAAACAACTGCTCCAGTTTTTGATGCAAATCCTGAGAATTACTTAGCAGCAGCAGCAGCTCTTTTTCAAAAGCCAATGACACCAGTGCATTTTTGCCTAAAGGAAACATTGTTCTTTCTGGACAACTTTTCCTCCATTTTCCTCTAAGGCAGCACTGGGAGATCTCGGGACTGTGTCTCTAAAATATTCATGTGACGGCTATTCATTATTCATGTAGGCTCACAATGCTCGATTCAGCGGTACTGCCAGCCTCAGCCTGACAAGCAGACCCATTAAGAAACCCCCCACAAAGCACCCCTGCAAGAACACCAAGACAATTTTGCTCTGTGCACAACTGCAGCTGCTTGAACCCCCTTCTTTACAGCCGTACTCAGAGGCATGCTGGCACTGTAGGAACAGGGGGAGCCCGCTCTGCAAGCTCCCCCATCTTTTGGTGAAGGTCTCAGTCCCCTCTAGAAAGAGCAGCACCCCGGGGAGGCTCTGAAGCAGGGCTGCCTGGCCGAGGCCGAGCCCTGAGAAGGCACCGACCCTGCCGGGGCCCTTGGGCGAGTTTTTTAAACTCTGCTTCTTCCACCAGCCCTATGAAGATAAAAATCGCTTCCCCACCTGGCAGGGTGGGGGAAGGTTAATTAGAGAGAGCTGCCTGCATCTTTGAAGGCGCAAAGCGCCGGGCAGGAAGCAGGCAGGGGATTTCTCCAGCTCCCGGTGTGCTGGCTCGTCCCCGCTGCTCACCGCTGCCTGCACCGGCTCCCCCTCCACATGGGCAGGGATGGACCCATGGTGGCAGCCCCCAGGACGGGGCGTCAAGCAGAGGATGCCGCCCCAACACCACATCCGCACCCCTTGGCTGGCAGCATGGTGGGAGGATGGGTGCCCGGCACAGTCCCACCGGCCCAGCGAGCCCCCCTGAGGGTGCCGTGACCCCTGAGGGAGGGCTCTGCACCCCTGGTCACCGGCTGCCCTTCTAATTATAGCTGCAGGTGCAGGAAGCGCTGGGGCCGCCTGTGCAGGAAACGGGGTGTGCCGCCCTCGGTGACTGAAAAACAACCGCGGTGGAGGTGTGCCGCCACCGCCACGGCCCCGCCAAGCAGCACAGCCCCAGCCCTGGGGCTGCCCCCAGGCTGCAGCACCCTGAGCTGCAGCGGCATTGCCCTTGGTGCACCCAGGGGGATCCAGGACCGTCGCTGCGTGGACCCCCCGCGGTCCTCACACTGGCCCAGCATTGCCCATGCCCCCAGCGCTGAGCCCTGGAGCCCCGCCAGGGCAGGCTGCCAGCAGGATGGGGTGCTGCTCCCCTTCGGAGAGGCAGGAGGGCAGCAGGGGCGGCATGAGGCATCCATTAAGGACCCTTCTCCCTGAGCTGGAGATGCTGTCTCCTGCCCTGCCGACTCATCTCAGGCTGCCCCAGCTCCCGGCAGCAGGCAGCCATCTGCACCCCGCCTGCCCCCATGGATGGCCCATGGGGCCCAGGTGCCACTCAGCCTTTCCATTTTGTGGAAAATCCTGACAGTTCAGCGTTTCCTTTGTCCTGGTTTGGAACAAAGAGTCGAAACTTCAACGTTTAGCATGGTGACAGAGCCTCTGAAACACTTTGTTTTGGAAAATACTGAAATGCCAGTTTGAAATGTTTCGCTTTGACTGTGTCACTTCGGCTGCTGCGGCACGACAAGCTCCGTTGCTATCTGAGAGGACAAAGCCTGAGATGTTTTCATATGCTGACAAAATCAATACATTCCCATGAATTATGTTGGTCTTGTCATATCAACTTTTCCCGGCACCTTTTTCCTGCTACTCTCCCCAACCAGAGATCCACGTCAGCTCCAGTTCCAGCTGCTGGGCACAAAAGCCATCCCCGAAGCGGGGCTGCTCCCTGCAGGGTTTTACGCTCTCCCGTCAGGCAGGCCCCGGCATCTCCCCACGCCGCGGCAGGGCAGCCAGCACGGGCAGCCTGGCATCCCCCTCCAACGGAGGCGGTGGGCAGCTGCCCGCCTGCCTGCGCCCAGCCAGCCCCACAGGCTCGTGGTGGGGTGCAACCACAGGCTCCAGCACAGACCAGAGCAGCCAGGGGAGGAGGAGGACGGAGTGGGGCAGGGAGGGGGGTCTGCCAAGGGCCAAGTGCAGCACTCGCCACGCTGCCGGCGCAGGGCAGGCTGGGCCACAGGGGAGAGATGGTATCTTACAGACTTTCCCACGCCTCGCAAAAGCTCTCCAGGCGGGCGCACGCAGGCAGGTGATGCTCGGTAGCTGCTGGGGTATTGCATAAATAGAGGGCAGGCTCCTGTGCTTGCCCCAGGCTACAGAGCTGTGCAGATAAGCCCCCAGCGTGCATGTCCTACACAGCACCGTGCTGCCGGCCTCGCAGGCGGGGAGGGAGCTTCATGCTCACTGGGAACCAGGCAGCATGCGCTGGCCCTGCAGGGCAGGCTCCCCTCTCCTTGTGCCTCAGCTTCTCCTCCTGGCAGTGAAATACAGACATCCAATGTCACAGGAATAGTCCCACGCTTAGGGCAGGTGCCCCAAGCTTAACTGGGCTGCTGCCTGCTGCCAGACTTCATCCAAACACTGTGGCACAGCTCCTCAGCCCAGCACAGAACTAGGAGGGGTCAGCATCTCATTTGGGAATTGCCATCACAGGCCACCACGATTTGCAACGTGCTCTTCTGTTGCCGAAGCATGTGGTGGTTCTCCATGCCCAGAACTGAAGCAGCCGCTGCACGGCAGGAAAGAGACGGTCCTGAAGCTAGTTGGGCCCATTGATGAAGCAAGGAAGGCTGCAATGGTCTCTGGCACACCAACTGGTGAGCAAGCATGGCGAGGAACTGAGCCGAGACAGTTTCTATCCTCGAGCAGAGCTGTAACCACAAGATACCTTCCCTGCAGCTGCACTTCCAGCCGGCCTGGAGGCAGCTGTGCTGGGGTGCTGCTGCTCCCCAGTCACCGCCTGGAGCCCCCAGCCAGTCTCTGAGAGGCTGAGAAGGAAACCTCTGCCCCCAGAAGGCAACGCCGAAAGGGAAGTGCTGCTGACTTGGGGGCTGGGGAGGTGGTGGGAGGGCAAGGGGGTCGGAGCTCCTCCTCACCTTACATGCTGCTGGGGTCTGCAGACAGGTATGTCCAAGGGCTGTCAGAGAGACATGGGGCTTGGCAGCCTGTGCAAGCCGTGCCGTGAAAATTTAAGGTCTTCATTCCTAACATGGGTTACTTTAATGGGGGTGACAGAGGCACTGGCCTAGAATGGCTCTGCAAACAGCTCTGTGCGAGTAATTATCACAAGTGTCTGTGCACCAGCACCAGCCCCCCCCCCCCCCCCCCCGGAGGCAGTGTCGCAGGCAGGCGTGGGGGGCTTCTTGCCCCCTCCATCCCACCCGGAGCAAACGCCTGCCTGCAGAGCCACCAGCCCACGACCCAGGACAGGCTCCTCTGCCCACAGCCGGAGGCAAGCAGGGCTTTGGCAAGGCAAGTCCTGCTCCCACGGAGAGGCTGCCGTGCCCACGTCTCAGAGGAGCAGCCAGGGCTGCTCTTGGCCTTGCAGCTGAACACGGGGCAGGTGTGGGGCTGGGGGTGCGAGCCAGGAGCTGCAGGCTCTCAGCACCGGGGTTCAGCAGGACACCTCGAGGGGAGAAGGCAGCTCTGTGGGCACCGTGGGAGTGCCACAACGCGTGTGGGTGTCACATGTCACCCTAAGCCACTGGATTTAGTTTATGTGCACAGCAGCGTCTTCTGTTTTCACCTTGCAAGACAAAGAAGACAAAGGAAAAGCACACTGGAGATGAAATGAATTAGCCGTACAAACCAGTCTTTCTCTCCCGGCTATGCAGCGGGATGGCCCTGCAGGCTGGCAGGAGCCGTCTGCAACGGGCTGCAGCACAGCACACAGCCCCTCCTGCCCACCACACTGACAGTGCTGCGGGGGCTCCCAATGGGTGCCCAGCACCCAGCCTGCCTCAGGCCAGCCAGGGCCGAAAGCAGGGACCCCCCAGCTGGGGCAGGGTGCTGCTGGGCACTGCCGGCCGCGGCAGAGCTCAGCCCCTTGCCTGCCCTCCCGCCGAGTCCCAGCGGGACTTTGCCCAAGAGGCAGAGGGCTCGGTTCGGCATGGCATCGAGCCCAGATGGGCATCTCCATGGGCAATGGGCTTTACGCCAAGGGCTCCAGCCAGCTTGCCCCAGCCATGTGAGGGCTCATGGGCACTGACCGGCACGTGCCCGGCCCGTGCCCAGCCCGTCCAGCTCTCTGCTTGCAGTTTTCCCACAGGAAAATGGGAGCATTAACACATTCATGTCTCAGGGCCAGCAACAGCCTTCCTAACGCTGCAAAAGTGCTGCACTACAGCCGCCGGAGACAGGAAACGCAGCGCGGCACAGCTCCACGCCCGCCACCAGCCTCTGGAAACCATAGGTGCAGCCAGGCGTCCCCCGGTACCAGCTGCGGCTGAGAAGCCTCAGGAGACGGCGTCGATGACGCTGCCCTCCAGTGAGGGGCTGTTTTTGAAATGTAAGCAAATGGGCAAATAAGTGCTTTTAATAATTTGACGCTGGTCACTGTGGTTACTTGCAGTTCCCAAGTAATCTGCTAGATGGCATAATGTAATAATCATAATAATGATAATAACAATAACGCTACACGGGTTTCCTTTAATTGATCCAAACTCTAGAAATGATTTGTCAAATAATTTAAACAGGCATTTACATATTTTACTGCACAAGTACGTACCAGTCCCCTTTCGTCGAGCGTTTATTCAAACCCTGCCGAAGTGCTGTTCTCCGCAACCGTGGAATTTCTATTCTTTCTGGCGGAGGATGTGATACATGACAGGAGAAGCTATAGCAACGACACAGAGACCAACTTTCCAAAGCTCTCATTATGTCTGTGACTGTACTTGAGCAGCCCCAGCAAGAAATTACATGACAGCTTCTTGTTTTTCGGCTGCTGCCTGTAAATAAAGAGCAAAGCGTTACTCATACATAATAGCTTTCATTTGCTGCAGGCTCTTCGGCTCTCAGAGCCGGACTAACCAAATCAAAGGGAAGATGATGTTGCAAGAGCGGGACTCCTGCACGGCACGCCCTGGCCGGGAAGGCTGCTGGGCTTTGGGTTCTCCCGGGCGTGGGGACTCCGGGAGCGCGGGGCCCGGCAGCGGCCTTGGGATTTTTATCCATTTGGGAGGTTTTGAGCCCCCGGCTCCCCCCCCGGCTGCCGTCTCCATCCTGCCCGCCCCGCTGCCGGGGGCTGCGGCAGAGCGCCGTGCCGCCCACCCTCCACGCGTGGTCCTGGGGACGCCTCTCGCGTGAGCACCCGGGGCGGGCCGCGTCGTGGGACGGAGCCGGGCGGCCGGCGGGGCGGGACGCCCCGGGGAGGGGGGCTGATCGCCGGCCGGGGCCCCGCGGGACCCCGCTCCCCGCCCGGGGCGGCCGCGGCCGGTGCCCCCCGCCGGGGGCCGCTCGGCGGGCGGGGGCGAGCGGGGAAAGGGGGGGGGCCCGGGCGGGCTGGCACCGCCCCGCGCCCGCCCCTGCCCGCCCCGCGGCGCGGCGCGGCGGGGCCGGGGCCGGGGCCGGGGCCGGGGCCGGGACGCGGCGGCGGGCGGCGCAGAGCGGCGGCGGCGGGCGGGCGGGCGGCGAGCAGCGCGCCGCCGGCTCGGCGGGCCGCGGGCAGCGGGCGCTCCGCCCTCGGTGCGCGGGGCCTCCCCTCTCCGCGCCCGCGGAGCGCCGGCGCCCGCCTATATCTAGGGCCGCGGCGGCGGGCCGCCCGCAAGGATGTGAGGCGGGCGGGCAGCCCAGCCGCCGCCGCCGCCGTGGCATGCCCCCCCGCGCCCGGAGCCGTCGGCGCGGCGCCTAGCCGCGGCTCCGCGGGGCGATGCTGCCCTGGAAGCGGAGCAAGGTGGAGCTGGTGGCGGGCGAGGCGCGGCGGCAGAGCAAGCCCAAGGGGTACGCGGTGAGCGTCCACTACTCGGCCCTCACCTCGCTGGCCCGCGCCTGCCCCGAGAGCGCCCTGCACCGCGTGGGCAGCATGTTCCGCTCCAAGCGGCGGAAATTCCGCGTCACCAGCGAGGACCCCACGTACACCGTGCTCTACCTGGGCAACGCTACCACCATCCAGTCCAAGGGCGAGGGCTGCACCGACCTGGCCGTCTGCAAGATCTGGAGCAAGAGCGAGGCGGGCCGGCAGGGCACCAAGATGAAGCTGACCATCAGCGCGCAGGGCATCCGCATGGCCCACGCCGAGGACAAGGGGCTGCGCCGGCCCGGCCACCTCTACCTGCTGCACCGGGTCACCTACTGCGTGGCCGACCCGCGCCTGCCGCGCGTCTTCGCCTGGATCTACCGCCACGAGCTGAAGCACAAGGCGGTGATGCTGCGCTGCCATGCCGTGCTGGTCTCCAAGCCCGAGAAGGCGAAGGCCATGGCCCTGCTGCTCTACCAGACCTCGGCCACGGCGCTGGCCGAGTTCCGCCGCCTGAAGAAGCGGGACGACGCGCGGCACCAGCAGCAGCAGCTGGTGGGCGAGCAGAGCATCCCGCTGGTGCCGCTGCGCAAGCTGCTCAACGGGCAGTGCTGCTACAAGCCGCCGGTGGAGCGGAGCCGCAGCGCGCCCAAGCTGGGCTCCATCACGGAGGACCTGCTGGGCGAGGAGCAGGAGGAGCGGGCCATGCACTGCGACTGCGAGGACATCCTGGAGGCGCTGGGCGAGCCCGGGGGCGAGCTGCTGCGCCCTGGCGCCGGCCGCGGCGAGGGCCCGGAGCTGGGCCAGCTCCTCCGCGACCTGGGCGAGCTCAGCCTGGGCAACGACCTGCGCGCGCTGCGCGCCGACCTCCGCGTCCGCCGGCTGCTCTCCGGCGAGAGCACGGGCAGCGAGTCCTCCCTGGAGAGCAACGGCCCGG
This sequence comes from Nipponia nippon, assembly GCF_047370975.1. Taxonomy (NCBI): domain Eukaryota; kingdom Metazoa; phylum Chordata; class Aves; order Pelecaniformes; family Threskiornithidae; genus Nipponia; species Nipponia nippon. Next base: position 15,155,088 of record NW_028262391.1, read on the forward strand.
ACGGCGCCGCCCCGCCCTGCAACGGCGCCGAGCAGCCGCCCCCCGGCGACCCCGAGACCGGCTGAGCGCTCGGCCGCGCCGGGCGTGCACCGTCCCTTCCGGGCGTCCTCGGCCTCCCCGGGGCCCCGCCGGGGCGCGCCGGGTCCCCTCCGGGAGCGCACGGTCCCTTCGCGGCGCACTGGGTCCCCTCCGGGAGCGCGGGGCCCCGCCGGGGCGCGCCGGGTCCCTCCGGGCGTGCACGGTCCCCCCGGGAGCGCACCGGGACCCCTCCGCCCCTCCCCGCCCCGGTTCCCTGCGGCGCCACCGCGTCCCGCAGCATCCCGGGGAGCGGCGGCCGCCCCTCCCGGTGCCGGTGGCCTCCGGAGCCGGGCCCCAGCCCGCCGCGGCCCGGGGAGGGGAGGCGGCCGCGGGCTGTTTACCTCCGGCTCAGCCCTTGAAGATCTGCCAAATTCCTGGAATAGCTTTCCCCGGGGAGGGCGGCGGGAGGGAGGTGTTGCGCCTTGTTTACAGTCAGAAATCTCACATCCGAGAGGGCCCCCCCGCCGTTTGCTCCATTAAAGTCACTCCATCGTGCTGTCGTGTCGAGAGGTTTGCACTGTTGTGAATTTTTGGTTTTATTATTATTTTTAACTTAGACCCTTTTTTTGGGCCCCGGTCCTATCCCCGGTCTCAATGCTCTAGATCTTTTGCTGTGCAAAAGACGACTCTACTTGTGGCTGTTCACCTGTACATAGGGAAATGTATGCAAATACATTTTGTTATTTTTAAGAACACCACCATTGCGATCTCCTCTGTTTGCACATATGTGAAGAAAATAAAGATGACAGTAATTTAAAAGAAACTGGGCTTGCTGTGGGGATTTGGCCTCTATGTGTGTGCATTCCTGTAAGGAGATTGGGGGGGGGGGAGAGATCACTTGGGATGCGGTATAGCTGCAGCAGGGCACTGCACGGAAAGGCCCTCGCAAGCACCGAGCGGGATTCCCAAGCCAGCTGGAAATCTTACACTGCAGGGAAACACACCGGGCCCTTAAGGTCTCTGACACAAGGTTGAGATTTTTCTCTCCGCAGCCTCTAACAACAGGGGCAGGAAGGTGCGAGAAGCCTCGCGCCGGGGCTCTCCGCCTGGATCGCGGCCTCGAGAGACATAACTGCGGGGTTCCGAGGCTGCCGTGGGGCTCACGGGGCTCGCTGCCCCTCACCTGGCAGCGCGCTCCTGGGCGCCACGCAGCCCTCATGGGGTTTGCTGGCGGGCGCCGCCGCTGCAGATGATCCCTCACCGCTTGCAGCGCCAGCCCGAGACAATTTCATAACCTCACCCGGAGTAAGCAGCGAAGTTGATTAGCCGTGGGACTGCTGCAGTATTTTTAGCTGTAAATCTGTTTGTAAGTGGCAGTCTCCCAGGGCAGTAGAGATATTCTGGTTTCATTTGTCCCCAAGTGGAGGTATCAATTAAGAGATAATTAATCTGGCATTTCTGATATCTAAATGTTTCCCACTGTGCCTATGCTGCAATCAGGCGGGTTGCAGGAATATCAATGAAAAGCCCAACCAGCTGCTGGGGCCAGGCCGCACTTCTTGTGCAAGGAGCCAGCCTCCGAACTTGTAAATATCTCATTAAAACAGATTGCAAAATCTGCCACCGCACTGGCGAGAAGTTTTTACCATTGCTTCAGTGTGAGTCAGTCTGAGGAGGGAGGCGCGCCGGAGTGGTTTGCACGGGAAGGGGTGATGGCGAGAGGGGGGAGCCCCTCAGAGCGGGCACCTTCTTGCCCAGGTCCCACTCGGCCCGTGATGGGCAGTGGGATGCGGCAGGTGACGGTGGCCACGGCGGGATTTGAGCACGCTCAGGCTGGCACTGCTGAGACACACCACAAAAGAAAAAAGTGTGTCTCGCAGCTCTCAGGTGAAGCTCCCCTCGCCTTTCCCAGGGAGGGAAGGGACAGGCGATGAGTGGGAAATGAAACACACGGGAAAACTTATCCTGCAGTGCTTTCCCCAGGGTGGGGGCTGCGAGGCTGCCTTGCCCACAGCAGGGGACCTTCGGTGCCCTGGAGATCATGAGTGCCCCCGGTCTATGCCCAGGGCTCTCTGTCATTGCCTGCTTTCTCCTGGGGTGGGGGGAGCAGGCAGCGCTTGGAGAAGGGCAGCGATGCGGCACCCCAAGAGCAGGGCACGCCAAGCACGCCGGGGAGCGCATGGGCTGGTTTGAGCTAACCCCGGCTGCTGAATGACCGGGTGGTGTTTGCTTTTACATCCTCTGTGTGTGCTTAAAGGTGGTTAATGGCATTAGCTCAGTCAATGCCTTTCCTCTCTCCAGAAGAGCCATCATGTCTGCAACAGTAAGGAAAAGTTTTTATCGCATGCCGGAGCTGAAAACAGACTTCCCTGAGCAGCACTAGCAGCAGCCAGGGCCTGAAGCATTTCCCCTTGAAGCCATTAGCAGGGCTACTGTGCAGCTTCCTTAGAGGCCTGTACGGACCATTAGCTGTAAAAGTAGGGTCCAGATCCCTTTGTGTCTGGGATATTTTGGTACTAGAACCATTGGAAAAAAAAATTCATACAGATGTCTGCAGTGCTAGTGAGAGGTTATTCAAGTGTGCTTAACCGCTGCGCCCTCCCCGTGGCAGCATGCATGGGCCTGCAAATGAGAACAAGCGTATGTGAGGAGAAAAAGGTCATTGTATTTTCTGCACAGCAAGTTTGAAGGAGCATCTCTCTAGGATAAGGAAAGGAGAAGAGAGCGAGACCTTCTCTGCAATTGGTTCGAGTAAAGGGCTGAGCTGCTAATGATTTTCCTTGGAAACAAGTATCTTCTTGCCAAGCTGAAAAGCCTGCTGCCGGCTGATGGGACAGGCCTCTGGGGGACACGCAGCCTCTGCTGACTGCGGTTGAGGCTGATCCTGTCTCGGGCTGCGCTCCCATCGGTAGAGGACAAACGGTTCTGTGGCCTCTGCTCTGCACTGGGGTTGATGCCAGCCCCTGTGCCAGGGCTGCTCCTCGCAGACGGGGTGCAGCGTCCCACCGAGCGTGGCACGGCCCCTGCTCACGCTGTCGGCAGAGGATCGCGTTCCCCCGTCAATCGGGCTCCATCCATCAGCGCTAACTCAGCTCTACAGCCGGGGATGGTGAATCAGCCCCTGACGCAGCTGAGGCGCGTGGGCTGCACAAAGAGCAGCGCAGCCTCTGAAACGCAGCTCCCCCCCAGCCAGCAGCCCCATCCCACCGCCGCTTTCCCAGGGATGGGCCTGCAAAGGGAGACCAAGGGCAGCCTGATTGCTCTGCCGATAGGTTTGGACTGGGTGGGGAGAAGTCAAATGTGGGAGCAGATGTTTGCAGAACTGCAAGTCAAGCATTGCTGTGTGCCACAGGTGCAAATCACTGCCCTGCTCACCGACAGATTAGCTGGGGCTTGGCGGGCCATGCTCCTGCCTGAGCTCGGGCAGCCCTTGGAAGTTTCCAGCACAGCAAGATTGAACACTGAGCTCCACACAGCGCCAACCTAGCAGACAGCATGTGATGAATTGGCCAGAAAATACCCATAACAAATGATACAACACCAGGAAAAGCAACGATCCCGCTCCAAAGGCTTCAGCTGCTGCTTCGACTCCGGCACATGGGGCTGATGCTTTGGCAAGCCAGCTTAGGCTCCCCACCAGATGCCTGAGATTTCCAGAGCGTGTTACAGCTAAACACAGCATGTGATTATTCCAGGCAACAATGATGATTCCCTGAATATGAAGAGATTAAGGGAAAAAGAGCACTTGTTGCTAATACTATTTGTTGACTTTGTGTATTTGCTGGTGTACTCCAGACTTGCTCCTGCACATAGGTAATGAGGCTGAGGGGGCCACACAAACGTGGAAGTGTTTGCAGGATCCCATGTGCAGCTTCTTGTTTTTCGCTGCCCTTAGCATGCCCTTCTCCTGTCCTTAGGTCTCCCTAATCCACAACAGGAAAAAATATCATTTACAACCAGGAAAATTAGCCAGTGGTCAAGTGGAGCGAGCCAGGTCACGGAATGACTTTTAGCCCAGACTGTGGTACTGATTTAGATCCAGAATTACTTGCAGTCAGTCTGGTGACATGCCTGTATGGGTGACATCCAGTTTGTCTGGCCAGGGGCAATGCTGCGAGAATTGCTGGCTGAGGGGCTGGTGCAAGGTCTGGTTGCATGTCACCAGGCCGGTGGTGAAAACCTCTTGCTTTTTGGGGTCTACAGGCAATACCCAGTATCGAGTACAGCTCCAGCCCCTGGGGCAGTTCTGAGTCACCTTCAGCACACATACTGCGACTCTCATGGGGAAGCGGGAAGGCATCAGGATTTCCTCCTTGGCAATGTGCTAGAGAAGAGCAGCTGACCTGTCCTACTGCTCTTAGTCATCCCCAAGACACCACAACCGTCCTATTGCCCAATTTTTAGCCATCACACCAAAACTCCCCATTAATTAGGGGGAAAGCTCCCAAATCTCAGCCTGCAAAGGAGGCGTGGGGCCAGATCTCCTGCCTTCATACCTTCCAAGGGGGTGTGCGTCCTGGTGAGGACCTGTTTCCTGGGAGAGGGTGGCCAGGGTCCCATCAGTGATGGAAAAAATCTGCAGGGCTGCAAGCAGTGCACAGTGCCAGCCAGCTGTGCCTCACCTCTCACTTCTCTTGGAGTCAGGAGGAAAAAACCCCTGCATTTCTAAGGCCAGCAGCAGCCCCCGCTCCCGCAGAGCCTGCGTGCTGCGAAGGCGGCTCCCCCTCCACACCCCAGCTGCTGGTGGCAGCGGGGCCTGTTTTCCCCAGCAGCTGGAGGGGGATGATGTGTGGGGACAGGAATGCGAGGGCAGGCAGCTGGGGCAGGGCACGGACAGCGTGGGGTCCCGAAGGCCAGGCCAGGCCAGGCCAGGTCGGACCCGAGCCCCGTGGACGAACCGACCTGGCCTGGCCTCTGGGGCTCTGCTTCTCCCCACATCTCCATCACCCACCCCAGGCAAGATGACACTGCCAGCTTGCTGGCTGGTGGCCCATAGGTGACTGCATCTTGGTTAATGCCCTGCAAGGTGCATGAGCTGGGGAGCGGGGGGGAGGCGGAATTGGCTGCTGCTACGAGCCGGCATGAAATCAAAGCTATGCATTCAAAAAAACATGACATTCCCCCTTGCCGGTGGGGGCTCTGCCCGGCGGGAGGGCTGAGCGCTATGAAAACACTCAGAGAAGCAGTTATATAATGAAGGACATGGGCCCAGTCCTGCCCTCAGCTTGACACGGTGGCTCTGCAAGGAGCTGAGCTCCAGGCTGCAGCTGCCCAGCACCCTCCAGGATCTGGCCTTGGTCACTGCTGCCGAGGGGTGGAGGCGGGACAAAGGCTGCAAAATGCTTTTTCCCAAGCTGGGAGATGCTCTGTATGCTCAGCGTCAGTAAGCCAGAGCCCAGCTCCCATCTGCGAGTTTAAACCAGGCCTCAGTGGTCGCAGGAGCTGGGCAAGGTCTGGGACGGGATAGCCCAGCACTGCTGAGGGGCAGGGGCTGCTCGCTGCAGGCATCTGGGCTTTCACGCTACTGCCCTGCAGCTCTATGCCAGGTGCCCTGGACCCGGTGGTGGCACATCATGGTACACATCATCTGTCCCCATGCCCCGAACATGTCCTCAGCTCTGTGGGAAGGATATGAGCTCTCCCCCTGGAGAACTGACCCCAGCAAAGGGCTGTGCCTATAGAGCTCCTCCCGAGCTCCTCCCGTGCTCTCCTGCTCCAAAATGGGGGTGGCTGGCCAGCCTGCCTCCTGCAGCTGGTCCTGCTGCCAGCCTGCACAGAGGGGTGACACGCTCAGCATCACATCCAGATCTGGAAATCCCCACTGCTCCAGCACAGGCATTCTGCAGAGCCCAGGGGATGCGAGGAAAAGGTTGTGGGACGGGATTCATTGCTCTTCCTGCGGCACTGTGAAGTTGCACACAGTCTGCTCGGATGCATGAGCAAGCTAAACAGTGACAGTAATTAGAGCTGACAGCGTTCCTGGAGGGAGCTGGCAGAGCGACAGCGCCACAGCCGCTGCTGCTGGGGGACAGAGATCACCGACACTGTGCACAGAGCCAGGCTCCGTAGCAGGCTGGCCTGCGCATGCCATGGCCCTTGAGTCCTGCCACGCTGAGCTCTGTGCTCACTCTGGCTCCAAAAATCAGGGTGGCAGGTACGCCCTGAGCCCCGAGGGACAGCAGATGCAGTGCCCAAATTCAGCCCTGGCAGCCACCTCCTGCCAACCGTCTGCCCAGCATTGCTCTGCCCTTTCCAGCCAGCCCTGCCTGCAGCCGGGCGCTGCCTTTTCCAGTCCTGCACACTCCCCTCTGGCTCCCCACTCTTGCTGTGGCTCCTGGCCCCTGGAGCGCTCCAGCGGTCGGGGCCGCTGTCTCTCACACAGCTCCTTTCCCATCCCAATTTCATGCTGAGTAAGAGCTGCCACTCGCTGCTGTTTCAGCAAGCGTCGGAGAGGATTGCCTGTGCCGGCACACAGTGCGGGCAGCCCGGAGCGGTGAGGGCTCCTTCTCCTCTGGGCAGGGAACGGTTAAGGGAGTTAGGATGAAAAGTTGATATAAATAATTCGGTAGCTCCTGTAGGAAGATTGCGATTTAGCTTAATTATCATAATTACATTTTCACTCTCTCTGCTAATAATTACGAAACAATGGAGCCAAGTGTGCATGCAGCCGCCTGCTTTCTCGACCAGCAGCTTCTCATTCTGCTGCGTGAAGCAGGTCTGTGGGGACAGCGAGGCAGCCGGCAGGGATGCAGTATTTCCCCAGCATCTTGTTCTGGGCATTGGGAAGCCTCATTCCCCTCTGCCTGGCACAGGGATTTTAACTTCAGCTCCAGGATCAGCACTGGGATCGTCTGAGAGCAGCCTGTTTCAGTGCAAAAACGTATTCTCTTCTCCTGACAGTGGAGAAGAACAGTCTGGAAATACTTGTTTCTGCACAGGGAGGCCTGCGCTTTCTCTGCCTGTGCACGCTGTTGTTGCTGACCCCCAGGGGCAGCTCCGTCCACATCCGCGGTGGCCCAGGAGATGAGACGGGTGCAAGTGGAGAGCCGGCCCCAGGCAGCTACTGGCAAGAACATTCATTGGCAATAGCTAATTAAAGCTGAGCGTTAGCGATGATGACTTCCGAATATGGACAGGACTGTGTTTGCCCTGTAGCCTGCTTCTGCCTTCACCCACCTGGGAGGAAATGGAGGCTTCCCAGCAGCAGGGGCAGGTCCTGGGGTCCGTGCCCTGCCCACCACCTCCTCTGCAGGTCCCAAGAGAGCCCAAACCGAAGGCAGCTTGCCAAGGCCCCGGCAGCAACAGGCACCGTGGCCAGGAGGCAAAGGAGCAAGGGAAGGATGCAGCTGCAGAGAGCAGGGTATGTGCTGCGTCTCCATCATGCACAGATCCCTGAGGAGCAGCCAGGGCCATGGGAGGCCCTTCCCCGTCCCACCATCCGCCTTCATCTGGGATGTAGCCTGACCCGCCTGGAGGGATCGTCAGGGCAAGAACAACACACAGGTCCCTGCCCTTGCTCTGCCCTGGCTCAGCAGCAGCAACAACACCCCATGTCCATGTCCTGCATCCCCCCAGCATCCCCAATACCTCCATACATCCAGCTCTGGTCAGTGCAGGGCCTGGGGCAGGTTTATGAGCTCAGGCTCCCCCAGGGCAGTCTGCCACTGTCCCTGCAGGTGACACTGTGTCCTGTCCTGCCCCCCATCTGCTACACTGCTCCAGCAAGTTGTGGCATGAGAACTGAGCCGCTCACCTTTAGTGCTGCTCTGATCTAATTTTACCTTCTTAAGCGATATTCAGGCTTTAGAGAGTGTCTCGTAATGCAAAGGCTCTGCATGGCAAGGAGAAGAGTCCCTGCATCAGTACAGCAGTTATCCCTCCCATACCAATGCAGCAGTTATCCCCCACGCACCAGTACAGCAGTTATCCCCTACACATGACTTGGCTGCAAAAAAACCTCTGGCTCCAGCGCTGGCTGGAGTGAGGTCTCAGCAAATTTCTAGCAGAGCATACAGCAAGGTACAGCTCTGTGGCAGACCCTAAGGTGCACCAGGATCTGCTGGAGCTGGTGGCCAGGAGGTACACAGCCATTGCTAGGATCTGCCTTCTCCCTTTTTGGACTCCCAGCCCAATCCCATAGAGACCTTTTGATTACGGCTGCTTTGAAGTGAGCTGAACCCGCTGCCTCTGGCCGGCTTTCACTGCTGTTACTGAAGAGAGAAACGCCAAGGAAGCCAGACCCCCCAGGGTGCCGTCGGTGAGAGAGGCAGAAGAGTGAGGACCGCTGCAGACACAGGGTATTGCAAGGACCTGCTGCGCAGTGGTAGAAAGACTGAGGGTCCTTATTGCACCTCTGGGCAAAGCCAGGCTTGGGGTTCCTCAGCCAGACCATAGACGGTCATTAGTTCCGCTCCCCAGTTTGGGCTGCCAGGACTCGAGACATGACCTGAGCTCAGGTGCACTCCATGGCCACGCAGCACCCCAGCGCCTGCGAAAGTGACTCCGTGGACACTTACACCCACGCTTCCCCACGGCACCTCTGTGAGTAACGCTGTGCAGAAAGCTATTTCAGGACTCAACATGACTCTCCCTGATGTCAGGTCCAATTAGTTATATCCTGCAAGGGAAAAAAGTCCCCTAAAGACAGCTCTAATGGGACAATGACATTAAGACATCCCAGGTGCTCATCTGGGTTCCCCAAGCAAACCAGGAGCTAAACATAGCCCTGGGAAAGTGGCAGGAGGGGGTGGCTGCTGTCCTCTGCACCGAGGTCTCCTGGGGAGGTCTGCTCCTGCTCTGGCCATCCCTTCCCTTTGGTGACCTGGCCTTCCTCTGATCTGCCCCTGACCAGGCAGCGGGCAGGATTCACCTGCCTGCACTAGGAGTAAAGCAGGGATCAGTCTGGGCTCATCTTGGTGGGCTTGACCCCCCCACCGGGGCCCATCAAATCTCACTATAGTTTTCCAAGTAAATACCCATTTGAAAAAAAAAAAAAGTCAAAATAGTGAGAGACAGAGAATTTTAGGCACTTAATATTCTCATTGTCCTCCCCCACAACAGCATTATCCTTCTCTAAATAGACGCTGAGCTGAAGACATAACAACACCCTACTTCCCCCAAATAGCTCGAGCGAAACAAATGTAGGAAGTTTGGAGGGCTCGGAGCAGAGCGGCCGGCCAGGAGCCTGGGCACCCCCGTGGGCTCCTTGGGGCAGCTGGGGCTTCAAGGGGCTGGCAGCTGAGCTTAAGTGAGCCAAGACCCAGGGTCCTGCCCTCTGCAAAATGGGGGTGCTGCCCTCGCACTGTAAAAGAGCTGATACAGGGGGTCCCGGCCCTTGGTCCCCATGCCTGGCCCCAGTGCTGGTCCCCATCCCTGGGGAAGCACCAGTGGGGCAGCCCTGAAGCGTGGGAAAGGCGGCAGCAGAGACACAGACCCCACACCCCGGCATGGCTTGGTCCTAAAAGCTGGTGGTGGTGGGCTTGCCTGCCTGCTCCCAGCGCAGTGGCAGCCCACCCAGGAGCACCCGCCGGCCTGAACAGCCCCAGTGCCAGCTCCTGCCGTGGGGCAATGGGGGGGAACCGGCATCCCCTGGGTTGGTGCAGCCAAGCTTTGCCATTAGCATCAGTGCCTTCTCTGCTGTGGGGAGCCGTGCTCCTCCCGCTGTGCCATGCATGGGGTGACGGGGACACCCAGGGCCACGAGCAGCCGCCGCAGGGAGTTGCTTCATACGGAGGCTTGCGGTTCCCCCATAACGGCTGTGTGCCGCGGGGACAGCCCCCTCCCTGCCCTCCGCCCCGAAGCAGGGGTGCCATTACCCCTCCCAGGCTGATGCTGAGCTCCCGCCAAGCACCTGGGGCTGTGCTGGGACCCCCGGCGGGAGCCATTTCATCAGGACCAGGGCTTTCACACGCAAGGGCTGAGCCCCCAGCGAGAGCCACACTGAGACAGGCAGACGGGGTTCGACCCCGAGGAGAGGCAGCCGAAAGCTGGAGAGCTGGCACCCAAGGTGAGGCTGCGCAGGCCCCTCCAGCCAGCATCTGCCTGCAATCCCAGGGAGCCTCATCCGGGTTCGGCTCTAGTGCAAGGCACGGAAGAGCTACTGCCGGCAGTTACAGCACTTAAGCAACTTTTCACAATCATCTGTAATGGCAGAACCAGCAGCAAGTCACTCAGAGGTGCAGTTAGACTTTCCCTCCCCGAGGAATACTGTTAACTGAAACCGAAGCGCAGAGGCAGGGAAATTGCTTGATGAAGTGGTTTGGTAATTGTGAAAAAGAAGAACTTGTTTTCTTTGTCTTGCAACAGCAAATTGCACAACATGACCTGCAGTGGCTTCAGGTCGGCAGGTTTTCAGGAGGAGGCTGTGGGGTGATTTAAAATTCAGACTGTAAGGAGGGAAATTATTCCGAGGCTGTTACAGACCATGTGGTATCCATAAGGAACATAGAGGTGGGTGATTGAGGTGGCAGTGATTGTGCTTGCTTTCCTAATTGGGTGCCCTCCACGGGAATGGGTGAGCCCTCCTCTCCTGTTTTGGGGGGCAGCTGAGAGGGGAGCTGGCTCAGCCCCAGGGCTTGCCCGTGTTCCCGGGGTAAGGTAAGCGTAACGGCACACATAGGAGAGATGCATTAGGCAAGATGAGCTTTTAAGAGCTCAGTTTGCTGGGTTGCCATAAGAACCATTACGGTGATGCTGACTTTTTAGCTGTTTAACATAAAAATACTCTTTGGCAAGGTGAAGAGATGCTCTGCAGGTCAGACTAGGGTGGAAGGAGAACAAAAGCCACCAGATCAGCTCAATTAGGATTAATTGCTTGTCTTGGTGTCACTCCTATGTACCCCAGGCCCAGATATGAGCTGGATGTGCTAAGCGCAGGACAGAAAAAGAAGAAAAAAATAGTAATGCTGAAATGAGCTGGCAGAAGAGACCAGGACAAGCCCTGGCCAGGAGAGCAAGCCCAAGCTGAGGTCCCTCTCCTCTCCTCTCCTTCTTCTGCTTCCTTCCCTCCCCAGGTGCTGCTGCCCTGTCCTGGCTTTGCCATTTGGATGCGAACGGGAATGCTCCAGCGTGAGGCAGAGGCCACGGACACCGTGTATTTAATTCAACTCAAAAAAGGCTACTGGGTGTTAAAAGGAAAATGAAAAAAAAAATAACTGCACAAAAACCTTCCAGCTCTGTTTTGTCCCAGTTTTAAATGGTAAAATCTGTACTTTGTTCTCAGCTATTGTTGCAAAATTGAACCACTTTCAGCCTCTCACCTTACTTAACCGCAGGCTACCTTCATGCAGAGCTGCTGAGTGCAGCACGGAATCAAAGCTCTCACTTGGCCTAGAAACCTGAAGTGTGTGAATGTTGCTAAAATGCACATAAGGAGCCCGGGCTTTGAAGTGGAGTGAAGTCAAAAGCCAGCGAGCCCCCGAAGGACAGCTGGTGTGTGCTGCTCCCAAGCCAATGAGTGCACCTCCAGCTGAGAGACATGCTGTACCTCACAGCCCCGTAATGCCTTCCCCATAACCGCCGTGGCCTAGAAATAACTCGGTGCTAGACGATGCTCTTAGGAGGCTGATGCATGTTGCTGACTTTCTGCAGCAGCCCAGCAGCTGGCTCCCACCTGGCCGCACTGCCCCTTGGCTCACCAGCACCGAGGGCCTGGCTCGAGGACATGCAGCACCCATGTCTGATGAGCACTGAGCTTTGCTTGGCTGGCCAGGTGAGCAGCTCCTCTCCTGGGACGGAGGGAAAACATCTCTGGTCCTGCAAACATTGCAGGTGTGTTGGCCTCCCCAGGGGCTCAGCCTCCGTGAGCAAGTCCAGCACGCAGAGCTGCCAGGGTACTGCTTCCATTTCTCTTTGGAGATGTGGCCCTGGGAGGGGGCTGAGGTCTGGCAGGTCCTCCAGCTGGGAAAGCAGTGGTGCTTGGCCAGAGCATCCTGGGAGTGCTGGCTGGTGCCCTCCTGGTGTCACTGAGTCCTGCTCAGCCTTGGGCTGCAGAACTCACTGGACTCTGTGGGGCCAGGGGTGCTCCAGCAATGAGACCTGAGTCCAGTCCAGCCCCCTTCCCAGCCCTCCGCATACCCCCTTCGCTGCTGCCACTCCCCCGAGCTGGCTGCGAGGCGGCTGCCCCTGAGCCCCCCCCAGCCCTCCAGCACCCGGCGCCGGCTGGAGAAGCCCTGACCCCTGCCAAGAGCGGGCTGGTTGCTCGGCCCTGGATAGAGGACAGCGAGGGTAATTGCAATCTGCCGACGGAGTTCCTCCTGCCACCCCAGCCAGATCCATGCTCTCAGCTGCTGTGCAGGATTGCTGTGCAAAGCCAAATGGCTGCTGCACTTCATTTCCCAAGCGGCCACTATTTATCAATGAACGAAGCAAGTCCTCGCCCATGTGAGCACCATTCACAAGTGTTTCCGCATGGAGCAAGCGACCAGCAGCACCGGAGGGTCAAAGTCAAGAAAGCCATGCTGCCATCCATCCATCCTCTCTCTGCAGAGAAGGCAGGGATGCTCCTGCTGTCAGCAGGTTATATAGGGAGGATAATTCAGTTATCAAGTCATATAGTGCAATTCTTAGTTATTAATACTGTGCTTTCTATTTCTTTTAGGTCTTTTGTAATCTCTGCCCTGCTCTGACTCATGCTATCCCAGAGTCAGAGCTGTGCACTGTGTTAGCCCCACTTGTGAGACGCGTGAGCTCCTTAGCCGCTGCGTGGCCTTGCCAGGAGGACCCTCTCCCCTTCTTCCTTCAGCACCAGACCCCGACCTGTCCCCTGCAGCGCAGCAGGACCAGCCCGACCTCTGCAACCTGCCCCAGCTCACGGCCCTGGGCTCACACAGCAGCACTGATTTGTCTGCAATCACACTACAGGGGAAGCAAAAAGCTCCCTGGTGTCTGTTTCATCTGCATCCATTTTAAGCACAGGAGAAAGGTGTTATTCGAGCTCAGCAGAAGGGTGATTTTTTTTTTTTAATATGATTGAAACTAGAGTTATATGTGCAAAGCCGTAAACTGTGTCTGATGCCCATCTGCTCTTCTTCACCTACAGCATCTTTCAAATACAGGGTCCCAGATCAGCACCACGGGGGCCTGAATTGCACCCACAGATGCCCAGAGATCCCAGAATAAGCCCTGGGTGCTTTCTCCCTCCCGAGTATGCTGTCCACAAGGCCTATTGCATTGCTCCCTGAGGCCACAGAGCCGAAGGCTGCACGCAAGCGGCCTGGCTTCTGACCCAGGCTCCAGCCCCGTGGCAGGGCTCCCTGCCTCAGCCTCCCGTTCAGGCTGTTAACTGAGTTGCCACTATCTGATCCCTCCCTACCAGACAGCGTGTCTTGCTCCATTGCAGCTCTCATAGCTTCATTACAAACGACGTATCTCATGTCAGGGGGGGGAATGTTATTTACGCAACAGCTCTCATCATCTGACATTTGCAGTGAGATGACAGTGTTTCCATACAGCCCAGCACGGTGCATTTGGCTCGCCACTGGTGCTGCCTCAGTTTCCCTTCTCGGTGGCTGAGCCAGGAGCCAGCACCCACATCCCTCCGTGCTCCCTCCATGGGAGCGCAGCAAAGACCGTGCCGCTCGTGCACTTTCCCTTTGGCTCCTGGGTGCTGTCACCCCCTCTGCAGGCAGGGAACCCTGACCAGCACCAGCCACCACGGGCAGAGCCAGCAGGGATGTGCGTGGAGGTGTCCGACGTCGAGGCCAAAGCCACCCTGCATTTGCATTGCCACCCTGCGCCAGCCCTCTCCTTGGCAGGGCCTGGAGGCAGGGGATGCTCTGCCTGGGGCGAGATGCCTGGAGCTGGCATGTGGTGGCAGCCGGAGCTGCTTTAGGTAGAGGCTAACAGGCTGTGCTGGGCAAACAGGCTTCATGAGTTATTTATAAGCTACGGGAGGGAAGCGGCGATAAATAATACATTGGCATTCTCACATTCTGCATGCGTGTGTCTGTAGATAAATATTTCATTCTCCAGGAATACGCATAGATGCTTGTTGATAAATAAAAATTGGAAAATGTTCTATTGGATGGTTTTAAATGTGACTCTCAACTTGCCTCCAAAGAACAGAGTGTACCTTGTGTACAGCGCAAAGATGCTAATTTCCCTCAGCAGAGGCTGCCTTAAATGTATCACTGCGGCGCACTGGGCACAGTGCCTAGTGTAGCATGCACACCCCAGAAACATACGGCCCCAGATTTTCCTTCCACACCATTATTTTAACATCACTTTTATAACAACACTATTCAAGCAGCTTTTCTAATTATACCTTGTACTGACTGGGCTCGGGACACAGCTGTCAGCCTTCTAAATATTAGCAGAGAGACCCAGAAGGCAGCACATTTCCTCTTCTAAGTGTCATTAGGGTTTGCAGTGTGCTCAGGCATGGCTGGCGATGCCAAGCTTGTTACTGCTGGTTAATTAGGCAGGTGGTTTCTCCCATTGGAAAAGCATGAGATACCGAGTGGGATGTGAGCAAATCCATGAGTCCCACCAGCTCCGCCACCGGCATGGAGCTGCCATGCCCTGCTCCCTATGCCAGCCTTGGGGACCCTTGGGGATGCAGGAACCTCCTGGGCTCGAAGGCAGCCCACAGGGTGATGCAGGCCTCTCCCCGGGGAGCGCCTGACCATGGTGCGTGCTGCTTGGGAAGCCCCAGAGCCCACAAGCCAGGGCCAGCACCTGTGCTCCAGCATCGGCCTCCCCCAGCCCGGCACTGGCAGCGAGGGCAGGCGAAGGGGTCCCTTTTCCCAGAAATACAGCAGGACTGGGTTTCTAGAGCAGGTCGCTCTCGGCTGGCTCCGAACACAGCACTGCAAGTGGAACAATTTAGCGGGATCGTTGTTTAATGGCCTTCACCGAGAAGGCCGTGAACTGCACAGCGCCGAGGCCCCTGCAACAGCCTGCAGCACAGCCGGGTTTGCACAGAGGCAGCCAGCCTCCGCAAGCAGCACGTGCCAGCAAACAACCAAGTGCCGATCGCGCTGTTCCTGGCCGGTTTGCCTGGTAGGCGCTGATGTAACATATTGACATATTTGGACTTTTTCCAATGGCTGGGTTTGGCTGCACTGGCTTGTGATTTTTTTTGAGTAACCCTTTTTCTGTTCCGTGCCCAGTTATCAGTAGCCGGGTGCTGTGCCACGCTGGCTCTGGTCCCAGTGGCACACAGGCAGTTCCCAGCGCTCACCACGCCGTGCTTCATGCCACCACCCAGAACACCACCGAGGGATTTCCCACCTGGAAGTCCCAGGGACCCAGCCAGACTGCAGCAGCAGAACTCCGCAAGGAGACTTTGATCATCAGCCAGGGCTTGTCCCCATCAGCAGTCCCAAGTGGTGGAGTGCAGCACATCAAAGGGCAAAGAGGAATAACTCCTGCTGAGCGCAGCAAGGCTCTGTGCCAAGAAGGGCAAGGCAGAGGGAGCTGCTGCCCCAGGGAGGGGAGGCTCTGAGCGGCTCTGAGGAGCTGCAGGGCAAATCCAGGCTCAAGGAGAAAAACCAGGGAGCAGGGTCCAGGGAGGGGAGCGAGGAGGCAGTGGTGGGAAAGCCAGGCAGGAGGCTGGCAGCATGCCTCTGAGAGCATGTTTTGTGCTTCCGCAGCCACAAGACACCAAGCCACTGGGGTTTGTCTTTAGCAGCCCTTCTCCTCATCCTCACCCTCTGCTTGGCTCCCTCGCCAACAAGGCGTCCATCCAGTTAGCAATGAAATCATAGCCACATTTCTCCCTCAGCATGCTCTGCCGGGCGTTTCACCATGGGCTCCCCCCAGAAAGCTGCCTGCCCAGTGCCCACTCCAAGGGGCACGCTGGCCCCATCGTTCAGGTAGAAAACAGGAGACTCCACAGGGAGCAGGGAAGCCCTGGGGGAAGCAGAACTATTCCAAGGGGTGCTGCAAGGCCCAGGTCTGGGAAACTGCATCGCCAAGCGGGTACGCCTGGCAGTGTGCTGGGGATGCAAGCAGCACCCCAGAACCTGCCCAGACCATGTGAATGTGGTGGTGCAGGATCACACCATGCAAAACATGACTTGGCAGGCAGCGCTGGTGGGGAGAAGTGCTTTGATGTCGTGTCAGCCAGCTGGAATTACAGCTTTGTCGGCTCTTGCTCAGGGGAGATCCACATCGCTGGGAGGAGGCTTCGTGACAGGCGTGCAACAGGAGGGTACCGCATCGACGCTGCCTGCCTGTCTGCTCACTCTGGCCATGTGCCGCCGTCCCTGCTCACACTGCACCTTCATCCCCCGGCACCTTCCCCCGCTGCCGCACAGCATCACTACTATCTGCCAGGAGAGGTTCATTTTCCCCATCCTCCTCCTTAGCAAAGCTATTTGTGCGACGGCACCTTTTGCTTTTCCCGCACCTGGTACTTGCATGAAGCACACAGGGAGAGATAATTTTGTTAAGCCCAAGGAGTCTGAAACCACAGTACATGTATCTCTAATGTAGGAAGTGCGGGAATTTTATTTCTAGTCTGATCTAATCCCTATACTGCAGGTCCCCACTTCTTCCAGCCCCATTAGGAAACGCCCAGGCTGTGTTATATGGCAAGAAATAGGTACAGAAGGAAGATACATCGCTCCCATGCCTCATCTCCTCCTTCTTTAATACTGGTTTATCACCCTGAATAAACTGGAGTAATTGTGCAGAAAATTGCTCCATCCACGTCATGCCCATGAGGAATTTCTGCTTTGAGTAACTGGCTGTCACCAGTGGCCAGACCCACCACTGACAGCAGTTTCCCAGGAACACCAGGCAGCGTAAGGGTGCTGCGGGGGCCGTGGGCTTCACCCGCCGGGGCAGCAAGCCCGTCCCACCGTCCCGAAGCAGGGCATCGGGGGTAGCCCCAGCCCCAGGCAGCCCCATGGTTGAGGTTAAGGTGGGAAGCCCACCTGCAGGTCTGCACCAATGGGGCCTGTGGCCGGGCAGGCACAGCATTGTGGTGCTCCCCTGCTCCCTGCTGCTCTGGGGAGCGATGCCATCACAGGAGTGGGGTAGGGGCAAAAGCACTGTCTCCCCCAAAAAATACATGCCTTCTCAGGCTGGTGTCTGAAGGCTGAGCAGGCAGGGCAGGCTCGGAGAGGTGCCCAAGCCTAGGGCTTTGCTCCCTGCAGGACACTGACCCCGTGTCCTGTCCCTGCTGGTCCCGGTGTGCTGGGCTGGTGTGGACAGGCACAAGCGGGGCACGAGGACAAGTGGCTGAAATGTCCTACATAACAGCATGGGGGAGGAGAGCCTCCACCCCAAGGACTTTTGTGCTGCCTGTGACAACCAGAAAGGGAATAAAAATAGCGCCTATTGTAGCGTGCAGGCAGCGGGCTGCGGCAGGGTTGTGTAACGGTGCCAGCCAGCGCGGGCTGGCTCTCCCGGGTATGCTGCTGCGGGGATGTGGGTCACCCCGGCACAGCCCAACATGGGGCTGGGCGGCAGCAGTCCCCACGGAAGAGGAGGGGTGTCCCAGCCACTCTCCTAATGCCCAGCTGGACCCCCCAAGCCCCAGTCTGGGGCTGCTGCCCCTTGCTGCCCCACTGCCGGGAGCAGCTGGCTCTGTCCTCTGCCACCCATCCTCAGCAAAGTACCAGTGGCTGCGCCTACGTGCCCCCAGCCTGCCCTTCCCCAGAGCAGCCCAGCTCCTGCAGCCTCTCCTCCCCACACTCCAGCCCTGACCAGTATGCCAGCTTTCCTCTGGATGCTCTCCAGTTCCCCTGCCTCCCCCTGAGCTGGCGAGCCCAAAGCTGGTCAGGAGCAGCCTCACCACTGCCCAGGAGAGAAGACACTCATTCCCCACTGCGCCCTGCTCTGCACGGCGACGTTTTCCCCTGCTGCTTGTCCGCAAAACTGAGATTAACAAGGGAAAGAGCATGGGCTGCTCTCCAGCACCCTCGATGGCAATGGCAGGAGCTGGGCGGGCTGGACGCACGGCTGTGCCAGGGCAGCCGTGCCTGTGTCCTCACCCTGTGAGCTGTCGACAAGCCTGATTTTGCAGCTGGTGTGCTGCCATGCTTTGCTGATTCGCTTGCAAATTGCTTTCCAATACCATGGTCCTGTCAAGTGTTTTAGCAAAAGCTGGATTCTGCTTTTTTATGGACTAAACACAGGTCTGTCGGCACCAGCAGGAGCTGGTCTCCAGCAAGACGCGTGGTTGCAGAGTAAGTGGGTCAGGGAAGTGGCTTTTGCAGACACCAGCCAGAGCTGCAGAGCTGCATGCCTGTGAGACATCGTGTCCGGCACTCTGCTTTCCTTGCAGAGAGGCTCAAAAAAAATTGTGACGTGGCTCAGCACAGGCAAGCACCAAACACTCAGGTGTTTGTGGTTTTCAATGTACCACTATGTCTTAACCTGACCACAAAGTCACTGGTGTCACTCCTTGGTGGGAGTCAGGCAAGGGTCCTGAAAAGGGTCCAAAGCAGGTTGGTGTGACTGTCATGTCCAGTGAGCACAACCTGACCAGCACTGGGGATGCAGGAGGGGTGAACACACAAATCTGCAACGCAAGGGGGACGGGTCGTCCCTGCCACCCCAAGCAACACAGCTTGACCTGACCCCCCGTCTAGCTCCTCTGCTCTCCTTAGTGTTGGCAGAAAGCAAAGAGCTGAGGTAATAAAAGCAGAAACATCAGTACTTGCCTGCCCAGAGCATCTGAACTAAACCTCGACCCATGGCAAAGCGTCTGCCACGGCAGGCACCAGTGCGGTCGGTGCTTTGCTCGTATTCCCTCTCTAAACCTAGCCGGGGTGTCAGTGGGAAATGGAGATGGTGCCAAGAGGAAAAACTCTGTTTGACACTGCCTGCCCAGAATAAACCACATTTTTTACTACCTTATCCCATCCTTGGGTGCAGACAGGAGCAGACCCAGCCAGAGGAGCACCACTGCTAAAAGGGGTGGCTCAGGCCAGTATTTAAGGCATTTCTCCCAGTAGCAACCCCCGTCTTGCTGCTCTGTGACAGCCCTGGGCACAACTTCTCTTATAAAGCGCCAGGAGAGCATCTTGCTGTAAATCTTCACTGTCCTCACCAGCACTCAAAGTTTGTCCCTACTTAATCCCTGTGTGGCTTTTTCCCTCCTTCTGGGGAGCATGCAAATACCTTCAGAGCTGATAAATCTATGTCAACTTTCAGGTGTATTTATACAGCAAAATATCACTTCATTATAATGCAAATGGAGGAATGCCTGGGAAGCAATCAAAGGAAGCAGGGAGGTTTATTCCCACCATTTCATGTCAGACAAGCCGGGATGAAAGGACCAGCTGGCAGGAACCACTGCCTACAAATGCCACCGCGCTTTTGCCACTCTGGTGCTGATCGTGCTCACGTGGGCACAGGGCTGGAGCGAGCCGGGGCTCTTCTCCACGCTGGCTGTGGCAGATAACCTGCCTTCCCCCTCAGCCTGGCTCCCTGATCTGTTGGTGCCACCGGAAAAAATTCCCATTAATTGCAGCACTTTCTGCAGCAGACACCAGCGCGGTGCATGCTGCCCAGCCGGCTCGGCAGCTGCTGGCATCGCCCGGGTGCTGTGCAACCCTGCACGCAGCAGCCGCCCAGCCCATTGCCCAACACCTAATCCTGCCCCACAGCCTCATGCTTAGTCCCGTCTTCTCATCCTGCTCCTGCACCTCTGTTTCCCGTCTCTCCACTAAAAGAGCAAAGCCAGCTCCGAGTAGCTCATTGCAGCCTCTGCCAGATGAATAAGCACGAAGAGCTGGAAAGCAGGTCCCTGGGAGGGGAAGGGCTGGGAGCTGTTGGTCCCCTGCCCGTGCATGCAGCAGGGCAGCGCAGCAGGCACCGGGAGGGAGAGGGATGGCAGCAGTGGGACTGCCAGCGAAAGAGCTGGCAGGGGAGGGCATGGTGCATGCCTAGTGGCCACCACAAGCACCAGGCCACTGCCTGTCCCCAGGCAAAGGGACCATGGCCACTTCTGGTGTGGGAGTGCCCAGCTCCCCTCCCAGTGCTCCTGAGCATGTGCTGGGGCATGGGGAAGCACCCCCTCCCCAAGGCACTGTCACCACGGGGCCACGCTGCGAGGCTGGGGGTGTTAGCTGGTGTTGGTAAAGCAGGTTAGCTGGTCCCAGCTGGTAAAGCAGGACGTTGTCCTGGGCACGGGCAGGTAGGCAGGGCTGTGCCCGCAGCCCCGGGCCAGGCACCCACAGAGCACCGGGGAAAGGGGGACTTTGCTCCCCCCCCAGCCACCCTCTTTGTGAGCAGGGAGAGAGGCAGGATCCATAGAGAAGGAGAGGCTGCTGGAGGTTCACAAGCCACAGACCTCGCGTGCCATTTGAGGGCTGAGTATTTGCAGTCTAAGAGGAAAGCCTCTGTCACGGCTTAATCCAGCTGAAGCAATTGTGCTTAGATAAAGCCACTAGGTGCAAATGGCTCGTAATGAGGGAGTTTAGCTGGATGAATATTTCTGGAGTAATTGCAGCTTTGCCTGATAACACAGGCAGCCTAAACGGGTCTGTCGCTATCCCATTATACGAGGATCGGAGAGCTCAGTGCCCGGTGACAGTGCTCCTGGCGTGGCTCTCAGGAGGTGCCCAGTTTCCACCCCCAGACAAAAAAGGCTGATTTCCCTGGGCACTGAGCAGTGAGCATCCGACTGTCCCTGCTAGGGTGCTCGCTGCAGGAGTACCAGCCAGGTCCTCTGGCATGGGCAAGGTTCCTACCTGGGCAGCATCAAGTATTTAGCTGGAAAGGGTCCTGGGACACCAGGCTATGTGTCCCCCCTGCCCTAAGGGGACTGCGTGCCCTGCACACCCCCAGCACGAGCTTGACCTGCTCCAAGGGCCTCCCCATAGGAAGATGCCGACATCACAGAAATAATCAGCCCATTTTTAAAGGTTAGGAAGGCTCCTCGCAAATCCTCGCCTGGGTTTCCTTCCCCCGAGCTTTTTCTCCCTCTCTGCCTCTCCCCTGAGATAGCAATCAATGATACCGCAGGTTTAATTACTGTTTTTTACTTCCAGCACAAGGATGTGATTTCTCCTCTGTGCTTTTGCCAGAAGTCATCTTATCCTGCCAAGCGGGCAGGTAATCTGGGCAGGCAAGACTGCCTTCATACCTGCGGCTGCTAATAAGGCGAGGGGTTGTGCCTTTGGGATCTGTGGCAGCGCTGGTGAGGGGGCAGATCACCCACGCTTGCACCAGGCATCGCGTGGCATTGCTGGAAAAGCTGTGAGCGATGCCAGGACCTCTGCTGGGAGGGGAGGAAGAGGAGGGTACCCCCAGGCACAGGGGTACCCAAGCTGGGTTTCTCCCAGAGGATGCCTTGGTGCAGGGAGGGACAGTGGGCAGGACACCGGCCTTGGGAAGGGACACAGGAACCAGTATCTTTAACCAGATAATCCTTGTTTTCAAGGAGCTACAGCAGCCTCAGTACTGACCCCGGGTGCTGTACTGCAAGCCTTAGGTTTGAAAGGCCCCAGCAGTGACTTCTCCTGACAGCAGAGAGGGACAAGCTGCTCCCATGAGACCCCAGCCCCTCTCCCCCATGTGCCCCCAGTCCCCGCCGCCAGGCTCTGCCACCATGCAGCACCAGCACGGGCTGCAGGCACGGGGGCATCCAAATAGCCCTGACAACAGCTGGAACATTGCTGTCATCCACAGCTGTTTTGGGGCCTTTCTAGTTTTGTCCAAGATACTCAGACAATGTAAAATTAGTTTTGAGCCTTACTGCTAAAAAGAAATGCTAATAACGTTCAGCTCAAGGGCTAAAGATGGAGCCACGTTTATTAATACAGTGGTGTCTTTGCCCTCTGGAGCGGGATTTCTAAGCCAGGCTGCTCCAGCCCAGCCAAGGCATGGCTGTTGCTCAAGAGCTGACTTTAGCCATTACTCTCTTATGTGGGGTGACAAGAACACGCGATGCAGGTGGCAAACTCTAATTATAGGGAGGGCTTTTTCTCTGGGGTGTTTATTTAGTGCTGATCAGCAGAGATGTGCCATTAGAGCCAAGGCAATCTCTGTCGGTCAGCGTGGCCTGGAAGACAGTCAGGCAGCCCTGGGAACAAGGCAGCGGCAGAGGCAGAAGGAGTGGGGAGCTCGCTGCTTCGGGTGCACTCAGCAGGCACAGGCTGGTCCAGGGGCAATGGGGGCTTCAGGTCCTTGGAGACATCACTGCCAAGCTGGAAAGGCAATCTGTGCTGGCTGCAGCAGGGAAGGGGAACAAGGCCCAGACAATGCATCATACCATAGGCCTCCTTCCGTCGTGCAATGCGTGTGCAGCTGGGGAAGGGAAAGCTCGGACCCGCTCCCCTCCCGGTGGAGCAGGGAGACACAGGGTAAGAGGAGGTGATGATCCTGCTTTTCCTGGTCCTGCCTACATTTCCGTGTTACTGCACTTCTGAGAACCCCAGAAAACCCTCGCATGGACCGTAGGATTTTGTTAAGTCTATTAATCAGTTATTAAACTAAATTTGGGAGTTAAAAGCTTCCTGGAAAGATGCTGACTGCACCCAAAGCAGGAAATATCCAGCTCGTGTGTGGCTGAGGCTGCAGGAATACCTGTGGGTAAAACATGCCCCTTGCAGTGAAATAAACAGCCATGGGTGGATAATGTATCCTGGGAACAGAGCCGTGCCTCTTCCCGGGCATATGTTGCTCGTGAGCGGACGGTGACATTCTCCACTGTGCTTGTTATTCCCACGATGTGTGAAGCTCTCCCGAAAACACTCCTGGCTCTGCAGGCTGCATGAGTACTGCCTCTGGGACGAGAAGGCTGCACTCTGCCTCTCTTATTTTACTGCCAAAATCCCCAGGGTCCCTGGATTACTACAGCCTCACGATGCGGGGGATCAGCTAACCACCAGGGTGTCTCCGTGCAGAACCAAGGATGGTTTTGCTTGTTCTGCCCCAAAGTGTGTCCCACAAACATCTTACACCCCCACAACAACCACACCTCTTCCCCACGGACTCTCCGCTGCTGCAATGCCTGCAAAAGCCCCGTCTCACACTGCCCTCAGCTGCCTCCGGCTCCCCAAACCACGGGCTGGCTGGGGGGCTGCGGGTGCCCTGGGCAGTCCGTGCATGGCGGGTGAGTGCCGAGCTCCTGCTGCAGCCCTGCCGGGCAGGGGGACCCTCATGCAGTACCTGCTCCTGCTCACCTCTGGGGCCCTGAAATGAAACATGCCAGTAGACATCCCTGAAAGGGCAGGAGATCACCGGGCAGGCCCCCATGGTTGCATGGACCTTGTTTCCTTAGGACACCAGGACAACAGCAGCCCTATTTCTGCCCGAACAGGTGAAAGTGGGGATAGGGCTTGCTGGGGGAGATGGGGAGCAGTGCCCAGGACAGTCGCCCGGTCCTGCTGGGAGAGGACACCCCTGCGATGGCTGCGGCAGTGGTGCCATGCTCTGCAGGCTTGCACTAGCCAGGCTTGGTCCCTGTGAACACAGCTGGGGGATGGCTGTGCTGCACCGCAGCCCCTGCCTGCAAGGAGGGGGCTGGCAGCTCTTCCCAAAAGCAGCCGGAGTGGTAAACGCTGGGTTGTGCTGACAGCTCTGCTGCTCATTTACCCATCCCTAGTGTTGCTGGTGGCTGTGGCAGGCAGTAACTGGAAGTGCTAAGCACAGCATGTGCTGCCCACTGGCCGGCTTTACACCTCTGATGAGCAAAGGGCAGGAGGGACAGCGGGTTTCTCCATCCTGCCGCTGGCACGTGGCCATGCCACACACGCCCGGCCAGGCTGCCGGGAACCATCAGCTGGGCTGGGGCAGGGGAGGCTGCCGTTGGGTGGCGGGTGGGATTTTGTCAAACGCCTGCCATGAAACGCTGTGGTTTCTGTGAAAGTCGTGACAGAGACACTTCCAGGCACGCCACCCGCGCAGGCAATCGATGCACACCGACCTTGCTGTTCACAAGCCTTTTTGATCACAGAGCTCAGCTCCAGCCCTAGCTGTTTCCTATCAGCTACTTAACTATTTCCCTGGCAGCAGGGATGCAGCATTAGCAGGGGCTCTGCCGGAGCTGCGGGCAGCAAAGATGGAGCCAGGATCACTGGGGGCTGTGCAGTCTCTGGGCTGGGTCCCTGCTGCGCCACAGCTGGACCAACCCTGCCAGGCCAATGCAAACCTTCAGGAGCATCTTTGGCCCTTGCTCCTGGTGGGTCCCTGGCTCTTCTTGGGGACCTTCGTGTACCACAAAGGCAAGCTGACAGGCAGCACCCCCACCTCCTTACTCTGGCCATCACAGGGTAGCTGTGCCAGAGGCAGTAGAGCTGTGCCACTGAGCACAAATCCCGTTAAACGCTCCATGGTGCTGAGCAGTCCCCGAGACTCCCAAAGGATGTAAGGCTGCTTAGGACACCCTAAGCTCTTCATGCAGATGAACACTTGATGCTTTCAAAGAGGACTTAAAAGCTTAAGGCAGGTAAGTGTTTAAACTGCTCTAAGCCCTCATAGCATCACAGCCAGGCCAGAGGGAAGTCCCCAGCACGAAGCCGTCCCAGCAGAGCAGCCCTCCACGGCCATCAGGCCCCCACATCCTCAGCCAACCCTGGGGCTGCGTTTCTCCCCCAGCCCATCCCTCCATCCTCACCATCCTCCCCAGACCGTATCCACATGGCAATGGGTCAGGCTGCCACGTCCCCCTCAGCACGGTATTTATTTTCTGTCTAGACACTCGTGGATTTGATATGCAGCCCTCCAAACCCCAGCCGCAGCTTCTGCTCCCTCTCATCAGGAGAGCAATAAAATGAATGGTTTTTTGTGGGCAGTTACACGCTTAATTCAAGCTCTACCCGCTGAAAAGCCCGAATGAAATTGCACAGAGCGCAGTTAGTGCCCCAGGAGTGATTTCATAAATAAATCTGGAGGTTTCAGTGGGATCTTTAATACACACTAAATAGAAGTCTGTCACAAACATGTCTTGCTAAAGGACAGCAGAATATATCTCATTCACAACAGTGGATCAATCCACACAGATTTTCCTCAAGTGGTTTCTCAGTGTCATTAATGACTCGTCCCTTCTGGTTGCAGAGAAGCATATTTGCAGTAATGGGATACCACAAATTACTTCACTTGCTTCCAAGATGCTGAAGCTGCCCTTAAGCTTAATACAGCAAGTTATTGCAGGTATCTGCTCTTCTTTTCTCTGAGGTACCATGAGAAAAGCCTTGCTGCCTGTCTCCCTCCCAGGTCTTGTGTTCCTACATGTTTATTTTTGGTGTGGGAACAAACTGAGCTCTCCAGTTCAGGCTGTGCATCTGCCCAAGAGAGGACCCTGGGTGGGGGATGCTCACCAGCTGAGCTTCGCCCGCACCCGCGGTCATTTCCCTCCCCAGACTCTGTTCACTCAGTGACTGCCGCTGGCATAGCGTTTCCAAATGTACTCCCACAGGGCAGGAACACCGTGTCCCTTCCCGGAGCTGCCTGCCTCGGAGCAGGGCTTGGTCTCAGACTCCCTCTTTACTTTTAGGAATATTTATTTCTACAGCATCAACATTCAGTTTGCTATTTCACTTCGCTGGGATATACACCACCTGAAGCACACAGGCATTGCAAAGTCAAAGCAAAGCAAATTAATGTTTTATTTTGGGGCAAGAAACATCACACCCAGCCAAGTGATTCAACACCTGCACGCATCCTTTCCAGCATCCTCCCCAGCTCAAGCCACCTTCCCACCATAGCATCCCATCCAGTGCAGGACACTGCTGCCACTTCTGCTCCCAGCCTAAAATGCCCCCCCAAAGACCTCTTGTGAGCTTCCCAGCTTTTGCAAGGAGACGACACAACCACCGGTTGTGACCAGTGCTACCTGTGACACACTGCTCCCTCTGAAGTTCAGCCTGGAAAGTGCCCCGGCAGCCACATCCCCAGGCCTGCGCCGTGGGAGGGAGGGATGGTCAGCACATGATGGATCACCACTTTTAGCCCTGTGACAGGCATGAGAATCTACTGTTGGGTCTTTCATAGGTTTTATCTCTATGCAGAGCCATAAAGAAAGTGGAAAAGGCAGCCAAGCACTTTGATGTGGATCAGCACAGAGAGTTCCCAGCATTCGGGCAGCCACCTCAGACTCCCCAGGTCACCAGAGGACGTTTGCTTCCTCCAGCTAAAGGCCCAGACCTCTGAGAAAACCCTGCTCCAGCCGAAGGAGCCCGGCATGGGTGAAAATATATTGGGAGGGAGGGAAGGATTTCCATATGAAAGGAGGAGTCGACTGGGGAAGAAAAAGGGAGACTGCAGTGTGATGCTAACATGAAAAGCACACTCATGAATATGGGCTTTGTAGGAGAGCCTATAAACACCCATTTCCACACTTTGCAAATGCAGATTTATTTTGCATGCAGGATGAATGTTTGCATGTCCCAGCTCGGTACTGCACTGCCAGAGGGGCTCCAGGCCCTTCCAGCAGAAACCTGCAGCAGCATGCTCAGGATGCTCCCGTGCTGCTGCCACAGACTCAGGACCCTGATGGGGACACACCTGTAGGCCTCATCCGAAAAAGCACTGCTCCTCAGGACTTTCACTGCTGGAATACGAACGAGGGGTCTGCAGCATATGCAACGCCACCTTTTCCTCCTCTTCCCCTCCATGCGACCCCGCTCCCTAACTCACAGTCACAGTCTGGGAGACCCCAGGACACCAGCACAGCAAATACCGGGAGACAGAGTTCCCTAAAGCTGAAGTACCTTTTGTGTTGAAGGAGTTGCACATGTATTTCACAGCGTCTTTAAACAAAATCCAAGCCCAGACCAGCAAATTGTATCCTGTACCATGGTGCTAAATTTCATACAAATTTCTAAACCTAAAAAAACCAATTGATTATTGACACTATTTAAATAATTACCATGCAATTACATCATAAGAGACAGGAAAACACCAGAGAATTTATAAAAAAGCCAGGCTTACTCAGCTCTTAATGTAGCACATGTGTTCACTCAGGCATCCTTGGAATGATAATTCTGAATTAAGGTTGATGATAGCCTGAAATAATAACCTCCATACTGTCTACAAGGCTTTTATTCTATTAACTCCTGCATCTCAAGCAGGATGATAAATTTACTCAGTAGTGGTCAATTAGCACTTTTTCTTACAGCTTATATTTTCTGCAGATACAGTCTCTGCAATCCAGCCTGTGCTGGTGCTGAGAGCACTTGCAAAAAGCCTTTCTATTCAACTGACTTTTAATGACTGAGGAGCTTTGCTGCTGGGGAAGTTTTGTCCCCTGGGATGAAAATAAATGGGACATGCCTTTATGTCTAGCTACTCTGCGCTTTGCCTTTTTTTTTTTTTTGTACAGAAGTATCACCCAAGTCCCCAGGACATGGACCAGCACGTTCATAACCCCAGCCCTCTGGCCTCTGTGACTTGGTTCAGCTTCATTTCTCCTCTCTAGGTTCAGATCCCCTCACATTTTTTTAGGAATATCTTGACCCCCTGAACTGCCATTTATATCCCACACCTGGTCTGCCACCAAGCTTGTGCCAGGATTGCTGCAAGGGTGACAAAGACACATGCTGACAAGTGAGGCCGCTGAGAGCAGGCACCACGAGACCTTACTCCATTGCACAGCCACCAGCATCCTGAGGACCCTCCTCTGTCTGGGACCCTTGGAAGCTGCTATGAAAAAAAGAGAATGACTCACTGCTGAGAGCTACAATGAAACAGAAAATACTTAGCGGAGGAGCAGCTGCCCTGAGTCGCAGCAAGGGGCTATCCTGCTCAGGATCCCATCTCACCCAGCATCCCAGCTCCAGCTGTGGCACGCAGCAGACTCCCAAAGAAGGGTATGTTTAATGGTATGTCCCAGGACATGCCACCAGTCATTAAGAATTTAATTCCTGAGCCAGGTGATACCTTGCCTTTATAGCCTCCAGCAGACAGCAGCATCAGCTGCCTGCCTCTGGCATTCAGCCCCAGTGAGGGACACCAAACAAGGTCCTTTTGCCCCCAAAGTGTCTTGCAAAGAGCAAAGCCTCCCCAGGAATGCAGTCCCCATGTCAGCAAGCGACACCATGGTAAGGCACCGAGAGGCTGAGGAAGGGAGACAGACATGTTTTCGGACACGCTCTGGATGGCAGCCAAGCACAGCATGGACTCCCCACCCCCAGCACAGGCCACAGCAGTGCATCTGCTCCTAGTGCTCCTGGGATGCTTCTCCAGCCCCACATGCTGAATTAGAAAATGATCTCGTTAGGAAAAAAGCAGAAGTCTCATCTACGGCTCATCTCCATCAAGCAGAACCATCCTCCTCCAAAAGAGGTGCAAGGGGAGACATGGGGGGGGGGACGACCCTGTGGGGACTGAGAATTGCCTTCGCAGCAATGTCTTGCAAGACCAGAGCCACAGGAGGTAATAGGTGAGGAGAAGAAAGCCACTGTCCTCTGTGTCTGTGGCATGCCATGGAGAGGAGGAACAGGGTAGACTGGTCCCTGGCACGGGAGTGCAGAGGTGACTCCAACAAAGCATTTCCTAAATAGTGTCTTGTCTATGGACAAGAAAGGCAGCAGCAAAGAGCTTTTCTGATATATACTCAGGACACAGGTACAATAAGCAATTCAGTAAATAAAATTAAATGCCAGCTGGGTAGGGCACAGGCTCCCAGGGAAGCTTCCCCTAAGGAAGAGCTGATTCTTCAACAATCTGACATTTAAAGTGTCCTAAATTCCTTAAACTGGACTCATAACTGGAAACTCCAATGGCAGCTACCACCTCTATAGTGACAAAGGGGAAAATTCAAGTCTCGATTCCCTTGGCCCCTTCCCCTGCCTGGTATTTTTCCATGGCCTGGTTACCCTTTGGACATATCCCAAGTTCCTTCCTGCGGTGGTCTCTGAAATTCATTTAAACCAGGAAATTACCCTGCCTGTTTTTCTCCATAGACTACATGTGTCCAGGCTGACAAATCACAGCAGGACTGGATGTCAACCATGATTTAACTCTTCATGTCCAGAGCCAGGCCCTTTTGAAGGACGCCTGCCCTCTCAGCTCCATGGTGCAAAGCACATTGGGTCTGGCAACTCCAGGCAAGCGTGCCAAGTCCACAGCCTCTAGGAGAGGCTCATTTCAGTTACCTTTTGCTGGATCATCTCTGAGTCCCCTTGGTCCTCCTTGGGACTGCTCACAGCACTCAAAATGTGGGCACACAGTGGTTTTATGCAGCTACGTGCTCTACTACATGGTGGCCGCTGATGCACAAAGCAGCACGTGGGCACCACATCGGCATGCAGGGTGCTGCTGATAGCACATAGCATAGTCCTGGGACACACGGCAGTGAGATCAACACCACTGCTATTGCAGGCTGGAGCAGGGCAGGACATCTGTCAGCACGCGGGAAGGGGCTCCAAGGAGCAGAGCCATAGGGCTGTGCAGAGAGCAAGGCTATTTCTCAATGAGACCAGATGTATTGCAGGTGTTGCTACAGGGTGGGACATGGCAGGGGTTGTTCTGCAGCCAACAAGCTTGTGGGGGCTGAACAGATCTTATCGCCCCAAGGTACAGCTGAGCCACAAGTGCCTTCAATAAGTAACATCAGTTTCTTACAGCTACATCAGCCTTTCTGGTGCATCAGCTCCAGGGGGAGGACCAGTGACTTTTCCGAGTCTGGAGCACTCCTGGCGCAGATGCATCCCCAGTGACCAGGCATAGATGCCGCATGAGCTCTCGCTGTGAGCACTGGCAGCTGTGGAGGCCATGCCCACATAACAAGGGAAGGATAGTCACTTCTGCTTTTTAAAAAACTCCCCTGGCCCCCACATAGGAACAGATCACACCCATGATGCGGCACGGCAGCCATGGCAGAGAGCCAGGTACAGATTTGACATTGACTGTAGCCTTTAAACTCACATTGTGAACGATTTGGAGAGACCCCGGGTCCTTCTGTGGTGATGATTCATTTGACAAGCTCATATACATGAGAAACCTTCTGAGCTAGAAGCATATTTCAAGCAGAGCAAGTGCCTGGTGCCCACTCCTACCACCAGCAAAATGCCCAGACCAGTGCCACCCATCCTGCCTGGCAGGGTTTTCTGTAGAGGACCAGGGTCAGGAGGAGGGAGCTTAAACTGCAGGGCTAGACCAGGGCTAACCCCAGCCACAGTTCCCATATCCTCCGGCTCAAATGGCCAGAGCCCGCTGCTAGAAGACAAGAAGAGTTGGAAAAGATGATTAATAGAGGCTTGGAAACAAAGCTGGCTTGATTTCTTTTGAAATGGAGAGCAGTGCCTCAGACAGCAGCCGGCATGAGCCTGCACAGCTTCCAGTGGGAAGGAAGATAAGCGTTTGCCTGGACGCAGTCCAACCCAGTGCGAAGGGAGACGCATCAAGGAAGCAAGAGGTTCACCAACAAACCCATGGCTCTCAGTCCCAAGGTACTAAGATGGGCTCATAGGACCCCAGCTTGGGCAGGGGCCAGCCTGGAGCACACTGCCCCTTGCCTTTACACCTGGAGACAGCATCAGGCAGGGTGCCACGGTCACAGCCACCTGCGGGACAGTCGCGTCCTCACCCCTGCATGAGGCAGAGCAGAGATCAGGCAGGAGATGGACCCTTCCAGCAAAGCCAGCTGGGCCAGGAGATGCGGGGAGCTGATTTACAGCCTCTGGCAGAAGCTCCTGTAGCTGTGATAGGAGCTGGCCAGGATG
Organism: Nipponia nippon; assembly: GCF_047370975.1. NCBI lineage: Eukaryota > Metazoa > Chordata > Aves > Pelecaniformes > Threskiornithidae > Nipponia > Nipponia nippon. The sequence continues at coordinate 15,185,672 of NW_028262391.1, forward strand.
GAGAGCAGAGCTGCTGGTTGTTTCAAAGTCTACATTGCACTGGCCCTGTAAATCAAATGGGGAGATGTAGTGAACTCATCATGATAGGATTAAATGGATTTCTTGCTGGTATTATGCCAATGCTATCGAGTCTTGCTTCATCTGACTCTAATTTCCAGGGACTTTAAGTAAAAGCTTCTTCCCTGCTCTGTTTGTGATGTGGGTAAACAAAGCATCAGCTCCTGACTGGAGGGGTAGGGAAGGCAGCACCACGCATCTGCGCTGCACACCACCTTCTGCGAAACGGGGAAGAGATCAGGGTGAGCTGCTCCAGACCATGTGGGAGAGGAGCTCCGGTCCCCCTCACTCAGCAGGATGGCAGGAGACCTGGTGGCCTCCACCAGGCTGCTCCAGTTTGCAGCTGTGGCAGGTAGTCCAGCCACAAACCACACAAGCTAAGGGAATGATTCTTTTAATTAGAAACAAGCCCCATCTATTAAATAGCCTGCAACACTTAAAGGGCTGTTTGTAAAGAAAATGTTTTATTTCCAGGGAGATGGCTCAGTTATGACAGCTGTAAAACCCCATTAATGAGAGGATAAGAGCTCTAGAGCTGTTAGAAAATCCACTGGCTCATTTCTTGCCTCCAGTGTTGCTTACAATTCAATTTGTACTCAGGATCATTTGTTTAGCAGATGTTAGTACAGCAAAGGCAAGTTAACTGCATCCAGTACTCCTTCACTCCCTAGGCACAACCGTGTGCTCCCAAAAGCCCGCCTGCATGGCCCACAGGGTGCAGCTGCCAGGACGCAGCCAGCACACAGCCTCTCCCTGCTGCAGGCACTGGTGCCCGTGGTCCCAGCCATTGCTTGCTGGGCTCTTGGCGGCAGCTCCCCTGGCTCACACCAGGCAGCTGTCCCTCTGCAGCCCACCCCCACCCAGGGGTGCTCGTAGGCGCCTGGGGCAGCTCTGCAGAGCCCCAGCATCATCTTTTGGGCTTTACCTCCCCATCTCCACAGTGCTCAGAGCACCTTGCAATACTCGGCCCAGAAGGGCAGGTCTCTTTACAGCCCCCCTCTTGTACGGGGCAGCGGCCTGGACTATGGCTATGATAGCACTGGGGGTGGGAAGAGTGGGGCAGTGCCCCATCCCAATCCTAGTCCCTCTCCCACAAGGACAATAAAAAAATACATATATTCCCATAGGAACTCCACTCAGCTTTGCACGTTGAATAGGGAGTCAATTAAACCTGACAGCATCTCCTGGAGCTTATTCTGTACAGTGTAATTAAACACTACCAACAGCTTCACGCAACCATCTTTAACAAGGAGGCAGGAAAACCCGGCTGTTAAAGCTCCAGCACAAAGTAACACCAGGGCAGAGATGCTGACCCATCGGGTAGGAAATGTCTGGGGCAGAAGGGCTGCTGACGCCGCCAGTCCCAGGCACCTCCTGTCATCGATGCCTTCACGACGCCAAGATACAAGCACTCGTGTTGACTGTTGCACTGAATTGCAGTGCGCTGTCTCCATTTATTTGATTTGTATTGCCTGAAGGAAAATGCTTTTGCTGTCTTCATGCACTCTAAGCATTTGGCTTCAAAATAAAAGCTCTGGGGACCCATCATCACATGCTTTCCTTCCCATAAAGACAGGGCAAGAGATCCAGTCTTTTTGAGCTGAATTGCAGAAAAGTGCTCTAGCCCTCTGCTGCTGCTTTGCCTTGCTCAGGGACGACCTTGCAAAGGTTGTTTTTGAAAGCAGCTGTCTCCTGCTGCAGTTTTACATTACAGCTGACTTCCCTGCTTTACCTGGAGGACTTTGATAGCCTTTGGAGGAGTCAGAGAAGTAGCAGCATGGCTCAGGCTCTTCCACCCTGAACAAATGCTCTCAGGACTTGATCTGACACATCCACGCGCATGAGCGCCTTGACTCTTCCACTGGCATCACACAAGATCTGACGTGCACAGCACAGCCTTGCGCACCTCTGCGGCATGGGAACAGGTCACGTCTGCTGGGGGTCTGGGTCATTCCCCTCTGTGTCCGGTGAGCTCTGGCAGGATTTCCTCCTTTCCAGGCATGCAGAGGGCCGTGGGGGAGGTATGTGATGGTGTGCGAGTGTGCTGTGCTCAGCCCTGCTCCTCCAACCCCATGCACGACCCAGCCCGCAGCTCCCAGGGACAGTGACATGGATGCGAATGGCCTGGGTGAGTCCAAAAGAAAAGCACAGGGCAGAACTGCTGGGAAAGAGCTTGTCCCTGCTGTTGGGAATAAGGAGTAAAAATCCAGCTCCCCAGTTTCTCCCAGCACAGGTGTTGGTTTCTCTCATCACAGATACCTCACTTCTGTGCAATGCACTTTCAGTGGTGCATAACCCAGATGCCCATCCTGAAGCACAACGTCGGGGACATCACTGCCTGCAGGGACACCAGGCAGCTGCAGCGTGCCCTGGGCTCCCTTTGCTTCCAGACACCTTCACACAGCCACCTGGCACCCCTACAGCCCTGGGCACCCACCCCCAGGAGCACAGCCTCCCCGCCAGCCCACTGCAGGAGCCAGCGCCGGCCAGAGAGCTCATTCCTTACTCTTAGAGGAAGAAGAAGAAATATGTGAATTATTTACTTTGCAATTGACTCCAGGCCCTCAGATCACAACAGTCAGAACAGCAAATCCAAAAAATGTTTCCCTAATTCTGCATTACTCCAAAGCACTGTTTTGCTCTAAAATATTTAGCTTGCTCCAACAACACTGTTAGTGTTGTACCAGATCTCACTCCTCCTGTCTCTCACTTTCTCATCGCCTCTCCTCCCCCCCTCCTGTTTTTTCCCATCTGTGTTTGGAGCAGAGGAAGCGGAGATGAAACACAGGCTGCTGACTCTTCCTGCAGGCTCCGAATCGCCCAAACCAGTCGACTCGGTTCAGTCTCTGCATTTCTTTGCCCACTGCTGACAAGCTCTGCAAAGAGCACAATGTATTTTCTCTTCTCTCGGTGCAGTGGGGGAGATGAAACATGAGTGCCTAGTGTATTGTTACAGAAACAGCGAAGAGAGGCTCTGCAAATGCGCTGGTCAGAGGATCCAGAGAGGCTCTGACCTGACCCAGCACAGGGCCCTGGTTAAACAATTTACTGAGAGCTGCCAAGGGGCTGTGCAAGCATCATGCAAGGCAGCCTGCTGCTGGTTGCAGAAATTACCTGCTTATTCCCTTTGATAGTTCTGCCTTGCCCCACTGCCTCTGAAGGGAAAAAAGGGCTCCTGAAAGCTCTCACCAATTCTGCAGTGAACTGTGGCATTAAGGATTCAGAGGGAGGTGACCCCACCAGATTACGGTTCATTCAGCAGCAGCCCGTGGGTGTTGCTCACCCGGAGAGCGGAGCCATCTCTGGCAGCTCCCTGCCCTACTTCTCTTTCATAAATGCATAATTGTGACATTGTGTTACATAATTTATCATGTTACATCGAGATCGGGGCCATCCTTGTGCAGTTTATTCCTCTGGGTGTTCGAGCTGCCAGGGAGGAGAGACAAGAAGTGCTTGCAAGCGGTTTTCTCAATTGGAGGATTGATTTTGGGAGGCCCCGTGCTGCGGCCTCACAAACAGCCACTACATTAGAAAAAGCTTTTCGAGTTGAGAACAGAGTCTGGGAGACCCTATCCCATAGCACACAAGCTAAGCAGGTTGCATAGAGACCAAGGTCTAAGTTCAGAGCAGACCTTGGTCTGGCACAGGGGTGCAGAGATGGCATTCCCTGCCTGCACCATGCACGTGCCAGACCTTGCACAGCTCCCTGGCACGCTGCTCTAACTACAGGCTGCCAGAAAGGACCCCAGTATATCAGCAGAGACTTCCCCAAACAGCCTGCTGCTTTTCCAGTGCTCCCTTAGGTGCTGACCAAGGACACGAGAAAGGGGCAGCCACGAAGGGGTAAAACCCTCCCTGCTGCCGCCTGCCCCACCTGTGGTGCCCGCAGGATGGGCTGCAGAGCCAAGCAAGCCTGCATTTGCTGGACCCGCATCCTCCCAGAAGAGGGTTACATGCTCACAGCCACAGTCAGACTAAACCAGCCAGAAAACATCTGTGCAGAGCCGCAGGAATTACGGTGCGAGGGCTCGTTTGCCAGCACCCCCGCGGTGCCTCCACACCTCCCACGGGACAAGCTGCACGTGCGCCGCGTTTCCACCTCCTCCACCGGCCAGGAGGACGGGGCTCAGCCTGTCCCGGGACACACGCTGCCTGGTCCTGGCTCAGCCCCTGCCTGGAACCCTGCCCTGCGCTCCCGGTGCAGGCAGCGCCATCCCAGCTGCAGCTCCCTATCCTTGGCACATGGGATTTCACTGGGATCCAGTAACAGGTTATCCCGTGAGCTGCCCCTCTCATCCCACCAGCGGCAGGCTGGCCGGCTCCAGCCTGCATCCTCCCTCACATCGGGGCAGCAGGCACCTCTTGCCTCCCCCCCAGCCTGCCGGGGTGATGAGTTTTGCAGGCACAGCAGGGCTTCCTGCATCAACCCACTCAGCTGTTTCACCTGGAAATGAGTCTATCCACTCCGGGAATGACAACACTGCCCCAGCTCTGGAGCCCCCAACCTTCACCCAAGCAAAGCATGTGCAGCTATGGGACCTACCCATCAGGGAGGGGAGACCCAGCCACGGGCAGGGCAGAGGCACTGCGCTGCTGATGGTCATTGCCCATGCCATTTCTCCCAACGCCACAGCAGTGACCCTGTGCACGCACATCATCGGTGAGCCCTGGCACAGCCTCATAACCACCACGTACCCCCAGACCTCCTCACAAGACAGGGATGCTCAGCGAGGCACCACCAGGAACCGATGGCAGACAGCAAAGACTCCTTGCTGTCCCTAGAGGGAACTTGCTTCTCCCATTAATATTTTTAATTGACTGCCACCGATTTTTGCTGTGTTGAAGCCTGTGCAATGAAGGAGCCGATGCAGCGTGGTACCCAGGAGCTCCAGGAAGGACAACTGCAAACCCAGCACCAGGCAGAGCCCGGGACCTCGGTTTGGAGAGGGATAGGGCAAGGAACACCCCGGTGCCATCAATTCCCCGCCACAGCCAACCAACCAAGGTACAAGTTGGTGTCCAAACACAATTAAGCACCTTATACTCTCTGCCAGCATGGCTCTTGAGAGAGATTTGCAAAACAGAGCTGTTCTAAAAAAAAAAAAAAAAGGACAAGACTACAGCCCTGCCTGACAAGCCTTGCCATTCAGTTTCCTCAAGGTTTTTAATGCCACCTGACAATCTGAGCAAAAACATCACATGCAAACAGATGCTCTGACCAAGTTTGAAGTGCAAGAGAGAATTAGAGATGCCATTAGGCTGTTACGAGCAGCTCCTGGGGGATCAGCTCCTGGTGTTGCATAATGTAATATTTTAACCAATTAACTAAATGACTAGAAAAATCTTTCTTGGTAAGACAAGCAGATGACACAGGCTGATGGTGCCATAAACAGCAAGGAGCACATGCTGCTAGTGCCAGTGATCTGAATCACCCAGGGAACAGCCACAGTCCCAAATACACCTTGAAACTGTGAACACGAGGTCAGGCTGGGACCTGAGGGCGCAGGTGCCATGAAGGATGAGAGGCTCCATGCAGGGAAGCAATGGCTGAGGACATGACCTGGGGGCCACAGCTGATGAAAGCAATCAGGCTGCCCTGTGATGGTGAGATCATTGATAAATGACTGCACTGTGCTGGACACAGCACCCAGAGAAAAATAAAATGCAGATTAGAAAGGACCTCTGGAGATCTCTGGTCCAATCTTCTGCTCCCAGCAGGACTGTTGCAAACACTGTATCAAGAGATTTGAGTTTTGGAGACCTCCAAGAACAGAGGCCCCTCACAACCACTTCTCTAGTGACCTGGTCCAACACCACACCAGCCTCCTGACAAAAAGAAGGGGGAAAGCTGCCTGACCAGCAAAGCAAGCGTTCAAAGGGAACAGTCAGAAGGGCAAGATATTGCAGGCACAGCTGGTGGACACAGACACATGGGAAGTGGAACTGAGCCCTCCATTGCTGCAAGGGGAGACCAAACAGCACCTCAGGGTTCAAACGTGACACTCAACAAAAGCCACCTCAAAATCACTAGCAGTTTTTCTACAGTGAGATAGATCAAACACTGGCTAGCTTACCAGGAGCTGGGGGACCAACTGCTGCTGCAGGTCTTGAGCACAAGGAAGAGCAAGCCCTACTCCATGCACAGAGAAAGGCCTATACCTGCCTGCATTGCTTAAATAGCCTGACCAGGACCAGCTGGGGTGTCATTGGATGGCCAATAAAAAAAGCAAGTGAGGGCAACACAGAGGTGTGTTTTGCTATGGGATTGGGTTGGGTGCCAGGAGAGCTGTCAATCTCACTCAGCTGTCAGAGTGGTCCCAAGGTAGCTGCTGATGTGCAGGTGTGAGAAGCCCTTGTACCAGCTAAATCAGCCTTCCATCATACCTCTGTTAGCTTTTTTGTCCTGCTCGTACCTACAGGCATTTGTCATCACAGCTTCCCAGGGTGTGGGTGTGCGGGGCAGTGGCCGGGGAGCGGCGCCCTGTGCTCTGGGACGGTGCCTTTCCCGTGGGCATCTTCATATTTCCTTCCCCCTTCTCACAGCTGAGTCAGTCCCCGCACAAGCCCAGCGCAATGACAGCGAACCGGGCACGCGAGTTCTTACACAGGGCCTGCAGCCCTGCGGGAAGTGCCTTGGGGCTGGGATGGGTGGCAAGCCTTTTTGGGGCGCAGGGGAGCAAGCCGGGAAACAAGTGATGCTGGCTGCACAGCCTGGGGGCTGCCACGCAATTTGGTCCCCACTCTGTGGATGGGCAGCCCATGGGTTGCGCCAGCCTCTGCTTCTGCATGAGGCTCTGCTCGGGGAGGTGGAAAGAGGCATGTGGGGTGCAGAGCAACCCATGCATCTGCTGGGACAAAGGTGGCCAAGGCAGGAATGAGGGGATGGAGCATCATGGCAGCATGGGGGTACTGCTGTTTAACCTGGCTGGAGAGCTCGCCAGTCCCCAACCACCCAAAACAGCTGCCACACAGCTCTTTGGTGAGCCATAGCCAGAAATATGTCCCAGCCATGCAGTGGCCTCCTTCAAAGAGTGTACAATTGAAAAGCAAGTTTGCAATTTGATAATTTATAGAGAAGAAATTAATTGCTACCTGTACTCTGCCTCGGTCAGCTGCTGTGATGACTGACGCACACGCCGGTTCGAGAGCTCCCAGGGAAGGCTAATGACCAGGGGAGGGAACCGCAGGAGCCCGCACGGCGGTGAGGGATGCCGCTTGCCCTACGGCCTCAGCCATGGCCACGCACACGTGTGCATCGGGCACACCGCAGTTAGAGATATTCAGGTTATACCGCCCGTTCCCTGCAGCAGGGGTAGGACCCTTCCTAGGTGCCAAAGGCAGAAAGCCCCTCCCTCCGCCCCAGCCCTTGTTGGGAAGCGCCAGCCTGCTCTGGCCATGCTCTCCTTTGGGGCAGGAGGGAGCTGGAACGTGTCCCAGCTTGAGATCATGCTGAGGTCTCGGCTCTTCAGGCTGCCATGACACATGTTTGAAAGCACGTTTCTTTGTATTTTCTCATTGCTGCTGGAACCAAAACATGTTATCTGTGCAAAGTCCTAGCAAGCCAGCAGCAGTGCTCCCCGGGGAGCCACTCACCCCGCAGTGGGATTGCTGCTTTGGAGCATTGCCTTGCAGGGTGCCTACCTTCCCACTCCCAGAGGAGTCCCCTCCCCGAGCTCTGCATGCAGGACGGGTCTTGGGTGTTGGCGCCTGTGCTTTTAAGCATGTGTGGAAGTAGCACGAAAGGTTTATCTGCCTCTCCTGGGGATGAAAGGCAGCCATCACACACACCCAGCAGGAACCTGCCCAACAGCACACCTCCACCTCTGCTCTGCCGGCTGTTGCCTTGGTGTGATGGCTGGAGAGCCCAAGGGGAGCAGCACCCGCAGGTCGGTGCCCACACGGAGAGGACGGGGAGCAGGACGGAGCCGCAGATGCCGCAGCCCAGCAGAGCAGTCGGTGGGTTGGGAAGCCCCATGCTGTGAAATCTGGAAACAATCGGCCAGGAACGGGGCATGCAAATAGAAACCCTGGCATGGTGGCCGAGAGCTGCCCCAGCACGCATTGGCAGGCCCCCCAAAGCTGCGACCGGGAGAAGGTGCAGGTTTGCATGTCACAAGCTTCGCAAGAGGTGAAGGCAGCTGCAAAAATAAAGACCAGAATAAAAAGCATAATTTTATGACAAACCACATGTACATCAGGAGCCTACAAGATTGATGAAAGAAACAGTGAGCACAAGGAGAAATCTCTGCCTGGCCCAAAAAGGCAGAGGGTGACAAATCATGTCAGCAGCAGCCCAGAAAAGGAGAGGTATTTGATATTTCTCTTCAGCATTTGGGAGGCAAAAGCCAAACAATACAGCAGGTTATAAAATAAAATATGATCGTTATAAAACACTTTCCATCCTATGAGGGCTTCAGGAAGATGTTAAACAATAGCTACTGAGGTTAGATTTTCAAATCAGCAGGTCTGACACATGAGCGAGTGTAAAGGAGCCGGGTAAGGAGCCGTCTAATTAGCGCCTGCGGGTCCCTGGGACTTCCCCCGGGGTCCCAGCGCGGGCACGCTGCCCGTACCTCCATGGTGTAAACAGGATGTCCCAGGCCCGTCCAGCTGACATCAGCCCTGTGCCGAGGGGCAAAACGGCTGCGGCCGGGCTCGATCAATAAAGGTTTGAAGTGGGGAAATATCATTAGTGTCAATTAGCACCATTTTATGGAAAAGAGATCTTGGCACATCTATGTTCTTGAGATTGCCCCTATCAGTCAAACTTGTGACAGTGCTGATGTAAGAAGCTTGCGTAAGGTGTTTGGCAATTCCAGATGCTTGGATCAAGCGTGTGGCATTAGTGCATTGGAAATCCAGATGCTCCAGAGGTCCCAGAGCCTTGCTGCAAACACAGCACTGCCGCTCAGCCGGGGTGTTTCCAGGGGCCTCTGCCAGGGATTAATTCTCAACCCTCCGTTATTTAACACCTTCTCCGTTTCTCAGCGAAGGCAGAAGGTGCCCAGGCTCTGGCAAAGCAATCCCGGCACAGCCACAGCCCCAGGAGCAGGCTGTGCCGCTAGCACAGCACTCCGCACCCAGGCAAGGGGGGGCTGCCCCCAGGGAGGCTGGGTATCCCTCCAAAAAAGATGCCTCCCTAGCGAAGGGGCTGAACACAGCCGCCCAGGAGAGGTTTGCAGCCCCCCAGCAGAGCCGTGCCCGGTGTGGGGTCAGCACTTAAGGAGGAGGGAGGGAAGCTGGATAAAGCCCAAAGAGGAAGCCGAGGAGCAATGGAGGGACGGGAAGACAGATTTTTCATGGAGAGAAATTCCCGGGACACCATCCACGTGGGCCAGAAAAAGAGGTTAAAGGGCTTACTTGATCCCAGCTTATTAAAGATCTTTCTGATGTGATTAAATCTTTGGCAGTGCCTCTGTTTGGCAGACAAGGATGAAAGAAGGCTGTGGTTGGAAATAAGGCATGGATTTCAATGTGCGAGAGTAGCTGGCCCCTGAAATGCTCTGTCAAAGCCTGCCGCGAGTTCCCCGTCCCTGGCAATGCTGTAACTGAGGTTGGGTAGGCTCAGCCTGCGTGCCCCTGGCCTGGCTGTCCTGCTGGCTTGTCTCCAAAGAGACATGAGGTCCCAGTGCATGAGTCATCTTCACCAGAAATGTGTTACGGAGAAATCGGGAGTGGGTCCCTTTCCACGCCCGGGGGAGCCTGCAGCCTGAGCAGCCCCAGCCCTCAGGGGATGTCCCACTTGACCACGCTCAGGCACTGCAGCTTGGACAGAAACTCTGGCCTGTTGTTTTCCTGCTGGGACACAGCTGCTTCCGTAGGGATGGGGACACATCGCTTCCGCATGCCAGGTGATGGAGGGCACACAGCCGGAGGGCAAGACCGCAGCTGACGCGGGCAGAGCCGCTGTCACCTGGGCGCCCTGGGGAGGTCACGGTGCCCGATTTTGTGAAGCAACCAGCTGTGCACCACGATGAGCCCCCGGGTGATGTGGCCCCCCATCCCTGCACCATGGTGGCCCCCAGCATGACTGCCCTCCTTGGTCTGAGTTGAGGTTAACTGGGATGAACACGTTTCAGGTGGGGCAAGGAGCGTGACACAGCCCTGCAGCTCCCCTATGGACAAAAGCCGTGCTTACGGACCGGCCCTCTGCCGTGGGGCTTGTGGCCAGGCCAGCCCCACTCGGTGGGGTGCACCGGGGCTGCGGGCAGACGGAGAAGCTATTGATGGGCTTTCATAAATATTGGCATAAACACAGCCTCAGGGAGGGATCTGGATTTACAGCTGGCCTCTCCCTGCCTGGCTGAGCCCCGTCCTTCATCGTTTACCTGGAGCAACAAATCACGGTCCCCGTGGGCTTGTCACTTGCCGGCTTTTGATCGACGCCTCTCTTAGGCAAATGCAGGTGAAGACACCTGGTTGCTCCTTTTTAGAAGACAGTTTGCTGCTGACAAGAAGCAATAAAGAAAACTTGGCTGATTAATATACTCTCTTCTTTGACATGCATGCTAGAAACAGAGAAGTGGATAAAAAGGTGATGATAAGCAGCATGATTAGAGACCCACAAGGGGAAATGAACGTGTGCTTCAAATTGGAGGCAGCAGAGCACAACACTTGAGCCATGATTAAAGATGGATCCTGCAACCTGTCCCTGTGTGGAGGCCACCGCCTTCTCTGTGATTCAGCATGTAATTGGAGTAATTACTCAGAGCTCACCCTAAGGAGCATGGTGGAACATCGTGTCGAATTGTTTCTCTCTCTGGTGATGTGGCAGCTCCTTGTAAATCACTCTGAAGTACCTGGGTGTGATGCCGAAGGAGCTGGCCCCAGGCAGGGCGGCTCCGTGCCACCATCATCAGGCAGTGGGGCCACAGCTGAGCAGGACTGTGCTGGCCCCTGCACCCAGCCTGTGGGAATGGAGCAAGAGTCCCTCAGCCCAGCGCATTTGGCAGCAGAGGTAGTGCCCAGAAATTAATTACCCAGCAATCATTTAATTGATGCTCCTCTTTTCCCCTCAATCCTCCACATCAGCACTGCTTGGCAGGCTGGGCTGCCCATAATCCCTGCTCTGAGCTGCATCTAATCCCTTCCAGCAGGCAGCTGCCCTCGTTTCCCTCTGCCTCAGCCTCGGCACATCCCTCCTAAACAGCCCTCTGCCACCGGCTGCCCCTTCCCTGCGGCTCGGAGGTGTGCCTCGGCGGGGCACTGCCCGTCAGTGGCAAAGCATCCATCAGCAGTGGGGTTATGCCCACTCATTTTAATGAAGGCAGAGCGAGCCTGCCATGGTATGCTCATTATGGAAATCCCAGATGTTGGTCCATGGGCTACTGCCCTGGGGTTCCCAGTGGTGGGCAGTCCCCAGACGAGCTCCATGGGCACAGCGAGCCTGCAGTATCCCCTGCCTCCCTGCTCAGCCAGCGGCTGGGTGCTCCTGGCTGGCAAACCTCCCCAGCATCCCATTGAGTGTGCCAGCCTGGGGCTGGAGGCACCTCCTGGGCACGAGCCACGGGGCAGCTGGGCAAAGGGCCACAGCTCCCCTGGCACAGCATCGCGGGTGAAGCCACACGCCAGCCAAGGGAACACAAGGACATTTATTTGCCACCTTGGGAACATTAGCTGAGGAGTGTGTTTTGCAGAGGACGCTGGGCAGCTCATGGCTCTGACCACCAGCAGCATGGGGGACACAGCGGATGGAAGGGACGTTTCTGCCCTGCCCACAGTGGCTGCTGCCGGGGCTTTGCCCACACCACGAAGCCGGTGGGACGGTGAAGCAGGGGCAGAGGGACCTGGCCTGGCTCTGCTCATCCCTGCTCCAGCACAAACCCAGAGCAGCACTGACAGGCATGGAGATGTGGGAGATCCTGGGGGGACAGGAGGGTGCTGTATGTATTTTGAAACTTGAAGGGTGGAAGACTGCGCTCCACGAGCAACAGGGCGCAGACTGGCCCACAGCCCAGTTTCAGTGGCTCTTCTTCCCAACGGAGGAGCTCAGCAGCGCTGGAAATCAGACTGTGCCATTATGCAAGACCTGTACACAGCTGCTTATTGCTTCTCAGAAGCCACGTAGTAATCCTGCTCCCTGCGCCCCAGAGCGTAACCTGCTGAAAAGCATGTGTGCTGCAAACCGTGAGGGCTTTCCTCCCCATGGCTGCTGCTCTCGAGGGACTTGGGAGTCACCTTCCGGCAGGCAGGAAGCCTGCTCTGCCCAGTGCCAACTTGGCTGGAGCTCGTGGTGCTTCCCAGCACCGGATCAAGCACACGGTCCGTTTTCCTGGCTGCGGCGGTGCTGATTAGCTTGGCTGGTGTTGATTAGCTTGGCTGGTAGCTAATTGCCGGGAAGGGCCCGGCGTGGAGGTCGGGGCGGCCGTTCTCTGGGAAGAGGTGGGTCAGGGCAGCCTCCACATGGGACCAGCTCGATTAAGCAGGAGGGGGCTCGGGACCTCCTTGGGGTCCCACCTGTGCCAGGGCTGGAAAAACCCTGCTGCTGGAGGGTGGTTCCCTTTTAAACTCATGCATTGACATTGGTTTTGAAAAAACACAGCCAAACCCTTCAAAATTTCCATTTGCATCTCACCTCACATCTGCATCTCACATGTTGGAGGAAAACAAAGACCACAATATCCAAAAAGAACCTCCAAGGTGCATTGAGACAGCAGGGCCACAACCACACGGTGAGCTGCTGCTTGCCCCTGTGTTTAACAGCGACTGGCACCTCCCTCCTCAGTTTTAAATTTTTTTAAATTTTTTTTCCCCCCAAATCACCTGCAGCTCTGCCCCGTAGCTCCTGCCTCAGCTTCCCCCAGCAAAACGCCTGTGCGCACGTGCAAACACCCACGCTCCTGTTCTGTAACGCAGCCACGCGTGCCCGTGTGCCAGGAAAAGCAGCATCCCACCCTCCTGCAGGACACTGCCTCTGCTTTAAAGGCTGGAGAGTATGACATGAAATATCTCACGTGCCCGTGCACAAACGCACACCCGCGTGCGCTCGCCCTCCCTCAGACACTCGTTCCCCCTGGCCAAATGTCCTGTAGCACAGACGAAAGGGACACCCTGCATTTCAGGCCAGGTGTTGAATGAAGCCAGTCTATGAGAGACAGTGAGAGCGTTTAAAGCCTTTTTGCTTATGATGTCTAATAGCGATAAGCCTCCTAAAAAGATGAAAGATGCTCTTTGGAAGCAAGAATAAGGCAGGAAGAAATGCCAGCCTTAAATTACTGTGAAAGCTGACACTACCTTTTAACATTTAATGTGCAAAAAGCTTGTGTCCCACCACATCTTGAAAGAAGCCTCTCGCATTATAAGCGTGACCGATAACGACTGGAGATAATTCATGCCTCCTCCTGGCAGGTGCAAAAGCTGCCAGCAGATATTATCTTTCATGCTATCATTTTTCCCTCTGGAGGCATAGGTTCGCAAGGTGTGAATGTAAATCCATGCAGAAAGCCCAATTGATGTTCTCCTGGTGCAGAATATACTGCAGAGAACGGGAGCCCCGGCTACGGCATGGCCTGGGAGCAGGGAATGGCAAATGTTGGGGCTTTCACCTGAACAGGCAGAATAAGGCGCCACATCTTGATCTATTTTGCTTTTTGATTTATAGCTAAAGACTCTTATTGCAAAGCCTCCCATGCAACATGCATGGGAAGTGTTTCTTTGGGGCTGAAATTGTTTATTGGACTTAATACAACCAGCAGCAGGTTTTTAGTTTCCTCTCAAGCTCCCAAGGCTTTAAAGACGACACTCTTGGCAGGTATTTTCACCTAGCATCGTTCTGAAAGAAGAAAAATAGCTGAGGCCTCCGGGATTAACTGCCCTTTCTGTGAGAAACATTTATCACTGCTCATACAGCTCTCCACAATCTTTATTTCTATCAAACGCCTGTGACCAAAGATCTTTGCCCTCTCTGAAAGCATTTCTTCCCCATCAAACACAGATCATGCAACACTCCTCTGCGCATACAAATTTCATCTTGCTAGAAAATTACAGTTTCCAGCTCAACCGGGCAAGGAGTTTTGCTGGTCCAGTATATACTGTGGGGTATGACGTGCTGTTCCCAGAGGGGAGGCTGAAGCAAGGGGAGGATGCAAGGGTGGTGAGGGGTGATGCCTCCATCCTCCTCCGCAAAGCCCTGAGGAGCCCAGCTGCAGGAGAAGGGTCCCAAGCGTGGGACCTCCCCAGCATGCTCTCAGCCTGGGTTTGCAATGCTCCCCAGCAAGAGCTGCCCCATGGGCCAAGAGTATATCATGGACCTTCCCAGGAGATGCTCCTGGACACCAGGAGCCTACCTGCTCCCTTTTCTAACAGCGGTATTCAGAAGAGGTCCTGCAGGCTTGGCACTGGTGCCAGAGGGCTGGGAATGAGCTGAAAGTGCCAAGATCAAATTTTCTCCTAAAACAGCAAAACACTCACTGCCTGTTCGCAAGGGGGAAGGGACAGCAGTGACCCCCATCTCTGCCCCACAGCAGGGTGCCACACAGGGAGGGCAAGCAGCCCCACAGCCTTCCCCACACCATGCCAGCCATGGGCAACGGGCTAAAAAGGGAGTGGTGCTTTCCTAAAAACACCCCTCTTCTCTAATTTGCTTTGATTGAACAAGGAGAAAGCTGGCACGAGCAGAGGAACCACCGGAGAGCGATCCCAAACAGCACCGGGGAGACCTTGTGCTCAGCGTGGGAGTCAGGCTGGAAAACCCAAGCCCTTGCTCACAAGCCCAACACAAACCCTGGCAGAAGTTTTCCTTCTGCGTTGTCCTCCCACCGCCCTGAGCCGCTCTCCACAGGGAGAGCCCACGCCGTAACGTCGTGCTCAGGATTGGGCTTACCCAGTGAGGTTACCCCAGGTTTCTGCTCTTCACGCTGCCAATCCGGGCAGGGAAATGGCACGGCAAAGATTTATATTTATTCATAACCATGGAAAAAGCATATATCTGCCCCCCCTAAATGCCCTTTTGTTGCAGAGGTTTATCAAAGGGCTGGAAGGCAATATCAAACCAGGTTTTGTAGCAGTGTTGGGCACGGCTGCTGGTGGCTCTGAGCTGCTGCGAAGGTTGTAGGAGACACCAGAGATGAACAGCAGACAGAAGGTACGTGCATTGGATACAATACCTTAGTTCTTCTTTCAGCTGGAAAATAGACTATTAAAGGTTTGTTAAAAGGGGCATTTTCTCTGATTGCCATTGATACTTCCAGCTGTAGAAATATCAGAATATTTCCAACAGTTGTTTGTTAATGGCCGTTTGAAAGGAGAAGAAACCATCGTCTGATTATTTTGAAGGCAGCAATGAAACTACATTAACAATATTTGAAAATATAAAAAGTAAACTACAAGCAAATGGTTTGAACTTCGACAATATTTGCAGCTGATAATGGTAACGTTAAACTGGTGAGACACTATCCTAATGACACACTCACAGAAAATGAGGAGGAATATTTGCTTCCAGCTAATTGCTGAGCCTGTATGCTGTGTAATACCACAAAATGCATTCTAAATAAATTATCATTTGATCTTGAAGGTTGTGCAACAAAACTTTTCAATTGCCTTCTCTCATCATCAAAACAATTTTGGGATTACAGGGGAGATTTCATTTTTTTTTGTCTCTGAGTACATGGAAATGCAGAGGCGTGCCCTGACAAGCCAGTTATCTTTATGCTTTGCCATCTGCGATGATCTTGAGATGTTTCCCAGCTCAGAGACATTTCCTCGTGCATGAAGTGAGGGCTGCTGAGCCGCATCGCTCAGGGCGGGGATGGTGGGAACCGGGCAGAGAAGCTGCCAATGCCTGAATCCTCCCCGGTGCTGCTGCCCAGCAGCCCCCTGCGACGGGCACGCTGGCAAAGACCGGGCAGCAGGAAGCAAAGTGGCCTTTGGTATCGCTCTTAGCCCAGGACACCCATTCAAGCTGAACACCGCTCTAAAGAAAACGAGCCTGGTGCAGCTCCCTGCGCCCCTGTTCACAGCAGCTCACGCGGGCGAGGAGCGGCAGCTCCTCCTGATGTTACCCACTGTGCCAGTCCCACTACTGCTGAAGCACTGCGTATGCAACCTTGGCAATGAATTACTCCTAGGCTACAAACCTCAGAATTCACCGATTTGTCATTTTCAGCATAATTTATCATTTTGGCATAAATGCTATCATCTCACCTAACATTGCAGCCCTGTTTGTACCATCCCAGGCAGGTGTCCCAGAGTGAAGCCTCCCTTCTCCTGGGGCAGACGCCTGCCCCCTCCCCAGCCAAGCTGAGTCGCTTAACTCTCCGTGGGCTTTACATGACTCTTAATTTCTTCCACAATGTGCCGTACATTTTTTTTTTACGAGGCCTGGTTAAAAATAACATGGTTTGATCTTCTGTATGGGAAAAACTGCAACATCTGTTCTCTGAAGGGGAAATTAGGAAAAAGCAAACGAACTTGGCTCTTAACTAAAACCAGACAGCAGTGGGGCACGCCGCTCTGCCAGGGGACCTCCTGTAATGGCACCACAGAGCTCCCAGGTCTCCAGCTTCTGCAAGCAAAACGAATGGGCTCACCCATGCTTCCCACACCTGGAATTTGGAGGACCTAGCATGCGTTTTACTGTGTTGAAATTTGACAGCAGTCTGAACCTGGATGGTCTGTAGGAGGAACCCTGAGAGCCTGGTGCATGCCCAGGCGATGGGCAGCGTGCAGGCGGGCAGCCCCGGCGGTGGTGGCAGGACCCCCAGGACATCGCTAACCTCCCAGTGCCCTCCCTGCAGCTTACCGCCACTGAGGGTGTCTGCAGAGTGGGCTCCATCCCACAAATGCCTTCCCTGGGCAGGTGTGGGACAGCCACAAACGTCCTCTCCTTCAGCCCGGTCCCTGCTGCTGGCCTCAGCACTGATTTAGCTTTGGTCAGGTCCACGCCTGCTCTTGCATTACCAGAGGGTTGCTATTCTACAAGCAACTATAAAGGGCTCGGAGAGTATCAATTATGGTTTTCAGACAACTGATCCACAAAAAGCAAAGTTATTTCGAGAAGGATAAATGTAGCCGAGACCATTATATATAATTCACGTCCGCCCACAGCATTCCTGCTCTGCTGAGCGCGGTGGCGCTTCAAACTCCATGTCCTGTCCCAGATGTGACTTTGGGGGCAGAGGGACTGCACTTTCTAGCACCTCTGCTTCCCCAGGAGGACTTCAGATTGCAGGAGGTCCCCCCAGAAGCGTGCCCTGCCACCCTCCCACACCGCACACATGCACCCCTGGTGCTCCTACAGGCCCGTCCCCAGCACCCTGCACCGCTTCCTTCCCAGCCTGCATGCGATGCTCTGGGTACCTGCTGAACCGGCCCGTCCCACCAGAGCAGGGTAGGCATCGCTCCCCAGTGAAGGATATGAAACTGAAACAGGGAAAAGGAGCCACATCACCCCAGGACACCTGGTTCCCAGGTCAGCGTCCCGTCCCCTCCAGTCCGGGACACTTGGCACTGGCAGCTGAAAGGATGACCAGAAAATCTGGACATTCCCTCCTGGCTCCATGTCAGACAGTGGTTTCTCAGCCTCCGCTTCTTTTTCCGCTCTAAAATCAGGACAATATGGTCCCTTTGCAGGGAGGCTTGGCTGAGCACAGGCTGCAGAAACCTGCGGGCAGGAGGAGCTGCAGAATTGCAAACACCAGTGATTTTGTACTGGAGCCCACAGAGTCGTTTTCAGGCTCTGTATGTGATGCTGCCGGCACCCACTCAGCCTGCCTGATGCTGCTGCCCAAATTCAGCTGACACATTTATTCATTAAGAACCTGGTACTCCGTTTTTATGACAAGTGTATGACTGCCTTGGCACTCCCTACTCAGCCCAGCATTATTTAAATGCTTCCCCTATTACTATTATTATTTGATAATGCATCCTATTACACACAGCTCTTGAGAGAAGAAGATGAAACACTCTGTGCATTTTATATCCTCGTTCTTTGCTGGAAAATCTCACTGAAGCAATGACTGGCAAAAGAAATTTAGTGGCATCTGCTGAAAAATTTTTGAGGTTTACAAGTAAATGACTCATGATAGGATATTTCGTTACATTTGGTTTAATAGCGCTGACTTCTTGTATTTCCTATTTTTGCAATGTCTGCTGCTTTGAAAATGCGAAACACTGGTGTGTCAGCACAGGCACAGCGTCCTGGCCTCCAGTTTCTCTTCCCCTGTATGCTATTTTCTTCCAGACTGGTTACTGCATCTTTTAAAAATGTGGTGTCCAAAGCCCTGCTTGCCACTCTCTTGCTCCAGGTTAAACCTTTTTGACCTGGAAAATTTACTACCCTATGAATCTTACACCAGTTTTCCCATCCTTTTGCCCAACCTGGGAGTCAAGCTGCTAGCTCGGAGTTGCCAGCCTCCTCCTTTGAACACTGGCACAGGACTCGCATCCTCCTTGCCTTCTGCATCAGCATTATAGTTTATTCCCGTTATTTAACTGGAATAAGCCCCAGCCCTGCTGGACTCCAGGCACTGCTGTTTTGCTTCTGCTCTGTGCAGTGGATTACAGTGCCAGGACATCTTTTCCAATTACCAGACAAAAATTGCTGCTGGACACCTCTGCCTTTTCTGTAGCACTAAGAGGTTCCCAAACCACTGAGCAGACATCCTACATAATTGCAAAATTTTGCTTGTTCCCAGGAGAGGGTGCGAACGTTGCTGATTCTCCTCAATTGCACCATCCTTGTCCATAACCTGAAGGCTGCTTTAATCCCCGGAGAGGTGCGCTGCCACTTTCCCACCCAGCCCCGGCTCTGCAGCGCCCAGTGGGGTCCCTGCCGGGGGACTTGCAGTAGTATCGCAAGTGACCCTGGTCATGTTGTCCCTGAGACGGTGCTGAAAGCCCATGACTTTCCCCCATGAAAGAAGATTTTCTCGCTGGCAGAATCAGTTGATGACTGCTGCAGCAGGGATCATGGCTGGCGTGACACGAGGAGGCACCCACAGCTGATGCACACCACTGCGCAGAAAACAGCCTCTGCACCAGCTCCAGTGGGCTAACAGAGCGGAGCCCGAGGGCATTTTCAGGGCTGGAGCTGGGGCTCTGTAAGTGCAGCCTGCAGGGATACGCACAGCCAGGCAGCGCACAGACCGGTGGCTTCGGCCAGGTAGCCCATCGCCGGTGCGGAGCAGGCAGTGGCTTTCCTGCCCTGCAGCCATGGAGCAGCTGCTCCTGCCGTGAGCCTGCCGGGGTATGGCTTGGCATGGGCAGCAAGCGGAGAGAAATCCCATCCCAGTACCCCCTGCGCTGGGGTGCTTTGCTTCAGCAAAGAACTAGGGGACATGCTGACAGCTGGGACGCGTTCACTGACCAGCGATGTGTGCGGGTATCCGCAAGCCTCCCCTCCAGCTCCTACCCAGCTGTGGGCAGCAGCAATCCCTGCAGTACTGTCAGGTTTTTCCCATTTGTTTATTTTTCCTTCCCTAACAGTTCCCAACACCCCGTTGTCTCTTTGACCACCGAGCAGACATTTGCAAGGAGCTGCCTACGCTGCCTCCTAGATTGCCGTCTCACTTTCCACAGCTCTTCCGTGTACCCTTGGGTTATGCCCTTCTGCATCTGCACTACCCAGCATCTCTCGACAACGAATTTTGTTCCCATTTCATTACCTATCTGCTCCATATCATCCACATTTTCTGCAGCTTTTCACATCGGCTCTGCATTTCCCTCTCCTGAACAACTCGGCATCAGTGGCCTGTTCTGCCGTGTCACCATTCACCCCCATTTTCCAGATAATGGTTTTTGACTGGCTCTGCCGCAGGACCATAGGGCCTGTCAGTTCAGCTGAGCATCCTTCACCTGGGCAGCTCTCCGTGCCCCCGTTCCACAGCCGGGGGGCTCAATCTCACATGCCTGTTCATTTTTTCCCTACTGCTGCTGGTGTTTTTAAGCACTCTGTGTAAAACTTTCCTCTCTCTTGAGCACGACAGATCTTGCTGGAAGGGTATGACTTTGCTGTGTTCCCCAGGCAGCCAGAAAAGTCCTCCAGCATAGAAAAGAGATGAGTTTGAAAGTAAAAAGCATGCAGGAAAAAAAAAATAACCCTTTTCTTTTTGACACACTGCCTAGCGCCACATGTGCTACAGAGCATCTGCAAGTGTTTTGTTCCCTAAACTGAGACTGTCCTTACCACTTAAAAGGGTCCGTTTGCCCTGACCAGCTCCAAGGGGGGGATGCGTTATGACAAAGGCCCCAAACCTTTCAAGAGCTGCAAAACGCACTTAGAACGAGCAGTCTGGAGGCGATAAATGGAGATACTTCATGCAGCGCCTTCTGTGAACAGGGCTCTGCGTGCAGCCCGTGGCTTGCACGGCTTTAGGATTGTCACCAGCAGGGTCACAAATTACTGCTAAATGATGGCCGAGCAGGAGCGGGAGAAGAAGCTGGCAGCGGGGCTGCGCTGGAGAAGGCTGGCACCAGGGACAAGCGCCCTGCCAGGGCTGCAGGGTGCTAGATCCATCCGGAGCGAGCCGAGAGAAAGAGCTTGAAGGTGCCTGTCTGTTCGGAGTGGGGCTGGAGCCCCTGGGCATGGTTTCCCATCAACATATGCCCCAGGAAAAACACATCTGGCTCTCAGGAACACCTCTCAAATTGGAGCATCCCCTTCCCCAGGTGGGCAATGCCAAAGCCTCCTGCCAGGGCCAACCCACAGCCGATTCTGGCAGCTCCAGACTCTGCTTTGTTTCAGCTTTTTCTTCCGACAGGCAAATTGCCTAAATTAACGTTGAGACTTTAGGTACAATATAGCTAATTCCCGTGAAATATCTCAGTAAGGTAATTTGCTCCAAGTGCTGCCCCCATTAGCAGCTGGTTAGCGAATAAATAATTTCCAGAGGAGAATTGCACAAACTGAACCCTGACGGCACTGAAAAGACTAACAAGACCTGGCAGCAATTTCTTAGCAATTGGTAATTAAAGCCACGGTGGCTCATGATGGTCAGAAATGGAGGTACTAAAAACCTGGCTGAAATATTAACAAGTGAGGTGCTAGGGAACATGTCCCTCCATAGCTCTGCAGAGCGTTTGAGGAAAAGCTCCCAAAACAATGCAGCAACCTAACAAAAATCTGCGTTAAGAGGAAAAACCAGCAGTCGCCAACCCGTGTCCCAGGCTTACTGCTCTTTTTTTTGCCTCTTTCTGTGTTCCCTCGGGGCAGATTTCATGCTGCCCACGGCTCTGCTGAAGGCAGAGGGGTGGTTTGGGCGCCCGCTCGCTCTGCTGCAGCCAGGCATTTCTTAGGGGAGGCAAAATAATAGGTTGGCTTTTTTTTGGTTTTGCAAAGTCAGGAACTCCATCTCGGCGCTTAAGCCAGTTGTTATGGTTCGTGTTATTCTTGGCACGCTGACCGGAGTGCGCTCGGTATGAATAGCAGAGAGCTGAAAAGTAAATATTGTATCCTCTGGGAGCAGCAGAGAGGGGAGGGTGGTTATATTGCTTAATGGAGCACCCCCAGCGCCTGTTTGGGTTAGGCTTACAGTAATTGCTCCCTAGGTGAGTTTATACCAACAATTGATCGTTTCAAATGGGAAAGAAGTACAAATGAGTAAGAGAATAAACACTGACAGTGTTACGAAACACAGGAGAGGAGAGCAAAAATCCTATGCAGCTCAAGCGCAAGGCTGAAAGCAAAGCTGGCCAGAAAATAGGGAATACTATTTGCTTTACGTGCAATTTCTCACGAATGCTGAACAATACCAGAAAAGAAATTGAATTTTCTCCTTAAGCTCAAGCTACAGAGCTACTTTCCACAGCCTGATCTTCCACAAAGAGTTCAAGGAGACCCCTCTGCTCTCCCGTCTCCTTCTCTGTCCTGGAAAAACATGGGGCTCTCAGCACGAGCAGCACTTTGCTGTGAGCAAGCGGGTGAGAAGACAAGGAGCGTGAAGCCATAGGCATGACGGAGGAGCTGAGCTGAGTAGTGTTGGTGTAAAACCCACTGTCCTCTTTCACGGGCCCTGGCCAGGGCCACTGCAGCTCTCTCGTGGGTGCAACGCCCATGGCCCGCGGGGCACGGCCCCATCCCCTGCAGCCAGCCCGTGCTGGCAGGGCCGGTCCCCTGCTCCCCACAGCTGCGTCCCCCCATCGCTGTGTGTCACAGCAGTGTGTCCCCACCTGCCACTCGCCCAAGGCTGTCTTTCACTTGCCGTGTCTCCAGAGGGGCCCCAACCAACCCGAAAACAGGCTCTGGAGTCTGCAGATCCCCTTTGCTAGGCAGGGGACCAGCGCTGGCCCGAGGACATGGTGCCAGCCCCTGGGGACCAGGAGCTGCCGGTCAGCCCCAAGGCCACTGCTGCAGGGTCACTGCTGCAAACCCCTGGTGCCCAGCAGCAAACTGGTGCTGCTTAACGCTCTCTGAGCATCTTTTACCCTGCTTGTGCTAGCGGTCGCTAGTGCTGGTTGCGATGGACCCAGTCCAATGTCACGGGGACCAGGAGGGGATGCTTAGGTTTGGCCTCGTGCACCTGCAGCAGCGTCTGCCCAAGGCTGGGCTGCACAGCAGGAAGGTGTTGGAGTGTGAGGAGGGATGGGGATGGAAAGTTCCAATTCTTCCACGAATTACCACTGAAAGAAGGGCATGGGATGGCCCAGCAGCCACCAGCTGGCTGGGCACCAAACGCAGGCACTGGCTGTGGGGTGCCTGCAGGGGTGCTGCCCACCCTGGCCAAGCACAGAAGCTCTGCTTCTGCCCCAAAGCGGACCCGGTGGCAGCACCCTTCGAGAAGACTGAGCCAGCAGCCCCACGCCACTCGGCCCCAGGCTGCTGCAGCGGCTTGGCTTCTGCAGCTGAGCTCATTAGTGCCTGCAATCAGCAGGGCACGAAGGGGGGATAATTACACAGGCAGCACGGCCCAGGCTGCGTGCAGGGTCTATATATAGCACTGTGCGGGTCTGCGCCGCCTGCCGTGCTTAGTCACGGCCCTGGGGACTGTGCGGGTCGAGCGGTACAGGCACCACTGCATGGGGAGCTGCGCTGCTGGGCCGTCTGCAGGGCCTGGGGAAAACCACCCCAAGCTGAATTAAATGCTTTGCTTACTATGTTTTTTCCAGCTGAAAAAATGCAGTGAGTTTCCCAGCAGACTGCCATTTTGCACAGAAAAAACTGGAAACATTTTTTTTTTTTGCAAAATACCTAAGCAAAAGGTTTCAGCCTGGGTGCCAGGGTGGCCGCATGAAGGTGTACCCCCCCTCGCAGCCCCCAGGACCCCACAGAGAGGGAAAGGTGCTCCCAACCCTGTGGAGAGCATCCCCCGGCCACAGGAAGAGGGTGCCCAGCGCCTGGCCCAGCTCCAGGGGCGGCTGTGGGGCAGGGGGGCACTCGACCCCATGCAGCCCTGGCTCCCGAGGCTGGCAGCCTCGGTGTCACCCTGTGGCAGTGCCATCCCAAACCCACCACAGTGCTTTCGGGCCAGCCCTGACACCCGGAGCCACCCCAGAGCTGCTCAGCCCCGTTGAATAACTGCGTTTGCTCATCGCCCTGCCGCTCCCCAGGGCCGGTGACACGAGCCACCTGGCCTGTATTTCCAGCACGGCCATTTCCAAACTGAGGCAAGGTCCTGCCCTGGCACGAGAGGCCGTGTGTCACCAGTGCCACCGGCATGCCTCAGTCAGTGAGCACAGGGCTGAGTCCCTGCAGCAGCAACCCGGGCACGGCAGGGGCTGTGCACATGGGGCAGCCCCGGGAGCCACCTAGGGCAATCGCAGGGGCCTTGGGGCATGCCAGGGCGGTGATGAAGCGCCAGTGCCAACCATGGGACTGTGACACGGCACCAGGAAGCCCTGCCCTCTCTCTGTTTCACCTGGGAAAGCGTTGTGGCACTGCCAGGGCAGGGGCCAGGTGGGTGGCTCCCGGGGCTGCTCCTGACCACGCAACGCTGGGATGTCCCCACCCAGCTCACACCTAAGCCAGAGCGGGCACGGACTGAGCAAAGTCTCCCTCCGGAGTTCCCGGGATGATGCGTGCCCTCCGGGCACAGCAGCAGCTCTGGCTGGCTGAGCCACTGCAAACCCTCCTTGTCCTTCAGGGTGCATCATCATGGTGCATCGCCTGCCCTGAATCCTGCCCGCTGCGGCCTCCAGCACCCTGGCTGCTTGCCTTGCACAGCGAGGCCTGACCACCTTGGGGTTTGGTGAAAATGTGAGTCTAATACAGCAGGCTATTGCTTCTTTCACTAGCCCTTAATCACCTCTTCGCAGTTCCTTCCCTGGGGATGCGAAAGTAGTTAAAGCAGAGCTTCTGTGCTATTTGGAAATGGATCAGTTCAGCAAATGAAAGGGTAGGGCTAGGGCTGCAGCCTGCATCTCAGCCTGCCGTTCCCATCAGTTAGAGGGAGGAGAGCCTCTCCCTCAGTAAAGACAGACATTGATTCACCGACACAGGGGAAGGAGCCCAGGAAACTCCTGCCACACACTGCATGGGCTGTTACTAGGTTAAGCCATAATTAAGTTCCCATCCCTCTCTCTTGCACGTGCGTGTCACGCAGATGCACACAGGGGCATGCACGCACACAGGCACGCGCCAGCTCAGTGTCAAAAAAGCAGGGCTGAAAGTGGGTTAATGCGCGGGTCCACCTCCTCTGACAGCCCTGCGCAGGAGCTTGCTCACGCCGGCCGGGCCAGCTGAGACAGGATTTATCGAGGGAGCAGAGTGCTCATGCCTGAAGCCTGCTCATTCACAGCACAGGCAGTTCCCAGCTCCTTCCAAACCAACCCTGGCTACAGTGATGATGATCTTTTTTTAAAACTCAGTTTGTGTGCCCACCTGCTTATTTGCATCACTTGCTTGGGACAGACGTGGGATAATCACAGCAATCAGCTACAGGCGGCACCACATTCAACTGCCCAACAGATATACATCAACTACTTTTTAATCATGATAAGAAGAGCATGAAACCTCCTATCACACAGGGCTTCAGTTGTGCCACAGAAAAACAGCCGAGTGTGTTTTACATCCGCAGCTTTATTCTTGTACAAAAGGTTAAAGGCAAAGCTAGAAAAATGAACCTATTGGTACACGCTCACTGAACACTTTTAAGACAAGATAGGGCAGTAAAGCTTTTATTGCTAAGAAGAACAAATGGGAGGCTTTAAAGCTCATCTAGCATTCAATTTTTGTTTGTAAGTAACCCAATTTAAAGCAGCTTTTCAGTCTTTAAAACCCTCTCGCCTTTCTGGAATGCTTCAAAAGGAAGATGACCTGAGGACGGTGTCTGCTCTCTAGAGGGACCAGACGAATGCTCTGCATGAGATGCAGAAACGGGCCACCAATGAATGCCAAAACGAAACCCAACTGCCCAGCTGTGGCCTCCTGCTGATCATTAGACAAGAAAAGGCTGCACAGCACCCACGGAGCCAGCACCCTGCCATGTGCAAAAGCAGGAGTTGCCTGAAGGCCCTCAGCTGTCCCCATGCCCTGCTGGCTGTGGCACAGACAGGCACCGTGGACTTGCCCCAAGCAGAGGCAGGTGAGAGCCAGGAGCTGAGTCCAGGCATGGTGACTGTGAATGTCCTGTTCCAACTACTGGACTGCACTTTCTCTTGGAGGGCTGAGGCTACAGGCAGTGGGATACTGAACGCTCTTGGGATCCCTAGGGATCCCCCTGGGATGCAACAGATCAGGGCTGGCCACCCTTCCCAAGGGACTGCTGGTGCAGCCACTATGGCTTCGCAGGGCTTGCTGCAGCCAGAGCTGCTCCCGGGGGCAGCGGGTGCCCTAGTCTTCAGGGATTGGGGTGTTGCAGTTCCCGTGGTAAATTTTGACCTCACCCTCACACTGGAAGTACTGGTCGAACACGTCACTGTATCCATGGTCCCTCCACCACGTGCAAAGCTGCCGGTTCCATGTGCAGTCGAGCACGTGGAAGAGCTCTGGGTGCTCCATCCCCACCATGGTGAAGAAATCCTGGTCCCCGAGGTGGCCCTTGAAGTGGTACTTCTCTGTCAGCTTCTGCACCACGGCGGGCTCCAGCAGCTGGTTGTAGAGCTTGGACTGCCTCATGGCTTCCAGGTTCAGGAGCAGGACGCCACTGTTGAAGCCGGGGAGCCCATCAGGAGGGGGGTCCCCCACTTTGGTCTGGGGGTTCTCACGGCGATACTGCCAGAATGTGTGCCTGCAAAGAGAGGAAAAACAGGAACAGGGGAGTCAAGGAGCACAGCCCAAAGAGCAGCCACCTCAGGTCTGGGCAGGTCTGGATCACAGCACGGGATATACCACCCACCCAAGGGATCTTGCAGTGCTTGTCTTCTGCTGGCTGGAGGCACCCAGCCTCCCAGAGCAGCCCGGTGCTTCACGGGCTGCGTCTCTCTCTGTCCCCCTGCACAGGAGATTGCCCAGACCTCCACACACTCTTCTTGCTCGCTCCTAAAGCCCCTTTTGTTTCTACCAGCATCGCTCTGGTGAGCCAACAGGACAGAGGACCGCGTGACTGCTCACACGGCTGTGCGGGGAGACGAAACCACATCCCCAGTGCCTAGGGCGAACCACCAGAAGTGCCCCCCACGGCTGGTACATGCCAGGAAAACGTCCTGCAGTTAATGGGATCTCAGCAGCAGAGCTCGCAGCATCATTAGTATTATTATTTGATTATGGGGAAGCTCCACATCAAAGATGGGCCCCACTTTGAGGCTGTGTAAAAAGAAGGCTTGAAATAACTCTGAGTGGCAGAAATATTTCTTCAAAATAAAAGTAGAAAACCAATGGCAAAATCTCATTAGCGAAATAAGCACTGCCTTCAGCATTTGCAGCCCTAGGAAGGCTCAGCTATAGCAGCTCTAGCAGACACAATCTTCACTAGCTGATTTCCAGCTGCCAAGGAGAAGAGAGCAGTCTAGCAATACACAAAACTAACTCCAGAGGGTGATTCAAATGGGAAAAATTTAGACTGCCTAAGCAAGCAGCCCAAAAATGTCTTTGGCTCCTTCCTCAGCCCTGGGGCGGTAAGCACACCCCACCACACACACACCGGCTGCTCCCACTTGCAGGAATTGAATTCATCCCATGCTATTACCCAAGCAGCTGCGGTTGAATGCGCCCCAAAAAATCACTCCCATTCAGACTGAAAGTCTTCTGCCCCCAAGCAGCATTCTCTGCTACAAAGCCAGGGAGCTGAGAGCTGGCCAAGCCTGCAGTTCGGAGGAGGGCAGGAGGGACCCGCGGCCCCCACCCCACCGTCTGACAGCCCAGGGGTGCCGGCGCTGCGCTCTCCTTCCAGCCCTTACACTTAAGGCAAAGCTACAGCAGGTTTTCTTTTGCACCTCGCTGTGAAGATGTCGGGGAGAAACACTGTTAAAAAGAATAAGCCAAGCCTGCTGCTGGTTCCTCTTTGAATCTGTCAGAGACCAACCAAAGTCTCCATGCACCTCCAGGAAACAAGAATTTGTTGGTAGATGGCATGGATTTAGCACCCAAACGTTTGAAGTGGTTCCATGCTTGGAAGCTGAAGCTGGGCTAATTCAGACATAAGAAGATGCAAGGACGTCAGCCCTTGGGACAGCTCCAGAGTCACAGCGGGTACTCTGCCACTGCAAACATTTAAATTGAAATTTTTCGTGTAAGAACCTGTGTTCAGCTCTAACAAGCACTAGCTCAGGGAATCCTACGGCTTGTGCAGAGATTTGGACTATTAAATCTACCCTTCTGGCCTGTCCTCTGGATCCCCTGGATCCTGAGAAGAGCCAGGACAGCACAGGACTGCGAGGAGCCTTGCCCAGGCAAGAGCGGCCAAGGCAAGAGCTGGGATTCAGCAGCCACCACAGAATTATCCCAGCAGAAAATGTGGATCTATTAATAATGTCAGCCCTGAGCACCTTTTTTATTTCCCGATCTGGAGAACCCCAACCATCACGCAGCATCACTTCTTTACAAATTTCCATTTAGATGCTTCATATTCAAACCTCCGAAACTTTTCCTTTCATTAAGGGTCTTTACACCACTCCCTTTCGCCTGATTCAGGACAGAAAGGGTTTTTCCAAGTGCCAGTTTCCCATGGAAGGAAGGCTCAGTTTTTCAGCAGGAATCTGCACGCCTCCTGGGGAAGGGGAGTGGAGGACTGGCTGCCTCATCGGAGCCTGTGGGCAGCAACGCTCGTTTGATCTAAAGGGCAGGGAAGAGATAAAAGGGCTCTGCCCATGCAAAGAGCAGTTATGTCTTAGGGACAGGCACCAGGCCACCGCAAAGACAACTCGTGGATGCTCATGAGAAAAAGAAGGCAAAGCACTTTCCACGCAGCATTAGAGGGAAGCTCAACCTGCAGAGACAAGACCCAGACTAGCGCCAATCAGCCTCCCGAGGTGCTCAGGTCCAGTGGTCTGAGCAGAGACTGGCCCAAGCCCACCTCTGCACACTCTGCTCTCTCTGCTTCTCTCTAGCAGTGCCAGGAAAGCCATCCCCGTGCCCAAAAAATGACGCTGGACACTGGCAGGACAGAGAGGGAGAGCAGTGCTGCAGAGGGAGGCACCTTTCCTGCTCCACAGCAGCGGAGCTGACTTCTTTCACATTCTTACCTCCAAAAACACGCTGCCCAAGCTAAGGGACAAGATTGCAGCCCCTGCAAGCAGCTAAAATAGGAAAAATACAAGTGCCCAAGCCCTCGGCATCACCAGGCTGTGGCAGGGAAAAAGCAGATCTGTACTAAATGACTCAATTTTTCAGCAATGCCATTCCCCAGCGGATTACTCGGTGACGGCTGATAACAAGAAGGGAGCAACGTGCCCTTTTCTGCAGGGAGAGGAGACAGACCGACAAGCAGCAATTGTTCAGCCCTTCCTCCCGGCGCTGGCGTAATGGGGCCATCCTCCCCCGGCTGCGTGAAGGGACCGCAGGGGAGCGGGGCTGGCGGGGAGGACAGGGCTGTCCCCGGGGCACGATGCTGGGGCGAGATCCAGGATGCCACGAGCTGCGGGCGGCTCCGCAGTGCCGACAGCTTGGGAACCTGCTTGCAGCACCGCGCCGCAGCCTTTCCAGTGCTGGGCTCGGGCCAACCAAGGGAAAGGTATGCTGGCAGGGCTGCTGGCAGCATCTGTTTAGCCTGGATTTTGCTCGGCTTTTGTCCTTCTAACAGAGGGTTTTGGCACTGTCCTTCTGCAGGGGCCAGGACAGAGAAGAATGTGGTTGAAAGGCACCTCCACCCAGCTAGAAGTGGAAGGAGCGGCGAGTATGAGAGCATCATTTTCTTTGGAGGAGATGGGGCTGGGGAAACACAGCAACCAGGCAAACAGCTAACCCAGCCCATGCCCCGTGCTGCTTTCTCCTGCCCAACATCGCCCCTTGGCACCCACCTCAAATTTTGGCAAAACATGGGGGGAAAATCCCAGGAGCTTGAGGAGCATGCTCCCAGGATGCAGGGAGGGGATGCACGCCTCCACCTCTCCCCCAAGACAACCATTAAGGAACTGAACCCCAACTGGATACAATGGGAACATCTCCCTGCCCCAAGTGCCTGGAGCAGCCAGGATCTCCCTTGGGACAGGCAGTCCGGGCAGGGCAGTGTGCCACCAGCCTCGGCTCTGGGGTGCCCTCCTCCCCACACCCCCGGCAGCGAAAGCCAGGGCAGGAAGGCAGCTTGGAGATGCCGGCCACGGCCACTGCCGGGATGCAACGGGGCAGGAAGCTGCTGGCTGGGAGGAGGGGAGGAGAAAGGAAGTGGAGGCATTTCGGGCTTTTGTTAACCGCCCTGGCCCCTCTAGACGGGAGGGGAAAGAGGTGACCCCGGGCCCCCGACCCCATAGCATGGCGCGGGGGAGCCATGCGGGGCTGCTGCTGCAAGTGCCTGCCTGCAGCCCCAACGGGCTTTGCTTTGAGGAGCTGTTTATAAACAGAGCCGGCGTGTGCTAGGAAACATCTGGAGAAGAGCATTTCCAAGCATTCAAATGCCGGGCCCAGGCAGCCCAGATAAAAAAACCCTGCTTCCACCAGGACTTCCCTTGCTGGCCAGGCGCAGAGTGCTCCAGCTGCACCTCGGCTGCCTCGCAGGCTGGCAGTCACGAGCCCCAGCTTGCAGAGCTGCCATCACATGCTTTAAAATGCCTCACTGGGAACCGCTAGCAGGGGGAGAAGGGACTGCTCCACCTATCAGCTGTATTTTGCAGGTCCTTCTCTTACTTTCATGTACAGCAAAGGGCAAATGCAGGATGGGGGGAAGACTTTGTCCAAACCCACGAACTTCTGCTCATTTACTTCAGCTCTGGGTTATGGGACAACCTCATGGGATGAGCTGGAGACCACTGGTAAAGCAGCAGTGTGCCCTCGCTGGCAGGAAAGGCAGGGTGGAGGAGTTACTGCCAGCTGGGTGACCAACAGCAAGCCCAAAGTACTGGCCCCACAGGCAGCAGACAGGGCTCGTATGCCTGCACCCACCATCTCATGTAGGTTCAAGAGGCTGCAACCCTGCCACGCCAGCTGCACAGCCACCGCTGGCCTTGCTGATGAGGATGTGGATCCTCCCCATGCAGCCGCATATCCAGAAATGCAGACAGCCTGCGGGATCCCGCCCCGTGCAGCTGGGGAACTGAGGAGCCAGGTCAAAAAGACATGAAGTGAAATCAGATGCCGGGCCAGGCCCAGGGCAGCTGCGGTCAGAGGGTGCTCCTGGAGGGCTGTGGGGTCTCTGAACACCACTGTGCACCGTGCACATGCACTGCGTGAGCTCGAGCAGCATAGTACCCAGGGAGGAAGGCTGCACAGCCTCTCCCCCGCCAGCAGGGGAAGCAAAGCCAATAGCCACGGGATAAAGCCACAAAAATAAGGGGTCTGCAAGATTCTTGATGCAATAAGCATCCCTGGACCAGTACACTCCTTGCTGGAGCTCACTGGTTTGCTCCCACCTCTTGCCAGTGCTGGCAGAGTTTAGGCCAGCTGCCTGGGAGGGCAGGATGGGCAGCAGCAGGCCAGCACCTTGAGGACACACTTTGTTACCAAGCCCCTCTCACAAGGCTCAGGGGCTTGGGGGACCCTGAGCCCCATCCAGCCGGACACAGGGCTCCTGGTGCGGAAGGGAAGCATGGGCTGCCGGCTGTCCCTCTCTGCACCACTCTGGCAGCAGCCCTGCCAGCCCAAACACCAACTAAAACAACAAGTGCACTCTCTTGCTACCTCTAAATACGCTTTTCCGTTCCTCAGCCAGAAAACAGATGGCTGGCGGTGCTATCCCCAGTTGCAGCTGCTGGCAAACACCGCTGTTCCTGTGCAATGAGGTGCGAGCACGCCATGCTCCTCCGCTCTGTGCCGCTGCCAGTGCTCCCCGGAGGCGGGCAGGAGGACGCGGCCGGTGGCTGCAGTCCCACCGAGCAATCCCCAGCCGAGCTGCCCACCTGCTGGTGCCCAGTACCTGCGGGGTCTCGCGAGCCGGCTGAGGAGGCGGACGGGATGGGAGCCCCAATGGGAAGCATGCAGCGTGGGGATGTGTTTGAAAGGGAGGGGGTAAGAGCAAACAGAGGGGGTAAATAATTGTAAAAGTTTCTGGGGACAACAGCTACAGGCTTAAAAGCAACATGGCTCCCACAGCAGCCTGGAGGACGCCCTGACAGTGGCTTCTGTCCCACCCAGAGGAGAGGGTGTGGTCGGTGGAGAGGGAAGAGTGATGGCATGGGGATGACAGCATCATCCGTCCAGGGGATGATGGTGGCTTTCCCCACTAATCCTCAGCAAGAAGTAAGAGCACAGCCAAGTAACCTCCCTGCACCCTTCTCCTCCTCTTGGCTAAACCTTCTTGTGGCAGGCAGCTGCCAACCCCTTACCACCACTCTGTTCGACCAAGATTAACCCTCAGGAAAAGGCAGTCTCCCCTTCTTCCAGCTCCCCCACAGAAAGGGCATTGCTGCAGTGAAGATGGGCCCTTCCAAGTTTCTGCCGCAGCCGGAGGGAGGCAGCCGCCCCGGGGCTGCACCCAGGGCAGCATCTGACCCACGCTCCCCCTTCCCGCCCCTGCAGACGGAGGCTTTGCAACAAAGCGGCCCTTGTTGCTAATTGCTTATTTCCCATGTGCAAACGCTAAACCCCTTAAGGAGCTGGGGCAGCAGGTTCAGTACCAGCCTGGCCCAGAGCGCCTTAGCTGAGGCTGAGCAGCTTGTGTAACCCAGGAAATCCTGGCTCCGCGCTTCTCAGGAGCACCATGCACCCAGCGACGTGCAACGGCATCACCAACACAGCAGTACACCCCACTCTGCAGGGGAAAATGTCACCCCAGGGCAAAATAACCCCAATTCCCAGCCTGGGACAAAGGGCACGATGTGTTGGTGTGCACACCAGGACCGCCTTACCCTCCTCTGATGGGTTCAGGGTGAGGATCCAGCTCAGGCAGGACCTCCAGCCCTCCCCTGGAAAATGCTGATGAACCAACAGACTGAGCTCTTCAATGAAGACATCAGTAATTCCTTAATAAACTTCTCACATAATGCACAAATTATGTCTGTACAGCGCTGGTCTCTGCTAGAGCACGGTCTGCACGCCAGACTTTCAAAAGGCCTGTATTTGGAGCAGCAAATTGATTCTTGATGATTACATATCTGCATGGACTTAGCAGTCCAAAAATGTGCACACTTAAATAGATGATTAGTAGCAACCTGCGAATGCAGCTCGCAAGCGAAACCTTTCCTTGGGACACAGATTTTCAAGGCGAGCCCCCTTTACCACCTAAAATTTTCACACCCCACATCGGTGCTAAAATCACCCTCCAAATAGAGGTGGGACCATAAATCACTCTGTCTGGGTCACATTGGTTTCCTTCCCTCTGTAGATCAAACACCCATGGTGCAAGCGGCGGCGCAGAGTGATCAGACCACCCCCTCATTTGGCGCTGGGGAAGGACTGGGGGCAGCCCATTCACAAGGGCACTCAAACACTGCAGGCCTAATTATTGCCAAAATGGCAGATTTCTGTAACAACTGCGAGTGGACACCGCTGCAGCAGCGCTCCCCTGCCTGCCTGACCCAGAGGCACGGGCAGCCTCCCCCAGGCCACCCTTGCCCACCGATGGGGCTCCCAGGAGCAGCAGAGATGTTCTCCCTTCAGAGACGCTCACCTGCTGCTGTGGGGAGGAGAAATAAAAGGCCTCCATCCCTCCATCCCCGTTCAGGAGTCCCAGCTGTGGGACGCTGCGCTGCTGCAGGGGGGTCCTGACATGAAGGGGAGCCGCCACCGAGCTTTGGAGAGCAGGAGGGTGTTGCGGGAGCCCTTCCAGAGGATTGCTGGGAGCTTCCCCGTGTGGCCCCAGCACCGCACTGCTCCAAAAAGCATCCCAGCTATGCAGTAAAGCCTCTTGATTTCCTGCTGCTTGCTTGTTTGATGATCTACCAGTGCACGTCCTCCAGCTACCCCCACAGTGTGCTTCCCAGAATGGAGAAACGGACCCAGAAACCCTGCTCACGCCAGTTCTGCTAACACGGCTTTGCACAAGGCTAAGGAACTGATGTGCCCTCTGCAACCTCCCCACCGGACAGGAGGACAGCTTCCAACTCTGGTTACCGGAGAGGGCAGCCGGAACAGCCTCAATAGCTGGAAAACCACAGGGTCCTCCAAAAAAGTCAGCTGTGTGGGTTTGCAAAGTGAAGCATCAGAGAGGAAAAGGCCAAAGAGGCTGCTGGTGCAGACCCTGCAAGAAGCTGTGCTACTGGGCATGGAGAAACTGCTTCAGCAGCTCACAGAGCTGGCGGCATGGTGCCATAGAAAAGGCAATGTAAATCCACTGGGGCAAACTGGGCTGCAATTCTCCAAATGCCCGAACAAACAGGGCTTTCCTGGTCTGCCCAGAAACACCAATTTCCTGCAGAACACTTGGGTTTGCCCCTTTTCCAAGGCCATGAATCCAACCAAAGTGCTTTGGGATCATGGGCTTACGGCAGGTGCAGAGATTGGAGAAGGAGCAGCGGGAGCTGCCCGTGGGGAGAGACGGCCACACTGGGAATTCACACCATGCAAACTGCACCATAATCTCACCACTAGAAAGAGCCTTTCAAGAAAGTCCTGTGACAAGTGCAGCAGCTCCAGAAGATGCCACCAGTGTGACACCTACCTCTAAACACCAAAACTGAGACGTTCAGGAGCTGAAATTGAGCAGTTCAGGAGTTGAAGACAAGTGCAGGTACGGTAACTGATACATGCTCAGCTTACACACACATCCCGGACTTGTGTGCTAGGACCAACAAAAAAACCCATAGCAAAGTCACGGCAAACTTCTCAGGCAGCCCTCGCAAATGAGGACCACCACCCCTGTGTGCTCTCTGCAGGACAGCAAAGTCCTCGGAGGGAAAGCTTGAACCCATGCTTGGAGAGTCCTGACTGCCTTACCCAAACACACACAAGTGTCTTGGTTGTTGGAAAAAATACTGTTAGTAATGTCCAACATCTCAAAAGGGACAGTTAGTAGTATCAATATTATTAATAGTATTTGTGCTAACCGATGCACAGTTGTCATTGTCAGATCTTGCCAAATTTATTCATTGTGTTTAACTGATGTTTCAGGCTTGGTTGGTAATGGGAATAAGTGCAACGGGTCCTACATATTAATGATGTGCACAGATGTAAACAACAAAGCCCTTTACCTTCTCGGATAACTTTTTATCAGAAAATAATGCTGAATTCCTGAAATCAATTCTGCTGCCAGTTGCTTGCAGGTTCTGCTTGTTCGGTAATTTTGGCTGCTTCTTGGCAGCCATTGCCAAAGAATTCCTAGAACCGTTCCCCCTGCACGTCAAGCAGCAGCACTTGCCACAAATCAAGTCAAAGCCTCAAAATGGTTTAAAATCCAAAGTGCACAGGGTCCAGCTTGCAGGACTGTGGGCAGGCAGCAGCGGTGTCACCGTGCCTGGCAGGGCACAGGCAAGGCAAATTCTCCTGCCTTCCCCGACTGAGGGGCTTGGGAAACACAGAGCCCTTTGTGGCAGGCAGCCCCCTGCTCCCCCAGGGCAAAAGCACTTGGAAAAGAGCGAAGTCTCCAAATCAGGGCAACCTGCCTGCATGACGAGCCCAGGAAACCAGGCGAACTCAGGCAGCAGGACCTGCCTGCTGGAGATGGGTACCTCCAACTCTGGAAAGCTCTATCCCAGGCAACAGCCCACCTGCACTGCTATATCTTACAACCACCACCACTGCCTCAGCTGATAGCCAGGGAATCCAGCTGCTCCTCCTTGATCACAGCTGTCAGCAGTACACTGGGGTTTTTTTTAAATCCCAAGAGAAGGTACAGGACGTACCGTCTCGGCCAAGACATGCTGACAGCCCGGCCTGGCTGTGGATTCAGGATTAGTCTGCTCGCAGCCCAGGATAACTCTGTTCCTCTTCCAAACATCTGACAAACTGACGTAGCATTGCTGATGCTGAGCTCCCAGCAAACATTGAGCACTGCAAGTGCCATGCCTCTAGGTCCAGGGGTTGCACAGGCTTGCTTCCACTCATTAATTGGCTTTTCAGGGTTATTTTACTAGCTCTCAAACAAACAAAACCTGTGTGACAGCACACAGCATACCTACAGCAGCTCCCACCCAACCACAAGGAGAAACAAAGCTTTTGCTTTCCACAAATTAATGTCCTGTTCAAGCTCTCCCTAGGTTTTAGGCAGAAGCAAAGGCGAAAGGCCTTGCAGCCATACAAGGACTCAAGTGTCGGTCCTTTGTAGTCTGTCGCTGTCCCTTTGATGCAGATATCCTTTCCTGCAGGACAAACCTTTATCATTTCCAGCACTGTGGATTCCCAAGATGCCTCCAGCTTTTATTAGCTTCTTGTCGGGGGGACAGCAGCGAAGATCTCGCCCAACGGCAGGAATGGAGGCAGCAGCCACCCTTCCAGCCCCAGCTACATGCACTCTTGGACCTGAGAAGGTCTGGGACCTCTCCTGAGGTCCACCGTCATAGGCAGCTAGCAGATACCTTGCTCCCAGGTGGAGAAAGGGGGTAAATGCAGCTGCCTGAGGGCCTGTGGAGGATGAGACCTTGGAGGCATGCGATGCAGGGGTAGCACTCAGGGCCGCAGGCAGCGCTGGTGCTGGCAGGCACGCAGAGCCCACCGCAACATGGCAGTGCCAGTAACAGCACCAGCACCATGTAGGAAGCGAAGAGGCAGGGATGGTCGTGGGGATGGGAGTGGGGAGCATGGCGCAGTGTGCTGGTCCGGGGTCAGCCTGAGGCTGCTGAGAGTCGCTGTGCAATCAAATACCGCTGTCCTGCTCCCTCTCGCATGCCACCAGCGTGACCAGAGGGATCTATAACCAGGAAACTGAGTAAGAGTAGGGTTTGAGCTCTGCCTTCTGTAATCAGAGAGTTTTCAGGACATTTTTGGGAGTGCCGCAGTGTCCCCCCACTCTCTTCATCTCAGCCGTGGGGCTGCTTTGAAACGGGGAGACTTCTCCCTTTGGCACCTGGCAGCGCTGAGCTCCTGTGCCCAGGGACAAGCACTGAGCCAAGCCAGGCTGGCAGGAAGGCCCCTGGGGAGGTCTAGGCTGCAGCAGCATCTGCATGAGGATGCCCTCATCGTGCCCCAATGGAGATGTCCACTGTGCCCCCACGCACCAGGAGGCTGACCCACAACAAGCTGTGCTTCACTTGGCCACTGCTCAGTCCCACCACAGCCGGGACCACAGCTAAGCCGCTGCCCAGGCCAGCCACGCACCCTGCACACAGCCTGAGGACAGCAACCTGCCTGCTCGCCTGGTACCTGGCTTGCAGGCTGCATCTGCAACGCTTGCCTGCGTGTTTCTTGGCGGGGCTAAGAGCACAGGAGGGCCTGGGCTTCTCAATTTGGCCAGGATCTGGCATGGAAGGCCCAGTGCAACAGAAAGATTTATACAGAGTATCATCGCTTGCCCTCTGTAGTGTGGTGAACAGGACACTGCCAGCACACCTGAGTAGCTGAAATGCTGCAGGGGACAATAGGATTTTTAATTAAGGTTATGACTCTGCAGAAGCTCTTCCTTGCATGGAAAGCCTTTTGGACCAGGCAAACTTCAGATACAGATTTTAATCTTTCCATCAAAATCATTCTCGCTGAAGCAGGAGGTCCTGGTCTTGGCTGCGGTGTGGATCCTGTGCAGGCAGGCGCATGAGCAGGCATATGTCAGTGCGGAGAAGAGCTCTGCCTGCAGGCCAGCGTGCAAATGTCAACCTGGCAGGAGGCATCCAGCACTGCCATGGAAAGCCCAGAAGCATCTAAGAGCCTAGTGCACAGTACTGAGTGTCACCGACAGCCCTGGCAGCGGGGGCAGCCCCTTGTGGGACGAAGCTCTGCCTGTGACCCCATCCACAGACATGTTGGCCATACCTCACGTCACACATCGAATCCAAAAGCCACAGGAAGGACAACACATCTGACCCACAGACAGAGTGCCAATTCCTTGGCTGCAGCTGAAGAAAACCAAAGCTGACGCTGACGGCCTCAGACCTCAGACCAACACCTGCACCTGGCATGGGCTCCTGCAACCTTCTGCCTCTGCACCCCAGACCCCCACCAGACACCGCCCTGCAGGGCACGGTGGGAGGCAGATCTGCCGGGCGATCCATGTACAGCTTCAGGAGGAGCTACCGCTCTCCGCAAGCCACTCCAACCCACCCTGAGCAACCACAAAGGAGAGGCCAGCCCCAGGCTGCGCAACAGTTAAAAGCCCAGCGTTTGCCTTGCAGGAGGGCCAGGAGATCCTGTTGCTCAGAGAAATGCGTTTGTCCAAGACAAACAGCGGCCGGGCATTGTTTCAGCATGAGTCAAACGAGTGGAAATGCTCCTGTGCCATCCTGTTTTGCTGTCTGGAGGTTCCCCCCTACCTTCAGGACGTGCAAGCCGGCTCTGGGACGTTTCCTATTTGCTATTCTCTTACTCCTCTGTTTCCCACAAGCGTCTGTACCCATTGCACCAGGCACAGTGCGCCCAGTGCACGAGTGCAGCAGCCGAGCACTGCGCAGTCCCGGCCCGTGCCTGGAAAGTGCAGCCTACAACCAGACAGACAACAGGCAGCTGGTAGGAACAGCATCGCTTCCCAGAAAACAGTGCATCATTTACAAAATACACCAGTTTGCACCCATTTACCTCCTCTGACAGGCCAAGTAGGTAACAACAATCCAACACAGCCAAGTGGATTGATCTCCATCCATCTTCCCTACTGCTACAGAGAGGGGAAGATGGCACCTAGACCTTTTGTAGCCACTGGCTTACCCTGCCCTGAGGGTGTCGGTCCACAGCTCTGTGAGCAAGATCAGGAAAGCTTTGCTGACTCACCTCTGATGTTTTGCCCCATGCTGGCTACCCTGCTTTTAAGGCTTCGGTGTTGAATGTGTGCTGGCACAGCCATGGTTCACGCGACACAACCTCTAGGCAAGGGTGCACCCACACTGCTGCAGAGCCACAGCCCCAGGCACAGCCCCAGGCACTGTGTCCTGCTTGGAAAACGCCTCCCAGTCTGCTATGGGAGCAGGTACCAGGACGCTGGCATCTCCTTCAGCTGCAAATCCAACCACATCACATTGCTGCCCTTGCTGGGAATGCTTTGAGTGCAAAGGAGCAATGTTGGGATAAATTCCCCTGGGCAGCGGTGGTGGTGTAGAGAGCTGCATGAAGTGGGGAGGAAAACACGAGTGGAAATTGAGAGACCCCACCATCACCCCTGCTGTCTGGTAACCTTCCAACACCCCCACAGCCGCTTTCCCAACTGATGCTTCAAGCCTGCGCACGTGGCAAATCACACAGCTGGAGTTGGCACCTCTTATTTCACACCTACAACGCATTTTTATCTTGCTAAAAGTATAAAAATAGC
This sequence comes from Nipponia nippon, assembly GCF_047370975.1. NCBI lineage: Eukaryota > Metazoa > Chordata > Aves > Pelecaniformes > Threskiornithidae > Nipponia > Nipponia nippon. Next base: position 15,224,446 of record NW_028262391.1, read on the forward strand.
AAAGATTACTTTTTTTACAGACACTCATGCTTCATCAGCTCGCATTTTTGTCTGGAAACCCTTTTAGCAGCGAGGTACGAGCCCCGCGGGGCGGAGGGCTCGGCAGGAGGGCAGGCTGGCGTTTGCACAGCTCACCCCACGCCGGGTGATCTGGCGACAAGAAGGATCAGGAACTTGTTTTCACATGAAGATCAAAACAGCACAAGAAGAAAAGCACAACATAGCCCAGAGTGACCCAAAACGTCAAAACTGCAACAACAGAAAGTTCAGCCCAAAAATGCAGCCTGCGAGGGCTGTTATTGCTCGGCTTGTTTGTCCCCACCACAGGCGGCAGGAGGGGGGAGAGCATGGCTTTGGCTCGGGTCAGATGGCCCACGGTCCCATGCCTTGTCCCCCGCCGTCCCAGAGATCTCTCCCTCCAGCGAAGCACCCCAAAGCTTAACTCAGTCCCCTCCAGGCACGCCTGGTCCCACAAACCACGTCCAGGCAGCGGAACACCGTCCCTGCTCCTTAGCTATGCGTGGAAATAATGCAAAACCGATCGCTGCAGAGACAGAAAGACAGAGCAATTCCACCGTGGGCTAATTGCAGGCAAACAAACGCTTAATTTACCCCGTTACAGGCTGCACTGCTAACGAACGAGATCTGCCCTGCTGGGCAGCGCTGACTGAGGCTGACAATCCGACACAGCCCCGCGGCCACACTCGGCTGTCACTGCTCCCTCCCTCCCGCTTTAAGCTCTAACAATTGGATATGATTAACTGGGCCTGGATTTACCATTCCGGGCACCAAAATCCTGCCAGGACACCCAAAGCGGATACAGGAGCCCTCCATGCTCCAAGCGCGGTGTTGCCCTACGGAGAGGAGACCTCAGCATCCACGTTCCTCTGGCCCCAGCTCTCCCTGCCAAGAGCACAAGCCAGGAGGGGAGGCAACACTTCTGCCATGGGCACAGAGATGTCCTCTTCCAGCCCAGGAACACTGGTGACTTCTGCAGTTTGAGCAACCAGAAATGCCCTCATGAGCGTCCTCTTGGCTGGCTTGGGCTTCTAGGAAACTATCAGTGGTGATTAATCACCATCAATCCCCTGCTGGTGGACTTCTCTCTGTGGCCACCCTCAACCCATCTGGATGCACATGCGGCAAGAACAGCTGCTCCAGATCTTTGCAGCTCAGTCTTTGTCCAAGAATGCTGCTGGACAGGTCTTAGGAGGTTCAGTTATTGATCTCACTACTAAGGCTTCCAGTAGGGAAGGAAAAGACATACACAGCTCTTAAGCTTTTTTATCTTTCTCCAAGAACACTTCCATTAGGATTAGCAAATCTAGCCAAGCCATCTCAAACACTCAAACTCTGCTCAGCTGAGGAGCCATTACAGCATCCTGAGTTGATGATCTGATTCACCCTGGACTAAAACACCCTTGGAACAATGCACGCTAAATTAAATCCATTTCTTTAAGTACCAGCCTGGAAATATCTGTGGCCCTGAAGCCCACCGGTGGCCTGTGAGTGGGAAGAGTGGGGCCACCCCTTGGTGCACGGCTCCCACCACAGGCTGCCACCACAGCTGGCACTGGCTGGCGGACCAAGGGTCTGAAGAGCAAGTGACCATGGGGCTATCTGCATGCTTGCAAGCCCAGGTCACCAACAGAGTTGTCCACTCAGTCATTCCTAGGGGAATATTTCTTCAACAGAAGGTGCACTGACACTCCAGCAACCCAGAACCTCGCTATTGCTCAAACTCAACCTCTACTCTGCCTACAGGGAAATGAAGCAACCACCAAATGCTACCAACCAACGGGCACTGGGAAACACACGTCTCCACTGCATTGGTCATTTTGGGCATTTCCCAAAAAATTTCTCACATCAGCAGAGGATGGGGTTCACATTCGCTGCAAGCAAGCTACTGGCTGGAGAAGGCAGACTGATCCACTTAAACCTCATGCCAGGGGGATTCCCTGAATGCTGGGTCAGATATTTTGTGGAAGACACAGGTGGAGAGCAAAGAGGAAAGCTAGACAGCAGGACACAAGGCAACCACACTGCTCAGAGCAAGTCCTCAGGCAGTGCTGACCATACTTTCCTCTTCGTCAGACTAACACAATGCATGAGTACAGCTGAAACACACTAGTCCCAGGCCCACCTGGGCTAGAAAGATGTTGCTTCTGCTTGGGCAGAGTGGCAATATCCACAGCGAAAACCTCTGAGCCCCAACGTACAAACTGATGCTTCAGAATGCAATCAGAGCACCTCAGCAGGGATGGTTGGGCAAACACACCTCTAGTGGCTGTGCTATAATCTAGGTATGGATTTTGGCACTGATGACCAGGAACTTGGTTCTGGAAGCCTTGTGACAGTGCATGAGAACAAGGGAACCACAGCGACACTACACTTTGTTCATACCATCCTACAAGTTTCAGATTAAGTCCCTCTGCAGGGATTAAAGCAGGGAGCTGCTTCCCCCTAGATTTTCTTCCAAAGACTGACCTGAACTGAAGACGTGCCAGCTGCCCACTGCCCACCCCCTGCTCCCCACAGGGAGGGGGCTCTACCTGTACACTGGCTGCATTTCCCTGGCAATCCCGATGACTGCTCCCTCTGGGAAGTTGTCGAACTCATCAAACAGGTCTCGGATGTTGGTCTTGTACTTCAGGTCCAAGTCTACCTGGATGATCTGTGTTATTTCTGAAAGTGCAAAGAGGAAAAATCAGCTATACAAGCCAAAATCATAACCAGTGATTACCAATGGTGACATGACGATTTATACCCAACGAGGATTTGGTGCAAGACTCAGCCATTTCAGGGCAAACGCAATCCAGCTGCAACCTCTGCATAAAGCCACCAACCTTCAACCATCACAACAGCATTTACCACTGTGCATTTTAGGCATGATTTACTTTGGAAACCATTTCTTGTGACCTCCTGCTTCTATCTATTCCCTCCTTCCTTCCAGAAGACTTGTTTTCCATATGGCTGACAAAAGCAAGAGGTAGCTCCAACCCAGCCTCCCCCCTTCTGGAAATGCTTCTGCAGGAGCAGCCACACAAAACTCCATGCTCACCTTATGTACTTCTGGGAAAAGCTACCAACTCCACAAGCATTTCCCAGCTCCAACCCTCACATCGCTGCCTCGAAGCATCAGAGCAGTTCCCATCATGGACAACATCAATAATGCAGTCAGCCACACGACACCCTCAGTAACACCTCCACAAGCTCATTAGCTGCCAGCGGCCTGACACGGGCTTCCCCGAGCACAGAGATTACAGACCCCTGCCTGCACAGAACTGCTGGGGGCCTGCGGCAGCCTGGGAAACTTTATTATGGCCGGTGGTACTCTGTCAGAGACAAGGACGGTTGTGCAGACATGGAAGCATCTTCCACTTGCAGTGGGAAAGTCGAGAGCGAGGAGAGGCTGGAGGACATCATTACGAAGGCCAGGCCTGAGCTCATTAACAGGGTCAGGCCCCTGCCTGCATTTGTCATAGTCTCCCCTGCAGCACACGAGGCTGACTGATGGAGAAGTTGCTTGGGAGAGGGTGCAGGAGACACACCTCGTCAAGGCTGCTTGTCCCGGGCGGATCTGGGGATGTTGTACGGATTGCAGCAGGCCAAGTGGAATGCAGCAAATGCAAACGCTACGAGATATCGGACCGTCCCATGGGTTCCCCCAGCCCTGGGCAAAGCCATGGTCATCTTCTGGCCAGCCAAGCTCAGCCCTGTGTGGGGACTGTGAGTGGCGTCGAGCCTTCCCCCGTGGCCTTATGTAATGCCAATGCTATTTATATGTGTTATAAAAGCCCAGAGCAAACTGGCCGGGTTGCTTAGCACTCGGCACTAATTGGATTAAAAAGACTGTGTCAACCTGTTTCAGCCCCCACTTGTCATGCACAGGTGCTGTTACAGCTTTCTGCGGGCTAGATGTGCATGTCACCACTGCTTTCACAGCAATTAGCAAATGAGGCCCTCATCCTTCCTCCTGCCCAGCCTGCCCTCACCCTCTGCTGCCCGTACCCTCTGTGCTACAGGCAGGGCTTCCCATCAGGCTGGCGTTTCTGTGGCGCTGCCCATGCTCTGGCCTTCACACCACCGCAGTTCCTCACCTCCTCGCCCCGCCGTGCCCGGGACAAGCTGCTGGCTACCCCCACTCTGCTGAGAGAGGGAGGCAATCGCTCTGTTTTCAGCCCCCAAAGCCACCGTTGGGACTTAGAGACCCGGGGAAGCTGAGAGCAGCCAGGCACGGGCAGCTATCCTCTGGCACAAGAATGCAGCTTTGCCATTTCAAATGCATTCGTCGCGTGGTGCTTGTTTTTCAAGCAGATGCTGGGCTGTACAGCAGCTCTGATTTTTTGCAGATCCTGCACTAATCCGAGGCTCTTGGCAATTGATTGTATCTACCACGCTGTCCTCATTTGAGAAGGAAAAAGTCTCGTGAGGTTAAGCAAGAAATATACTGCTTACTCTGTGAAGCATCCAAGCAGAAATATAAATCAAGGAGAAATAGTATCTAAGCTACAACCCAGGCTGTATCTCAATTTATTTTTTTAACATCCATCACTCTCTATCTGCTAAAGGGAAATGCCACCCTCCCTTCAGCTGGCAGCACGGCAATCCCCAGGCCTACCTAGTATTTACTACCACCATAATCCTCTGTTTGCAAAGATTTAAAACCCAGGCATAGTAATTCACTACAGGCTAAAGCAGGTCTTGACCTGAAAGCAATTTCCCTCAGCCTTCCTAACCGCCTTAGAAATCTCTAGCGCAACTCAAGCAGATGAATAGGCAGAGCGGAGGACTTCTGCAACAGGGAAGGAGACGTGTATCCCCCATACCCCAAACCTCCCCAGTGGTCCATACCACAGCAGGGCAAAACCCCAAATCCTTAACGCTACTGCACTTGAGAATATCCAGACTAGTGACAAACCTCCATGGTGAGGAGACCCGGACCTCTCGCACAAGCTCAGCCCAAGCAAAACGGGGTGGGAGCCTGAGCCCTCCAAGGCACTGCTGAGGACAGGGAAAGGGGCCGGGGTTCCCAGGAGGATCCCAGCACAGCTCACCCCAGTGCACAGCAGCCTTCCGATGCCTCATCAGGTTTCAATTAAATCAACCGCGAGGCACGTCATCCAATTGTTCTCTACAATTACAGATGAGCGCTAACTGCAATTAATCACAGCGGAGAATGACATCTGAGCTTGGGGGAAGCTCCAGTCCCAGCCCTGCCCGCCCCAGCACCAGCACCCCGCACTGGTCCCACACTGTGCTGGCAGAGCCCCCCAGGAAAAACTCACTAACAAATTAGACTCAGAGAGCACAAAGTACTTTTCCTTTTTTTTTTTAAAGGAAGCATGAACTGCAACACTGAGACAAATATGAGCATGGGTGACATTAAGTGCCGCTTTGCCAGATGCAGCTTGCACAGATAGATTAATGGCCAAGATGATTTCTCTGCCTGCGACTGGCAAGGGGCCAGGCACTAATATTTATGATGTATCATGCTCTTTTCCCCTTTTACCAAGCACTTTGTCCTGGCTGCCATGTGAGGGTGGAGGAATCGCGTGCTCTCTTAGGCACAAACTGCTTGGAGGGGTCCAGCTGGAAATGTGGGAAAAGGCTGAGAGCGTTTTGCTCAGCAACCAAGTTTTCTAACTTGGCCATACTGTATATCACCCTCTGCTCCGTTCAACTCTGGCTCTTCCAGCCACGGTGCATAACGGGGAGTTACACCACCCAAAGCGGAGATGATCTCCATTAGCAGTGACAGCTTTATGGCACAGGCTGGCCCTGTTTAACGCTCGTAATGTTTTACTGCAGGCTTGTACCAGCAGCTGCAGCAGGGCTGCTGTCCGGGCTCAGCTCAAACCCTCCCTCTAGCCGCGTCCAGAGGAGAAAGACCAGCTTAAGGAATGTGCGATCCCGCAGCAGGGTCTGCAGTGCTGTAAACCAGGAGAGAAAGCCAGCACCAGGGCCCAAGCCACCTTGCACTGGGGCTCAGCTGCCGAAGAGAGGGAGAATCAAGGTTATCCCAGAGCAGAACTCCAGAGAGATGCCAGGGCAGATCCCCTCTCGTGTGGGCGCTCCCGATTTCCCCGAGAACCTCAGCCCAGCAAGGGGGCACGGACAGGTGGCAGTCACTTCCCTGTGCCCTGCTGCCCAGCATCCTCTGCCAGGATGTAGCAGAGCCACACCAGCACGCGGGCAGGCACCCTGGGTGCTTGCCAAGGGGCTCGGTGAGTTGTCTGGGTGCTCTGAGCAGTACCCAGGAGCCCCTCTGGCAGGGAGCAGCTTCTGCAGCAAGTCTGACGGCCCTTCCCAGGAGGCACCAACCCCACAGCCTGCCCCGTGGCACAGCGGGGACAGAGCGGGACGGGAGCAGGCGGGCATGCAGCGAGCCGGACCACCCCACCGACACGTGGTGCGAGCCTTGGGAGCAAATCGCTCTTCTCAGAAGAGTCAGGCAGGAGCATGAGTAGCAGTGGAGGGGCAGGGGGAGGAGAAGCACTGCTTTGGCTGACCCAGCCAGGGCTCTGGGGATGCTGCACAGCAAGCAACCCTGCAGCAGCTATTATCCCTCCAGCCCTTCTTGACCCACAGCCACTGTTTGGAGCAGCCTATGGATGGGCAGCCTTGAGCCTGCCTGTAGGCTAGGACTACTTTCCCCCAGCCTGAGGAGGGGATGGCCTGCAAGAGATTTAAATAGTGGATTTAAAACTACAGGAAAGTGGATGGATGATGGACGGAGGGTCAGGAGAAGAGGAGATGCAAAGGCAGGTGCCTGCACGGAGCCTGGGGGAAGCTGCCAAGCACGTAAGCCTGTGTTCCCTTGGCTGCTCTGGGAACACCAGCTGCCGGCTAGAAACCTGATGGGAGCAAAGGAGATCCCCTTCTCAGCTATTTGTCTTTTCCTGCTCCAGTGCCTTTGCCACCAGCGAGTCGCTGCCTCCCCAGCACTGCAGGCAGCCAGGGCAGAAGCAGGCAGCAGCAGCAGCATGCACTCCCTGTGGCGCAGACGATGCTGACACCCTCCATGCACAGTTGGGGCACCCATAGGTCACCTAGTGATGGCCAAAACTAGTCTCTGGAGTATGACATGCGATTTGAGAGGCTCCTACGTGAGCTACAAACCTCCTGGTTACCAGGCACCCCTGGGTACTGGTGTGGGGAGCCCAGGGTGATTCACCCACCGTGCATTGGGCTCTAATAGTTAGACAAGGCAGAAAAGCAAGACCCTGCAGCCCCGCAGCCTGGCCTCTGGAGGCAGCACGGGCTATTCTGCAGGCAAACTCATTTACACTCATCCCAACAACTTTCTCTGTACAAGGGTTGCTACCCTGGCAAAGCTGAGCCCAGACGGCAGGCACAGGGCTGGGGCGTAAAGTGCTGGCCTCAGCTCTAAACCCTGTTCTTCTGTACAAATCACACCAGATCTGGGGCAGAGGGATGCCACCACCGGCAGTCACCGTCATGCTGTGGAGAGGGGAAAGGAGGGAAAATATGAACAACTTGTGTCCAGGAACAAATAGTGAAACGGAGAGCTGCCATCACAATGCAAAGGGCAGAAGCTGTCCAGCAAATAGCATGGTCTTAATCACTGTTAATTGAGTTGTGGTTTATTGAGCTGTGGTTTAACAGCTTTAGAGTAGAAGAAGCAAGAATTGAAACCTCCTGGAGGTGGTGGAGCTCTCCAGCCCATCAACAGGCTCAGGTCGGCACGAGCTCAGCTCCCTTCTCAGAGCACAAAATCCTGCCTGCAGCTGGTCTGGCTGTGGAGCCACTGCAGGGAGCGGTGGGATGGCAGGAGGGGACAGGCCACCGCCCTGCCAGGCTGCACTGTGCCCAAACCTCAGACACACTCCCGAGGCAGACGCCTGTCACCAACGCTGGTGGCAATTTGGCTCTGCTCCTGCCATACTCTGCACCAGGGTCTCTGCCTGTCTCAGCAAACCTGGTTTTAAGGACCTAAGTGCCCTGGTGCACCATGCCAACGAGGAGAGACTCCTCCAACATGTATCAGATGGGAGCATCCCGATCTCCCTGTGCCTCCTCTGCATCCCAGCAGCGACTTCTGGGGCCAGTGGCTGGCACGTTGCGCCCATGCAGAGCAGACGAAGTGAGATCAATCAGGACACCGCTGGGACTGCTAACCGTGCCTCACGTATTGCGCGACCCAGGCATGCCACTTCGCCTTTCCCCACGGAGCCAGCAGCAGCGAGTCCTGCAACGCAAGGAGGCAGGAGCCCCATGCATCCTTCTGGAGACTGCGCGGGAGGCAATGGCCTCGCCAGGGCAGGGCAATGGGCAGGTACAGACAGCTGCCAGATGCTGAGCGGCTCAGAGACCCTCCGCAGGGACAACAGTGGCTGCAGCCAGCACGGGTGACACTGCGCAGCAAAGGGACGGGAGTGTCCCCTGCTGGCTGCAGCTCTGGGTGTTGCGGGGCTGCAGCTGGGGGTCTTGGGAAGGGCCAGGGGGTGACTGTGCATTCTGCCACTTGATTTGAACCATCAGAAGGAAGAGGGCCAGGCAGCCCAGGCTCTCCAAGTTGGGGTCAGCGGGGCTGGAGGGCTCAGGTCTGCTAGTCTGCAAATGCTGGACACACCTGGACAGCTTCCCTTCCACCTCTCGCCATTGCTTTAAGTTTGGCTCTGACTACTGATGATTTTTTTTTCACCTCTCCCCATCACGACACGGGGACAGCCCAAGGAAACCAGGAGCTGAGAAGGACGAGCAGCAACTTTCGGATCACATCCCCGAGCAATAAACCTCCTGGAGCAGGATGGCAGCAGCCCCTGCTCCAGCAGGCAGCGTGCCTGCCGGCAGCAACGCGTGACTCTGCAAAGCTGCCCGCGCTGGCTGTGAAACCAGGATCCTCCGCCCTCGCTGGCTCAGAAGGATGTGTGGCCAAGAAAAACACCACTCCCGTGGCCAGCACCAAGGCCAGGCGTGGGCGCAGGGCGGGTGAGAGGCTCCAGAGGGTCCCTGTGCAACCCGGACGGTGCTGCCCAGCAGAAGCAGCCGGCCGTCCCCAAAAGCCTGAGCTGCAGTGGGGAGCGGAGCACAAGTGCAGCTGAGGTGCCGGGTGGTAACGCCAGTGTCACGACAAGCCCAGTGTGGATATGCATGGTTTATTTACAGAAACACACTGGGTTCTCCATCCTGCCCTTCGTTAGAGGCTCCCTGTGTTTGGCTTGCCCTCCCCGCACTGCCGGCTGTCCCCGGCCACTCTCCCTCCTGCTGTCAGCAGGGCTGTGAGCAGCTTCCTCTCCGACTGTGTGCTCCCTCTGCCAGGCCTTATTTTCTCCACAGATAAAGTCTCCCCTTCTGCTTCCAGGATTAATCACCATTGCCCTCACAGCTGACCCCAACAACACCGGAGAGCCTCGCCCAGAGGAAGGCAGCCAAGACAGGGGCACGCACGCGTGTGCAAGCACAACACGCTCCGCAGAGCTCACTGCCAGCCTATCAGTGACTGCGGGGGGCTGCAGTCCTCCCCAGGACCTGGTGCTGCTCTGGAGTCCACCCTCCCAAGAGAAGACGATCCTACAAAGCCCTGCACTGGCAGGGCTTGCCAAGGTGCAGACAACTTACCTTCCAGCTGCCTGCTTAAATGCAGGTCCTCACTTCTGCCGTGCAGCCAAGGGTCCCCTCTGCTCCCTGGGGCAGCCTAGCAGCCCCCCTCCCCATCAAGCAGCCTCCCCTCCCTGCAAACAGGGGCCAGGGGAGGGCAGGAGGCAAGGGGGGACGTGCCCAAGTGCCCCAGCCACTAACCACGCCACGCCACAGGTTTCTGCAGCCCCTATTAAGCACCCAGTGGAGCAGAGCAGCAGCTTCTGCACAGCAATTCCAACCTATCAGCTAATTAAAAAATTAGGCTGCCTGCCTGAGACAGATGACAAATCATCGCTACCACCCACGCAGGGCAGGCACCTGGGTGAGCTCTGGGGTCTGGTGCAGCAGCGACAGCCCCGGGTGCTGACGGCAGCATTGCTCTGCTCGCCTTGCTCCACACCCCACGGCCATCTCCAGAGGGATGGGGAAGACTCAGCAGGAGATGGATGCATTTTGTTCCAGGATATTAATTTTTTCTGTGCATCCAAGTGTCTCCTTGTAATCCATCAAGGTCTGAGGGACTTGTATTTAATGGTGCTCAGTACCTTGGCTCTTAACCGGACTCCAAGGCAGAGACAATGCTGAGCACATGACAGCTTTCAGGATGGAGCTGTAAGTGCTGCTTGCTATGTATTTAATAGATGGTGCTGCTGGGGGAGGAGTGTGAAGACACTTTTTGGAGCTGGAGGAAGAGCAGCAGGAAACCTTATAATCAGACAAAGTAAGGTTTAATTCCAGGTTGCCATAAATTACAAAGCAGTGCAGATGGAAAGCTGTGAAGTAATGAGCGGGTGAGATGGAAAGGGAAACCAAAAAGAGATACAGGAAAATAAATGCATTAAGGTAGATGATCTTACGTTCTGATTAACTGCACATGGTGGGGGAAGGGGCTGCGGGGCTGCAGGCAGACTTTGTCCTTGTTTCTTCTTGCTAAGCTCTAACGAGCTACAGCAGAGCAGGGAGCAACGTCATGGGGGAGAGCAGCCCCGGCATCAATGCTGGGTGACCCCAAGCAGCTTCCACCCTTTGGGGATGTGGGAGCATGACTGGCTGGGGAGGGAGGAGGGCAGGACCCGCAGCACCGGCCACCAAGACCCCACCGCTCTGTGGGGAGCGGGGAACAGCCGCACACACCTGCCCTGCCCTGACAGATCTAGGACATCCAAAACTAATCGATGGTGGCACTGCAGTGAGGAGCGGCCAGCGGAAGCGATGAGAAGCGACACCATCCCTGGGAGCTGCGGGTCGCGCCAGCCCCCAGTGGCAGCAGCGCCGCGGGGAAGGGGCCTCCGCCATGCCGCAGCTCCCGGGGGGCTGCCAGGCACCTGCCGAGCAGCATCTGCACCCCCCTCATGGCAGCAGCCCTGCCCAACGGCGCCTCCGCAGCAGGGCTGGGGCCAAGGGGCTCTCCTGCCAGGAGAGGCACGTCCTGCAGGCAGCTGGACGGGGTTAGCGTCTCGTTTCGGCAGGTGAGGACCCCCCTACAAGGCCACAGCCTCCAGCGTTTACCTGGGGTGGGCTTATTTAGAGGTCTGTTGTTGCCTGCTCCCAAAAACCACCATGAAAACAACTCCCACAGCACAAGAGGCTCACCCCAGCAAGGAACAATGGCTGGCACCGCTCTCCCTGTAGCTCACAAATCCATCACTCCAGCCTCTTCTCCTCACAGGATCTGACATGAGCGAGCGCAGCCCAGAGACAGGCTGGGGAAGGAATCTGGCTGTTTTTCACATGGCTGCAATGTGAAGCAGGGAGGGAGGTTATGAGAGCACACCAGAAACTATTAAGACTCCCTCCATCCCCGTAAAGATGGAAACATTTTTGCCAGAAAATAAATCCTTCAGCTACTGCAGCATCCCGTGGGAACTGCGGCTTGGGAGCATGTGGCTCTGGGGCCATCTCCCATGACTCCACCATAGACCCCAATTTTCTGTGCCTCTTCACGTTTCCACTTCGATAACACACGATCAGGCCAGGAGCATCTGGGCCACAGGCGCTCTCCTCCTAGCACTCTCCCAACCCACTGCATCTCTGCGTACCCCCGATGCGGTGGGACTCAACAACAACAGCAACACTCGGCCAGCAGGAAAGAATCAGTAGTGACGCACTCTCAAAATACTTATTTATTACAATGTAAGTCACTGAATTTTGTGGGTAGCTGCACCGTGCACCCAGAATTGCTCTGCAGCTGACAGGAGGAAGAAGAGGACGTGGTGCTCCCCCATCTCCACTGCCAGGCTCCACCTTACAGACCACTGATGCACACTTCTTTGTTCACAGTGTGACACAGGATTAATGCACCGTAACTCACTGCACACAGGTGCTGTCGAGGGGAAACATCGCGTGCAGTCACCTGGCACCCCGTGGGCACACAGAGCCCGACCCAGGCAGTCCCGCATTATGGATTCGAACCTTACATCTGCAATGGCAAACCCTCATGCACGCACACCTACAAATTCCTCTTTTCCCAAATGCAATAGATCACATTTTCAGGATGCTGTCTGCCTGCTTTTACAGAAGCGCACCAGCAGAAGACAGCTACTTATCAAAGCGCTGTTCCAGCAAACAGATTATTTTCCTGATACCTCTGCTTAATGCTTTCCCCCCGGCTCCCAGGCTCCACCTCCACAGCCAGCAGCAGGAGCGCTCCGTGTGCCTGGCCTCGGTGCAGGCAAGGTGCCCTGAGAAGGCACAGCAGCTTCAGTGCTCGCTCCAACACGTCTCCTCCCTGGCCTTTGCCCTCCCTCCAGCTCCGCTCGGTGGGAAAGGCGTAAGCTGATGCTCACAGAGGCCACTGTCTGCGGGCCGGGACTCCCAGAGCAGACAAACACTGATATCAGTTTCGTGGGAGACCAAACCGGAGCCAGCAGCTGGAGCCTGCTGCAAGCAGCACCAAACCCCAAGCGGCCTGGGACTTGGTCATTAACAGGCAGCTTGGACAAACATCATTATAATCTGGTCTATGCTTAATAATCATTACAGCCGTTGATAATGAGCTGGATAAAATACTCCATTCAGAGCCTGAGGCCAGGAAGACCACCGGACCTCCCGTTGGATCCCGGTGTGTCACAGCCATTAAGTCCGGACACCCGTTATGAAGCCGATGGCACAGCTCCCTGTCGGCAGCCACTTCCCTGGACACGGTGCTGCTTATTCACCTGCAACAGCCGGCCGTGCCTCCCACCACCACACACAGCCGTGTCCCCCTGCCGCGCTCCTGCACAGCTTGCAGCTCGGGGAGATCCCAAAGCAGAGGCGGTGTCTATCAGACAGCAGCTTGCAATGATTTCCTCTTCCAAGAGACAGCTCAACAGCTACAGCATCCCACAGCAAGAAATTCCATGGATCACTGCACCTGTGCGAATAACCACTGTACTCTCTGTTTTAAACTTGCCTCTCACCAACTTTGATGCCCCCTAGTTCTTGTACTGCCTTGCATGGCTCGTGGCTTCATGGACCGCACCGTAACCCCCTTGGCCAGCCCTCTCCCAGACCGGAGCGTCCCAGTCAGCCAGGTTCATCCCGTACAGAAGCCATTGCACTTCTCTGAACCTCTTCCAGGTTTTTCCCAACAGACCATGTTGATATATCACAAATTTTGGCAATACATAATGATCAGTCCCACTCTGTTCTCCTTCCTCATAGCTCCTCATCTTTGTTTAGTCACACAGAAACTCATCCACTTCTCCCACTGCTGCCTAGTTCCCTTACGAGCCTCTGATGAATAATCTTATGAAACGTACCTGCAGACCAAGCTCCTGAGTTTTCAATTTACAAGTCCCCAGCTGTGTCTTCATGGTAGAGTACGGCCCAGCTCCTACTTCTCTTATCCGTCGCCTCTCATAAGCACTGTAACCAGTGGTCTTAATAATTTAGTCATGTATCACCGCACCAATTTCACTAGTGATAATTATGTCAAGTATTTCCTCACCAAGTGTTTTCTCCCAAATATTTTCCAACACATCCATTTTTTTACCCCAATTCCTGACACCAGAATAAACCAGACAGGGAATTGGCTCTCTTCCCCTTCTCGGTCCCATGCTTTCCAAGTATTTAAAACAGGCAGAGGGTGAGCTGAACAACATTTGCCTCTCTCCCTGGCAGTTAGCCGATGGCTCTCGCTGCCTGCTTGCAGAGCCTTCTGCAGGTACATGGATCATTTCTGGGATGCAGCAGGCATCAAAGCAGAAGAGAAGCCAGGCACAAGGAGGAACTATCCTGCTGAGGTGCTTTCCTGGAGATCTCCGAGCCTAATTTTATACATATGCTTGTAAGAGATCCCGTTAGTGGAATTATACATTGCAGTCACACACCATCCTGCTCTGCACTCTTCCCTCCACCGCCCGTGTGAAGACACAGAGAAGACAGAGAGCCACGTTAGCACGAGCAGGGGTCCCATCCTCGCCGGCACTCCCTCTCCAGGCAGACATCCCACCATGGCTCTGCTCAGCTGCACCCCGCCAGCTTCAGAGAAGCAGAGCCGCATTCCTCTCCCTGCCCACCCAAAGCGGTACCAGGATGAACGAGTTAGTGCTTCACCAGTGCCTGAAGACGCAGCATGCTGCACGAGGGCTAACCTTGCGCACGGCAGAGCCTGGGGGCCCTTTGCACCCTGTGCTCATCTCCCACCCTTTGTCGGGGCTTCTCCCTTCATGCTGGGTTGGTCGGTGGGAGAGAAACGTCAAGAGCTCCCCCACACGCTGCCAGGCAGGGAGGAGGAGACCACATTCAGAGATGATGCTATCCCCCAGGAAGACTGCCAGATGTTCTTACTGGCCAGGAAACTTTGCTGCTTCCAATTTGTCAAATATTATCTTCAATCGAGTTCTGCTAAATACCCTCACTCCACGCAAGACACGGTACCTCCAGCCAGGTTTCAGAGACTCCCCTGAGCTAACCGACTCCACTCTTCTGTCCAAGTTGGCAGAGATAAACCACAAAGCTGCTTCTCCAGCCTGTCCCATTTTCCCTCTGCTCCTTCTCTTCTCCCACAGGGTCATCCTGCTGCAGCATGGTCAGCAAAATCAAAGGAGTCAAGCACCAAACAGCAGTTTTCAAAGCTCTGCCCAAGCTGCTGGATGCTGACATCTGTCCCTTAGCCCACCAGCTGCTGAGGACACCCAGTTGCTAAAGTAATTCTCCCTGAAAACCACCTTACTGTGCCAAGGACAGGGACCAAGAATTCCCTGGGGAGCCCACAGCTTCCCCTGGCTGCCCCTCTGCCAGCCCATCTCCTCCTCCTCTCACCGCGGCATCAGCAGTCTGTCCTGTGATCTTGCCTGCCAGGCAGTCCTGCCCAGACGTTGTTCCTTTGTGTATCTGTAAGGAGGCTAATAAAAAGCTTGCCGGGTCCTCTGAAGTTCCACGACTAAAATGACAAGTCATCAGAGGGATCGAAGCCAGTCGGGAAGTGAGAGGCCACCTCTGGATAGGCATACTGAAAAGGAAAGTAAAAAGGCCCAAGTCCTTGTCCTCCCCTCCCCTCCAAGCACTCCTCTGCAAGTCCCAGGATCATTTCATGCTGGCATCATCCTCATCCTGGCAGCTCCTCCTAAGCCTGAACCCTGCTCGTCCTCTCCCTGTGTAACTTTCCCATCACTTCTCCCTCGCAAGACCATTGCGATGCATCAAGCCCTCCTCCAGCTCCTTGGGCCTGGCCACACTGCATTAAAACAGGATTTATGAGCCTCAAGCACAGACAAGAGTTATGCAGTCTGCACTTCTGCATGCTGCATACCGAGTCCCCAGCTGGTTTAAATCAGATCAACTTCACTGATGTAAGACATTTAAGGCAAGAGAGTTCCATGATTTACACCAGCTAAGAAGCTGTTATATTATAGTTTGGCAGCTGCAGGTTTTAGAGCTGAAGTTTTTTGGGCAAGGATCCCAAGCAGCAGTGAAAAACAGAGCAGTTGAGTGGCAAAACCCATTTATTCTCAGTACAGTATGCACGCAGCCAGCACATGTTCCACAAAAGTCTTCTTTTAAAAAAAAAGTAACTCTGGTGTTCAGTTGTGAGTGTCATCAGTCTGCAAAGTCAGTGCCCTGTCAAAATCTCAAGGCTCCAAACAAATCACTAAGTCATGACACTATGAAAATGCCTCCCTTCAAAAAATGATAAATTTGGGCAACTAAAGCCAGGCAACTTTAATGCAAAGGTCACTAGCTTTTGAAAAAAACATATAGACCGATTAATACAAATGCAAACAAACACACAAGGGAGTTTAATATTCAGATCATGGCCTTCATTTCTGCTGGAAGATGCTTAAGCTTCCAATTAAATCTGGCTTCCACAAAAAACTGGTGCTAACACTGTGGAGCCAGATGTGCCTGCAGAGGTGCACAAAAAGATGCAGCGTTCAGGGCAGGTGAAATGGCACAGAAATGCACCAGGAAAAATGCTAATACTGCCCGAAGAGGAATGTTTAGTCCTTTCTCCTCCACCTTAGCAAAGTGGCTTCTTCACACCAGTTGAGGCTTGGTTTGTCAGAGCCAGGAGAGTGGCAGAGCCCAGTGCCATTCCCACGCCACCCGCAAGCCTGCAAGCGGGCAGCAGAGCCGCAGCCTTCCCTGCTGCCTCCCGTCCGGTGCCGGCTGCGCGTCAGGAAGCAGGGAAGGGGCCGGGAAGCCCCGCCAGCCCCATAAATCACCAGGCACCCAGCGCAGTAAATCTGACCTCCCTTGCAAGGGAAATATAAATCAGCTTTACTAGCAGCTTCTGAAACAAAGACTAAGCTCGTGAAACTGTAAAAATGCCTCTTTAAACATCCTGTGCCCTGAACAAACCACTGAAAGCCCCATCAGGCTAGGGGAGAGCAAACAAGCTTTCCAAGAGATGAGACAACAGTGGGTTGATGAACGGAGAAAAGGCATTTCAGACCAAGCAGCTTCTTGCTGGCAGGCAGCATGGATATCTTCAGCACGTGGTAAAGACAGGGTAGTGAATCGCAAGGAGTGAATTAGCCAGCATTAATACTGTCATTTGTATTCAGTGTACTTCAAAGCACTCGCAATGCAGACATCACCAGACAAAAAAAAAAAATTACCCAAGTCTAATGAAGAGCAAAGTACAGCACATTCACCGGAGACCACACAGTAATGATCGGTGGGGGTTGGATGGGATCCTCGGGGCTGCCTTGCCCCACAGCCCCTGGGGGGGATGAAGCAGGCCACCTCCCTGCCTGCTCTTCCCTAATGCCTGCCTGCACAAATTAAACACCACTGCTCCAGTGCTTAACTAGCTAGCATGGGATGGCTGTGCCCGTCCAGAGGAAGCCTCATGAACCAGTGCAGAGGCAGGAGCTACTGGGCAGAGCCAAACTGGGACAGGACTCAGCAGGGGCACAGGGGAGTTGCACCCACCCATGTCCCAGCCAGAGCAAGACTGCACCTGAGACCCATGGCAGGAAGTCTGCAGGGAATACTATGGCTGGGCAGAGGCTCCAGATGCCAAGGAAGCTGCCGGTGCCGGTGGTGCAAGCCATGGGAACGGCTATTTCAGCAACACGCACATGGGGGAATGCGCCATCACCGCGTGCCATCCACAAGCAGCTTTGAGAGGCTGGTCACCTCTCCTCCCAGGGCAGGTGTATGGCCAGGCAGGACCCCGGGGCTCCCTGCCGCCACTGCCACCCGCACCCTGCTGTGGCACAGGGAGGGCACGTGGCCAGCAGCTGGCCCGGGAGAGGATGCTGCCCCCACTGGTGCATCAGGCCAGCGGGGCAGCCAGCAGGGAAGGCCCAGCGACCAGCACCAGGAAGGGACAGGGAGGGCTGAGGGAGCTCCGGGGAAGGGGTTCGGAGCCCAGGGATGCAAAACCCTCCTGGTGCGACCGGTCCAAGGCTAGAGAGCACCCCAGTGCCAGGAGAAGCACCCATGCGCAGCCAGGGAAGGAAAACATGGCATCAACTGAGCCAAGCCCTCTTTGCCAGCTGCCTTGTTTTCCTGCAGACTTACTGTTGTTCCCGCACTCAATAACAGCAGAGCGAAGGCACAATAAGGAAACTTAAGTGATCAGTGGCTGCTAATCAGCAAAGCTTTCCAAGAGCTCACCGAAGCCAAGAGGAAAGGCTCGACAACCGCTCTCTGCTGATGCTCGCCAGGACACAGCCAGGCAGCTGCGCCACAAACATGAGGCACCTCTTTCTGCTGACACCCCACGGGGAAGGGGGCTGTAAACACACACAGGCAAGCACGCTTGCTCCTGTCTCACCTCTCCTACTGTCTCAGGGCACGAGGGCAGGGCCAGCTGCCATGCGGCATGGATAACCTCCCTCCACTCCTGCCAGCAGAGACCTGGACGTAGGCAGTCTTGGACCGAAGGGTCCATCACTGCAGGAAGGAGCAGAACTCCGCAAGCCCACCGCAAAAGTTCGTTAACTTTCTTTGCATTTCAAATAGCAATGGATAACATCTCGGTGCAGAAGTAAAAGAGAGCCTGCGTTGCCGGAGGCAGCTGCTGCAGCAGCTCAGTGGAGACTTACCTTTGGGCATGATGCGATGCATTGCAACCGACAAGAAGAAGATTGAGTCGCTGTAGTAGGTCCCTGATCCAGCGCTGAAGTGTTTCTGCATGGCTTCAACGATTGGAAACAGCTTTTCTGTCAGCTCATTCACATCATGGACTATTACCTAGGAGAG
The DNA here is from genome assembly GCF_047370975.1 of Nipponia nippon. Lineage (NCBI taxonomy): Eukaryota > Metazoa > Chordata > Aves > Pelecaniformes > Threskiornithidae > Nipponia > Nipponia nippon. The sequence goes on from NW_028262391.1 coordinate 15,242,692, forward strand.
ACACCAGAAACACCACTCAGTCGCTGCCTCTGGGGACTGGCCCAGCGCTGGCAGCCTTTGCTCAGCCTGCACTGGCACGAGGTGAGGAGGGGGAGGTTGTTAAAGCACAGACGCTGCTGGCTGGCACTACAGCTGCACAGAGGGACTCAACTGCCCCAGCCCCTGCACAGCTCCCTGCCACAAGAACCAGCTAAGTGTGGCAGGGAAAGGAGGGAAGGATTTTTACAGCCATTTCATAACCCTGAGATGGGCAGAGACTTGAATCCACTCACACAATCCAGTGTGTTCTATGTTTTGTGTTTTTTTCCTGTCTGTTCCCACTGCCTAATGCAACCACGTTATCTGGTCTCCCATATGGAGTGCATCAGAAGAGGTGACTGTTCACTCCAGGCTCCGGCATCCTGCTGTTTTGAGGCAAGCCAGACCACGTCACTTACCCTGAGGACCAAGACTTGCTCCCTGCTACAGCGGCAGGCTGCGACAGGGCCAGGGACACAGCCCGGATTTCCTGAACCTCAGCCCGGCATGGAGGCAAGCTCTGCAGCACGTCCTGCCAGAGCCGGAGGGGGAAAGGGAGGACGGGCCACAGCACGCCGAGGAAAATCCAAACATCAGCAGTCACAGCAGAGCCAAGCATCTTCTCCAGACAGAGCTTAACCCTCTTGTGCTAGAGCTTTGCTCGTGCTTAGCCAGCAATGCCCTGCACTCCTCAGCCCTGCTGCAGCCCATGCACCAGCACCGGCCCTGGCACGCCTGCGCAGGTCGTGGTTAAGGGCAGAAACAGGAGCAACTGCAAATGTACCTTGTCAGCTCCTGAAATTTTACAAGCTTATAATTAATTTTGGTCAAAGTCTGATGAACAGAAACTTTCATGCAGCCTGATGCTCGTTACGCATACAGAAGGACGCAGGTCACTGAATCACCCAAGATAACAGGAGGGATTTTCAGGGTAATTAAGAGAGACGAGGGACACGACCCCGATGCAGATAGCGGGGAGTGCAGGAACTCGAGTGTGGAGACTCGAGGTCGCGCCGCCTTCTTCAGGCCAGGGAAAGCAGGAGGAGCCCCGCAGGAACTGAAGGCCAGCGAGGACGTGACTTTGCAGCAGTACTTGAATTTTGGAAAGGGGAGCCTATACCCCTTGTTTGAGGGATACAGAGACACTTCCTTACGGCTTCAGCTGGGAACTCAATGCCATGATCTCCGTAGGTCCCTTCCAAACTAAACTATTCAACAGTTCTATGGTTTCACTCCTTTTTCCTACTAAAACTTCACCTGCTTAAGAGCAAGGAGCGCTGCACTATACACTTAAACATACAAGACAGAGCATTTGCTTTTTTTAAACCTAAACCAAGTGCTTCACTGGAAAAGGCGGCTCTGGAGCCTGGGCTGGTGCAATAACCATCCTGTCTATGGGATGCACAAGAGGCTGCTCTGACACCCAGCGAGGCTGGCAGAGACAGAGGCAACGAGTGGTCTGGAGGAGCTTCTTCCTTCCACACTTTCTTGCAGAAAACGTTACCCAGATCAAAGTGCTCCCGTGTCCGAACAGAGCTCACCGGAGGCGGGGAACTGCTTGTGGGACCCGCAGCATGCCGAACAAGGCGGAACAAGGCAAGGGCCCATCCTGACCCCGGGCACGGTGGCCAAGCCCACGGTGGGGTACCGCTGGAGGATGGTCACAGCGGAGTCCTCACAGCCCCACTCCCAGGGACGGCACCCCAAACACCCGCCCTCAGCCAAGGGCTCGATGCTGGCCCTTGCCATCAGCCGGGTGCTGTATGAGAGCCCTCGCGCAGGCTCTGTGGCCAGCATGTCCCTCGGCAGGGCGGCCACGCTGCTGGCGTCCCAGCTGCTGGGCTCGGGGCCAAGCGCCTGCAGGAGGACAGCAGGAAAAACAGAGAACACCATGTACCAGGAAAGTGCATTGGGAGAGCTCATCAGCAGCCACACCTGGCTTTGGATAGCACAGCACACATAACCCTTCCCTGAGACACTGCAGGGGAGGAAACTCCGTTACCGGGAACATTACGGCAGCATCTCGCCCCAGCCCTGCCAAGCTGCGCGGCTGGCTTCGCCATCACGGTTAGCACCAGCAGCGCTGCAGGAACAGGCGGGAGAGTGGCACGGCTGAGGGGAGCAGATCGGCAGCACCAAGCGCTGCTGATGGCAGCGATCCCGGGTGACCAAACACAGCAAAACACCGCTACTCTCCAGGTGCAAAGGCACTGACCGCCTGTGCACGGACGTGGTGGGTTGACCCAGGCGGGATGCCAGGTGCCCACCAAAGCCGCTCTATCACTCGCCTCCTCAGCTGGACAGGGGAGAGGAAATATAATGAAAGGCTTGTGGGTGGAGATAAGGCAGGGAGAGATCACTCACCAATTACCGTCATGGGCAAAACAGACTCAACTTAGGGAAATTAGCTTAATTTATTACCAATCAAATCAGAGTAAGGTAATGAGAAAATAAAAACTAAATCTTAAAACACCTTCCCCCCCCCCCTCCCCCCTTCTTCCTGGGCTTAACTTTACTCCCGATTTCTCTACCTCCTCCCCCCAAGCAGCGCAGGGGGAGGGGGAATGGGGGTTGCGGTCAGTTCATCACAGCTGTCTCTGCAGATCCTTTCTCCTCAGGGGGAGGACTCCTCATGCTCTGCCCCTGCTCCAGCGTGGGGCCCTCCCATGGGAGAGAGTCCTCCACCAACTTCTCCAACACAAGTCCTTCCCACAGGCTGCAGTTCTTCACAAACTGCTCCAGCATGGGTCCCCCACGGGGTCACAAGTCCTGCCAGCAAACCTGCTCCAGCATGGGCTCCTCCGTCTCCACGGGTCCACAGGTCCTGCCAGGAGCCTGCTCCAGCGCAGGCTTCCCACGGGGTCACAGCCTCCTTTGGGCATCCACCTGCTCTGGCGTGGGGTCCTTCACGGGCTGCAGGGGAATCTCTGCTCTGGCGCATTCTTCACGGACCTTGGTGTCTGCAGAGTTGTTCCTCTCACGTATTCTCACTCCTCTCTCCGGCTGCAGATGCACAGGGTTTTTTTTCTGCTTCTTAAGTATGTTATCCCAGAGGCGCTACCAGAGTCACTGATGGGCTCAGCCTTGGCCAGCAGCAGGTCTGTCTTGGAGCCGGCTGGCATTGGCTCTATCAGACACAGGGGAAGCTTCTAGGAGCTTCTAACAGAAGCCACCCCTGTAGCCCCCCTGCTACCAAAACTTTGCCATGCAAACCCAATACAATGGAGCTGAGCACCACCAGCACGAGTGCCACTGGGATGCATAATGCTCTGCTCCCAACCCAGCTCAGTACGGGCAGCTTCGGGGTCTGGCTGGACTGGAGAAGCATGGAGGAGAAATACAGCACCTGTAACTGCCCTGCCGCATCCAGCAAAGGCAGCCTGAAGTCTGCACAGCACATAGGAAACAGCTGAGCAGGGAGAAAAAAACGTCAAACCAATTCCAGTCACCTCTGAAATGAGCAGGGTGCCAAGCACCAGTGGACAAAAATCATGGGAAAACAACTCCTGAAACTCCAGACACAGCATCATCCGCCTTCCCTCCCCTGCCAAAGAAAACAGGAAAATTTGTGTCTTTTGCCCACCCTTTGGTTAGGCACTTCTGCAAAGCAAACTCCTGAGCAGCTGAATCTTCCTTCCGCAGCCACAAGCCGGCCAGCCTCTCCAGGACTGCGAGGTCTTCTCCTCTCCCCACTGCTTGTTGATCTGCTGCTAATTTTGTACTTTGTTATTTATTTGTGTAGCAGCTTTCAGTAAATCCCTGTAGCTAAATCCGACCACATTTGCTTAGGACATTAAGAAAAGTAAGTTCTAGGGGTTTCCTGCGCAAGCAGTTTTATAAACACGTCCCGCACCCAGAAAAGACCCTTTCAATGCATTCACTAGGAAAAAACAACCCCCATTTTGTTTCTCTTTAACTTTCCCTCGTGCCAGGTATCTTTGCAGCTCTCTTGTAAGTGCAGGGTCACGGCAGCTCAGTTACATTCACCCCAGAACGTCTTTGCACAGCACCAGACCCGCAGAGGAGCCAGCGTTTGGCAGCATCCTCTGCGGGGCTGATCTAAACAAGCAACCAGGAAGAGCAACGAGCAGAGCACGCAGTTAATTTTATTCTCGGAGGGGAACGGAATAAATAAGCGATATGAATCAGCACAAGGAGTCAGAGCATGCAGCCCAGAATTGCAGGAAATGGGACAAGTCGGGGCTCTTTGTAAGCACAGTATCAGCCGCTGAGACATGCCCAGGCTCGCTCCCGGGCACTTCCCGCTCGCTGGGAAGCGGAAGAGACTGCAGAGATCACCCTGCAACCCACGGGACAGGACAAGCTCTCTGCAACTGCGAGCATAAAAGCCCTGGTGAAAGCCCAGCAGAACCTCCGCAAGCCGGGGCATCCTTTGAGGACAAGGCACGGGCAGGAAGGCCGGGCCCTGGCCGGGTGCCGGCGTGCGGTGAGTCCTCCTGCGGCACCACTGCTCACGGGCGCTTCCCGGCCAACTTCCTCCATCCCCGCCGCTCTCCAGAAAGCCAGGCAGGCACCACACCACGGAGCACCAGCTCCATCTGCCGCTCGCCATCGGCACGCTGCACTCCCAGCTCCACATCTGCGACGCATCTGTACAGGCACTGTGGGACCGGTGACACCGCGTCACGACTGCCCCATGAGTGGGACAGCCCAGGTCTGCCCTGCCCTGCGCAGCAGGGAGGGTCCTGTGCCTAAGCCGCTCCCACACACCCCACCGCGGTGCATCCCAAAGCCCCTCGGCTCTCACCCTCTGCATGCTGCCCTGGCAGGCTGCAGTCGGCTGCTTCAGCCTCCAGGAGACTTTGAACATTCCTGAATTTGCTTCAGGAGAGACGAGAGCTGGCCCATGACCTTCCCCAAGGGTTGGGATCCAGGTCTGATTCCCGGGCTTCACTCTAACAGAGGACCCAACTGATCCCAGCTCTGCTGGGAGGGGAGGGCAAGGACAGCTCCAAAAGCAGAGCCCAAATCACATCTTCATGAAGAAAAAGTAAAGTTCAGGGTTTTTATCAACCCCATCTCGGCAGCTCAAGCTGCCCTGAGCACTTTATCAAGCCTCACCTCTGGGCCTGGTCTAGGACAACAGCATAAGAACCAGGAAAGCGTTCTGGGGACACCAAGCGAAGCAGGAAAGGAGAGGTCTCAGGATGGAGACGGGTTACTGCTAGAGCTACCTGAGCATCAGGATCAACTGCCTTCAACATTTTAGTAGCACCAAAGGTCCAAGTTGGGGTAATGTTTCCTGCTGAGAAAGAGGAGGAACGGGGTAGGCTACAGCAAGAGTAAAGAAGTGCTGTCACCTGCTAGCATACCAGAAACTGGCACAGCATTAGGGGCAAGGCTGTACGCTAGAGAAACAGACAACAGCCTCTGCTCTGTCCTAGGAACACTACCTAAAAACAGGTAAGGGGACAGAGCTGAGGTGTACTGCCAACCACAGGGTACCTAATGAAAGCAGGTACGTCAGGCTCTGCCAGAGAAAGGGAAGAGGCTGTCCCACTGAGCAGATCTCAGTGGGATCTCACCTGAGCCCTCCATACCACGCTGCTTGCTTACACCCACGAGATCAGTTCTGGTGCAAGACCTACTCACCGGGGCCATGAGCCAGGCTTTCCTGCGAGTCCGCAAGCACCTACAGAGGCCCACCCCGCAACAGGCACATCGCTGCGTGCCCCCACCTCGTGCAGCATTCAACTCACAAGCCCGCGTGCCTCTGGAGAAGCAATGCTGGCAAGGCTGCCCACAGAGAAATTTGGTTTCTGAGAAGAGCAGACAGCAGTAAGGCAGCCACACACAGAGCGGGGTGTCTGCAAGGGACCTGCACGCCACAGTGGCCCAGGGGTCCCCCCACGCCAGGGGACACGGTACCACAACCCTGAGCTAGGCTGTCGCACCCCACATTTGCACTGCACCGTCACGGGGCAGCGCTAGCCCGCCCTGCTGCGGCATGGAGCAATCCTCCTGAAGGCAGCTGTGCGCACCCCTGCAGACGGCCGAGCACTGCCGGCACGGTGCAGGACACCCACCGCGGGTACGTGACCTGACTGAGCGCCGGCACTAGTAAAGGGCTGTTTATGAAAAAGGAGAGGTGGGATTGTTTACTGACAAATGATCTGTACGAACAACATTAAGGTTACATCTCTAGTTACATCTCAGCAGAGTTCAACTAATATTAAATACCTGTAAGATGAGAAATGAAAAGTTACAGCAGAAGCAGAGGACAGTCTGCAGCAGCACCTCAGGATGGGGGAGCCACATTACCTGGAGTCTCTGAACTTAACACTCCTCCAGTTTTCAGACACGTGTTTAACGTGAAGGAAAGCCCGATCTTGCACAGACTGCACTGACCACGTTTTTGGGAGGCAGAACCCTTTCTCTGGCAGGTAGCAGGATGAACACTCGCACGTGGAAGCACTCCAACCTTTGCAGGCTCTCCGTTCCCTTTTTCAAGAGCCGCTAGCAGCGGGGCGACAGCCTTTGCTGATCACGGTCCCGCCGGACCCCTCGGGAAGCCACGCAAGCAGAGGTGGTCCTTGCGCTGAGACGCCGAACCGGGTCTAACAACAGGGCCTGTAGAGGGGGAGCAGCGTTGCTCGGAGCAGCTGCTCTTCTCCAGCACAGCGGTTCGCCAGCGGTGTTCCCGGGCCACGCCGCCCCCCGGCCCTGGGCGAGGTAACCGCCGCGGGACAGCTCCCCGCCGGCGGCCGCGGGGCCTGGGCCCCCGCAGGCCGAGCCCTTCAGAAGCCTGAGGAGATGGGGCGACGCAGCCTTCGCCAGCGCGGGCGGGAAGCGAACGGTCGCCACGGGGGAGCTGGAGCCAGGGCCGCCCGTTCAGGAAGCTCCTCGTCCTTCACCGGGCCGCCGCTCCCCTGCCCCGGGGGAGGATGACCGCCGCTCGGACACCCCGCGCGTCCCTTGCGGCGCTCGGCAGGGAAGCGAGAGCCCCAGGAGACGCTCCGGCACCGGCGCCCCCCCACCCGCCGAGGCGACCTAGCGGGCGGCTGGCAAAGACCAGGCCCGCGGCGCCGGGGTCCCCGCGGCCCGGCGCAGGCCCCCGCCCCCCCGCCCGCCGCACCTGGTGCCGGAAGGCGGCGCCGCGCAGCAGGTCCCGCAGCAGGCCCAGGCCGATGTCCCTGCTGGCGCCCTCGGTGACGAGGTGGAGGTGCAGCGCGTCCCCGCCGCCCAGCCGGCCGTGCCGCAGCAGGGAGCCCAGCGCCGCCTGCCCCTTGGCGCGCAGCGCCGGGCTCCGCTCCGCCTTGGTGAACATCATCAGGAGGTGCAGGTCGCGGCCCCCCGCCGCCGCCGCCGCCTCCCCGCCGCCGCGCCGGGGGTGGCGGTGGGCCGGGGCGGGCGGCGTGGCGTGGAGGCGGCGGGTGGCGCTGGAGAAGGTCTCCCCGCCGCCGCCCAGGTAGTAGAAGGCGCAGACGGCCAGGGCGGCCGCCAGCGCCAGGGCGCAGGGCTGGGAGCGCGCCCAGCCCCAGCCCCGGCACCAGCCCCGGCCCCGGCCCCGGCCCATCGCCGCCATGACGGGGCGGGACCGGCCCCGCCCCCCGCCCCGCCCCCGGCCGGCGCGGAGCGAGGCCGTGCACAGCATACAAAGGTTTAATCAAGTAGAGTATTTACAGTCCTTACAGCATGTACAGTCGATTAACTACAAAGGTAATAACGCGCTTCTCATTTACAATGACGAACTACAGGAAACGACATTCAAGTTCTAGATACAAAGTCTACAGCCTTATTAAATGCGGACGAGGGCTGGTTCTACGTTCTTTACAGTTACACCTTCGGGGGGGCGGTTCACAGGAGAACGCAAGCATTTTACTGCTGGAATGCTTAAAAAACACCAAATACAGAGGGACACGTGGATAAAGGGAAAAAAAAAGTTCAGTATTTCAGACAGAGTAACCTCTCTGCTTGAGGAAACAAGGATTTCTCAGCGATTTCTATCAAAACATGGAAAATCTGGGATCCTAACAGAAAAGTGAGTGGGAATTTTTCCTCCTCTATCATCTCCTTCCATGGGAAGAGAAACAAGAAAATACTGTATGCACGAAGATAAAGCAAGCGTATGAAATGGCATACACCAAAGCGGTACATTCATCCTTTTCCCCAGTATTGCCGTTCTGGAGTTGTCCCTGTTTTACCAATGTGCTTTTGTGCAAGCATGACTGCAAGGCATTTCGGCCATCAGGATGCACAAACAACCGGCATAAACTCTAACTTCGGAAAAAGCGTCCACCTGTGAATGGGCAGAGATGGTCGTTTGCAAAACTGACTCTCAAAATACTTCCAATGTATTAAATAATCAGCTCAGTCCTTTGACAGTGTACAAATATTACGGCCTTAGTACTTACATATTATTTGTAATTCTATCAAATGGTCCTTTTATATTCACTGTGTCATTTGAGATTCTCATGATCAAAACGCAGAGTTAACATCCATACTTTAAAACAGACGGCTGCAGAGAAGCACCGAAGTCCTGGAAACGTCACAGCCAACCCTATGCTTATTCTAGTTCTCACCTTTTTTCTTTAGCGCTACAAAGTTCTAGCTCTATCAAGAAGTTAATTAAATTTGGACAACATGTGTGTACTGATGTCACACTGCAAAACAGGAGAAACCTCCTCTTGTACGGGGATTTGCTGACAGCAGTTGGAAGGTCTGGTTGCATTTTCTAAAACCATTTCAGCTCAGTATATAACCAGGTAAAATGTAAAACCCCTCAGAATGAAAAATGCAGTATTAATACAGGATCCTTTAACGCACTAATGTTAGAAGCCACGAAAGGTACAATCCAAAGCTTCTGAAATCAGTGGAAAGACTGCTACCAATTTCAGTGACTTCTTGGGTCAGGTCCTAACTGGTAAGGAAGCTGAAGTCTACCATGTACTACTGAAGAGCTTAAACATGCGTTCAGACTGCAATATGTGCCGCTTGTGAAAGCAAAGCAAGACTTCCAACATCTGCCACCTTCACCCAAGTTTATGGGAACAAATTCCAGCATGTCTAATATAACTCAGTGGCATGATTCAGTATGATAATTCAGAAAGTTAAGCTTTATGTACGGTACTGACATTAACATAAAATATGAAACCTTATGAACCACCAAAACAATACAGACCACTAAGGAGACACCACAGACCATTTTAATCAACATGCAATGTAAGTCAATTATATGTCTGAAATCAAGATGTATTACAATATATGTTGAGCTCCTCGACATTTGTCTTTCCACGAGACCTTTGGAACACATGATCTAACTCTGGCTAAGAAAAATATTATAAAATCTTTTAGTGGGCCATCTAGTAAATTACTAAAAACCCATGTGAAAGCTGATTTTTAACTGCGTTAGGAATCTACTGCTTTGTACCTCGCCAACTAAGACCTATTATACTTCATACCTATAGAGGAACACAAACTGGAATTGAAGCTTTCCATTATCTGGTGCAGAGTACAAGATGTTAACCCACAATGGAGCCTTACTGTCTATTATTCTAGTTATACTTAGATTCATATTGTAATAAAAATGGAAGTTTCCTTCCTTCCTTACCAAGCAGAAAATTAGCACTTGAGTTAGAACTCGATAGGGAAAGCCAGATCTTCAGAGTACTAGAGATAATCGTACTTAGTATTACTCAGGGTTGAATCCTACGAGTTACAGAGGCCCTGGAGCACCGAGCCTGCCAGTGTTTGGTAGGACTAAGCCCTCAATACATTTCATGCAGCTTAATGGCATATTCATTTTTGCTGATGAGCAACATCCTAACACATGATTGCATCTGACCTGAAAAAAAGCTTTAACTGAATGCAGTTTATACTGGACATCCTCGTGTACCTAAAAGGACTGGGGAAGGAGGCTGCAGGATCAGAAGTGACATACCTACTCCCTGAACCATTAAAACTCCAAAGGTCCTGTCAAGAGTAATACAACCCGTTGATCATGTATGTTATTAGTCCTTTAGCATAAACAGACTGATACTGCTTCCCAGACAGATGAGAGTCGGAAATGCAGGATGCAGATCTGCAGAACTACAGGGAAGAAACTTTTTGTCCATAGGAAGTTGTCCTGCAAAATTTGTCAAGAGAGATTTTTATGGCTAGGAAGGAAAATACCAGTCAAGATTTGAAATAAGTGTCTCGGATATTTTTCCAGCAGCACGGACTGAGATAGCGATTATGCCATTAGACTTCAGGTAGCTTTACATTACAGCCAATCACACTATATACTGCCTGTCATGTAGGCTCCAAAAGACAAATCTTTAGAAAAACTTATGTTTAAAGTGTATACTATACATAGTCATATCTTACATTGTCCCATCTGTACACGGGGAATTTTACTTTCTCTAAGATCTACTAAAACATCCACTTCTGTTAAATACTGCAGATTAGGAAGTATATTATCATTTCATAGACAGCTATTTAAAAAAACAACTTAGTAGAAATTACTGCTTACAGGTGATATTCCTAAGTTTCTTACTATTCAGACTAAATGCACTCTTAAAATGGGCAGAATCTGCTTTTCCTAGCACGATTAGACCACACACGAAGCAAGAACTGTTTTGCAAGGTTCTTCTGCTTGGAAAAAGAATCTATTGGACAATTCTAAAATGCTCTTAACTTTGCAGCAATAATCATCCAGATTTGATGCATTATTATACATTTGATGCAAAATTATAAATATTTGAAATACCCTGTTAAAATTTAATATGCCAGAAAGTTTAATTTTACTATAGTTTACAGAATTTTTTTACCCAATTTTGCTTATCTTAGCCAGCTTGGAGAAAAGCCAATTCATTTCCTAAATACATTTAAACAGCAGGTTAGCATAATGCCATGGCTATTAGGATTGTTAAAAACTCACATTGATATTATGTTACCTAAAAATTCTCCTTAAGTAGTCCATAGGGCAGACAAATAGAGCATAAAGAATTGCATCTGCCGGTTTGGGGCTTCAGGTGATTACTGTCTCGGTATTAAACAACCTGACACATAAGCATGTATCTACAGACACCATTTAGACATGCACATCAGCAGAGTGGAGCTCACTATTGACTAAAGCAAATCATGTTGCTGCCCTCAGAACACAGCTGGAGACTGCTTGCTCGTTACTTTGCAAAAACATGCAGTGAAATTCCTAGGTTTTCTTGCGCCCACCTTAGTTTAGACAACACGTATACGTACGCATCTTTGCAGATTATATAAAGGATACCGCTTCCTGATATAAAGGATTGATTGACCTAAATTCGGGCTGGCTGCATTACACATGAGGTGTTATATATTCAAGCTCAGGGCTAGTAGTGAGAACAGCAGAAAGAGAAAGTAACAAACAGCCATCATACAACTGCGCTACACAAACTCCATTGGCTCAATATTTACTTTCATGTCTTAAATTTCAAACTTTGATGTCCAAATATTGCAAACAAACCCTTCATCATGTCCAGCAGGATCAAGTTTATTTTTCTTGAAAGGTTCCACATGCTCATTTAAAAGTATACTTGCTGTACAGAAAGTTTAATTTAAGAGGGAAAAAAAAAAAAAAAGGAAAATAGATTGCTTTTAGAAGTTTGGTCCTCCAGGATATACACCTATTGTGACTGACCCGCAGTCACTAGCGTAAAGGCCAGCCTGGTGTTAAAGCTTCCACTGAAAAAGAGCTTGCAAAAGAGCAGAAGTTACCATGTCTTGTTATTAACAGCTTACCTCCAACCACAATCAGCACAGAACAAGAGAATCTGTTAAGTCACAGGCCCACAAACAGAAGGACAACTCAGGAAGTCATTACCCGACTTCCCTTCCAAACAGTCCCAGAAAATGCAACCCAGACCTTCTTGTCAGAGGCACATTCTTTATGGCAATAGGGAGACAGATGACAGTAGGGGACAGTAAATAGCAAAGCTGGTCTGATCATCCCCTGGATCATCCTGCCATCCAGAGCCTGCAATGCATACAGCTACACTCTGCTGACTATGTACGAACCACTGACAAACTTTGTTTTTCTAACAGGTACTATTTTTTATACTGCGCTAGCAGGTATTCTTTTTTTTAAACATTTTCTTCAGCTGCTGAGGTATACATACTGTAGAACATACACAACTCATACATTTCCCCAGCTACCACGATCTAAAGCTATATTAGAGTGGTCATTTTATCCAAACTATCTAATGAAATGCATACAATTCATTCTGTTAAAGTAAAAAAAGACTTGCACTATAAGGATCAGGTTCTTTTTCTTCTTGACACTTAAGACTTCTGGGAATCTGACTGCTGGAAACGGTTTAGCTTCTCTGGATTATTTGATGCCATTTGAGAAAAGTCACGAAAAATGTCCTGATAAATTTCATCTCCTAGGTAGAAAAGAAAAAAGGGAAACAGTTTTAAACATTCATGACAGTTAACATCACCCACCATTGCACAAATGCCTTACTGTGCCACCAATTACTGTATAACACTTATTCATGTATAAAGATTGCTTATAGATGGAATGATGCTGATGTGAACTTTTTGGGACTGTTTACTTGCATGCACATTCTGCAGAAGCAAATTAAGCAAAGCCAAACTATACCTGAAATAGTACCTCACAGGCAGCCACACAGAGGAAAGTTCAGAGTTAGAAAGGAAAAATGAAAGCATTTTAAAGCAATGGAAAAAGTAAAATGTTTATTAGCTATTAAAGAATAAAATCCTTGTTTTTGCAAGAAAGTGCTAACCAAGATTCTCTTCAAAAAAGTCGAATCATGGCATAAATAAGGGTTTACTTGGAAACAGAGGTCAGAAGTCTTACAGCCAGACACAACTGTCCATGAAGGAAACAATCAGCAAGCAATAGTATAAAAAAAAGCAATCCTAAGTAGAGAAATTATTGTTCATAAATCCTTTTGGTCTATTACTTCAGCAAATATAAATTTTTACATGCATCACTAAATATTCATTACATCTTTTAGTTTTATCTGTAAGAGTGATACTTTCCTTATACATCTTTCATCTGGGTTGTTTGGGTTTTTTTTTTTTTTTTTTTTATCATCTTCGCTCTTTGTGCTTAAACACAACCCGACTACTAGTACATATTCCAAAACGAGGAATGGCAGCAATTTCCACCAGGACTGTCTCCCTCCCCCTCCCCGTCTACACAGGAAAACACATTCAGGAATGATTACTTTTTGAGTCCTTGCCAAGTCATTCTTCTGCCATTTTAAAACGGACATTTTCACATTCTTTCATCTGCTGCAGCATTTCGGGCCTTGAGTTCAGGTTTCATTTTAAAACATCAACCATACCCTATTGCCTTCAAAGGGAATTAAATGCTTAAAACATTTGGTCCGGTCAGGAACTATGCAGCCATCCAAATTTTACCATCTTCCCAACACAGACGACCACACAGGACACAAGATTCCAGCACTACTGGTCCTTGCTGACAGCTTGATTAACAGCATGACAAAGAAATCAATCCAAGATCTGTCTCATCGTGTATGTTGAACATTAAGATTTTTTTTTTTTCCAATATGATTGTGGAAGAAAAGTGTTATTCTACCACTTTTTTTTTTTCAAAGGGTGGTTTTTAAAAGGATTTTTTTGTTTAAAAGTTTGCACTAGAGTGAAAAGTTACACTGTTTTGTTTTTCCATCTTTTAATGTACATTTCCAATATTAGAACTATTACTCTTTTGGAGATGAGACTCCATTCATTTGAAAACACTTTCAGAAATGATAACCGACCTTCCAGAAATATTTAACGTGCATGGCATGTGGGTTTATATAAAAGTGTAATGACACAATTCTTCCCAGACTTTAAAAGATAAATACATTCAATACTGCTCTACTAGGAAAAGTTAGTTCTAGTGAAATTCCCTTTCGGTTTCTGGATTTAGTTTCAAGTATATCCTAGAGATGAAGCAGGCACCGGACACATTTTATTTTAACAGTTTCTGGTAACTGCTTGCACTGGGAGACAAGCACAGCACGAAGGGAGCTGTAACATTCACCAACAGAACAGCTATGAAGAGCACAAATCGGAATCAAGCTTGTGTGATAAAAGCAATTATGCTTTTAATACAGAAGTGGGTTCCACTGGTGAACTAGTACTGTGGTTCAAGTTGCCATATTTGGTTCTTTCATATTAACTTGAAAGAAAACACAAAAGCTATTTTTGCAAGATACATTGTGGCTCTGGTTTTGGCTCTATTACATAACAAAAATATTACATACAAAAATAGACTAAAATAAAGTGCCCCTTTAGTTTGTATGCTGCATTAAAATATTTAATACTGTAAACCTTATAATTATTTTAAAATCCTATTTTAAAACTGAACTCTGGAAATTCCCTTTCTAAGCAATGTTTTCCCTAAAGTGCAGATTTTATGTACAAAAATACTATAAGACTGCTTTACTGTTTAACACCAGAGTAACTCAAAAGGCACACATCATACATTCAAGAAAAGATAGGAAGAAAAAGTAGCAATACTAATATCAAATAGTTAGCAGACAGACTGTAGCACCAGAAGATGAGCACTCCAGTATTATACAAGAAACAGTACAATGGTGCATATGGCTTCTACCACCAGCAATGAACTTTTTGTGGAACAAGCTAGTTTCAGCTAGTTCCCATTCTAGGAGTATTTTGGAAGACCAACTGTACCTTGCAAAGCAATATATACATTCTCTCAGGAGCTCAAACCAGCTGGGTATATTTAAATTAGAAATGTTGATGCCATTAGCTGCATTAGTAATTGCTTATCAACTGCATTACTAAAGGGGAGAAATAGGCAGTTGGCTTCACTCTGAAGACAGCAAACTCATACATCAATATGTACCCTCACATAGCTCCCAGCAAACATACAATTGTCTTGAAAACCCTTATTTTCTTCTAGAATCATAATTTTGGAAAAAAGGAGTTCTAAAATAAGGGCAGTGCAGGTAATTTAACTTGTATATGCAGTGAAACAGACCTGCCTCCTCTACGACCACATAACAGTATTGTACCTTGCAACAGCAGAGGCAGGGCTCACACTTAGACATTTACACAACCCTTCCAGCAGGCTAGCAGACATTAACATTAAAACAAATATTTACTCCGACTTTTAAAAGAGACTTCAGCAAGTCGAGAATTGAGAGAGCAGAGCTATGCTATCCAAAGATACAGCAAGATCTCCTGGCTGGGACACGGTGCTAGACCTTGTGGCCTGAATTTCAAGAATTACTCTAATGATGCCCTCCCCCTGGTTTTGGGCAAGCTCCATCCCCTGTGGCAGCTCTACTCTCCATTGTCAACCTCGCCTGTTTACAAGGATCACATACTATCTGTAAAACATCTGGATCAGATTGTATCAACTGCAGTCTCTAGATTCTACTGTCATACAAACTGATAAAAAGGTCATGATATTTTTGAAAAGCTGGCTAAGTCTTTCATTATTTCATCTACCTAATTGAAGAATCTGCCTAAAAAAATATTTTAAACAAGATGTCAGGGAAAATAGTCTCCCTCATCTCCAGTTTAAACACATTCACATTTTCATGTCAGTAGTGTCTGTATTTGTTATGAATGAAACATTTTACTAAACACTTGTAACGTTTAGTAACCAACTGAGGCTTTTTGTACAAACTATAGAAACATTTTCTGGTTTAACAATAATTTTGGATTTGTGACAGATCAATTAAATGATTTAATACATTCATTTATGATTTAGCACAGAGCTTTTGAATCAAAATACCTACCTCCCTTAAAACAAAGACATTTTACTATTTGAAACTGATAGTTATTCTTTTTACTTCTTAAAATAAAAATGAGGAGACTCAAAAATACTTCAGTATTTGTTACCTTCAGTCTGTCAGTGAAGTAGTATGCATTGTATCAGAAAACAGCTTTACATTCAAAATGGCCAAACTGGCAATAGACTTTTTGCATATACATAGCCTGCTGCGTTTTCCGAGTGGGGAATTCTTCCTCATTTAAGCTCATAATCAAGCATATACTTTTAAATTATCTGTTGCTCTGCCAAAGAAAGCTTTTGAATGTCTGAGTGTCCGTAGTACTTTTATTGTTTGAACTGGAATTTCCTAGAAAATTTGTTTAAAAATAAATTTGAAAAACATCTGTTTTTAAGGAGAAACTAAATAAATTGGGCTTATTTAACAGAGTTCATCTGGGATATTGACATGAGACTCAGTGTTGCCCCTTGAGTATATTCCAGCCCCAATCTGGTAAAAGACATAAGCACACATAATCCTTATGAGTCAGTGGGAAATACATAAGGGCGTTACAGGAGTGAGCCAAGACTACTCAGCACTCGACCTTAAAAATAAGGTTTGCCTTTCACTACTGCCAGGCATAGTGGTGTGTTTTTAGCTGTCTAACTTGACAAGTCAAGTGTGCCTTCATTATCGATATTTGCAGGAGATTAAATTAGGTTCCTATGGAAGCATACCATAATAGAAGAAATGGCTTGCATAAACATCACATCAGAACATAGTGTAAATTGGGACTGAGTGCCTGAAAATAAAAGTTGCACATATTCATTAAATATAATTTGTTACTTTTTTGTACCAGTTGGCTCAAATGTCTGCCAATTCTTTTTTTTTAATCAAATGGTAAGATACTATGCATACAAAAATACATACTTAAGAATGATTGTTTTGTTTCTTATTTGTATCTTAACAAATAAAATTATTTAAAAATAAAATTTGAGGAAATAATACTTTCCTATTTCTGTCTGGAGTTATTTTGAAATATTTGATGTACATTTTTACATTGGTGTGCAAGCTTTTTTTTTTTTTAAAAAAAAGAAAAAAGACGACCATTCCACAGGAAGGAGAATGGTATCCCGTAATAAGATGAACTCCTCAACTGTCTCTGAGCAACCCGGGTCAGAAGGCTGCTATTAAATAACGTCAGGTAAATCCTAACATGATGTGAATTTCAATGGAACATCAATAGGAGAAAACTGTGGATAGCTCTGTGGACAACTACCAGCAAAACACATTGCTAATGGCTGTAGTAACATACACTACTATAATAATGTACTTTAAACACTCTCCTTTTAGGTTCCCTAAATAATCTGACAAAGTCACACCAGTGAATCTCAATGAAGCTTTAACATGTGAGTTGTTTATAAAAAACCTTATTGTATGAAGCTATCTTAAATTTCCCTCGGATCCTAAGAATCTAATTGTAAACTGATAAATTCCTGAATACACTTCTTATACTGCATTTCAGTATGGTTATTAGTAGAGTATTGACCTGGCTGTCCATAGAGTCCTTCCGATTCACGCATTTCTTCATTCATCCTTGCTAAACGCAACCTATGATTTAGGAAACAAAAAGAAGAATGTAATCTTTAAAGCACTAAAAAAGACTGCAATTCAAGACCTACAATGCACTCCTGAACCTCACACCAGTGAGGTCATCTATGGATAGCGCACTCTTTTTCTTTTGCTCTCCCTGTTTTTATGTAAAGGAATTTTGACATTTCTTATATTTTTAACTTGAAACAGAGTAGGAAAACCTAGTTACCTAGTCAAAAACAGAACGTACAACTTACAATGTTACAATATCTGCATTTGCAGCTTCTACTGCTATACTCAATGGATCTTTCCCATCTTCATCAGTGGCATGCTGGTTTGCTCCTCGTTTTAGGAATAAACACACTTGTCTGTGTAGAAAAAGCACATAAGAATAATTTTCACAACAATAAAGGAAAAAAGCAAATAAATTCAAGCTGGTTGCAACGTATTTGGCTTAAATTGCCAAAAGTCTCTTGAACATATCAAAACAGTGCTGTTCATCTAGAACAACTAAGACATTAACACAGTAGGAAGCAAAACCTTTAATTATTTAATCCGCGTTAGAAAGATAGCCTAACTCAAATCATGCTAGTACAGCAAGGAGTTGAACCCTTTAGAAGCGAGACTCTCCTGTATCATCTTAGGTTGCAGAACCAAAAAACCTCATCCCTTTTACCATGACAGAAAAGAACCACTGAGCAGGATAAATCAATACAGGAAAAACACAGTTCACAGGTGTCTGATTTACGCAATAGAAACTGATCTCGTTTTTCTCTGCTATTATAATTCTTCATCTTTATAAACAGGGCATACTGACTAAGCTTACATCTTAAACCCTCCCAAGTTGTTGCACTCTATTTAGAATTCATGCATGCAAAGAGATTGGGCACTGCCAACCAGATTATGTTGTCCTCATTTGAACTGAGCTGGTACAGGGTTTCAGGTAAAAGCCGTGATTCCAAAACTCAAGATGTAATGCCGTACGTTTTGAAATGAGACACACTCAGTGCAACACACAGGTGAGATGAAACAGAAAAAGCCTTGGCCCTCACATACCACTGTTTCTCCTATTTGTATCATATTTTAAGAAAACAAGAAAAACCTCATGAGTCTCCTCCAAAAGTTCATGCTATTTCAAAGCATTACTAAATACATGTTTTTACAAAATGGACCAAAGTGTGTTTATAGATGTGTGTTTAGCTAGCAGATGAGACTGATAATTCAAAATGCTATTTCCTCTCTCACCACAAAAGTTTCAGAAAAAACTAGATCACCTGAAATACATTAAAGTGCCAGAATATATGGGGAAACGAAGAAGCTTCACATTAACAACTACAGTAAAAGATGGCCATTTACAAATTCTGGAGCAGTGAGTTACCCAGTATGTCCTAGAACTGTAGCATGGTGCAGGGGTCCTCTTCCTTTCATGTCCCTGATGTTCACATTGGCCCCATTCTGCAGCAAGAATTCACAAGTAACCAATGAACCCTACGGAATAAAAGCAAAGAAACAATTCAGCACCAGATCTCTAGAACAAGAGCCAAACCTGTTCTGCCTTCTCCCCACTGAGTCATGTGGCAAAGGAAACAAAAGGAGATTTGCTTCCATATCAAATTTAAACACTACTACATTATATAATTCTAAACAAAGCATTAACAGGAAAAAAATAGTTCAGAAACAATGTTGAGAGAACATTGTAAAGACAGCTTCAGCACCACATTATCATTCATTAGGGAAGCAAGCAGTTCAAAAGGAACAGTGACACAGAAATATCCCTATTATTCCCCTTCCCCTCCTCCCGCAGCAGTCGGTGCTGTATATCACATACCCCTCGCACTGCCTGAATGAGTGGTGTTGCTTTGTTTTCTTCTACGTTGACCCAGTTTACTTCCGCTCCATGGGCCAATGCTTCTGCCATATCAGGAAGATTCTTCTCAAAGGCAGCTCGATACAGCTGCAATCCTGGACTAGGCTGTTTGGAGTCACAGAACACAGAAGACTCTTGCTTGTCAACTTCTGAAAAGAAAAAAAAATTGCTTATCTGTAATCTCTGTTTTTATAAGGTAGCTCCTGGAATTCTGACCAAAAGTGTAATTTCTCTGGCATAAGGTAGCTCAGGTTTTGCAGAATGCTGTGCATTGTTGCCCCATTCTGCCAGGAGAAGTCACAGATGCCTTTAGCTTGTTCCAGCATTCAGGCATGGCCACTTCACAGAATTATTACTGCCCAGAAAACATTCTCTCCACATTACTGGCATGTGTGAATATCCTTCAATCTACCTACTCCGTGTCATTTCTAAGAAATTATTTTAGATTAGAAGTGTGTTTTATCCTATACTATATGAATAAAACTAATTTCCTGCAGATACATAGTCATACAAATATATCTTTATCTGCAACAGCTTGATACACCTGAATATGAGGCTAAGGCTGTTCTGACCTAATTTTCGTTAAAAGATACCATTGTCATTTACCAAATACTTGCTGTGGCTATAATCTTTTGGACTAAAGCATAATCTTTCTTTTCATCTCAATAAGAGTTATAACAGAGTGAAGTCTGGGAGACAGACATTTTGTATATAAGCTTTCATGAGTTACAGCATCATGTTTCTACAATGTAGTCAAAGAAAGGATCCAAGCCACATGCTGCTTGCCTACAAACCACAGCTGTGAACTACTGGGTTTAAAACATACCTCAGAAGAGTGCTTTGATGTAGAAGAATAAGTTTGCTTTACAAATAAATGTTTTGGATATTCTGACACATCATACTCAATACATCTGTCAGCCCAGGATGCCAATATTAGATAGCAAATAATTTCATCAATCAATTTATAAAACTTTGATTAAAGAGGGGGTAATGTTTAAACGCGTGGTCAATTCCACATAAGTGGAAAACAGAAAAATTAAGCAAGAATACTCAAATAACACATAAAAGCCTATTATGTGTGACTTAACAGGAATTCCGCCTCCAAGGATTTAACTATTTATAAAAGGATTATGCATTTCTGTGGAGACTTGTCTGTCTGAGATATTTTGATGTGGCATTGCTCTCTCTGCTAAAAAACAAAGTTCTGGCTCAGTATCATCTGACTGGAAAAAAACATAATTGTCTGAACTCATTTAGAAGGATTCAATGTCATTCTTGCTACCAAGCCTGGAGGAGAGAAAGGTCATTCAAGCAATTATTACCCTTGTTAAAGATATTTCAGCCCACCAGGATAGAAGAGACATGAATTGTATCACCAAGTACTAATCTCTTTGATAAGAGCATGCTACCAAGAAGAAGTGATTAGATTTTCATCTTAAAGTGCAAAGCCTAACACACCTGGTTCGTACAAACTGTTAGCCGATATAGTAGAGGCAAGGTGTTCTCTGCTGTCATCAGCACTCTGCTGGATCCCACTGTCACTGCTTTGCACTGTTTTGGGAAGAAACTGCAATTACTATGCAGACCGTAAGTTACCTACTCTCCACAGATACCATGATAATAAAGCAAGCTCTTATACTTGTTCCTGAATACGTTTTTTTTAATGACTAGTAATTATTCAATATTCTTAACATATCCATAGAAAAAAATATGAAGTCACATAACATTTATAATAATAATAAATGTCAAAGATTATTAGAAAGGCAAAGATCAGGATAAGTAAAAAAGCTTAAATTATTTCATGAAAACACTAAGCAATGCAGTAGCCTGGAGACAATGGATTAAAGGCAGGGAGATGGCCACAACATGTAATGGATCACTAGTGCAAATACTGTACACGCCATAGCTGTAGTACTTACTACTACGTAGTTTTGAAGAGGTATCAAAGTAGGAGAAGAGTGAATCTAGTTCATCAGGACAGAACAGAGACTCCCGCCTCGCCTCGTCGCTACTTACAGCAACCGCTGGGACATGCAAGTTAGCAAAGCACAAAGCAGGCAGTAAGGAAGGGATAGGGCAGGAAAGAACGTTATTGGAAAAATTAAGAAGGATGAAAATACGGAGGAAAGAAGGTGGTTAATATGTTTCTGAATGATAAGCATCCCCACTCCAAATTCTTCCCCACATAAAAATGCACATTTCTGAACAAGTCTTTTCTCCCCTATACTTCTGAACTAGGCTATGACCCATTAAAAGACAGATTCATTAAAAGAGATTCTGATTTCTCTGCATGAGGCAGGAAATCAATTAATACAAAAATATGTTACTTTAAAAAGAACACGTGTAATATAGCTAAGGAGAGAAGTGTGTAAATACCTTTTTGGGATGCCGCACCTTGTTCCCCTGCCAAAAGGGATTTTTCAGGGCCACTGTGCCTTTTCTCTTCCTGACTTTGAGGCAAAACTTTTGTTCCAGATTCAAGCAGAGATACTGATGCAGGCTGCTTCTCTACAAACTTTCTTTCCACATATTTTGCTCTGATGTATGCCTCCTTCTCCTGCCTGTCATATACAAAATCCCCGGAGTTAGTAAGCTAGTATTTTAATATTTTCATGTATTAAAAGAACATCCATTTCATACTAAAGCCATAACAAAAACTGTAGTTTGGCACTGCACATAAGACATGCTTATGACACTTTCAGAAAGATCAAGAGCACGCTGTCTAACTCTTTCTGGATTCTCGATTAAATTTTGCTTAAGGCTCAAAAGAAAGTAATTTTGTTAAGTTCATATGTGTATATTTCTTTCAGGTAGAGACTTTAGAAAGTGGTATGTGGAAGAAATAAGCATTAGCTACTGTATGTTACTTAGAATAGACTATTTCAGGTGGAAGGGACAACAATCATCTAGTCCAACTACCACTTCTTGTATTAATCCTTTATACATGTTTTACATTATTAATAACCAATTAATATAGCATATATTTAGTTTATTAGGTAAATATAAATCGCAACACTTGTTAAAGGAACATCAAGATTGCACAAGAGACCCATAACAATAAGTCATCTCAAGTAGGCACAGCCACCAGCTCCATAATGCATACTGAAATATTTTTTCCTGTAACCTGAGGTTATCATCTTAAGACACACAGACCAGTTGTGACAAACTGATTAAAGGGGCTATAAACGTGTTACTATTGAAACTGCTGAAAAGCAGTTACCACTAGAAGGAATACCTCACCAATCTCCTACATTATTTATATTATCATCATCATCTCCAAATTGCCAATGCTTTATAAAATGCTGTTTTCTATACCATAAAACTGCCTGACAGCAAGCAGCACAGAACTGGAAAGCTGGTAAAAAAAATAGTTTTAAAAGACATCTTATACAGCAGAACAAAACATTAGAAAACTACCTTCAAATGCAAATTAGCATCAGAGAAATGGAAGACAGCAGTACAATCGTTAGAAGGTTAGTGTAAAGCAGAAGAGCTCATGCACCACGTAGGCAGAAAGAAAAGAGCATTCTGGGGACCAGGGCACAAAAGTCAAACTCAAGAACAAAGTCACTGTAAACAAAAGGCACAGCCACAAGCTCCTTCCAGGAGCACTCACAACCCAAGTACAGCTGGCTGAGATGGTACAAAGTAGACAGGAAACAAAATCAACATGCCCGCGTTGATGAGACAGAGCAAGATGCTATAGAGTTGTCATCAAAAGGAAGGAGTGCGATCAGAAAAAGAACAAGCGAACAGGAGCAGCCGAAAGGGACCAACAGAAGGAATACCCAAGAGAGAGAGATAGAAAAGGAGTAGAGCAAAACATACTGGTGATAAGGGGAAACGAAGAGTAAATCAAAGGAGTGTTACACAGGTAAGTGGCAGCATCTTTTAAAGCTGGAGGCTGAAGGAAGCAACAAGAAAAGGAAGTAAGAGGCACTGCTAGTAAATTGCTACCTTTGGCTTCCAGGTTGTGGCTTCTTTACTCCCACTTTTTCCAGCTTTGCTTCATATATTCTATTTATAACATCATTTCCCAATTCACACATAAGCTGTGAAGCAAAATAAATAAATTTAAATACAGTTGCAAAAGGCTATATCTACCTATTTAGTTGTTTTTAACCTCACTCAGCCTGTTTTTACAACTTAGTATTTTCACTGGTAAAAGTACACTTACAGAAATCAGCATGGTTTATAGCATGGTAATGAAACAATCAGTGAAAAGAGAGACCAAATTCTGAGTAAGATAGCAAAAAATATAGTCACTTTTTTAAAGTGCCATTCCCTTCTGAAAAAGGACGGCAAAAATGACCATCAGTCATTCAAGAACCATTTTTGTGCAATCAGATTGACACCTGCAGGCCTCAATCATTAACAAAGGTACTCTTTCTACCAGCTTTGCCGGTAGCTATTCTTATCCCATCGGCAAGAGACAATTCAATCAATTCTATTCCATCTTGTCCAACAGACATTTTTGCTAAACCGTAATCTGTTATGTCTATAGAAGAAGATCAAAGACAAAAATCAGCCTGCAGATACTACTTTAAGGAGAATTTGGTCCATAAAGTCCAACTTATTGATGGCAACGAACAGACTTACTGCTTCTAATATCAGGTAGAATAGTCAGCTCTGGCATTTCCAGGAAAAGGGGTGTAGTTTTGGGGTTTTTTTGTTTGTTTGTTTCCTCAGCATGAACACATTGATATTAAAATTATTTAAGGTCAAACCACAACAGAAACACCCCTACTCACATTGTCTTTTGATTGTTCAGAATAGAGAAGCAATACCTAAGTACCAGAACATCACAACTAGAGAAAAACACTTTGCATCAGTTATTCAGTTGCACACATGCATCCATGTGTGAGTTCCTGTTTCAGTATTTCAACATCACATGATTTTCATAACCACGTTTCAAGCTAGAATTTTGGCACACAAACAGCACACGAGCAGTTGCATGAATGTTCTCCTATAAGCCAGTAGGAGTATGAAATCAAGATCTCACTGTAAGAGGTGGCATCTGAATTTTCAAGTACAATCATGCTTTAGGCTGATGTAGGACTTCCAAAATTTTTCAGCCCACTATATTATTGGTCTGTAAACAGATTTCCATTTTTATACGTTGAAAGTATCAGATGAAACTTACCACTCCAAGTGCATTTGCGAACCCAAAAGTGTCACAAGTTGTTCTGGCTCGCAAGTTTGTAACAAGAATGACTATCTAACAATCTAAGTACCAAGTAGAAACTTGTTTCAAAAATACTATCATACCTTTAGAAGTTCAGGTTCCCATGAATCCAGCGTTAAAGATCTTACTTTTGAAAAGTGGACTCCCAAGCTCCTAAACAGCATGAAAAAAAAAATATTAACCTGTAACTGCATGCTGTGTCTTATCTCAGACAGTTTTACAATTTATGCAAATAAAGCAGTTACCTTAATTCTGTTTACAAACAGGGGAACAGGGGTCTCTAACCTTTCTCCAATATACATTTGAAAAGGCAAACACCACCCTTCCTAATTAAGACAATGCACAAATCAAATATAGTTCTGAAGAGTTCCCCAACCTGTGTATCCCAGAGCACTCAATGCACAGCGTGATTCCTAGGTTGATACTGGCCCAGCGAGGATCTGCCAAACCACAGTCACAGCAGGCAGCATTACCAGGAATACACTGAACTCGCTGTAGAGCACTTTCTCCCTTTAACAACTTCTCTTTTGTCTCACTGCCAGATTCGAGGCTTCCAGTAGAAGGGGATGATTTCTTTTCCTGTTTCTAAAAAAAGGAAAGAAACAAACAAAAAGGAGACACACTAAAATAAAGAAATAAAAGTCCTAGTGCACTGTCAGTATCTGTAGAATCCTAGAAAAGTAACTTCTACATTTAAGGTCAAGGAAAGCCATAGAACTGAAAAAATGTTTAGCTTTTTAGAAGAAATATAGAACTGAATATAGGAGTACCCAATAATCCTATGAATTTTAATCATACTACAGAAGAATCTCATCAAAACATATAGGCCAAAGTAACATTAGTCAGATAGAGTGAAAGATAGATTAGATATCAATCATAGCCTTCAAAATTTCATTGTATTTCTACCAGAAGACAAACAATGGATTCTTTTTTTCCTCCCCTCGCATAAAAAGAGGTTTCCTCTATTTTAAATTTTCAGGATCTAAAGGGGATGTTAAACTCACCTCGGATTCATCCCCTTTTTCTCTATATGCTGTAGCAATACTAGTCTGAACAGCCTTAATCCATGCCTGTCGCAGCTTTTCCGAGTCAGCCTGAAGCATGCAGCTCCTGTGACAAATACACATGTACTCAGATTCAGAGAGGCTGACCAACTAACGTCAAACAACACTCTTTGTCGAGTTTCTTGCTATCACCACAAGTATATTCTTTAGTAGGCATCATCTACTAAACCCATTTATTTTGAGATAACAAAGCAGCTGACCCTTTATGAATTGCAAACTCCTTGTTTCAAAAACTATTTGGCAGTAATGCTAGAACATATGTATATGACTCTTCAAATAACCCAGAGAATGGCTTAACTTCCTATTCCCTTTTTTTCATATTCCAAATTTTTCATTTTTATATCCTCACATGCAATTTACCTCCATGACTAATTACACAAGATACAGGTATCAGTCCTTGAACACACAGTTCATTCATTGAGATCAAGAGGAAATTATTTTAAAGGTCTCTGACAAAGAACAAACCACTTTTCACACCAACAGTCAAAGGAAACAGGTCATGAAGTGTAAATCTGTTCCAACACTTATGGGCTGAAGAAGTATAGGCAAGCAGGAGCAAAATGCACGTTAAAGTGAACCACAACTGAGGATGCAAACATTAGGACAGCAATCTATTAAGAAGAGAAACGTAAGTAGGAGCGGGGACTGTAGATAACATCCAATCCTAAAGGATTGGATATAAGGTTGACCTTATATAAAAAAATCTAAATATGGTCACATCTCAAAATCATTAATGAGAAATCCATGTCCTGTGCCCTGGCTGCGGCAGGACTGCCATACTTCTTCAAAGATAACCAATACACTGCACTGCCAGGGCTGAAAAATATTTTTATTTGGTAGTTTCATTTAGTGCATTCTGAAACGTAAATTAACACTACTGAGATGACAACCTATTAATATTTTTCTCTCTCATTACACCAACCAGAAATTTGGAGAAACTGAGATCTATTTTCTACACTACTAAGCAGCTTAATAGTATCAGCTACTACTAAGCCCCAACAGCTCCACAACCACAAGCCACATATGCATAAAGCACAGGAACACATGTTTATTTTAATGACAAAAGTAAACTAAATTCTAGGAACACTTCTCACAGCATCACTTACTCCATGCCAAAATTTCAGAAAACAGAACTGTTCAGATACTTTTCCTGTTTTGATCTATCCCAAGAGAAATGTTAATCTTGCATTTCAAGACAACTGAATGTAACGATTTTTTTTAAAATAAACATGCTCCATCACTTCTCCTTACTTTGTTGGAGAAACCACCTCAAAACAGAAACGTCTTTCTATGTCCTCACAGTGTTTAACCGTGCAAAGCCGCAAGTCTTCAACAACTACTGTGGGATTATCCTGAGAGACAAAAGTTAACAAAACAAGTCACACAGAGGAAAGATAAAGTTGCTAATAATCCCAAATTATTTATCATTTTTGCTTGTTTACCCAAATTTTTCCTCCAGAAATAAAATTTTAAATAGGTGGAATCAGAGATACTTAGCAGGAAATATTTAGATAAATTATATTGTTTTGTTCTATTTTATGAAAATTTAATACAAACTTTGGAGAATTCCTTTTTACCTACAATCCAATCTACTAAATAATCGACACCTTAAATTTAAACAACAGTATTGAAAGGAGTTCAAAGATATTTTCTAAGAGACACAATTAGCTCACAAAAAAAATCAGAAAGATTACACCTAAACCAGCAGTATTATAAGTGCCAAGTACCAAAACCAGAAGCTGGATGCAGTGGTTTTGAAAATTTGATTCATTTCATCAGAATTCCATTCTAAGCTAATAGCATTTTAAAGGTGCATTTTTAAAAAACAAAAATGTAATTGGAATTCACAAACACAAAATGCCCAACTCAGATGTGCTCACACAAACTCAACAGTTTCTTTCCTTTCCAACCACAAAAATGAAGAGCCTTGATTTGATAGCATCAGATAACAAGGAATAGCCTCTGAACCTGGCCTGTTAACACTGAAAGGAAATGAACTGTCATTAAGCTCTACCCTCTTTTTTTTTTTTCTCCCTTCTCCATACAGTTCTCCAGTTTTTTCCAACATGAAGAACGGTGTCAGCTATGTGGTGCAAAAGCAGATTCTAGAGCAGCAAACAAAGCAGCACGGACCCCAATGTTGATTGAAAAGGCTGGCTTCCACAGCTTGGGGCAGAGGTGCATTTGCTGCTGTAATATACAACAACTGTACTTTCCCACCAGCAAAAAGACAGATATTGACTGCTGAACCACTTTACATTTTCAGTATTAAATACATATACATAGCATCCCTGACTGTTTCATAACAAATGCTTTCATGCCTTTTTCTTCCCGTCTCTCCCCAACTGCTAAATTGGGTATGTGAACTCAGTAATTAACTGGAGAGAGCAGGTCCTGAAAGAGTTCAACACAACTGCTCAAAGAACAGCATGGAGTATTTCTCTGCCACCAAGCGTGTACAAGCCTCTTAGGACCAACAACTTTTAAGGCTCTTCATAAACCTTCTCTGCAACAAGGTACAAACCCCACAGCAAGTAAAGTACGTGCTTGCAAATCCCTGCGCAGGCATCTCAAAATCTCTAAGTGTAGCGATTAGTCTCATTTTACCAAGGGAGAATCTAATTTAGAAAATGCAGTAGGTTGTTCAAGACCACACAGGATGCGAATGTCAGCACTATTTCTCCTTCCCCTGATCAATCAGGAAAACCATCACCCACACCCCAAACTATCCCAAGCCAGTTTTTAATACCTACCTTAAATTTCTTCTGGTACACGAGTTGGTTATTTTGTATTGAGAACCAGCGCCTATTCAAATAAAGAGACATCCAGAGAATACATAACTGATTTTACAGTGCTTATTTGACCGAAATGTGCTAACATACAGTCTACAGAGAGACTGCATAAAAGAATTCACAGAAGTAATGCCGCAGTCAGCTTTGGCAAGTATTTCGTGAGAATAATGAAAAAAGGGAAAGCAGAGACAAAACAGAAAAGAAAGCAAGGTTCAAATAATTTGAGTCCTAAACAAACACATTCATGTTATGACAACATTAGTTAGGCTATCACACAAAACATTTTCATTTCAAAGAACATTTACTTCTGTATTTTAGCAGCAAGCTACAATTTTAAGTAATTGTTTGATAACACAAATTCAGTCAGTTTGAATAACAAAAATACTTAAGCTATGTGAACTACCCCGTCCTGGAATATTTTTGAAAGTAGAGCTAAGAAATAACTTACTAAGGCACTAAAAATACTACAGTGTTGCTGTCCCATGTAGGTTTAATGTCTCTCTATATTTGGCATTTCTTAAAATTTTAGATGCTGAAATAAAAAGATTTCATACAAAACCAAGGAAAACCTTTTAAGTAGGATCCTAACTCAAGCCTCAGCTTTATAGGAAAATATCAAATAAAAGATTTAATGACAGCATCCTGTAAAATCCAAAAGATAATGTGATGCTTAAAAACGCCTCTGAACTGTATCCTTCCTTGTCAAACTCGCTGTTCAGATAGGATACAATTCATAGAGAATGGAAAGATCGTTCGTATTTTGCAAAAAATTACGAGCACCTCAGATCTCTAACAACTGTGTTTTATTAGACCACTGAATATTAAAAAAACAGAAAATATAACCATTCCTTTCTAGCTCTTCTGGGGATGCACAAAATAAAAGTTACCCAATCATCACTGGTTTTGAACTGACAAAAATGAAGGGAATATGAAAAAAGAATGCAGTCCTGCAGTGAAATTTATGCTTTTTTGTTTTATTCGTGCTTATAATGTGAACCTGTGTTTATCATAGCATAATTCCTCAATTATCTCAAATACCCCACTTATAGCACACATCACTACTTTCTGCACTGCCAACTAGTTTGAATAGTAACAGTATACAAAATATTGTATTGCAGCCTATCTTGTTATTCTCCACAGGCTGTTGAACTTCAAGCTACAGTTTACTACAATTAGTAACAAGAGGGCTCCGTGTATTTATTCAACCACTACAAGCCATTCATGAAAAAAAGCACACAAAGATTGTTAAGAAAAATTAAGATACACAAAAAGTTAGATTAAAATCAGGAAATCTAGTATTTGTTAGAAAAGTTAGTACTTAGTAGACAGATGAGATTCTACCTTTTAACAATTAATCTTTTCAAATGTTGTGCAGATATATTTAATTTAAAAAGCAACAAACAGGATCTTCTTTTAATACTGGATTTACAACATAATAGTCATCTTTTTGGGTTAAGATAATTGAACAAAATAATGCAAAAAGTGAACTACTTTTTCAATTTGTTACAGCAGTAGTTTTGTCACTGCTATTTAAAAGGTATCACCTTTACCATCTATTTAAAAAAAAAAACCATCACAGATGCAGTAACTAAGCCTCAAGTATGAGCATAAGGCATATATTGCTAATATTTAAATAGGTAACTCAACAAAAAAGCAGACTAGAAAAGGAAAATAAACTCAGGCTTTTTTTGAATGTAACACCAAATAGAAAAACATGAAAAGCAGTCCCCTAAGTGATAAAGGGGGGAAGAAAAAAAAAAAGGCAGCAGCCTTGCCCCTAGATAACATGCAACGGAGCAAATCCCTAATAATTGCCTTAGGTAGCGTAATTAACTTCATTAATGCAATGCTTCACTTGTTCTACAGCTAAATATTTAGGCAAGTTACTAAAGTAAATAAGCTCCAATCTGATTAACTGGATACAAGTGAGCACACAAATTGCAAACCAAATTTGTGTCACCTTTAAAGCCTAGTCTAGAAGTTTTCAAAGTATTCCAGCCCCTTTTTTTTCCTAGTAGAGAAATTAAATCTAAGAGAACTTTCTCCAGGCCAGCCAGAAAATGGGGGGGGGGGGGTTGATTTTTTTTTTTTTTAAAGAAATTTTTATTGAACAAGATCAACAACTTAGAATGTAGTATAACTTGTAGATCACGCTTTTGAAGTCGGTATCAACAGAAAATAAAGTTAATATATTTTATTGTATGCTTGAAAAAATAAAGGTGGCAGACTCCCCTCCAACATGTCAGCACCACAGCAGTTTCATTCAGGCCAAAAACTTTGAGTTATTTCGTATTAACTAAGTATCATCAATAAACTCTACTCATCACAGTAGGCAACAGGCTGCTGGGGGTCTACAGCAGTAACAGCCAGGAGCTCCTGAGGTACAATGTATGTACTGAAGGAGCTGTTATAGGGCACACCACATCTATCCTGTTCTAAGAATTAATGTTCATAAACCTTTAGGCAACGTGTGCTGTTAAGTACTGACCACTCTCAAAGTTTAAGTGTGTCATTCTGTCAAAAATAGGAGAGAAGCATGGCGAAGGAGAAAACACACTTGGGGAATCTTAATTTGCACTGCCTCACTCAGTAGTGCTTAAATATAGCTCTTTGGGTTTAGAAACTGAATGTTTTCCATCATTTATACCTACACAATTCGAAAGAGTACTTGTTAATAGGAAGCAATACAAAATTCATTGAAACAGATTTCTAATTTCTGAGAACTGAGTAATACCAAAAAGAAATATAAAATTTAAATTTTTACATAAAAAAATGAATCATGCTTATTGATTCTCAAAAGAAAGCAGTTTTCTTCACTAGTTGCTATCAGCATGCAAATAAAACAGAGTGATTAAGAATGCACAACATTTAAAAGTTACACCTCTATTTCCAATGCAGTTGATAAGAAAAATCTCACCAACTTTAACCGGAAAAAGTCAAAACACTGATATTGTATGCTGAGAAGTTTGAGTGCAGAAACTTTGCTTTAATTCCTTTTTAGCTAAAACTAGCTCAATCTTTCTAATTCTTTAAAGGTGTTGAGCAGCTGACATCCCAGGCAGAATCCTTCTGTTATTTTCTTAGACTGAGCCACTTATACATCCATTGCAAGTAATCAAAATTAAATGCAGGGTTAATTAAGAGCTTTTTGCGTGCCAAAGAAACATTGGGAAGGTATAAAAGAAGCTGGTTGGTACCTGATGTGATCTGGCTTTTTCCTGTCATGTGAAAAAATGGGGTAGGATTAAAACATAAGGGAAAGGAGGAGAAGGAATGAAAAATGCAAAATGAGCAAAATAAGCAAAGAATTAGCATGATCTGAAAATACAGCAGAATTAAAAAGGAAAACATTTAATGCATCCAACCTAAAAACTATATTCAGAATATACTGGTGTTTGACAAAGGCTTTTCTCCCTACACACGTTTATTCACGTGTATCTTTCTTCATGATATGGACTTATTTTTCATTTGAATTTCTAGGAACCAAAACAGCTTTCCACCTACTGCTCCACAATAATAAATGCACCTGATTTCAGTTCCTGATGCCTTAAGAAAAGCTGTGTACAATAAGATATATTATTTACAAACACATAGACATATTCAAAAAATAGGTCTCGATACCTGTTACTGTAAGACTTTCCAGTATAAAGTATATTACCTGAAATACTCATGTACATTATACACTACCTATTTAGTCACAATAAAAAGACTGCAAAATCTCCAGCTCTTTCAAAACACAGCAACATTGAATTGCAAACAGCTCTTGTGGTTTACTTTGTAATCCGCTCAAATACTATTTGTTTCTCAAGCCAGTGTCATGCAGAACTATCCCAAGAACAGGAAACTTGATGCAAAAGCCCAAATAAGTAAGTCTTCAGACAATTAAACCCAACCTGCCAGCTGTTCCAGGAAGAAACTACATCATCCTAGCAAGAAATTAGCTTGGATTGGAAACAAAACAAGTCTTAATTCATTAGAACAGATTTGCCACCCTTCAAAGGGCTGTATTAGATGGGTTTGATTTTTTTCTCCCCCAGCAACCAGACTTTTCCCAGGATAATCCACTATGGTGTCCATGGATTCATTGACCAAGACACGCACACCAAAGCATCATAACTATCCAATTTGTTAGCTAGAATCATACTGATGTGTGCCAAACCCAGACAAAACCCGTTGTACCACTTCCTTTTCTCTTATGTTTTTAATGCTGGCAAGTATGCACTAATAGGGGTAATTGCAATGATTTTTGGTGCCTTTAATTCAGTCTTAAAGGAGTACTTAAAAAGGCCTAGAATCATCAAAATACCAACCGATACCAACAGAGGGAAAAAGAGAAGCTACCATTTTAAATACATGTTACTACTTACAGTGCAATCAGCAGTTAGCAAGGAAGACTAGTGCTGTTACCCTTGGTTCAGAACATCAGGAAATTCCAGTATTTCTTTCTAGGCAAATTCTTCTGGTTTTATTTCAGCTGGTTAATTTTCCACCCACCTCCCCCCAAAGGTAAGCATATAATGAAGCAGCAAACTATCTATTCGATAAGAACACTGAAAATATCTTGTCTGTCTTAGGGTCTCTGACTTCAGCTCTGATTTCTTTCATATAAAATACATAGTTTTCTAAATGTTTCCTCCTTTGGTATTTCACTGTACATTTTTATGAACAAAACAGTTTAATGCAGTGACACAGTCCTTTCTTGTACTCTACCTAGTGACTGGAAAAAACACTCTCACCTCTAATACATGGCAAACTTTAATCAGTATTATCTCCCTGCAGCTGAAACTGCAATACTACGTACATAAAGCATTCCATCAGTGGAAACAGGCAGTGGAAGCGGCAATAACCACTTCAGTGCCTACAATGTAGCAAGCAGTTCCAAATGTTTTCAGAAATAAGATAAAAATACTTCTCTATTTTTATTAAAACATGAAAAATGGGGCTAGATTCAGAACCTAATAGTTGTCTTCATTAAGGTCTTAAAGATATATTTTATGTATGATAATAGTAGTAGTACTTTCATAACCATTAGTAATGGTTTGTGAATGTGAAGTACAAAATTAAAATGATTCATTCGATTTCTAAAGTGTTTAGAGATAGCATATCCAATGCTATTCTCTGCCTAATTCTGAAGCATCCAACCAGCCTATCACAGTGAGATAAACAATCAAGAATCTAAGATTAAAAAAGGTAAAAGGTTATTGAATACTCCTGCAACAAATAGAAGAAAAACTATAAGCAAATATAAACTATATAGTAAAAGTAGGTAGCTCTGATTCATTACTGAGCTGTTTACCTTGGCTCTCTTAATTAACTTATTGTTTGGATATGTTTTTATTGTATATGTTCAAACCTGTAACTTAACCTGAAAGAACGTCATTGTGTACCTTAATTTAATTATGACTTCCCCATATTTATTTTGTGTCCATTTAAATTTCCAACATACAGACGTTAGTTTTAATTGAACCCTACTCCCTAACCACCTTAAGGTAAGATACATGTGCAGTATTACTAGGTATGAAGCCATGTGGAAGAAGACTATTTCTCAGCATGGTGGGTTGACTTTGGCTGGATATCAGGTGCCATCGAGCCCCTCTACCACTCCGTTCCTCAGGAGAACAGGGGGGTGAGAAAAGGAGATGGAAAAAAACCTTGTGGGTCAAGATAAAGGCAGTTTTAATAAAAGCAAAAGCAAAGGCTATGCACAGAAGCAAAAGGAAAACAAAGATTTTTATTCTCTACTTCCCATCAGCAGGCGATGTCCAGCCACTTCCCGGGAAGCAGGGCTTCAGTACGCACAGGGGTCACTCCAGAAGACAAACGTCGTAAATAACGAATGCCCCCCCTTTCCTCCTCCTTTCTCTTAGCTGTTATTGCTGAGCAGACATCATGTGGTATGGAATATCCCTTTGGTCAGTTCGGGTCAGCTGTACCAGCTATGTCCCCTCCCAAGATCTTGCCCACCCCCAACCTACAGGTGAGAGGAGGGAAATGTTGGAGAGACAGCTGTGATGCTGTGCGAGCACTGCTCAGCAGCAGCCAACACACTGGTGTGCTATCAACACCTCTGTAGCTACCAATACAAAGCACAGCACTACGAGGGCTGCTATGGGGAAAATTAACTCCATCTCAGCCAGAGCCAATAAACTCAGCTACCTTCCAACGCTCCTGTCCTGCTCCCTCCCATTACCTCCCTACAGAGCAAGGCCTTTATGCTATCCAAAAGAAGAACCCAGAGAGCGAGTCAGGGTTTTGCTTTCAGTCAATTATCAAGAGGCTGCAGTCAATCCTGCAAAACACGTGGCAAAAAGGACCCTTTCAGCCTGTTGAGAAGACAATACAGGACAATCTCCTGCCTTGTTACTGTGGATTTTTCTTAGTGTGCTTACAGTACATTTATTTCAGACCAGGAACATGTTTTTGAAGTGTATCTCCCAGTTTTCTCCCTTCACCGTCCTTTGATGCCTCACAGATTTGTCTTGGGGAGCTCTGACGTCTGCTTGGATGAAACTAACCCAGAAGGTACATTACAATTACAGACAGATATTCAGACCACAGGACCAGACTAGAAGTAGTCCAAAGCAAAATTCCTTATACAAGTTGCACGACTTGCTAATACAGATATAGTCTTATTGACGCTAGTGGCCCTCGCATCCATTTATGGATTTAAGTGAAGCAATCCCAATTTGTTATAGACTTGCAATATTCCAAAATGCTCAAGGAATTGTAGAATAATTAAGGTTGGAAGGGACGACATATCCAAATGCACATTCTGGCCTTTGAAACACAGCCAATAGTTTAACAGAAGTACTGATGCAAAAATTGCAGAGCATAAGATAGTAAAAAGAGCTCTATATCACAACAAATTAACTTTAAAATTCAAGAACTGTATCTAACTATACTGTAAATGCTCCAGCATATATAACATTTCCTTAAAAAAAGCATACACCCTTGGAAATGCAAAAGAAATCCTGTTCAGGGGGAAAAATATTTAAACAATAGTAAAATATACATTGTTAAAGAGACATGACTAACAATATATTTTGAATTCCCAACAGGACCATCAGAACTGCTAAACAGGAGTCACTGCACAGGACAGGAATTGTAAAGGATAACAGTTACATGTTTTTCTTTCAGGAAAAATAACTTGAGTACTTGAGTCTTTCACTGTGTTTCCCTGCTTCCAGTGGCTATACAACTTCCATCTTGCTTTGTCCCCTAACACTTATAATCCCAGCATATACATTCACATAGCTTATTGTGTACAATCATAAGGATTGCTCTGTTTCAACCCCAAAGACCAAAACGCAATTACAGAGCTGGACTACACACAACAAAGCAAGCTTTCCATACACAGGACTCCTCCAGACTAAGATACACTCTTAGAAAAAGGTTTGCAAACAACTAGGACAGAAAATAAGGAAAAACGGCTTTGAAGCATCACCTCTACGTTAATTAACAGAGTTGCCCAAGCGTTCTGTCAAAACTGTGGAATCAGTGAGTTGCATAGATTATGTCAGACCAGAATTTAGCTTAACAAGCAGTATCTTAATAAGCTAGTAAATAGAGGTTCTGAATAATTACCTGTTCCAAGTCTTGAAGGCATTGCTGGCTCGCTTAAACAGATAACCTTCCATAACAATACCATTGGCTGCATCTACATTGTATTCTAGTTTAGTATCATCACTGGAATAATCCTAGTACAAAGGAACAAGACAAGAAAAAGACATTGCAGTTTCAAATGAAACTTCAAATATGGACAGTATTAATGTCAAAAAGAGTAAACATTTAGGAATAATATTTTGCTTGCAACACTTATTAGTCAAGCCATGACTCTCAGCCCCTGACAATTTTTTTTTTTTTTAAAAGCATTTTAGGAGTTCAGAATGCTGAAGATTTTTACTTTACCTGCACACAAGGGGAATTTCTTGCTCAGGTATTGATGACCTCTATGGACAAGTAGAGGGCAAACATTATTGACAGAGCATTTGATGCTTCAACTGTCTACTCAAATGGTCTCACATATATTCCAAAGAAAGGGGAGAGTAAGGTAGAGGAAAAGGGGCAATGGGAGTTAGGAGTCAAAACTGAAAAGCAATTCCAGCCTGTTGCAGACAACTGTACAGAGCCAGTCGTGCTTTAGCATTTCCTTCAGCTCTGTCATCTTGACAAGTGAGCCGGATCAGAACTTAGAAGACAAGTAACAAAATAAAGACGATGCTATCAGTTATCTCTAAATTGAAGTGGTCAGGATGCTGGCAATGATGTCAAGAACTTAGCAGTAATTTTTTCTTTATGATCTTTGACAAGAATATGAAGCTAGAAGTAGGACAAGGGAATATATATTTTAATCAATCTAATAACAAATAATAACAGCTAATAACAGTTAATAACAGCTTTACAAGTTTCAGAAAGGTTAACTGCTTCACGTCTCCAGCAAAGGTAGAGTAGACGAAGCAGTAATACATGTGGTGATTATCTGCTTTCATATCTCATCTGAAACAGCATGGACTCTTCCCAGGGAGTTACAGAGCTCAAGTATTCAGCGAGTGGGAGGCTAACAGCTACCAGAGGTGCATGAAAAAGCACACATGAAATGACATAATTTATCATAAGCTATGTCCAGAGATCAAAATAATATACATGCTATTATTTAATTTCACTGTTAGTAAAATATACCCTTAAAGTAGACTAGCAACATATGGCTTCTTCCTCCTTAACTAGGGCAGAAGAGACATCACTGAAAATTAAGTTTCAGAACAAAAAACCCAGGTTAAATACTGAAGATATGGGACATCTCATAATGTCATTCTCCCATACCTTCAGCAGGTACTTTTTGTAAATTGCAAACATCAGCTTTGTATGAAAAGTATGTCTGTAAATCTGTTTTGCACTTTGCTCCTTAGGAATTTGTCTATACATATGGGAAAAGAGTCTATACAAAAAAAAAAAAAAATCAGCTTCAAAACCAATACTGTTAGCCCAATGTAATGTTCCAGCCTGCACACAACTTTTCTGCTACGTGCAATGTTTACTCTTATACATGCAGGTGGTTTGGTCCAATCCAAGGTCAATTAAATAAGACAGTGAAGTGGTTATAAATATCAAAATGGGCCCTTTATGCTCCCAGGCCAGCACAGCACCAAATTCCATAGAATTACTTGCAGTGTTTTCAGCTATTACCAGTCTGAATAGATTAACTAAATTTGCAATTTTAAATCTAAAATTTTTATTAATACAGTGGCAGAAGATCAGTGCAGAAGTAAGAGTTCCAAAAGAAAATGGAACTATCATATTGCTACCATATACTGATCTGAATAAACATATAGGTTGCAAATAAAAGCGCCCCTAAAATAAAAAATTCGTGCATTTATTATTCAGCATTTAGTAATTTTGATTTTCTGCCTGTTTTCTAGATCAGAACATGCTGAACATTAAAGAACTCATGTAAGCACAAACAGCCAAATATCACAGTACAATTTTAACTTAGTATTTCACAACTTATATGACATACACAAACATTTCAAAGTGTTAAAAGTCCTTTCTAGTTTTCTGGAGGGTTTGGGGTTTTTTTTTTTTTTGAGGGGATAAGAAAAGGAGAAAACCTCTGTAAGCACAGACTTAGCCTGATGTCACGTTCCCTGCCCCCTCCCCCCCCCAAAAAAAACCCTGATAAATTACTCTAACTTACCAGCTCCCACACATAATGAAACCTGCTAAAGATTTGCATCTTCCTGCCTCTAGTGATGCCTGCAGCTCCTTGTCTAGTGAAAGACAACATACATTCCCTCAGTCTTTTCTGTCTAAGCTACTATGTAATCACATTTTCCTCCAGGTTTGGAGAACTGCTGTAGAAAATGCAACTGTCTTTTCCAATGAATCTAGATTTACGCTTTGAAGACATATACAAGCATGACAGGAAAACTTTGGATCATTTATCATGCTACACTCTCAATCCAAATTGTGTAAAATACTGAGCCTTCCTCATGAAGTGCATTTAGTGTCATTTTTAATGGCTTCCCTGATTGACTTCCACCTTTACAGAGCAGATAAAGACACAAGAGTATACAGACGAATGTTTAATATTTTCCTAACTATACATAGCGGACTACCAACCGGGGGATGAGGGAGTAAAGCTTTATGCTTTATATGCTTTATCCATAAAACTTCATTGATAAAGTTTAGGAAAGGAGCAGTCAGAAAAAAGACGAACAAAAAAACTACACTTCGTTTCAATTAAAAGGATAAAAGTAGAAAAAGGAACCAGATAAGCCATGTCTGATCTTACAGTCTCTGCTATCTTATAATTAAAGAATAGGAGAAAAGCAGTCACGTTATAGTTTATTTTTATCTTGGTGCATGGAAAAGTTTAGTGAATCACGAAAAATAATCAGGGGGTGGAGAGACATACATCCATATCTTTCCAGTGTCCTGCATAAGAGAATCACATGTTAATAAACCCAGCCACTTTATCTGATTCAGAATTTTGTATTCCTTAAGCAAACATGCAGCTGATAAAGACTGAATTTTAAACATCATTTATTTATTAATTAGGTGTCAGTTAGGACTGAAGTACATTTCACCGAATCGGAACTAAGAAAATTAAGCCAGAATTATGAAAGTTACACTGAAGTGCTACATCGCACATTTCACTCAGATTTGAAGGAAGGAACATCTATGGCTCCTATTCTGCTAACATTTTTCAAGGTCGGCCAGCTACTGGAAGAGAAACATGTAGAGGTGGGTTATGTAAGTGAAGCACACAGCATGCTTTCATGCTTTTTTTTTCTTTTTCTTTAAATGTCCATGAGGGATAGCAAACCAGCTGGCAATGGAAAAACAACTTTCATTTCCACAATTAATACTAATCTGGTGGGTCACAGAATACTTAGTATTCTTGACAGTGTTTCAGTGAATGCATTTTCATACGAACTTACCAATTTATCACACATAGTGGATTCATTTCATAGCTTGCATGTTTGCTGTTTCTCTACGTACAATTTTCTTGTTACGAAAACGTAAACCCCCATACTTTTCAGAAGCAGAGTTTTCAATTTACTTTCAATATGAAGATTGCTAGCAGGTCATGAAAGCTACTCAAACCATTTTGCGAGTAAATCTTAGGGAGTGTGAGTATCAGCATTTTAACACTGAATATGTATTCAATATGTTTTTTACTTTAGAGAAGCAGAATTTTACAAGTTTTTAAAAAAGGCAGTAAACGG
The DNA here is from genome assembly GCF_047370975.1 of Nipponia nippon. Lineage (NCBI taxonomy): Eukaryota > Metazoa > Chordata > Aves > Pelecaniformes > Threskiornithidae > Nipponia > Nipponia nippon. The sequence continues at coordinate 15,282,137 of NW_028262391.1, forward strand.
GGGAATACAAGCACCAAAGAAAACACTAATCTGAAAAGTTAGTCCAGCACACTAAACAGAAGACACTAATTGTGCAACCGCCCCGTTTAGAAAGTTGCTTCCATTCCCATCCCATCGGCAAAAAAGAGATGTTTGTCATGCTTAAGTTGAAAGTCCCTTGAGGAAGGGCTTAAAACAACAACAGACACAAGTAACAAGGTTTACAGTCCAAGACAAAGTGAAAGAAGGCAAAAGAGTCACTGAGCATACAAGTCACTTGAAATACTGGCACATCTTTGTTTTTTGAGTCAGGAATTAGTTTGCATTACTTCTCAACAGCAGCTCTGGTTTATGCCTGCTTTATAACTGTGGTAGCATCTGGTTTCCTATCACCTTGTTTACTCAAGATGTTAAAAATTTTCAAATCATTCTCACTCCAGCTGTTTCCTGAGCAGTTCTTCGGATGCAGATTTTTTTGTTTTAAATGAAAAAGGGATTTGAATACAACAAAAACTATTTGAAGTTCAATGCAAACGTTTTTCCTGTATCATTTCCCTCATTTTAGAACAAAATATTAGCTGTCACAAAACCAAAAAGCCATAATGCTGTTTACAGGTCCAACTGATTTTTGAATTATTTCTTAATTCAACATGTTACTACAGCAATAGGCTGCAAACTGCTCAGAAAACATGAGTTATAAGTCTTAAGTGATAGCGACACTGTGACACCACTCTTTTTATAGGGAAAGATTCATATAAAAATATATTGCAAAAAGTTCCCAGAATGATCATGACATTTCCAGATTAATTCATAGTATGTGGTGCACCAGACTAATACAGAAAAAATAATTTCTTACACTGAAAAAAGAATTGTTTCCTGCATATTTGCTGGAAATTTGCTGTAAATAGAACGCAAAAGTTAAACAAAAAAAAAACCAGACACCAGTTCTCTTAAAATAGAAATCAAACTATAGGGGTGACCAAGCCCTTCCATGACTTTTGTATTAGCCTCTCAGACAACAGCCGAATTAAACAGGATGATGATTATAAAGAAAAGTGAGATGAGTTGTTTAATTAGTGCAATTATTCTGCATGCATATGCACGTATATGCAAACACAGGTAGTGGGGTGGGCAGGTGTGTGCACATGTGCACTTACCTATACATTTCAGAAAAGGAACTGTTCTTTATCCACACAATGAAGAAAAGGCATCATTCTGAAGCATTAGATTAAAACTTCAGTATATTAAATGCATATATACCTCATGGAATATTCAACACAAGAAGCAAAAGTTTCAGTAGTTAGAAAACATGGAAGGATTTGGCAGTGGAAGATTTGGGAACATATGCCTAAGAGGCAGCCCAGTGGAAAGCACCATGACAAGCCGTGAAAAGAGAACAGAGAACAAGGTTGCCATCCTGATCAGGTTGAACAGATGACAAATAATGATATAAAGAACAAGATCCAAGGTCTAAGGCAGTTCAAGATTCTGAAATCCTGATGAGCGGGAAGCAAACTTGTTGGGAAAAGCAAGTAGGAGGAGACAAAAAACAAACAGACAACATGATTTGAGCAACAAACCAAGAAAATGATTTGACGAGCTGTAAGAGGAATCTCCAATAAAGCATGCCCTCCAAAGCCTAGATGCATTAATCTAGACATTATCATCACAAAAATGAATCATTGACTTCACTTCAACAGGAGACAACATACACAACTTGAAACACAGAACTTTAGAAGACAACATACAATACAACCTGACTGCCTGGATTATATTTTAGAGACAGCGTAAAATTGTCATTCAATTAAAATAAGGAACAATATATAACTAACCTCATTATGACTGCCATTTGTACTCAAAACCAAGAATATTTGTATTACGCACGGATGTAGCTTATCACGTTTCATAAAACTTAAAAGTTTCAAAAACCATTGATACTATTAGAAATAGTTTACCTGTAAAGCAGCCTTAAGCAGCATTTGAAGAAAAAACAAAGACTGTAAACACCACTGACAACAGCAATGACCATAATTCATGGTAACAAGTTGTTATTTCTATTGCCAATTAAAAGATAATTGCCCATGACTTACATCCTTCACCAAGCACCACTGTTCTTAACAGTAAAACCCTCAACTACTTCCCACTGCTGAAACTAGGCCTATCGAGCCCAAACAAATTAAAATTTGAACATCGATGTTAATTCTCAAGTTCCATCTCTTTCCCATTTCCCCTCTTTCTTCCCCTTCCTTGCCTGTAGTTAACTCCTGTCTGCCTTGAACCACAGCACATCAGCACTGCTCTAACGCCCATCATCGTGTCTGCTCAATTTCACAGTTATAGCAATCCTAATGCTTCCCACCAACTCCTGCAGGAATGACAGAATGAAGTGACAAAAACATTTTCAGCAAACAAAAATGTTACCTTTTCCCATTAACCTTGACTCCTACTAAGGCTACCTAAATTATAATCTTAGCATGTTTTCCATTCCTGAATTTATTTACTCATGAAATTTAGTTTACGTTAGGCTTTTTTTTTTTTTTTTTTAATTTATGCCACCTGAACAGATACAGAATGTATTTCAATGAGAGTAAGAAGTGTTGCATTACCTTTAAACTGGTATCTAATCCCTTTCAAAAGTACCTGCAGTATTAGCTCACTACCGGAGAGTTCAGTGGAAATATTTTTAACTTCTAGCATTATACCTGCAAAACCAATACTGATCTAGAGCTTCTGAAACATCCAAACAATAGAAGTCATTCCCCCCACAACATGAGTTATCTACATTTTTCTCAACAAGCAAAAATAAAAATTATTACACACACAAATCTTCCCCAAACAGCAATTTATGTTATCACTTTCATATTTGTGTACAGTTGAACACCATACATTAGACAGCCTTTACAAAAGTTTACTTTTGCTCTTTATATGCAATAGCAGCTGCCACACTACCTCAAATTGCTGCACTCACATTTGGCACAGTCCAGAAAGTGATACATATGACTGTAGGACTGTGCAGCATATACACCTCTTCTACAGACATACAGGAGGGGAAGATAGTAACTTTCACAACTATATTGAATCCAAGATGTAACAGGAATAAGAGTTCTAATGAAATGTTAAGAATCCCAGCATTCAAATAAATTCTACTGTTCTATTTGTGTTTCAGTCAAAACTAAACATAATATTCTGTTCTGTAATACAAAATGAATATCTGCAATCCAACCCTATGCTTAATGATGTGCAAGTCTATTTCTCTGCACTAAAGATACCATCCCTCACAGGTCCAATGCAGAGATGCACTGCTGGGGAGAGATGCTATAGATGCAAAAATGTGCGTGCAGTCTGCCTTTTACATTCTCTCAAGTACCTTTTGTTGAATAGTGGAGTGCTTTTGCTCCATATCTCTCTTCTCCTTTGCAGCATCTACAGCCAACTGATCCAGCTGTAAAGAGAAACAGAAAATTGGATCTTTAGATATCAAGAGAAATTTGGCTCAGTAGATTTCATAATGCTGACAAAAAAGAACACATTATGTCTAGACATTGCATGACTTTTGTTTTATTTGCATAGTATAATTACTTCTCTGGTCACAAAGTGTTTACCTTGAATAACCACTAAAGCCTCGTTTAAAGCACTGCACTACCATCCTGAATTAACCTCTACGAAACGTGTACATTTCTTGTAAGCCTTAGAAGAAATGTTTCAAAGAACAGCATGGTGCCAAGCATATGCGACTCTATACCGCATTGGTGCTCAGTCTCCGAAGAGAATGACTCATGCTTTAGCTGCTCTTGCTGGCTGACTGGCCTATGCAGCAGCACTGGCATTAGCAGCAAAAACTGGAAGGAGCGAACGGTAGTGATTTTTCTCCTCCACAAAGTCGGGGGGGGGACTGCCTCAACCAGGCTTTTGTATTGGTAGTTTTGATCTGGTCACCAGCAGTATCTAAGCAAGATTCCTTGAAATCTTAGGTAGAACCATTCAAACTGTTTCTAGTTTCAGAAATAACAACATGATTTTGCAAAGAAGAGAGACTGTCGCAACAAAGAGCATTTCAGTTAGCATCCTTACAAAGTCTGTGATAAAAAAAAAAAAAGACACTACCAGAAACTTGCTGCAAGCCTGTCTATAGCACTACCATATAAACTTTTTCCTTTCAAAACCAGAAGGAAAAACAAGGCAGGAAATTTAAGATATCCTGTAAAAGAGTAAGTTTGGTGGGTTTGGGTTTTTTGTTTGTTTGTTTGTTTGGCGTTTCTTTGGGGGGGGGGGGTGGGTGTTTTGTTGGGTTTTGTTTTTTTTTTTTTTTTTTTAACAGACTTTGATGTTTAAATAAGTGATATGGTGAAGTGGAGGAGCAGATGCTGCCTGAAAGACCAGTTAGCTTGGTAGTTATGTGACACGCTATGGAATCTGATGAACTCCTCCTTTATCCAGCCTGTAACCCAAGACCGCCATTAACCCCAGTCACAGCATCGTACTGAATAACGATGCAGATGCAATACTGAACACAGCAGTACAGCCCGCAGCTTTACATCTGCGGGAGAGACCGCCTTCTACTCCCGGCCTAGGAGGAGGAGACCGGGAACAGTGTGCAACACCAGTTTTCCAGCTGAAGTCAGTCACGTGGCAGAGGGCACAGTATGACTAACAGAACCTCTAATTCACACACGAATAGGATCACCTCCACCCACGCTCATAACCACAAGTGAGAACCCCTGCCAACTCTGGTCATTTTCCCCAGTGTTGTATTTCCCCTGCTTGAAACGATATAAACAAGAGAAAAAAGGGACAATAACTGGCTCTTACACCCTTGTGTTAGACAGTCTCCAACAACTAAGGAGCCATCTGATAGCTGGGACATCTGGATCCAATTCCATACTCTGTTACTTTTCTTAACTCTTCTCTCCCTGGCTGCTTCTCTGGCTCAAATGGCTATACCAGCACTTTCACACATTACAGGTGTTTGTGAACATGAGTATGTTAAAGACTGAAGTGTCCAGACATCATATTTACGTAGCTATAGGACTTAAAAATGATAAAAGAGCCTCTAAAACAGAGGCTGGGCTGCCATTGTGCTCAAATACTGTTTTGCACCAAGAACTCTGGGAAACCTGTTCTTTTGTGATAAAGATGAGAACTGGTCCAGGGGCTGTTCAAGACTTTATAGGAGTCAAGTTTCTTGCTAAAACCTCAGACTCAGGAATCTGCACATGGCCCCCAAGACATTCTTACTCCGACCCTGCTGGATGAAAATAGCCATGTTCAGATTAGGGCAATTGCCTCTAATTTATCTTAAATACAAGAGTTTCGAGGATACATTTACCACAGCATCAGTGCCAAAACAAAAGTTCTTAACAGCAGCTCATTTCATCATTTACTTTTTTACTATCAAGACAGCATTGCATCATCCCAGTTTCCAAGCTCAGACCAGAATTTCTTCTTTTCACTCAGGTGAGCAGCACATCAACTGTCTTAAAAAAAAAAACCAAAAGCATACAACTATCAAGAGCTGTGGCCAACCACACAACTAAACTATCAAAATCCCAGTCATTATACCACTAGTGGGTAGTCTTCAAAAAAATTAGGTTTTTCAAAATACTGCATTTACTGGTAAACGTATTTTTATAAACATACGAGTGGTATTCTGTAGAGAACGAAGGCTAAAGTGTTTAGCTTTTTGAATAGTCATCCCAGAATGAAAATTCAAGTAGGTTTTCTTTTTAAACTAATACCACATTTCACATAAAAAGTGCCAAATACCATAATTTCCATGCAAAAGCTTATATTACACTTGTGTGCCATTAAAGATTCCCCTAGAACAATCTGAGTCACAAGTAATCCTACCCTGACCTAAAATATCCAGAAAGCAAAACTGCTCAATCCTATTCTGTCATGTAAACCAGTTATTTTGAAAATGCAAAACAAAAGAATTAAAAATTATAACTATACTACTTAAGACCACTTCAATTTTAATACTTCAGGTGTTGTTAAACCTTGTAATTAAGATCATACACAAAATTTACCTGGGAATAAAGACTCACTTACCAACAGAGAGAATCTCACAGTATTTTCAGAAAAATCTAGTAAATCCCTGTTTTGTTATGTCACAACATACCTTCTCTCTGACCTGTTAAAGGCAGAAGCTTCAACCAATAGAAACTGCAAAGCCATTAACTGTTAAACTTTCATAAGCTATTTACAAGTCTGCTTCTGTCATGAAAAATATCCATTACTTAAAGCCAAGGTCTGTCACAAAAGAGTAATTCAGCAAGTTGTACAACTTTAGGGTCTTCAGTCTATCTTTCCTCCAATTGCAATATATTTTAAACATCCTCAGCTTCTGATTTTCTAAATTTAACTCCTTCAGTTGCTATGATACCAGCACCAAAATGAATGTTACACAATGCTCCTTACCAGATCAAGCAAAAGGATGACCAGCCACTCAAAAATAATCTTGTGTTCCTTGCTCAAATAATCTCAGTGAAATGCAAACATTAAAGCCTAGCTGGTAACATAAACCACTACCAACTCCATAGTTTTTTGTCTCCTTTCCCTATCCCTTCTTCCGCAGAGGTACAGGACACACATTCTATACTATCAAAACACTGCAGTTCAACAATTACAACACAAAATGGAAATATGTGAAAGAATAAATGCACAGCTAAGGACAGAGTCACGTGCACCTGAACCTTTCAAGCGCCACTATTACACCAAAGACGGAGGGCTGTAGCTGTACAGTCACTTCCCTCCTTGATGGCAGTGCCAGCTCAAGCAGCCTCTCTTCTCAGCTCCATCACTTGCCCTCCACACACACGCACACACACAAGCACACTTTCCTGATGTGTGTTTGTACAAGTAATTAAGACCCACAGTAACCTGACTGGGGACTAGTCTAGCAGAAAAAATAACTATTTATAGATATTTGATTGTTAGAGTTATTTTCTACAGTTCCCAATCTGCTTCACTGCACAGACACAGAAGCAGGTTGAGGGGCACAGTTGACAACAGTGCTGTGGCAGAAATAACCAGCTCAGAACAATGTCATTTCTTAGACATTCAATGACACATCTACTTGAGATGAATGCAAATAAATGTTTGCTGTCATTTATTTGCTTTTGCATATGGATAGACACTCAGAATTTGGTTTGGCTTTGTTCTGCGTATCAGGTTGGGAAGCGGCAATAGAGGGTTTTGCATTGGTGCAGTTGTTGCAAGTCCTCAGATAGAGGCAAAAGAAAAAAAAAAAGTGGTGTATAAGTATTTCCAGGCCCATTCAACTTGCACTGAAAACAAGTCAAGACACTGCTGAGTCTTCTTCCTGCACCACCAACAGATCTTCAGTTGAATATTGTATGTTCTTTATCTATTTTGCATAACCATTTTCAATGTCTCTTGTGTGCAGTTGGCTGTGGTCCATCTAACCTTTTCATGAGTCCCTCACTGAAAACCCAGAAGTCGCAATTGTGTGTTCTTAAATTTAAACAACAAAATTGGGCAAGAAGGATTCAATGTATGAACTCAGTTTTGCACCACTTACTAAAATCAGACTTCTGTTTTATGGTCTAAGTTGCTAACATCAATTTTATTTTTGGCACACTGCATAATTTATACAGTAAATAATGCATACAAGTGGAAGAAAAAAAACCTGCTTTTTATTGTTAAATATATTTATAACATGGGTCATATACAAAAGTTTTTAAAACAAAATAATCCACTGTCCTGAATACCATAGACTACCTCAAACGGCACTACATGGCTAGGTTTAAGTATATAAATCCTAAAGGTAGTATTAATTTTAGTGAACAGACAACTTTCAGTTTCTAACCATTTTCATTCAAACCACTTACAGTGTATTTTTATATGCTTTGCCTTTATCACACTACAGGTCCCTTTTTGTTGAATAAGTCTATGATGTACCTGATATGTATGCATATATCAAGTTTTCATCCATTCCAGCACATAGTTAGGAATTTTTAAAGTAATTTTTTACCTGTGCACCAAGATCTTTCATGTAGGGCTCAAGTTCACTAAAAAGATCATAGCCTTGATGGAAAAAAGCCAGATGGGCATACATAAATGATAACATCTAGAAGGAAAAAAAGTATATTTTTAGAAAGGATAAATATTTATCAGATATCACATAAATACATCACTTCACTAATCCACATGAACAAACTTAAAGTACAATTCCAGGGTTAATTTCTGGTCTCTTGTGTCCTGGCAATTTTACATCAATATCTCATAGAGCTTCCAATGTTGTAAACAAACATGGAAGATAAAGGCAGCAAAGAAGCAAGCCAAAAAGCTCAGAAATTAGTTAATAGGATTAACCCCATTAACAAAATGGAACAGTCTACTTAAGGGCAGAAAATTACTTCTAATTCATGTCACCTGAAACTTCTGTCATCTCCTGTTTAACCATGACATGTAAATTAAAGAGGGGCTACAGAATATATTTATTAATGATCCAAAACCATAACCTTTATGAACATAGCTGAGAAGACTGTCCAGTCTTACAAAACCAAACAAGTTGGGAAGATGCAGAGCAGAATGGCAAGCAGCTATAAAGCTGTGATCCAACTAAAGGTTTTGCTACTTAAAGGAATTAAGGAAATTATGGGAGTGCAACTTCAGACCTTTGAAAGAAAAGTACCATTTACTTTAGCAGTCTCTACCTCAGTAAACTTTTTACAGAGACAATATGAAGCAGAAAAGGGAATACAATCAGAAGAAACTAGCATGCAGATATAGCTGTATATTAATTTAGCAGATACCATACTAAAGCATATTGTTTATTTGCTATTACAATATGCTATTTACAGGAGAAATACCATTTTTGTAGAAAGAGCTGAATCCATCTTAGAATAGACTATAAGAAGTACTTATTGTTTATAAATAAATATAGCAGACCTATACAGCAGAATTCTTGGCAGACAAAGTTAGATTTTAACCATGAAACACATACCAAAGAGTCAACAGCAGTGAAAACCTTAAAGTGTTCAAATCTGAACCAAAAGGATTGCCAAAACCAGTTAAGCGTCTGTGCCCAGTTATAGTAAAGGCCAAACTGACTGTCACCAAATGCCAAATGTACTGGTGATGTTTTGATGGGTAAAAGGACTAAGTTTTTAATACACTGCTTTGCAGGTATATTTTTAATTTCAGATGTATTTAAATATCTTCCATACAGAAAATAAAGTATATCTTACCGATTTTAAGATTTCTGCTCTCCTTTTAGACTGAAGAACATTGATCTAGGGGAAAAAGAAAAAAAAAAATACAAGAAACTTATTTTATTCTACTTGCAAATTTTCCCCACAGAAGTAAACTTCAAATCACTTCCAAATAACATCAAAGCTTAAAACACTGGAAGAACATCACTCAGTATCAGACTTCACAAAGCACTTTCAAAAGATGCATGCTAGTTTTGTCACGATATTGAAGTGATGCAATCAGAAAAAGCTTGCAAAGACAGAATTTCACAGTGATAGTCACAACTTGCTTATATTAGAAGGGGAAAACTTATAAGACATAAGAAGTAATATAATAGACCTTTCAAGCAAGGAAAATTGGTACCCATTTTCAAGAGATTGAATTCAACATGTTTCAAATACCCTTTCTGACAGTATGAGCTAACCCAGCCCACCAACTTCTTCAAGAAGCTGCACTCAGCACCACTGCCACCTCCTGCCAGGGGAGACGAAAGGACAGGGCAGCCCCTCAGGCTGACATTGTCTAAAGTGTCCCAAACCTGGGATATAGCCCCAGCCTCTGAAACAAGCAAGAGCATAATAGCCTCAAGAAGTAATTTTTCATATATACTTGCAGTTTTAAGCTATCTGAAGTTACTGACCAGTGGTATTGCCTTAGAACTTGAAGAATTTCATGTTATATAGACAAAATAATTGATTTCTCCCATTCACCTATAGTTCCTCTATTCTCTTTGTCCCCTAATCTTTAAGGTTGTCATCCAGAACTACAGATTTACTTTAAAAGCCCCATTCAGGAGAAACATGCATAATTTTGTAATTTAACACCTCTATGTCAGTTTAAAATTCCAGCAAAAGAAATAAACTTACTGAAGCTATAATCAAAACCAGATTGTACTTCTATACTTAAATTGTCAGTATTTTGGAAAACCTTCTGCAGCAAAAATAATTAAGATTTGTTTGTATAGAACAAACCTACAACTTGCAAGGTTTTGAAATACAGTTTAAAGCCAATATAGCTACAAAGAGACCATAGTTGTGAAGTCACTTTTCCAGAATAAGAGAGTCACCCAAGTAGAAAAAATTCCCAAAGCTGAACTTGTTTTTTGCCCACATTAATTAAGAGAAGCCGAAACTTTTTCCTGTTACTTTAAATGCATCTTTATCACAGGAACTGCTCATACTTTGAACATACGAATTGCAGGAGGCAAGCTATCTGCAGTTTAAGGCACACACAAGGAACTGGCCTATAGTAACGACTGCCAGCTTCCCCCCCCCCCACTACTATTTGATGTTAGTACAAATAATCAAGTAGTACATAATTTGCATGACTTTTTAAACATCAAAATGAACTTCGTCCTTTGTGTTCAAAAGGCAGGAGTTCAGTGTTGATCACGGACCACCATGTCTGTGCAGGTGCCCGGGCTGATCCAATCGATTCCATTTGACTTTACAGGTAATACGTGCAACTCAAAGAACAGTTTAAGCTTTAAATAACTGACTGGACTGTCACAAATCAAGATGATAACATCCAATAAAAAACTAACATAATTTTAAAGGGCTGTTCTGTGTTTGATCATAGAAGAACCCCAGACCCATTAAGGAGCCCCCATCCCCTCATACCATCCGAGTCGCAATAATCCTGTTCTGCTGTAGTTGTGGGTAACTATGAAACAGATGAATTGTAAGTATCAGCAGAAAATTTATTATTATTTCACAGGATTCAAAGTAGTAGGACAAAGAACACCTCTCAACACTCTATAGGAGATCTGCACTAAAAAGCAAAAGAGTAGTTGTGTTCTTGATTTCCCCTATGGCACAATGCCAGACTTCAAGGCTTCTAGACAAGTAGGATTTGTTAAATAAAACCCAAAGCAAATGGCTGAAACTGCAGTAGTAGTCAACATCCTATATCAGAATCATTCAGGTATTTTGTATTTCCTAGGCTAGGTTACAGTTTTTACTTCAAATACATAAGGAACTACAGCATAGCCAACTCACAAAATACATTTAGGTAAGTATTAGGCAAATACTGTTTTTTCAAAATGAATGTTCAAGTTGAAAACTAAACTGTGTCATTACAGCAACAGCACCAAATACCAAAGCATTAAGCAATAAGAATGCATCAAGTAAATTAATTTTGCTCAGATTTCATTAAAAAAAGAAATTACTTGCAGACAAAGTTCTTCCTTTTTCACTGAATCACCACAGCTTCTGAGAAGCTTACAGTAAGAACTTCTAAAGGACAGATCTCTAACTATATGTAACAGAGCTTTTTGAAAAATAACTTTTATTCTTGCACTTACCTGAAGAACATAATCCAGAGCTATGTGTCGAAAACATTTCCGTGTTGCAGTCAAAATATTGGTTGCTTCCTCTACTTCATGTTGCTTATTTCTTTGAACTTGGGCATTTTTTACTAGAGCATTCTCTTTTTCTTCACTAACTTTTTCAAACTGTTTCTTTGCATCTTTAAATTTCCTAATATCGCTAAAGAAAAAGGAAAGATAGATAACAAATGAATTCCAAAGCATGAAAAAGTGTTTAAAGATACACTAGACAGACCATGCTCATGACTGTTACAGCTAGTTTCTTTGTTTTCATATTCTTCAATAAACGCTTGGATCAAATGGAAATCCTACAAAGTATGATAGAAGCTTCTCTGTGTTTCTCTTCTGAGAAAAGGACAAAATTGAAATTTAAATAAATGCATCTCATGCTTACTGGGGAAAAGCTTTGGTAAGCACTTTTTTCCCCTAAGCTTAAGACAATGACAACATGTAATTAAGATCAGTAATTCATACTATTTCAACATTTCTGCAGCTGGATCTAAAGCCTCACTGATTTGGCGTGATTTTTGACAAGCTTCAATACACACTTTTCAATTTATTGCTGGCAATTTTCAGGAAAGATGTTTCACCAACCCAGCCAAATCAGATGTTTTTAAATTTTATTTTACCTATAATTTTCCCATTACAAGTGCAAATTAACTTACTCTTTAACGAAAGTCTGAAGCTGTGCTTTAATTGATCTTTGGGTTTGGTCAAACAGGATCTGAAAGAAAAGGATTATGTAGGTCAATAACTTAAGGGTATTCATAACTTTTCATTTTAGACATACGCATGATTATTATGCAGAATTAGATCAGAATTATTATTAAACCAACGTGTCCCTAATATCAAAATATAAACCCCCTCAAAAGCACTTTTGAAATAAATAAAAAATAAGTAAGGAATAAAATAAGGAAAATAACACAAACCCAACACCTTTTGCTGGTCTTTTCTTAAAGACTGTGGTTATAAGTAGAGACAAGAGCTCCTGGCATCTTATTCTCTCATCCCGACAATGTAAGACATGCCCACTTTCATAGAACGTGTTTATTACGATTATTATAAACAGTCAAGAATATGACTGCACAAAGACCCTTGAAGAAACAACTTCGAATGTTAAGTAACAATTTTTTTTATTATTAGACTTTCACAATTTAACCAACAACTAAGACAAATGAAACCATAGAAAGAACAGGCCCTCAGCTTCTGGCAAAAAAAACACAGACTGAAATTAATGCTGAAAATGTAACATACATGAGTAATTAGTACCATCTCCTTTACATAACACATTTGTAAAAAAATACCCACTGTTGAACTGCTAAGAAGAATGGCTGCTTCTTTTTCTAAGATTAATTGTTCTAAGCCATGCTTCTCAAACTTCTTATGATTTGGGGAGGCTGGAGGGGAGGGGGAGGAGCAGAATATAATCTACTCATTCAAATTGTAAAGCATGAGAAATTCATTACATTTCCAAGGCCAAAGCATACCTGAACGTTAGACAACTTGTATTTTCTCTTATGACCCCAGAAATTGTAACTGAGGAATGAAAGTGCACATTCCTTCAGCTTCACATCTGCCCTCTGAGTTTTAGGACAGAGTGGAACAGGTCCATGGCTATGGGACAAATCCTTTTGCCACTTATCACTGTGCAGACCACAAATGATGCCTTAATTTCCAACTCCTCTACACCTCCCATTCTGCATTACAGAATATACAAGGCACAATCACAACAAAGAGGTGAAAGAATATATAGAATAGTAGTTGACCCAACTGAACAGAATGTCTTCCAAGATCTTTAAGCATTAAATAATTTTATTGAAGGAGCAAGTCAAGAACTCAAAGTTTCAGGTCAAACAAATGTTTTCTTTAAACGTTCTCAGTCTTAATTTCCCCATTTACAAAATTTGGGAATGAAAAGCCATGCAGTGCCGAGTAGTGACAGCAAAACCCTTACCAGCTTGTTTCTCTTTTCCAGAAACACTGAAGAAAGGAAAACATGACTGAGTTTAAGTCACCCATTAACAGTGGTACTATATCCTCCATCCAGTCTCCATTTTTGGAGGTTTTCAAGACCAAGTGGGATAAAACCCTAAGCAACCTTCTCCAACCTCAGAGCTGACCCTGATTTAGGCAGGCAGTTGAACCAGACATCTCCTGAGGCCCCTTCCAAGCTGAATTGTCCTATATCTAACAGTAACACATGGAAGATCCGGTTTGTATTCCTGCTTTGGGAAACCAGAAAAACAGACAACTTGAATAGATAAAGAACTTCTTGACAAGCTGGAAGTCATGCTGGGACTACTCCCACTGCTGACATTTAAGCTTGCCAGTGCCTGAGGAGTGCACCAATCGAGATCAATACAGAAAGAGTATAACCAGATGGAAACTCAACTGATTAGTGGACTCCCAGAAATATAAGCCTTGCAATTCTGCTTACAGTAATGAAGAGGAAAAAAGTGCTAGGGAGAAAAATTCAGACACATTTTTTCACTAAAAGAACAGAAGAAAGTGCCCAGACCATGATCCGACTAGATTTACAGCCTTTCCAACACATTACCTTTCACACACTCCAAACCAAGTCTAAGAAAGCTGCTATTTGCCACAAGCTGTCAAAGCTACTCCCCCACTGCTGAATCAGAAGATGCTGCATTAGTCTGGTTCCTAGCCTTATTTGTAGCAAAGCCTCATATGAGAAAACTGACAGTCATCCAGATCTCAGTGGGACCATCTCCTACCCCTTCCCTCCTTCCTCTGGAGGATGCCTGCCTCTCCTCTTTCTTCCTCTAGCTTCTTCTCACTCATGATGGCTCTCCTGCCAACTTGGTCAACCACAGAGCTGACACTCCAAGCTAGTAAGTCCTGCTGAACTCAGCAGATTCACAAAAAGCAACACAGGACCACAACATGTCTGGCAAAGCTCTACATCAGAACCCCATAACATACCTCACTTCTTATGTTTGTGCCTTTTGGTAAAAGCCACTGTTCTACTCACTATGCTTGAGCACAGCAAGGAAGTGGAGGGGAAAAAAAAAAGCAGGACAGAACTCAGAGTGGTCCTACTTCAATCTGCAAAGAAATCTTCTTTTAATATAGCTTGTTCTTTGTTTTCTGCCTTCAAACAGCCCTAAAGGGAGAGTCGTGCTGTGCCAAATTTTACAAAAGCACTGCAAGCCACAGTCATGTAGAACAATAACAGCAGCAAGAATACAGGACCTAGGTAAGATGTGTCAAAAAGAGCACACCATATAGCAAAGGTTAAGAGGTTAACCAGCAGCAAGAAGTGTGAGGAAGAGTATAAAACAGGGACAGCCAACTGGGTTCATCTGCTCAATCTCATCTGCAGAAATCACTGTCATGAAAGTAACACTTTCTCCCACTACTGCTGCTTTGAACCTTTGCACTAGCTTCTCTCTACCATCAAAGCATCACTGTCCACTTACTCCCCTCTTCACAGTTTTCATTATATTAGGTGTAGATATATACACCTCATATAATGGAAGGAAAACCAACTCAACAGTATTAACCTGCTTCCCATTGTTTCCCTTCCCTTCTAAAAGCATGCTTTTTCAAAAAAATGCCAAATAAGACAGTTTTAGGAAGCTAAGTTAATGCTAACAAACTTAACCTCAGCTGAAGCTGTTTGAACTGCATTCTCTGTATTTCATTACATTTTAAACTCCTAGTGGTATAAAAAAAAGTATATAAATTTTAAGTGCTCTGCATATTTTCAGCACTTTGGAGGCACTTCAGTTGCTTTCCAGCAATTTGCTGGAAAATTAAAGAAAGGCAGTAGAGGCCAAGGGAAGAGGAAGAAAACAGAAGAACAAACACATCCCTTTGGCTTTCAGGATACAAGACTAAACTCTAAATAGAGGAGAAAAAATAAATCAGTTTTCAATCCAGGAAAAACTGAGCTTTCTGATGAAGTCTGACATGCTAAAGAAAACCATCACTTTAGTCTTAAATCCTAGCATTTTCTCCTTTCTCTATGCTTGTCTAAATCTGTCATACTTCCAAAAAGAAAACCACACACAAAGAGGTGCTTCATTTTGTGCATTATAAAGGATGGGAAAAAAGCAGAAGTTACGGAAAAGGTAATCATTATTTCAGTCCAGCAAAGAAATGTGCTCACAGTTTGTCACTGCTGCCCATCAGTTTGATTAAAAAAGATGAAACAATCCAGTATTTACACTGTCTTACAACACTGGATTTTAGCAAAGCTTACAAATTCCAAACAAAAAAATAAAGCAATAAATATCTGCAGATAAGGGAATATTTATAAATACTTCATAAACAAAATATAAATATTTACAAGTGTAAAATGGGAGGTATTTAATACCACTTAAACCATGACTTTGCAAACGCTATCAACAAGAAAAGCTTTAGCATTATTCTGTTACCAAATATAACTGGAGATAAACTACCAGTGCCACATTTCAGCTAGAAATACTTACATTGTGATAATTGATCATTTCCTGTAAGGTGTCAGAGAACTTTGTCAAGCTAGTCTGTAAAGAGAAAAACAAAGTGGTTTAAGTTAAGCCCTACCAAACACACAGCACGAAAGCAACATTTCAGAGGTTTACAGCTTTTCAGTAAAGAACTTGGGAACTGATTTTCCTTAGGATGACTATTAAACTAAGACCATTATGCTAGAAGGAGAACATGACGTAAATCTGTTAAAGCAACAAAAATGTTACTGCTACCTACCTATATATAAAGGACCAAACTAAAGCAAAGCAGGAAAAATTCGAATTAAGTTGACTAAACTACAGGAATTTCACATAATTTAAATACATTAGTTTACAATATTTAAACTACTTAACATTTGTTAACGTTTAATACTCTAACTCCAAAAAACAGGTTAACGTTGTAATCATCAGTACACACACATTTACTATAGGAACTACTGCCTCACAGCTGATATGCTTAGCAACATCAGCATCAATCTGTAGAATCAATGTCTCAAAGACAGAAAACAATGATCCCTAATATATTTGCATAATTGCTTACACAACAAGTGTAACAAAAAACTACTTGGAATCTAATAATGTAAGTTTTCCTAGTTTGCCATCGCACTACATTTCTAGCAAGTTAATTTCCAGACAACAGTTTCAGTTGCACATAGGCTATATTGAAGTTCACAGGCATTATCTATTTCAACTAGTGTGCAAAGATGCATATATGCAATTGATGTTATATTACATAACACGCATTAAATATAGACGATATGCAGAGATGTGCACATAATTTTACCTGCATATTACACCATTTCATACCTCATTTCAAAGTAACATAGACAGGAAATATTAGGTGTTCCAAATTAGCCTAACAAGATCTCGGGCTCAGGTTACACCGTTAAAGTGGGCTCTGTACATTTGAAAATTCAAAGTCCTATGTATTAGAGAGTGCCAGTTCCAGGACCCAAGAGATCAACTCAGGGAATTTAGTTGCAGAGAACCTGCTGTTTGGATCTCATGACTAGAACCCCCTTTACTTAGCAAAGTAAACAGGGCAGCTCTTCATAGCTTCAACCTGACTTTCTCCACTCCTCTCAAGATGACTATTCCTAACCTAATACGTATTTTCTGGAACTTGGAAAACCTTTGCTTCAACTACTACTTGCAACTACTTCCCTTGCCAACTGTTACATTTTATCCTTTATAAGTCATGCTTTTCTCCTTCCATTTTCACCTCAAAGAACTTACCTCAACCAACACATCTCTACAGGAATATTGTGCAAGGTCTCGAATTCCATTCATGAACTGCTTGTTGGCTGTACAGAATGCTTTCCCAGTATCAATCATTGAAATGCAAAGCTTCACCAGCTAAGAAGAGGAAAAAATGACAAAGTGGCAGTTTTTTGTGTGCGTTTTTTTTTTTTTTTAAATACTACCATATAAACATGAAACACCCTGAGCTTACTTAAGTCTAAGACACAAAGATTTCAAAAGTTAAATGCTAAATTTAGAGGCCCATATTCCATGAAAAGCTTTCTATTGCATAGTGATAGCTATAAAAATACCACTCTAGGTCAACAGACATGCCATTGAAAAGGTTACTACTCTTTATAAATTTTTTAAAATTATTTTTGTTTTATTGTTAACTGAGATTTTGCACATATTTCGAGAGAGGGCTGTATGAGGGCAAAAAGCCCAGCAATTAAAACATAATTGGTTAGAATCCAAGCAAATTGTAAGTGTTTTGTGGTTTCTGAGCCAAAAAGTCCCAAAAGAAACCCACACTGATGGTTTCATCCTGAGACGCTCAGAATACAAGCGCAGGAAAGCAAAAGGCTATCTGCACAAAGCACAACTGAAGAGAGATGGTTACATCCCAGAAGGCGAAATCAATCATGTTTTCACTCATACAACAGACTAGTCTTTCTCTGATGGGTTTCCATCCCTACCACTGACTGCTTAGGTCAGCACCTTAGCTATCACGGTACTGCAGAGTCTGGTATGAAGGCCATCAGTATCTTGTGATGGATATTTTCCCACTTTTTGAACCATTTATGCACTGGGACATTAATGAATGAAGGAATGATTAGTGCGATCACTAAGATGCTCTCTTGAGAGAAGTGTCATGGTTTAACCTGGCAGGCAGCTGAACACCACACAGCTGTTTGCTCACTGTCGTCCATCCCCCCACCCCAGTGGGCTGGGGGAGAGAATCAGTGGAAAAAAAGTAAAAGTAAGATTTGTCGGTTGAGATAAAGACAGTTTAATAGGACAGAAAAGGAAGAGATAATAATAATAAAAAAGTACACAAAATAAGTGATGCACGATGCAATTGCTCACCACCCGCTGACTGATGCCCAGCCAGTTCCCAAGCCCCCAGGCCAGCTTTCCCCCAGTTTATATACTGAGCATGACATCATACGGTATGGAATATCCCTTTGGCCAGTTTGGGTCAGCTGTCCCGACTGTGCCCCTCCCAGCTTCTTGTGCATCTCCAGCCTTCTCAGTCAGTAGAGCATGGGAAGCTGAAAAGTCCTTGACTAGTGTAAGCACTACTTAGCAACAACTAAAACATGAGTTATCAACATTATTCTCATACTAAATCCAAAACACAGCACTATACCAGCTACTAGAAAGAAAATTAGCTCTACCCCAGCTGAAACCAGGAAAAGAAGGCATATTATAATCGAGTTCCCCCACCCTAAACCAAACCGAGAATAAAATCAGAAGATTGAACCTTCATCTCTGAAGGATTTTTCAAGGATGTTAGACAAATTTTCATGAAGAACATAATAAAAATATTTGATCCTATGTTACAGCAAGGAAACCACCCAAGTGACCTTCCTGCCTTATTTACCCAGTCATTTTTATGTTGGCTCAGATCCTTTTAGAAAAAAAAAAAAAAAAAAGAAATCCGAGTATCATCTCCCACATTCTGATGAATGGCCAAGTTGCTTGAACAACGGACAGAAAAATCACTACCAACATGACCCTTTTTTTCTTCCACTTTTGCTTATGGTTCACAATCCTGAACCCAGCGCTGTTTCTTCCAGAGGAGAAAAAAATGCAGATAACGTAGCCCAAAGTGACAGTTGTGGGACAATAAAACTAAATTTAGTATGAATAACTGAGCAGAACAAGTTACCAACCAAGCCTAGACAAATCATTACCCTCAGGCCATAGTTACTTCAGTTCACACAAGCAGCTTGGCTTTCAACTTAAGCATTATACTAGATCACTTACACTTCACATTACAATGGGTTTAAGTACTAGGATACTGTCTCAGGGCAAAGTGTAATACTACAATTATAGGTTTTACATGACAGAATGGTATATTTGGCACTGGCCTCCTGCAAGAGGCTGGGGGCAAGGCCCTGAATAATGCCCCTTAAGGGATTTGAAAATTCTTTTCCCCAGAAATGACCCTTTTAGACTGGTGGAAAACACAAACTTCCAAGACACATTTTTCAGATCCTTTAAATACTTAGATGGTTTAATCTACCAAAACAGATTTATCACCTCTACAGTAAAAACGTGTCTTATACCCATCAGTTTCACCAAAATTCACACCAAATCAAAATTAAGTACCTTAAATTTATTTTGAAAGAGCAAATGATTACGTTATTAACTACAAAAGCTAGAAATATTATTACAAGAAGCAACAAAAAGTCTTCAGACTTAATACTACACTTGACACTGACTTTATTTGTGTCTATCTTTCTGCAGCCAACTCGCAGCTGCAGGAACAAAAGTTCATATTCAAAAAGTAGCTAAGGAGGTGAACAAATGATCTGCCTGCCACATTAAAATACAGGCAAAAAAATATCTAAATATTCAGCATAAAATGCTAAGGAAAGGAGACTTTCTACAGATGTAAAACAAAAATAAGCCACCCTCAAAATACTAGCAAAGAAAGAAAAAAAGCCTCCAAATACTACTGGTCAGGAAACCAATAAATGGCTTGCAAGACACTGAAAAGATGCTACATATAACCTTTTACGTACATGCGTGAAGCATGACAAAAAGGAAGATGAATTTTACAGTAGTTAAGTCCTCCAGACGAAAGTGAAGGATATATATACCTATCCTGCTGCGACTGTGCCGCAGACTACCAAAGACAGAAAACATGGACTTTAAATCTCTACAAAGAGTATCCAGATGTCCTCACAGTGTGCAGTTGTCATAAATCATAAGCTCTCAATGCAGGGATGGCCAACCCCTGGCTTTTAACTCACAGGAAAGCTGAATTACTCTGCATGCGGCCCCCGCTGTGGGGCTGAGTCACATGAGTGCAAGGGGGCCACAGGGGCAGGAGGGCACTGCACAATCCAAACCCTCGGCTGGGGGAGAGAGCGAGTTCACACTGGCGGCTGCTGCTGCTGTTACTCAGGCTTGGGTCTCTGGGGCCCAGCTGCGCACTCGACCCAGATCCGTTCCCTCTCCAAGAGCAGAACACTTGTTCGGCGGCCACTGCCGCTTCCCAGCTATGAACTTTAAAACAAAGCCTAAACACATCTTTTTACACTTTTCAGAACATACATTGTTGAATTAAAAAGCTTACCTTGTCAAGTTTCAGTTCCAGTTCTGTCACATCTCCTTCTACTTCTTCTAAAGCTGCCCTGCATGGTTAAAAAAAGTTTTCCTGTAAAACTTTACACAAAAATACTCTGGGACAGGGGGGAAGGGGCAGGGACATGTTAATTTAACCCATCTGTAGCCACCACAGATCCACTTGAATTTCAACTATAAAACAGCATGGATTTTAGAGAATCACAAGAATTGCAGAAAATTTGACAGTAAAAAGAAGAAAAACTACATCACTGATAAAACATATAGCTTAGTAAAAGATTTGAGATGAAATTTTATTAATCCTAATGTTTGTCACATTGAAACAGGTTTCCTCTATTCTTGTATAGACAGTAGTCTCTATGTTTGAAGGTAATAACAAAGGAAAGAAACTCAGTCTGAGTGAAATTTCTTAGTCAATTCTTTTGGTGACTCTCCTGGCTCAAACCTGCAAACCTACAAACTCATAGCTATGTAATGAATGACCTTGCAATGAGATTATGAAAAATAGCGCATTTGTCATGAGTCAACTGACTTAGCAGTAAGTTCAGATGGCACACTTGTTTCTATCATTTGCCTCTAGTCTAGACTGGTTGCAACTTTCAGCTCAGTCAAATTTTACCTGCCAGTAAAAGTTGCTTTCATGAAGCATTTCTAAAGCATAACTTTTTTTGCTTGAGAGCTGATGCCTCCTTTGACACATCCTTCCTTGCTTATTGCTACCTGAAAAAATAGGAGAAGACCGAGAAAGGATGACACTTTGTTCAGAGAGTTCATGAACATTGCTGTTTCATCAGGCTATTGCCTTGAGAGCTTGAATGTACTAATTTTTGGCAACGAATGCTACACTACAAAAATCTATTCAGCAAGGCTGGGATTTCATATTACACAGAGGTTGGTAGGAACAGCTGTATTCCCATCCCTTGCTCCCACCACAGGGTGCCTCATTCTTTCGGCCATTCCAGCGTAACTGTTCACGGAGCCACACTGTTCACCCGTAGTATTGCGCCTTGGGGAAAAAAAAAAGTATAATAGGAAGTTTTCTGTAATGCTTTTTGGAAATTTGGATCAGATACATTTGACATTGCACTCCTACAAAAAAAACTCTTCCTGGAAAAAGTGAGACAGGCAAGGAAGTACGATTTGGAACAGGAATTTCTTAAGCCAGCTTTACCACTGAGGAGAGAGCACACAGAACCACAGCTTTACTGTCTCTTGCTAATTCCCTTCTAGTTCACATGAGTTCAAGCCAAGAACAAAAAAAAAAAAAAAAAGACTGGATCAGGCTCCAAACTGAGGAAAAGCAGTTTTTACAAGAATAGTTCTGAAAAACACTGCCAATTGCCTGCAGTTCTCAAACATTGAGCATGACATTCCCAGCTTTTTGCGGATTTCGCTAACACAGTTGCATTCCACTTTTTGTATCTAAAGGCATTCCCACAGTTACATCCTAGGTTTTATATCTAAGCACATTCCTGCGCAGTTACATTTTGGCTTCTGCCTCTTCTCTAGCTTCAGACCATAAAGGACTTCAGGCAACATCAATTTCTCTTTTACTTTATTTTCTTCCATAAATTATTAACTTTCATTAAGTCTCTAGAGTTAAACCTTGTTTCAGAGAGCATTACGGAGGAAAAAAAAAAACCAACACAAAGGAAGGAAAAGCATCTCAATATTTAGACTGCAATTTTGTATTCATTTGTTTATAATCACAGTGCAACCAATTTTTATTTGTTTCTTTGGCATTAACATAAAAGCATGATTAAGTAGCTTGTTTACAGAACTGCAGCAAGATCTGATAAGATTTTTTTTTTTTTTTTTAGTATCGTTAACTAGCAAACAGTTCTAGCTCCACGGGACTTAATGAGCTAAAAAGTCTAAGATGCAAGATGAAGAAGAGAGATAAAGGCAGTTAGAGCAGGCAGAATGAAGACAACACGTCTGCTCAGTAATTAAAGCTCTATTCCAAGGGGAAAATTTTAAGACAGAATAAGTTCAACTGAAAGAGAAGTAACAACAGAACATCAAAGGACTGAATAGATGAGGGGAAGGTCAAGAAAGAAGTATAAAGCAAAGCAGAAAGATATCATGGGAGAAGGGAAACATACAGCCCCGCCACCACCTGATTTACTGCAGATCTGTGAACCACCACAGGCCCCCGAAGCACCAGGCTGGTACTCCGGGCTATTTCCCACCACCACCACATGATGGAGGGAAGGTACATCTGGGCCCTACAGCTGGCTATGGATCAAACAGCTGTTAGGTTCCAGCCAAACCCCGTTTCAACTCCTCCTTTGCATAGAACTGGCTACTTTCACTGGTTCCATCACACAAAAACTAGTAGAAAACTTTCTCATACAAACATAGTCAACAGTGTTAGACCAACACTGGATTACAAGCACAAAAACAATGGAGAGGATGCACTCAGATGAAGAGAATACTGATACATATATCTAACAATGTATTAACACTATCTAGTCACAAAAATTGTTTTCATACTGGGTTAGGGAACACATTAAGAACAGCTGATCTGAGCTGTGCTATGTTAATGCTATCCTTGTTTTTCTTAATTTAATACTTTTTGAAACCACAAAGGTGCATCTCTAAAACATCTGTGTCAGGAAATACTTAAAAGTTCACAGAAAACTGTCGTAATTCCGAGTAAACCTCACGTCCACAGCCAAGACCCAATCTCCATCTATAAACACAGGAAGCGGTCATAGAACAGCTGAGGACCAAGTGCCAGACCCGACACGTACCAAAAGTGTTGCTCCTTAGTGAAGTGGGAGCTGGGAGCAGGGTTTGCGTCAGGGTAATCTTAGCCAGAACGCTCTGGCATTAGGAATAAGGATCAAATCTGCCTCAGTATATGATTCCAAGTCAAACATCTGTGGCTTCCCGAGATGTTCAAACACTGCATGGCAACGCACAAAACCAGAACAGCTGCCTCAGGGTGGAGGACAACTTTTACAAATGAGCAGTCTCCCATACTCTTCATGCTCCGTAACGAGGACTCTCAGGAATGTGTTTCTCTCCTCTGCTGTTCCTCCTCTCCTCCACTCCCCCCTCCCAAAACACAGTTCAGTTTGCTAGATACAGCTTCCTGCACAGCCGCATCTGCAATGCAGGAGGAATACAGGAGATGATGGAAGAAAACGCAAGACCTGACTTAGCAACCTTTTTAAGTGAGGATAATGTTCCGCTTAATATCTTTATCCAGTTCTCTTTAATACCTTTATCAATGATTTGGACGAGGGGATCAAGTACACCCTCAGTAAGTTTGCAGATGACGCCAAGTTGGGCAGGAGCATTGATCTGCTGGAGGGTAGGAAGACCCTACACAGGGACCTGGACAGGCTGGATCATTGGGCCGGGGCCAACTGTATGAGGTTCAACAAGGCTCAGTGCTGGGTCCTGCACTTGGGTCACAACCACCCCATGCAACGCTACAGGCTTGGGAAGGAGTGGCTGGAGAGCTGCCCAGCGGAAAAGGACCTGGGGCTGTTGGTTGACAGCTGCCTAAACATGAGCCAGCAGTGTGCTCAGGTGGCCAAGAAGGCCAACAGCATCCTGGCTTGTATCAGAAATAGCATAGCCAGCAGGACTAGGGAGGTGACTGTCCCCCTGTACTCGGCACTGGTGAGGCCGCCACCTTGAATACTGTGTTCAGTTTTGGGCCCCTCACTACAAGAAGGACATCGAAGTGCTGGAGCGTGTCCAAAGGAGGGCAACGAGGCTGGTGAAGGGTCTAGAGCACAAGTCTTATGAGGAGTGGCTGAGGGAGCTGGGGTTGTTTAGCCTGGAGAAGAGGAGGCTGAGGGGAGACCTTATTGCTCTCTATAACTACCTGAAAGGAGGTTGTAGCGAGGTGGGGGTCGGTCTCTTCTCCCTAGTAACAAGCGATAGGATGAGAGGAAACTGCCTCAAGCTGCGCCAGGGGAGGTTTAGGTTGGATATTAGGAAAAATGTCTTCA
This sequence comes from Nipponia nippon, assembly GCF_047370975.1. Classification (NCBI taxonomy): domain Eukaryota; kingdom Metazoa; phylum Chordata; class Aves; order Pelecaniformes; family Threskiornithidae; genus Nipponia; species Nipponia nippon. Next base: position 15,306,658 of record NW_028262391.1, read on the forward strand.
CCAAAATGGTTGTCAAGCATTGGACCAGGCTGCCCAGGGAAGTGGTTGAGTCCTCATCCCTGAGGGTACTTGAAAGACATGTAAATGCAGTGCTTAGGGACATGGTTTAGTGGTAGACTTGATGATCTTAAAGGTCTTTTCCAACCTGAACGATTCTATGATTCTGTTCTATGATTCCGATGTCACCAGTTACCTAGCCCAGCATACAGAAGGAAAGATGAACTCTCTGGTGTCCATCACAGCACTCCCCTTAAGTGACCAGGGAAAGACTTGCTTCCAGGTTAAGGTACTATGGGACTCCAAGAATCCCAGGAACCAAACAGAAAGCTAAACTCTCCTCTAGGAAGAGAATCGGTCACTTTTAGGCCACGAGCTGCAGACACGTACTAAGGAAATAACTTAGTCTGGACTAAACCACTACACACTGCTGACTGTAATGCCAACTGCACTGTGGCCATAGACAAGCGTCTGCTTGGCCTGTTTACTCTTACAGTGTCATAGATGCAAATGGTCAATGCTTTTAAAGTCAGCTGTTCTTCAAACGATATCTAACTGCCATCAAAGCCACATCCTGCCTTTACCCTTTCGCTCATTTGTCATGTTCTAACCTGCATTTTCAGACTGCGCTCCTGAAAGTCAGGAGGCTGGAATCAGCAGTCATTATAAATTAGCTGCTGACAAACAACCAATTGGAGAAGTCAGAGGTGTTATGGATAATTAACAATTAATTATTGTTAATTCTAGAATTAGCACATCCCACTATAAAAAATATTCAAAAGAATGAAAGCCCATTAATAAAGTATTTTACTGTAGTTTGGGATTATTTTTTTTTTATTTTAATTGAGGAAAGTTTAAAGCCTAAATCTTAGATTCAGCTCTTGAATATACTTTCAGAAAAACAGGAACAAGTACACAAAATAAACTCCTATTCCGACGGGGACTTTTGAATATATTAATGTATTTGGACTCATAAAATGGGAATAACAGATTCTCACCATCACAGTTTCAATAATATTACTGCTAAAGTCTTGTCTTCAAGTCTTGGAAAGACACCGCTCTCCTACTTGCACATATTCTATGCAGAAGAGCCCCTTTAATGCACAACTTTGACTTCATTGCAGATGACGTCCTTTCAACTAACATCCACTACAGTTCAATGGTATAAAGTTGACGTGCAAGACTAGCCACAAATTATCAATAGCTAAATCAAAGTATTTGAGTACACATATTCAAGTATGACTACGTTCACATTTTCTTTCATTTACTGCAGTATAATTTCATGAGACCAGCTGTGTATCAGAAGAGTAAATAAAGAAGCATTACTATGCTCCACTGCCAGTGGAGAGCAATTCAGCCTCAGAGGGACCGAGAACACTGAACATGAACCAACAAGCAAACGGTACTGTCATTAACTCCCCTTTGTCCTCTTCAATCGCGTTTCATTTTAAACTTTAAGGACGTTAGGAAAACTGAAAAGCAGTTAAAGATATGTACAGCTCACTAATTGCAAGGGCCAAAGCTAGTTCATAACTGGCTAAAGTAAAAGCAATTGATCATTCTAACTCTCACGTTCAATACAAACCCAATACAGACACTAGTAGAGATTAGCTGCAAGCTATCTGTGCATCCCACAGTGGTATCACAGTTGTAGACGTGTGCCAAAATCAAACTATATCAAAATTACCAAGCACTGATGCTATAGCTTTATGTGATACTAGACTTAGGTTTCAACCTGTGCTGCCCAGATTCAGATGAAAAGGCCAGCAAGATAGTGACGTCTAATCCTTTTGATCCCAATTATCAGACTGAAACAAAATCAGTAATGGAGTTGCTTATGGACCACTCCTAACAGTGACTGTATTCAGCATCCTCAGTGACAGAGGGAAACAGGAGTAAATCAGTCACCAAGTTTCTTATAAAAGGTCAGTAGACATTAATCAGAGGATGGACTACAAACTGTAAGTATGATGTAAAGGCAAATTAAAATGCAGCTATACCACACAAGATACCACACTTTCTCACCTAATTGGTCCGCTTGCTCTCTCCCTCCACACACACATAGCAGTTGCACCTTGGTATCACACTCCAGATGCTAAGGAACTACTTACAGATTAGTTTAGAAACAGACACGGACTAATTGCTGAGGGTAAAATCAAGCTGGGAGAACACACACAACACCATGACTAATGCCACTGTACAGAAAAATACAGTGTTGACAGCAAAGTCCTCCCAATAGAAATCTGTTGTGAATGTCACAGAAAAGACAAAATAGCAATACTGTACCAAACAAGTAAACAGTCAGTTCTACTGGAGATACGTTTCAAGCTGCCATACCCCATCTGCCCTCTCTGCTAAAAACCCCAAGGATCAACAGACATTTCACCTACAAGAGGCTGTAACATAACACAGCTATGGCAAAAACACTAAAAAGGCAATAATTTGATGATGCTGTTCCACCCAAACCAAGTTGTAACTCCTTTGTAACCAAAACTCCTGATCCTCTCCACTTTGAATGAGAACGGAGGATGGAAGTAACACAACCTTTCTGGGCGACCTGTTCCCGTGCTTAACCCTCAATGCATGTCATTTGCATTGCTGCACCTTTTAATCATCATCTCTTTCTACTGTGCACCTAAAAACAAAACCCACACCTATACCTATTACCTGAACTCTGTAATCTACTGGGTAACTGAAGACAGCAATTAGATCCTCCATGAGCCTTCTTAGCCTGAAGAAGGCCACAGCCTTCATCCTCTCCTTGAATTCCACGTACTCCATTCCAGTTGCCTTTAGCTGCACATCCTTCATTGTGGTAATATCTTTCTTTTACCAGCAGGATCCCAAATTGGTCGTAACACTCCAGACTGAGCCTCATGACAGCTAAATACAGGGTAATCATCTCTTCCCTCAACTTGCCCACTATGCTCTTGCTAATGCAGCCTAATACACCGCCAGTTTTCACTGCCGCACAGGCACGCTGTTGACTGATGGTCCATTTGCTGTTCACCAGGACGCAGAGGTCCCGGTCTGCCAGCACAGCTGCATGGGGTTGTTCCTCTTCAGAGGAAGTCTTCACATTTGTGCTGGTTAAACTTCAGGAGCTTTCTACCAGTGCTTTCCTCTACCTTGCTGAGGTCCTTCTGAATGGCAGACCTACCCTCTAGCATATCAACTGTTCCCTCCATCATTGTGTACTTGACTTGATTTCCTTTATCTATAGTTAGCTATAAAAAGGTATCTAGAGGCATCTTAACCAACATGCTAACAAGTAATACATTTGGTACATGTATAATGGCATCAGACAACCACAGATTAAAAAAGAAACATGACATATTGAGGGACAAAGAAGTCATACACTGAACAATAAGGCCTAACAACCTTGGATAACAGCACGGATACATACAAGAAGAGTTTTATAACTTATGAGATGTGTCATAATCATTAATATGGTCTGAAGAAAGAACACTGTTGCAGCCTGTCACAGAACCCACTGAAGTCCTCTGCAGTTTGGCACTGCAGACATTTTTCCCTGCTGGCACAGAGCCCCTCCACGCTGAGGAACAGATGATGAATGCTCCCTGACAGGCCGAGATAAACTTCCTCAGTCATGCTAGTAGTCCTTACACAATTAATTCTTCAGTCATTGCCACAAAACGTTTTATCAATAGCTTGGAAAGGCTTCACAACATGAACAGTAGCACTTTGAATCAGAAATGTGACGTTCTATTTAACCCCACCCCGAAATCCTAGAAGTTTTCTATGAGCTTGGTGGATTGAAATACGGAAATGCATTTCCTGATCTGAAGATTATCAACAAACCAAGTTTTCTCAGGTCCATAGCAAGCACTATCCACGTTTCAAATCTCCCCAGAGAAAATAAACAAGAATCAAGTCCTCAATATTAGAGGAACCATTCTTCTATTTCTCCCAAGTCAGACTTCTCCTCTTACAAAATAATCAAATTAAATAAGACAATGGTATTTACTGAATTCACTTAAGCATTAAAGCAAAAGTCTGCTTGTAGGTACCAGTTTTTAAGGTCATCTTCACCTACAAAGTTTAGTTCGTCCTCAGTAATTCATATGGCCTTTGATATAACAAAGAAAGAAACAGGACAAATCCCTTCAAGATGCATGCTTCACTTTATTTGTTTTTTATTGCGAGACTACACACGGCTCAAGAGATAATGAACATTATAAACAAGTCAGTCTTCAAAAAGGAACAAGTTCTATTGCACTTAATATACAAGGCTGAAAGTCAAAGTGATTACCACTAAACTTGCAGCAGCATTTAATGTATCATACACAGTCTGTAAGGACATCTGTGCTACCTGCTGCCCCTAAACTCTCAAGCTTTTTCTCTCATTACTCTTTCGCAGTAAATTGCCAGAAATGCCCAACAGTGTTGTTTTCTTAATAGTTTTGCCCAGTATTTTTCCCCTAAGCTTTTTTACCTGAGGAGAGCCTGATAGATAGTAAGCCTAAGTAGGAAATCAGCAACCTTTTTCTTCCACAAAGATTCTGATAAGCAGGATTCTCTTCATCTTTCAACTTAAATGTGTTGTTCATTATGGGACAGCTGTTAACAAGATGGGGAGACAATGGTGACCATGAAAGCATCACAGACAAGAAGCTGATTACATTGTTAAACGTAAGCAAACGCAGATAAGAATGCAACACACCACAATACCCGCCCTGCAGAACTTTGACTAGTAATTCCAACATCTCAAGAATGAGTCAAAAGCTTTTTAGGAGGCCTTACTATCAGATAAAGTAGGAATATAGTATCAAGATGTTGCAACAAAAAAAGGGCAGCAGAAACAAGCTCAAGAAGCTGATGGTGCTGCACAGAAACTTCTTGTTGCTGAAAACTTGCAAACATCACCGGGCTGCTTTAATCTTTTAAATCTCAGCAACTACCCAGGAGCACAGAAACAGCAGAAGGAATGAAGGATTTCAACATTTGAAGACTCAAATATGTAGTAAGGTCAGGAAGTGGAATAATAAATATAGCCATCAAGCAACCAACTGCAAAGGATACAAGATAGGACATCCCTCCATCCAAACACTACGCCCTATTAGCCGCAAGATCTGGAGTTCCTAGTCAGATGCTAAGCAGTCATGTCAACTTCTCTTTTAACAGCTCTAAGTAATAACAACCTGAGGACGAATGAAGAAATTAATCCCTGATTTGGAAAGATACCCCTTATGTACCTCAAATGCAGCCAATACAAAAGACAGGGTTAGCAGTGCCTGAAAAACAGAAAGAGTAAATATCACTAGATTCCCCCAGTATAGGATTCTCAGTATCAGTATGTTCAAAACTGATACAGTAAGACAGCCACCTGTACAGAAAACATCCTATAAAGTAGAGGCAACTGGAGATCAGAGTACTCTGTAATTAATCAAAGAACACTCTTTACAGATACCGTATAATCTTGATATGGGTCTTCTGTTTGCTCTGATTTCAGAAAAACAAGGCAATATCTGTCCCTTTCTTTTTGTAATTTCCTTAGCTGCTAACTTATACCTACTACAGTTAGAAAAGTACTGTTGTGTCCAAACCACCATAAGATGGCAAAGCCTTTATAGTAAGAGCTCACCGTGTTTCAGAAGAGCTAAGGACCATTAGCTCTCTACAATTCCACTTACATCAGGTGGATCTTCTTTACTAAAACCAGAGGAAAGTTTCAGATTTGCTATGAAGAGAGTCCTCAGCAAGTATTTACCCTTTTTGTCCATTTCAGAAGCTGAATATTTTGGTAATACACTTTGGCAAAATCAGAATGCTCTATCTGACAGTCAGAGGGGAAGTTGCAGCCTTGTTGCAATAGACAAATTCAGAACTTGAATTCTTTGTTTAGCTATTAGGTATATACACATACATGTATCTCACACTCAGTTACCATAAGTGTATTTTACATGTAAATTAATAGTTTTATTGTGGAGTTTTGTTTTCCCTCATACTGCAAAGAAACAGTCTTTGTTTGCCCTTTATGCCTTTGCACTGAAGCAGCCAGTCAAATGAATCCAATTCCAAGATAACAGAGTACGTAAGCATTAGGAGTAGGAGAATACAGAAATACAGTGTATTGGTGTTTTCCTCCAATGTACTGTTTTCACGTTTGGAAAAGCCAGTCTCCCTTCTTCTTCATCCCTCTCAAATGATAATGGGTAATCTATTAAAAAAATAAGCATTTGGAACATTATAGCATAAAAACTACAAAATGCATATGGTACACCCACAGCCCTGGAAAAGGTTTAAGTATTCTTTGGGTACATTTAGTATCTTTTCTCCCACTACTTTTAGTCATCAGGGGATTTTATAGACCCTGGGCTTTCATTCATCTATCAACGCTAATTGCAGGTAAGCTATTTCTCAACCAAACAGAAGCTTACATATCCTTTATTAATTACATTCTAAAGGCTTTTCATCTCCGATCAACTACAAATATTTTCAAACAAAATCTTGGAAGAGCGATACTTACAATATAGCGGATATTTTGCAATAGTAGGCACATTTAACACTTCACCTTGTCATTTTTCATCATTCATTTTGCGATAAATCAAGTAGGATAAAATAAACAGGCAGATATGTTCTTCAAAATCAGACACTTGACAAAAGAAAACATTCCAGGTAGTTAAATGAGTACTTTTAAAAATCATTCTCCACAAACTGGAGATTCTTCTGGAGAATAATCCTGTAGGGTGTGCATATGTGCGTATACTTTTTAAACATACTCCAATTTAGTAACACAAATTCAGCCAGAAGTTGCATCCTCAATGAAATATCAGAGATTCCTCAGTCATCTTAAACAGTTTTTATCCTCAATAACAACCCTGACCAGCAAAGCCAATACATTTGTTCTATTCTTGTAGTGTACCTTATCTGATCAAATACTGGTATCTAAGCATAGATACCCGAGTTAGTCATCTAAATCACCTTTGGAAACGATGGAGTAGAAACACGCTATTTCCAGGGTGCAGTTCACCTTATCATGACCCATATGGCTAAAACAAATCCAGAGGCACTTGGGATACAACCATGAATCTTCATTAAGATTTGAAGGAGCCTAAGCCTAAGATCTGCCTTAAGAAGAGAGATAGCTACACAGATGAGATGAACTCTACTTTTCCTGTTTAAGGAAGTTAAGAAAGAATGGGCCTATTTCATTAATTACCGAACTCTTTATACAGACAGGAACTCCAACCAACTTACATGAATGCTACAAGTCTAGGAAAGACAAGATATAACCCACATTTCCAGTTGAGCAGTGAGTCTTTTTAACACCTTTTGCTAGTCCCAGTTAAGATCACAAGGCCCAACACTGCTCCACCTACATTATTTTTTCTTCTTCACCCACCCAGCTCTTACTTAGGTCATCTTAAACCTAAAGTATATGAGCAACAGCATGTTACATAAAACCAATGATATTGTAATAACACCACATGTTCTTTACATTAAAGGTCACCAGAAGAATCCAGTCAAATGCAGAGTCTGACTACTTTCATGAAGTACTCCGAACAAACAAAAAAACCACACTCAAGCTGCACCTTTCTATTTTAACAATAAGCAACATTCAGCCTCCCATTACTGCCGACTGACGAGCAGCCATAGCAGCAAGGGAATCACTGGAGAGCTGGAGTCTAGGAAGGCATCAGAAAGTGGGACGGGTCTCCCGGTACCGACTCACACCAGGGACCACCGCTGCGCAAAGCAGTTGCGGGAGCCCTGAACCCAGCTCGGATGGCTGCGGCAGTGAGGAAGGGGAGAGAAGAGGCTCAGCGCCTCCCCAGGTAGAGACCACGGAGCAGAAAACCAAACCCCATCTCCCAGCTTAAATTCCACACCTCTCTTTTGCAGCAGGGATAGTGTTCACAGCCAGAAGGCAGACTCTGAATACAACACGCCTTTCTTTTGTACCAAAGGAATGAATTCAATTCAAATTTCAATCCACAAAATGTCATTCTAAAAATCAGCACACAAAAATCTGTTACATGATCTACAGCACTACGTAAGATATATATCTTTTTAAAAGTAATTACAAGATCACTTATAATTGAAGACTAGGATATTTAAAATGCACAGAAATGTTGAGTGTGTTTGATACCCATGTGTTCCTACTTAAATTAACATCTGGCACCCAGAAAAATGGAAATCTGGAATTCTTCTGCATAGAAATTGGTTTTTAAAATTTTGTCAGATGGAATACATTTCACTACATATGGCTTCTCCAATTTCTCTTTGTATTATATCCAGCTTAAAATACAAAAAAACATTTTGGAAGTTTAGAAGCTTCAAAATCACATTGTGCAAACTGATCACTAGCTCTGCTTTATGTTAATTCATAGAAAGTTGCCAGCAGAGGTCTTCCTTTAATGACTGTTACTGAAGGCGTATCGTAAACTCATGGAAGAAAAAAAAGGTAGTTTGTGCGTGCGCACTGACTACTGTTAGACTCTCTCTCATGCAAACCACAATGCAGCTATTTAAATCCCCACTACTACTGACAAATGAACTCAAAATGATTCAAGAGCATCGTGCCTGCATATTGTAGAGTCTTGGAATTTCAAACAGAAAACTTAGAATATCAAACAGAAAGCCTGATTCACAGAAAGATTCATGCCACACAAACAAGTTTGCCAACCATCTGACAGGCATTTTCTGTTCAAAACCTCCTCTCATTCATAAAATACTTGAAGGGACTATTTTGCAGCAAATTATTTTCTTAGTCTGTCCTTGTGTCTTGTCAGTATGAAAATGTATACAGGGCATCAACTCATAAATTAGATTTCTCCTCTGAGCAGGCATGAGTTACGTACAGTGCATCAAAACAACGGATTTACCCTAGGTCTGAGGCCTGGCTACTTTTAATATTCACAAAGTACATGTTAACTGTAAAGTAATTATTCTGCCGCATATGCAAGGACTCCTCTTGAAGAGATCATCAGGAAAGCAAAACAATGTTCTAGTCTACTGAACTGCTTAAAATTGTTTAGCTTATGATCATAATGACAATATCTACTATTTCTCATGGTCTTGATCTAATCTTTTAGTCATATGAAAGAGTGGCAACAATCCAGGATTTATATTGTCACACAGTGAAGCATGGAAAACTGCTGCAGATATTAAAATAATGTTACAGTCCACATGCTAATCTGTAGTTCCTCATTTCCATTGCAAACAGCTACTTTTGCTGTTACTTTTTGGTAGTGGCAGATTTGTAACAAAAGCAAACCACCTAAATTATTACCTAAACTCACAGGGTTATCTAAATCTCAAACAAACAGCACAGTATCTGCTCAAAAAGATCACAAATGCATTTACACAGTTTAAACTTCTATACATGTTTTTAAACTGAGTTCTGCATGTACAAGTCAGAGGAAAAAAAAAAAAGGAAGTAAATTAGTGAGAATTTATTCATTCACATAAATATAAGGTGCTAAGACATAACATTAAGTAACCACATGGGCTTTTTGGGTAGGGTTGTTTGTTTTGGTGTGGTTTTTTTTGGTTTTTTTTTTTTTTCTCCACTCCCTCATGACACTTCTGTATTTGCATTTTCTTGAAATACTAAATTAATTGATTTAGCCAGAAAGGCCTGCATCAAGACCCAGGCAAGGGTTCTTGGCTCTGTAAACCATAATTTCAGTAGGAATGTTTCCGTAGTCATCAATGAAAATTAGATATTTTCCTTTCCTTTTTCTCCCAAAGCAGATTATCAGGATGGAGTTTGCTTTGGGAACGTTTTAGAATGGTTTACTATAGTAAAAATTTACCAATAACTTAAGCCATATTGTTCACTGCATGAAGTAAGAACAGGAAAAATGCTGACTCTAAATAATACAGTTCTGAGTACAAGGTTGTCAAGAAGCTAAGGCTGAAAAAAGATCACAGGACATTACTAACGGCTAAATCAGCACACTTGCTATTCGATGGTCAACGATTTCACAGATGCATACAGGAAAAAACAAAGCTACCCAAAGCCCGCCTAGCCCAAGACAGATAGATTTCTATTTTATAGTTGCCGCCTTCCTAATGAATATTCTATTTACTAACCCTGCTTTCCAGAAATTTTACCATTGATATTCTTCCCCCCCAAAATATAAAGCTATCATGTCCATAACTTTAGTCCTTAATGTAATTACATGAGATGTGCTTAGCCAACATAAATGAGACACTCCAGGCTAAAGAACTAAACCTCTTCAAATCTATATTTAAAACTTGAATGACTGTAAGAGCTTGTATAATTACAGTTACATTGTGCGCACACACACACACACACAAATAAGCTGTCCTTCTAATTCTGCAGTACTCATTAAAGATCAGTTGCACAGGCTTAATTAATATCAGCTCTTCAGCAATTGATCCTGCTGCTGTGTTACCCGAACATTATGATAGCTAGCAGATTTTGTTACTACTTCCACTGTAAGCTCCCTTCTCAGTGTGTGGGGTTTTTTAAACATTCCCAGATAAAAACTTTAAAAGACCAAAACCAAGGAAATTAACATTTTAAGTTCCTATTAGCAATTTGAGATAGTTAAGATTTTTCAGTTTTTTGTTACCTAATGTAAATCATAATCAAACAACAAAGAAACAGAATCAGAACCACCGTTAAAAGTTTGCTGTCATAATTATGAATTACAAAGGTTAGGGTTTTTTTTTTTTTTTCAATTAAAACAATTTAGGTGCACTAACCAAATCAAGACAACCTGATTTCAGGACACACTTCTCTAATCTCCGTTAGGAAGGACTGTAACAGCTTACTACTAAATTTGAAAAGGCTTTAAAAGATTTCAGTGTGAGAGATTTTGATGAAATGTATTTGAGAGGGATCTTCAATAAAACTGCTTTACTCTAGTATGGTTACCCTAGAAGAAAATGCTCTAACATTGGATCCTATCTTCCAATACATCCCCCTTTCTTTAGGTCAATTATTTTCTTAATGTACATTTGAAAGATGTAGTCACAAATTTAAAAATAAATAAATCATTGACTAGAGACTGAGTAGAACAGCACATTCACTGTAATCTCCACAGAAGTGAAGAATCAGAAACCTGGAAGCACTGTTTAACTCCATCAGACTCCCAGCAGTGCAGACGGAGATGTTGTACACGTGTAACTCACCACCATCCCACTAAGATTGTCCTCTATGTCACTACACTTCGGCTATGAAAAGCGCTGTTCTACAATCACATACTGGCAATTATAAACATAACCACATAAGTATGAAAAATGGTAAACGCCAATGTAGAAGCAAATGTTTGGCAGCTTTCTTTCTCTTTCAACTTACTGTATCTTTATTTTTCAGTTATTCTGCAATACTTTCCACCCTGCCTCGACAAGTAAGTTACAAACTTGCTTTTCAGCCCCAAATACCAAGGGCAGAAAGCCCTGAGCAAACGTTTCTTTGGAAATGCCTCCTAAAAAAGTTAGGTAAGCCTGAGCAAAACAAACACATCTCCTACGCAGACAGAGTTCTTGGTCACATACCTCTTAACACCTTAAATGTGGCTGAGTTTACCCATGTGAGCAGCCTCAGTGATTTCAAGGGTACCACAACCACACACAGATTACCCACACCATAAACACACGCGGACTAAGAGGGGTTTACTGGCTACTCGCAGTACTGTAGCGCAGCAGGTTAGGAAGCAGGCTGCGCTGCGGCACCGTACCCGCTGGAAGTCAACACAGAAGGGACAAGTTTACCGATGGTCCAATTTCTATGTTTTCTTCAGATAGTAACAAGCAGATCAAAGTATATGCGTTAGGCACAACGCCCATTTCTCTGACTATTGAACAAGACCTGTTCCAAATAGGTGAAATAAGTCACTTTCTTATATTACGCACGTTTTAAAGTGACAAAACACTTCCTGTTACCTGGGAAACAGATGCTTAGCGACTAAACTTTGGTTACACAGTACTAAAGAAGAGAGAAAAAAATCTGTAAATCTAGAAAGCCATAAAGCGGCATGAGTGACCTATTCAGCCCGCATCCCCTACATAAGCATGAGGTGCATCTCAGGCTCCCCCATTCAGATAGACCAGAATCAAAGCCACAGAAGAAGAAAACCAACACACGTACCAGGGAGCTTCAGTGACTTACGCTGCAGGCCTGCCTACACAAAGTAATCCTTTAGTTCAATCCAAATGGAAGACTCCTCAGACAAGTCCCTTTGAAGGGAATACACTATCACCACCAGTTCTACCCAGAAACTACCCATGATATACTTTTACTAAGAATGGCAGCTGGCAACAGTTTCATTTATATTCTTTCATCTACCTCATTCATCCATCATCTGTTCTGCAGCTGGGGTCTCAGGAAGTGAGCAGAAAATTGAACACACACAAAAATTTAAGCTTCAACAACAGTGACAGATAAGGACAAAGAAATTCTTTCAAAAATACACAGCTTTTTACTGATGCATTTTTAAAGACTGGAGCAGACAAGTTTTTTCTAGAGAGTTCTTATAATTGCACATATCTCAAGCAACCGAATTTTGCTTTTTTTATTATTCATTGTTTATCAAGATTGTTAACTGTTACTTACAGCAGATATATTTCCACATCACTATAACTTGCTTCTCCTTTCTAAAAAATTTGGGTTCAGAGTGATCCATGTGGCTGCTACAGTGCGTACCTCACTCATTAAGAGAAAATGTTCTTTAGTTACCAGAAGAAAAAACGAAAATGAAATATCAGTGTAAAAGCCTGGTCCATTACACACTGAAACTCTAATTGTTTAAACGTAAGGAGAAAGTGTTATTTCACAATACCATTTGCGTATCAAAAAACCACTCCAGGAATTCCTGATTATACACATGGGACTTGCCAGCACAGCTCAGTTCTTACTACTCAAGGACTGCTCCAAGGCACCTCCCCAGGCAACTTCTTCATTTGATGGGAAGTCATCGACGCACTGCAGGAGAACTGCAAACGCATTTCCTTGCTAGATCTTTGGTCCGTCCATACTTTATGAGAGGGAGTCATGAAGGAAAAGCATGTGATTTCAGTGAGATTATTTTCAAAGCTTCAAAGGAAGAGTGGATTTAAAAAAAATACAACTGCAAATCTGCAAAAATGTGCCTGAATTCATAGCCTTTTCATAGAGTCATAGAATGCTTGGGGATGGAAGGGACCTTAAAGGCCATCTAGTCCATCCTCCCTGCAATGGGCAGGGACATCTACAACTAGATCAGGCTGCTCAGAGCCCCATCCAGCCTGGCCTTGAATGTTTCCAAGGATGGGGCATCTACCACCTCTCTGGGCAACCTGTTCCAGTGTTTCACTACCCTCATGGTAAAAAATTTCTTCCTTATATCTAGTCTGAAATTTTCCATTACCCTTTTCGAAACCAGTTTCGAAACCTCAAGTTTCCAACTCCAAACTGATCAGGTACGTCATAAGTTTACAAACCTAGTGATGCAATAGGCCATCATTGCTTAAGGTTTTATAATTCAAAGACTTCTTTATCTACTGGGGGTGGGAGGAAAGCATGCCTTACTATGAAATAACCCACCATACTTCTGACGTGAATCTTTATAGCCATTATTATCTAATCACATATCAGCAACTCAACGGTGACAAATGATGCTCCCTTCATATACATATTGAACAAGCAATCAAACCTTTACTACTTTGATTTGGGTAACTATGGTATTCCCAATTACATCCCAAAGCCAAAAGAGATCAACATGAACTTCATGAGAAACAGATAAGCAAGAAAGCCATGTGTCTGAAGCTGTATGTAGTAGCATGTTTTAAAAGATTTAAATAGCTCCCTGTGAAAACAGGGATTTGGTGACTCAGGAACTCTGATTCACCCACGTCCTCCCAGTTCTCTCCACGACTATAAGAAAGTAAACTATGACATTTCTGTACACTGTATGCCTCCCAACAGGTTTATTTAACTGCTCCAACAGGTATACTGATGGGAAGGACGGAGACTACACCCACCTGCTCAGCAAGGTCAGGAGAAAGCTGCAGCTCTGCTTTGCCATAAGATAAGGAACACAACACAGGAAGGTGCTTTGTGTCCACACTACTCCCTGCAAGAACACTAGGCCTTTGCAATGACCTTGCTCTACATTAGTGTCTCTACCATCCCTTAATAAAACCACTGCAGTAAACTTCTTTTAGAGGGTTTCCAGTATTTGGTTTAGGTAATTCATACGAACACTAAGAATGACTTAAGTTGCAACAGCAAATACTAATGACTAATAATGAAAGATAGGAACTTTTTTCAGAAATACTACAGGATTTCTGCTTCACAATTTTAACCACTTCCTATCAGTTGAAGGTTGGAAGGATGTTTTGGTGTCATCAAGTGATTACACCATAAGGTTATCTGCAATTTCTTCAAAGGTAGAAGTATCAGAGACTGTCAGAAAGATGACAATGTACTAGAAGACCCTGACAAAGGGTTTTCCACCATTTCTCTCCTTGAAGGAAAGGAATAAAGAGGGGCAAAATGAGAATGATACAACGTTAGTTCAAACAAACTAGTATGTCTTAACTTGAAGAGACAGCAGCACACTTCTGCTCACAAATTTTAGTCACAATTTCTTGCTTTCTCAAGTGTATCTTATACTTCAGCAGGTATCAGTAATTAAAAAAAAAATATATGTAATGGTATAGTTCTACAGTTAAATTAAGCCAATCTAAGACTGTATTGTCACCAAATAGGATGGGCCCATATTAAACATAGTTGTGCCAGAAAGTACCTATACTAGCAAGCACGTCCAACTCCGGGCAAAGTTTTTTGGAATAGCTAAGGCAATGTAAAAGCTCCCTGCTGCCTCAGGGGAGGTCTCACTCCCCACCGCCTTCCTCTAGCTGTGCTTCTGGCAGTGAAGTTTCCTCTTCCTCCTCCCCATAAGCGTTAGTAGGTTTCACAGCCCTTGCAACGCTGACTCAGCTCACTAACCTAGCAGAAAACCATCCAGTCTCTTCTGCCAGGGCAGCTAGCTCATTGAAGGATCCAATAATACAAGTCACGGTCACCAGAAAAACCCGCGGCAGAAGCAGCCAAGCTGGCAGCAGAGACAGGAGCAAAGGAGGGAAGAACAAGAACTCCGACTTCTGCCAGGGGTAAGCCATTCAAACCTTCTTCTCCAACTTCCTCCACATCCCAGAACCACACGATTGCTAAAGCTGACGCAAAGAGGAGGCATGAACACACAGCCAGAGACCAGAGGAAGAGCAGGACGACTTCCCTCCGCAGCCAGAGCTCACCCAGCCTGTGCCAACCACAGAGCCACAGGCGCTCCAAACACAGGCTCAGCACAGGACAGGAGGGGCACAGCAGTGACACATCACATCAAGTCACAGAGCTGTTTGCCTCTCCATCAGCTAGCAGGGTGATACCAGGCACGGAAAGTGGGCCTATGTGCACAGACCAGCCACGCATCCAACAGCGAGGCAGCATTATGTCGAGTAGATACAATGGTGCAAAGTATATATTTAGAACGGATAAAAGCATCGGGAAAGATGAAGGGGAAAGCGGCCCGACATAAGCAGAAGTAAGCCTACAGCAGTGACAGACAAGCGGTCACTCGAGTGGGGAAAAACAAAAAAGTACATGCCTTGGTCTGACAACAGGAAGTAAGAGCTTGTACACCGAGCCTGGTTAGCACTGGCACCCCAACAGCGGGCAGACCGAGCATGGACGCATGCAGCAGACGCAGGCGGGAGACACGGGGAGCTGAAGCGTTAAGCGCAGCTCTGAAGAATCGGAGATGGACCACCGGGGAGTTCCCGCTCCTGAGCCTGGGCAGGCATTGCTTCGGCTGCTGAGCGTTTCCCTTCGCGCCCCCGCATCTGCCCAAGGGCGGGCAACCCCCGCAGCGTTCGCTGCAGACTGGGCCGCCTCCACACGAGCCCCAGGCCCCGCGCGTTGCCCACCCGGCCGCGCACCACGCGGGCTGGCCCCTTTCCTCGCACCTCCCGCCTCCTCCTCCTCCCCAGAGCCCCCCCCAGCCCAGCCCCTCGGCCCACAGAGCCCCACGACAGCCCCTTCCTCGCATGGGGCCCCGACCTCCCTACGCAGCCCCTCACGGCCACCCGCTCCGCACACGCTGCCCTGCCACCCCGCGTCCCCCGGTCCCTGCCCCTCGCCTGTCCCGCGCAACCACCTCCCCACAACAGCCCCGGCCCCGGCCTCCGCTCTCCTCAGAGCCGGCTGCCCACAGCTCGCCGCCACCTACCACCCTCCGGGGCCCTCGCAGCCCGGCCCGCACCAGCAGCCCCTTCCCCACCCGGCTGCGCGGCCTGTCACCCCGCAGACACCCGGCCCCGCTTCCTGCCCCCCTGCGCGGCCCCCAGCACCCTGCCGCTCCACCGCGGCCTGTCCCCCCGCACGACCCCGGCCCGGCCCCTTCCCGGCGGCACCTGAAGCGCGGCGAGTCCTTCAGGCACTCCTCGAAGTCCACGGTCACCTTCATCCTCCCCTGCCGCGGGGCGCGCCGCTGCCTCCACTGCTGCCGCTGCTGCTGCTGCTGGTGGCGGGGCGAGCCCGAGGGGAGGCGAGCCGAGGCCGGAGGCCGGCCGCCGGGCGGGGCTAGGCGGGGGCGGCTCTCATGGAGCGGCGGCGGGGCGACTGCTGCGGGGACGCCGCGACGAGCAACGCCTCTGCCCGCCTCCCGCTCCCAATCGCGACTGACGGCCCGGCCAGCCAATAGGCGGCAGCCAGCAGCAGAAACAGCCAATAAGATGCCAGCGTAGGCGGGGCTTCCCCTAAATCGGCGTAGGGCGGGGAAAGGGCAGCCAGTCCATCCACGGCGCCGGCTGAGGGTGCGGCGGCAGGAGCAGGGGAGCGCTCTGACCAATCACAAGGCGAGGAGGGAGGGCATAACAATAAGTGAGCCACTCAGAGGAGGCAGCCAACCGCCGGGCGCCGTAGGGATTACTTCCTCATCGAGCGTCCCAAAGAGTGACAGCCTGGCAAGCCAACGGGAAAACCGCCTTTGGCTTCCCACCAATTGGCAAGCTCCATTGCCACGGCTACCCGGAAGACCAATCCCAGCGCTCATAAACGCTGAGGGGGCCGCTCCAGCGCTGCGATTGGCTGGTCCGCCCGTCGCTCGCGGCGGATGACGCTGCCGGGGGTGGGGCGCGGCGAGCGGGCTCCGGAGCGGCCGGGCGGGCGCTGCCGGGCGGGTGCTTCCCGGCCGGTCCCCGGTGGATCCCCGGGAACTCTCCGGTTTTTCTTAATTACAGCCCTCGTGAGGGGCTAAGACCCGCGCGGGAAGGCCCGGCCCGGCGCCCACCGGAGCAGAAAGCGCGGCGGTGGCTGCGGCGGGGCCACAGGCGCTCCCGCTGCCCCGGGCAGCCGACGGCGCCGGCTGAGGGTGCGGCGGCAGCCGCCGAGGCCCCGCGGAGGAGTTCCAGCTCCGGGCGCTCTCCGCTCAGAGAGAGGCTCAGAGCTCCCCCGGGCGGAGAAGGGCGGCCGTGCCGGGGAGCCTCCGCCCGAGGAGGCCTTTGGCAGGCGCTTCAGGCGGCAGAAGGGCTGTGTCAGAGCGAGAGGGACCGTGCCGGTCCTCTCCCGCTTTGCAGCGAAGCGCTGCCGAACGCTGTCGGTTTCTGATGCCTTAGGAGGGCTTTGAGAAGCGTGGCGCTGCTCGGCGTTCCCAGGTGCGGCCGTGGCAGGGGCAAAGGCGCGGCAGCCGCCCCGGCTCCCCCTCACGGGCAGTGACAGGGCAGCACAAGTTACCGCTCTCTTCAAGTTAAACCTGGCGAAGAGGAAGCAATGTCACCCCAAGTCGCAGGGACGCCGTGCAGGGAGGATGACGTCAGCTGATGACGTCCACTCTCGGCTCCTCCAGGAGTCTGAGGAGCCGCCGTAGCTGCTCCCAGCGAGCCTGCTCACCCCCTGCAGTCTTCAGGCCCGCGTCCCTCCAGCGCCCCGTCACCGGCACCAAGCTTCACCCCTGTTTCTTTATCCCTTTCCCTTATCCCACCCGTTCGCTCTCCCCCGACTGCCCTGTGGTCTCGCAAGGAGACGCAGTCGGCACGGGGGATGGAGGGGAACACAAGACTTCTTTCCTTCCCAAGAAGCTGAATGCCTGCTGTACCCTTACTGCCCCGCCCCGGGTTAAAGTCCCCCTCCGCAGAAGCAAGGGGAAGCTTTTTGGTTCAGTCAGTTGTGGTTTAGGGTTTTGGGGTTGTTTTTTTTTTTTTAAGACTGGTGAAATGTCAGATCCAAACTACGAGTCACGCAGATATGACGATGGTTTATTTTTGTGAGCTGTCGCTCACCAAAACTAACCAAACTACCGTTAGTTTGGTTCAGAAGTCAAGTGCATCCATCACACCCGCATAGAAAAAGCAGCAAGTTAAGAAATTTTTGTATCACTTCGCCTGCATTTATGTTGTGAAATCCACTTTTCAGTTGGAAGTGTGCAATTGAAAAGAGAGCCCAGCTCTTTTTTCTGGAATACAGTTTTACTTCCTAAGGAGCAGTTGGTGTTAGTCATTTCCCATTACTCAAGGCTAGTGAGCGATTACTCAATGCTGACCATGAAGAGACAGACCAGTCTTGCTTTAATCCGACAACACACACAGAAAATTACCTTGAAAAATGCAACCTTTTCTGTGGTGCTGCTATCTTAAATTCATGATTCGGGTTCCCACATCTACCTTCGTGTCCAGGTAGCCAAGCAACCACAAAATCTGGAAGCATGTACAAACGGGTGTCTATCAAAGTTACACTAAGGAGTACTTCCTCGTTTGCAGTGACGAGGAAATTGCAATATTGGTTTAAGTATTCATCTACAAACACACCTGCAAACTTTACAGTAGCTGCCAGTTTCTTCTAAAAAGCTCCAAGAAGGCAAACCAATACATCTACTATTAGTGCCATAATGCAGTAATGAAAACAATGGTTTTATTTACGTTGTGACACTTAACACTGGTTTAAAACAGAATAATTACATTTGTGAGGTGGTATCATCATAAACACCACAAAAAGCATGTTACAGAAACAAAGAGTTCTGGTAAGATACACAAGTTTAACACGAGAGAGCGAGCTGTGGAAAAAATACTTGCAGTTTCCATGAACTGTGTACAACTCAGTGAGAAAGAAACTTTAAGGACAGAAAAAAAAAACCTTTAAAGATGGCGTTAAGGCTCTTATTTGCAAGTGATCTTCCTATTGGAAGCATATTGAAAATATTTTCTCTAAACAGGATGCAGCTTGAGGATTTAAACCTGTGCAAGAAGCTTCACAATTATGATGCTGTGGAGCTCGATGTCCACGTTAGTAAGGGCTGCGTGTCTTTTGTTTCCTCTTTACACCACTCTCTACTGCACGAATGAGCCTTTATCATGTGCACCCCAAGATTAAGATGTGCGTGCAAGCTAAGTCCCCATCAAATGTAAAAAGAGGAAAGGCATTTCTTCTCTTGTCCCCATTCAGCAGGGACCTATGATTGATATTTCCAGAATAGAAACAAACCAGACATCCCTTTTTAAAAAAAGCTATATAGAGTATCCGTAAGTTACTGGAAAGCAAACTTGCCTATTTTAGCTTTTAAAATGCATGAAGGTGTAAGCCTGGATAAAATCAAGTAAACCAGCCTTTCAGTTAAAAGCAGTGTCAGGTACATCGGGTTGCACTCCAGGGGAGTGAGGTGAAGGAGCACGAACAGAATTTTTGCTAGCACTGAAGAGAATTAAGAGAAGAACAAAGACTTTAATAAAATCCATAACTGAAACCAGTACAAGTTCCAAAATGGCATCTAACTAAAACTTGGGGGCTTGGTGGCACGGAAAAAGGGAGATCACCCAGACAGCTCAAACTCATCTGACCGATGAAGAGACCTACTATACATTCTGAGGTTCATTTAAAAGCATCTTCATGCATTTACATATACTGTACCTCCCTCAAAGCTTCATACCCATGTCATCCAGGATTTTGGAAGCCATTACAGGAAAGGTCTTCACTGGAAGTTAGCAAAGTTTTTTTTGTTTGTTAAACAGAACGCTTTGTAGGCATTGTAGGTACAAAGTAACCCCACTGAGCACCAAAATGAAAACGAGATCTTGGATGCAGAAAGCGTGGGTGGAAGGAGTGCAGGACATTAGCTCAAACAAGAGCTGCTTCTGATGGAGTCCCCATCCCTGGAGGTATTTAAAAGATGTGTAGATGAGGTGCGTAGGGACATGGTTTAGTGGTGGACTTGGCAGTGCTAGGTTAACAGTTGGACTTGATGATCCTAAAGGTCTGTTCCAACCTTAACGATTCTATGATTCTGTGATTGCAGGTACAAAGTACCCACTTGTACTTAACCACAAAGTACAAGTGATCTGTTTTACAGCATCGCAGAAGGCCTCTGTGCTACCCATACACATTGGTCAAGTCTGGACCCATTCATGCTCCAGTCTGGAAGTAATGCACTGTTGCCGAGTGCTGCCACGCTCTCAGTAGGACTTAGCTGCCCTAGCTGGGGCAGCCCAGGCCACCGGCTGGGCAGTTGGAAACACAAGGTCGGTGCGGACATTCCAACAATCTGAACACTGCAAGCTGGTACAGAAAAGGTGCAAACTTAAGTTTTGAAACCTTATTCTTGGGAGCCAAATTTAAAGCTACAGTAAGTGACTTTAGAAGTCATAAGTATCTAAGTGCTTACTCTGTGCCCCTGTTTATTCTATAGAAGTGACCATGTTAGATACAAGAAGAAACAGCATTCTCCATATTGAAAAATTAGCATCACCACACTGAACTGAATCAAGACTTCAACTCTTTCCTGTGAAAAGTTGCTTTTAACCCTGATTCAGGCCCTTAGAAGACTAAATATCCCACAACTGACAACCCTGTTACCTCCTAAGGAGAACAGACAGTTAGGAAAGGCACACTGCAACACCCAATTAGCACAACTCACAGGTATCTTTGGCAATGCATCCATTCTACTGAATTATTCCTGTATAAATCTTTCAAAGGACAGCATCCTTTTGCCTTATTCACTCTCAGTCTCTCTGAGATGTCATGAAAGCTCACACTTGAGAATGCATATAACTGTAAAATAACTTTCATTCCTTTATTCAAACTTCACATATACAGTGGACAAAAAGACATTTTAAAATAGATCCATATAATTATATGGATTTTTGCAACATATCAAATTCAGATCAAAGTTAAGATATACACTGTATTCCATAACCAAGCTAAAGCTTAAGTGTATACTTCATTTGTGTAATAAAACCCAGGAACTACTCTGAATAATGGAACATTCACCAGTCAGATTCCACCGAGTGGGAAGTTGTTGACAGCAATTTGGAGGTTCAGAATCCCTCTTTACAGGGGCTATACAACCACACTGTAAACAAGTATTTGAATTAGGCAGTTTCCCTTCTATTCTTCCAAACAGCCTTCATTTTACGAAAAGGAGCTGCTGTAAGTTGCAATGGATACAGGAAGATTTAGACCAGTGGTTTTCAGTATGCAGGCTACCAACCCCAAATGAGTAGGAGACCATCAGCAGTTATCTTTATATAAAGAACAGCCAGAGCCTAAACTCAGCTCATCTTCACAGTCCTGATGTGGATTTGCTCACGGTTGGGTGTTTTTCCTCAGGCGCTAGTAGCACAAGCACTCTTCATGCAACTGGAAAGGACCAAAGATTTGAAACAAGAGCCAGAAGAGTGACAGTGGATGTGGTTTTAAGAGAAAAGTTGGAGGGAACTTCCATGTTCTCACAATAAGCCAAAGAGCTCCACAAAACATCCAGTCCCGATGGAAGAGATAATGACAGTTAAATGCAAAGTTCAAGTTAGCACATTTCCAGTGTAAAAACATGCCCTCCACCAGACATTAGTACTGCCCTAGTCAGAAGCTAACAACTGACTCCAAACACCACTCTTAATACAGCTCTTCTTGTAAAGACTGGGAAAGTACAGGTAATAACATACTGAAATCTAGATTAACAGGTCAACATTTTACAAAAAAAGTTGTAAGACTTAAATAATCCCTTTTTAAACTGCTTAACACATCTGATAAATAGCTTGCATGTCAATCTGATATATGCTGTACCGTTTGGCTCTTGAATCCCAAACCTTTCCGTTAGAGATACCACACCTAGAACACTGTCAAATAAATAGTGAAAAAACAAAAGATACCGTCTGTTTCGAAGCATGAAGAGTAACAGTACATTATGCAAGATAATCAGCGTTATACATAGAGGGAATGCCATTCTGGTTGAACAGATTATGAAGCAGTATTCTCCATGAAATACTAGGCACAAGAATAAATCAATTAGACAGGTTTTTCTGCCTAATGGACAAGTCTAAAATTAACATTCTTGGCAATACAACATTGTAACTGATATGCTTCTCAATATTTAAGAGCCTTAATTGCAAAAAATCATGAAGCGATGTTTATATTTGTGTCTTTGACAAGCAGTTACAGTTCTGGACAGATTTCTTCTATGCTGTGTGCTCTACTTTCCAGCTGGTCACGAGTAGCATGTGCTGCATAAGAAAGATTACAAAAAACAGATAATTCTTCACACTCGTTGAATATTTCCAAAACACACACAAAAATCCTCCTGAAATCATCTTTGCTTCTCCAAAAGTAATGTTTGCCAACCCACTTTAGCAACCTACAAGCTTTCAGTTTTAGAGTGCAGAAACTTCCAAAACAGTTATTTCACCCTGATGTTCTGAAGAAGTGGCTAACACCCTTGTGCAGCATACCGAGCACTGAATGCTCACCACCCCTGGAACTGGGAGGATTTAACCCAGGAGTTGAGAGAGAGATCAATTTGCAGAACTAACACATGAGGTTCCTGAAACACAAGCAAGCATAGTACTTTTCAGGTCAAATTTCAATTCCACATAAGACATGTTAAAACAAAACAAGCTTATAAATGAAGGAGCATAGTCTGTTGTGTTTTTCAGGAAGTCGTTAAACTGATGGTTTTGAGCCAAAGAACAGCAATAAATCAGAGAAAGCTCCTTCTCATTAGTACTTTTCATATGAAAAAGCTCACTATATATATATGAATGTGTGTGTATATATATGAATGTGTGTGTATATATATATATATATATGCACACCTGAAAATTCAGTGGCATAAAGCAAAGATCAGAGAAAACCACATCCAGATGATAATCTTCTTTAAAAAAAGGCCAGTTAGGCTTCAGCACAAGTTAGACTTGGTAACAAGTGCAGTTTAACAAGTGAAAAGCATAGCTAACAAGCAGAACCAATTTGTGTATGCTCCCAGCCTTCTCACTTCAGTCATCTCTAGGATGATGCTCACTGTGGTTAAGAAAACACCATGTATTCTGTATCTACCAAAGGCCAAAGAGCATACCCAGTCAGCTGACAGCTCAGCTCATCAGCAGTCTCTGAGCAGGGTTATCATAGCAATGAATGCTAAATGAACCATAGGGAGAGAACTGCTTGTCGATTGAACTGCTATAGATCACACCCTTGTATGTGATACTTTTGTGTAGCAGAAGACAGGTCTGCATTGAAATCATCACGCTTAAATCTACCTACATCAGGAATCTTTCCTTCAGTGATTTCAAAGAGAATTTTTAAAGGAAAAGTGTTTGTGGAGAGGAACAAAGGTCACTACTTTGCTGGCGAAGTCTATTTACGTCACTCATGGAGTCATAAATAGGGAGTAGCCAGAGAAATTCCAGAGAAGCTGAAATGCTGAAGCAAGCAATCCTAATGCAGTCTATTACAACTTGAACTTTCTTTTCAAAAGCTTGGCCGCTAGAATCCACATGCATGGGATAAGTCACAGCTACTTGAGGCAAGAAAGGAATGACCCATCCACTTAAAACACTTGGTAGCCCACAATGAAGACAGGGGCAAAAATATACAAACAGTTCTCACCATCACTGACTGGACTGGCCATCTTCATTTCAATCGGCAAGAAATCTCAGTCTGTAACCAAGAAGCGCAACTCATATTAGCAGACCTGGTGGTATCTGACAGAAGCCTTCTTAAAAACCTGTCCTAAGTCTTTAGCTCCTTCTTCAAAAGCAGTGTGTAGAGATTAGAAGAGTACTGTTAGTTTTACTCAAATACAAAACAGACAGCATTAGAGGGTAGAAAGGAGCATCGGATAAGAGAAGCACAGAACCTTTAAGGGATCTTCATGGACAAAAAAAATTCCAAGTGAGAAGAGGGTCTCAAATTGCCTGAAAAACAACCCAGGAGCCAGTGCAGCCCTAGAGTGACAGCAGACCACTAAGAAATGCCTCTTACGTCACATCTTTACCTGGAATGATCACCAGTACTACAGAAGTCATGTTATTACACTGGAATAAAAAGACTGCATGCCAGCTCTCACTTACATAGACAGACAGTCTCAGACATAATAGGTGAGCGGTAGCCACATCACCAGATGATCTCCGTAACTTCAGAGGGACTGAAGTCAAATGGAAGAAGTTATCAAAATGTAGCTACAATACAACATGCAGAAAAGGACAGACATTTCCTTTGCAGTTAAAAGCAAGCGTCAGAGCTGTTAGTCAGTTTAACAGAGTGAAGCCAAAATAAGCCATCACAAAAATCAGCTCCTGCATCACCCAGTACACTGAGTAAAGAAAACCCTCCTTTTCTACTCTATAAGAAAGCACTTTAAAATACAACAATTTGAAGTCGAAGAGCTCTTCAAAAGCTATCCAGAGGAATAATCTTTCCACGCACTTACAGTCCTAACAGGGAAATCTCAGGAACAAGAATATTAGTAGCATTTTGATCCACTTCCATGAAGGAAACAACCAAATTGAAATACTGTTTTAAATACCCAATTGCTTTATATGACCAAAAGCATGGCATGACCAAGAGCACAGACTAGCAAAAAACCCCTAGTAGGGAGTGTTAAAACCACCTATCTGAGATATGTTCTGCAGCTCCAATATCTGTTTAATTAACATTTATGAATAAGGAGATTCTTTTGTGCCCTCAGAATACAGATGAGAGAGTGATAGAGATGTCATCTCAAAAAAGTTACTTCAGTAAAACTTTGACATTACTTTAACACAGCTATGTTGCTAAACACTTATCATCTCAATGTAGGAATATCTTAAAACACGGGCAGTGGCAGAAGACAGAGAGGTTTATTAACAGTTTTGTCCATATTCCATCATCCTTTGACCAACCCTGCCACAAAGAATCACACGTGATCAGTTCGAGGGCATTCAATTCACCAGCTGCTACAAAAGTGAGACCAGTGCTTAACCTCAGAAGAGCTGATCAAGTACAGAGACCAAAAGCTATGACAGTTGATGCAGAGATTAGGAGAGAATGAAACATCAAGGTTTGTTAAGCAGAATGATACAAAACAAAAATGAAGAATTGAGAACTACATCAAGTTAATGGAAAGTATTTCTATATGCTGTGGTGTGGAGGTGAACCGGTTAGTTAATGGGTTGATAAACTGGCAAACAGTTACATTTATGTAATCTATTGGCCATGAGCAGTCTAAAATTGATAATTACCAGTTGTGGCTCTGAAGCTGGTTATGAGGCAAGGTGGAATGGACTTCAACAATAGAGATGGAAAAATGCTGCAAAGGTGTGCCTTCTTTCCACTGGAGAATGCAGCTGGGGAGCGGAGTTGCCTCTGTTTTACAGCAGAGTGCAGAGAGATGGCAGCTTCAAGCCATGAAGAAAGGTCATAATGTTGCCTATTGGAGCCCTCCTTTCCCCTGGAGAGTGAAGTTCTAGTAAATAGCCATTATAAGGCGTATGGTAAGTTACTGGATAAAGTCAGTCCATTAATGGGTCTCAGACACATACCAAATGACCCTTTCGGAGCAATTATGAAGGCATTAGTCCTCCTGTAATAAATAATGGGACTAAAATGTGCAATCCGCAGAACTTAAAAACATGGAACTTCGCAAATCACCTTTTTATTATGTGGAATTTAAACTAATTTTAGAAGAGTTCCTAGTTCACGTGGTTGTGAAAAGCAAATGTGAACCAAGTTAAACCCATGCAGCATCTTCCCAAGTCTGCAGATTGTGCTAACGTCTCATAGCTTTGCCAAGCAACAGATGAATGAGGCTTACAGACTTTATTGCCACTAGTCTCATGAGCAACAGATGTCTTTTTTCTTTCATGCCAAAAAACTTGTTCTAAGTGCCGTTACACACAGAGGTGGGTAGCGAACAGCTGTAATTATTCACCAGAAGGCCACCACAAAAATCAAAGACTTTTATTATACAGTATACCCTTTTCACCCAGAGAGAAGCTTAAAGATGAAAGAGAAGGTGTCAGCCTCTACAGTTTTATGAGCTTTCTATCAAAAGACAGCCCTGAAGCAGGTTCCAGAAACCGCTCCCAGCTAAAAGTCCCAGACTTTCTTTCAGTAGCTGCACTCAAAGCAGAGCTGAGGGTTTTATCCCATACTATAGAACTGAACATTACTGCTTAAGGACAAGTGCATACTGAAGTCCTGACAGCAGTTTTAAATTACAGTTCTTACTTAGGAAGTTAGATACACTCCTCTCACCAGGGAGGAAACATTCATGCTAGTTTCCCATTGCTGGCTACAGGATGGTTTGGGAGCAGAATGGGAACTGAACCACAACATAAGGCCAGGCTCTCCCGTGTGGCCACAGCTTTAAGTGTTCTGTACAAGACAGCTCTTCCTTTAAAAAGGATGCTGGCAACTTCGCTACCAAAAGTCAGTTATTCTGGGGAAACAGTACAAAGCAGAGGTGTTTGCTTTTCTGCTATGTCACCACAAGCAAAAGCCCACACGCTTAATTAGCAATACTGATGGCTTTGGTACCATGCTACAAATCTACCTCTCAAGACAGCATGCAGTATTGCATATTGAGCGTTACATACGTACTGTACCCTTTCTATTCATTCTCATACTTGAGTGTATTAATTTCCCAACAGCTGAAAGGACCACCAGTACTTAAACATGCTTTTTGAGTAATCAGTAGCTCACCATGTTCAGTAGCTTCTGTATTCATTGTTTCTACATCTGCAGCATCATGCATCTCTTCATCATCATCCTCGTCTTCACCATGTAGTTCTTTTGCAATGAGCTGTCTTGCCAGTTTGATGTTTCGTCCTTCATTGTAGTGCATTTTTCTCTTCATTTCAAACTGTTTCTTTTTCTCTGTGGACAAACAAATGCAAATACTCATTTCTTCCCTTTTTTTAAAAAAAAATCAACTTATTTCCTCTTCAGAGAGGAACTAGTTGCTTCCTAGGTCAAATTTATTCCTACCTTGAAAGTCCATTGATTATATGGTCAAGCAATCACTGAATTAAAATTATTTTCTTCAAGCAATCGAGTGTTCTTTTAAATGAGCCTGACTTACAAAAAGGCTAGTAAGTAATGGACTGGAATGGCTGAAGAACTTTTAAAAGAACCTGTCTGCAAGTAAGAGCAAGTCTGAACCAAAAGAAGCATCTAGTAACAGCATACGAAATTCCAAAGTTTCGCAAGCCTTGTTTCTAAGTAAACTTAAGGACAAATTGAGATGTACTGGTGGGATAGAAGACGAACTTTTGCAGATGTTTGACTTGACTCCTGGCTAGCTACCAAAGGCCAGTTATGAGAGATATATTTACCACATGTAGAAGAAAATATTTTCCACTTTCCCCACAGCCTGAAGCCTAACTTTGCTCCATATATTGAACATTAGCAGGTCTAGCAGTAACGCATTATAATTAAATTAAACTTTGCTTATTGGCAGCCCCAACACTGTTTTTTTCTTCCTCTAGAATAGTAAGGTTACACGCTCAAAGTTGGGGCCAGGAAAGATGAGACGCAACAGCTAGATAACACAAGCCTGAAACCTTAGAAGTATCATTGTTTGACTGCTTCCTCAAAATGTTCTAGCCCAAGCTAACACAAAACAACATCTCTGTTGAAGATGCATGAGGCAATTTGCTTAGGAATAAATTGTAGATTTCCTGCTGGATCCATCTACCAGTTGCTTTGAAAACAACAGAAATATCATCTGTATGCCTGCAAGCAATTAGTAGCATCTTAATTGCAGCGGTACTCATTGAATTGTTAACTCTACCTGAAATATGTTCAGATTAAGAAGTACTCCCTCACTCCAAACCCAGAAGAGTATCTTACTTGAGAAGTCTAGGTTTAAGAGGAATTCCCACACCTTAAGCTTGTATACAAGGGGGGAACCAGTAACAGCGAATTCCTGTTTATATGTAGATCCCAAACCAAACAGTCCCGATTACAAACAAACAGCATATTTGTTCAATCTTTTACTCACCCTTCGAAGAGTATTTATCTCCATTTTCAAATGATAACATTTTTCTGTTGGACAGTACTTCTTCTTCCCAACTATTTCTTACTGAAAATCTGAAACTATTTGCAGGAAAAAAAAACAAAACAAAGAAAACAACTTATGCCTACCTCGTTCTTCAGGTGTTAATTCTTCATCCTCTTCCTCCTCCTCACTGCTTTCTTCTTGCTTTGCTATAATCTTGGGTCCTTTACCTTCAGCTGCAGCTGCCAGTCTACATAAAACATGCAATACAAAATGCTGAAGCAGCAAGTTTTTGCTACTTGAAATACATGACATTTGAGAACACTCATACAAACTGCTTTTTTCATTATTTTTGCCATATTTATGTGTACTAACAACTTGCAAGAGGTTTGAAGTACCAATGGCACTACCAAACACCGAAAAGTACTTAATTTGACAATAGCAGAAGTTTGACTGCTAGAGAAACCAGCAACACCTTTCCATAAAGAAAAACTACTCCAGGAAAGAGAAAATTATCTTAACATTTAGTCAATTTTCCATGACAATACTTACTTTTTACTCAACACATCTGCTTTTAAGGGCTCATTAGATTCTGAATCACTCACTGCATCCTCATCATCTTCTCCTACCATGCTTGGAAGGCAAACAAAGAAGGTAGCCTTTATCAATAATTTGCTGCTTAAAATTTGCTTGATAAAACAGTCAAAACCTTACAAAATTCAATTAAAAGACACCTTTAATACTTTAAAAACTTTCCAACTCTAATTTAAACATTGATATGAATGACAACTGTATATTCTAGTACACAGATGCTAACTGAAAAACAATAAAATCAATGCAAGTCAGACTTATTTATTCCATTCAAAGCCTAAAGCCTGTTAAGACATAGGCCTTCTAAAAATTCACTTTGTCCTTTTTCACAGTTCTCCTCGATAGCTATAAGCATTTATTTAGAAGCTTTGTAAATCTGAATAGGTTGCATATATCCAGTAGGCCTGCACAGTCTGTCAGGCAATCAGCTGTAGTAAATACTACAACATCTACAAAGTCAATTTTGCTGTAAAACTACTATGTCACCTAGCATCATTTTGGACAGCAGTTTAGCAAGCCTACCTGTGATAAGGAGTACTTGGCTCATCTATTTTCATCAAGCCATAATCTTTGCCTGCTGGGTGGTACGTAGCTATGATGTTCATTTCATCCCATTTCTGGGATTTTTTACTGAAATAAGAAAACAAGGTTAAATTTTCTTATTTTCTAAAAACAATTAGTTCTGTTTGGCCACAGAAAAAGAACGTTTAGAACTTCTTTTGACCTCTACTACATACTATGCACAAAGAACATTGTTATGACACACAGGCATGTTCAAAGTACAGCTACTAAACACTGTTCTATACATACTTTAGTTAAGTCATGACAAATTATCAATGCAACTTAACTTCCCTAGCAATTCACAATAGCTAAATAAACTCAATTATCTATAAATGTATTCTTATTCATATACATACATATATTTTCTCAAGAGACTACCAGTCTTGTTCAATCACTGTCCCATTAACTGTTTGCTCTTGTTACAAGTTACTGTAAAATCATTCTTCCTCTTATTGCAACCCACAACACTTCAACAAAACCAAATAACTTCCACCTCACCTCTGCTCAGTGAGCTGCTGTGATTATTAGCGAAACTGTTGCATAAACAATACCAACCAACAAATAACTTCCCGCAGTAAAATAAATAGCACTGAACAAGCCGGTTATTAATACTGCTTTTGTCATCCTAAAGTGAATCACAAAACAGAACTGATTCACTGCTGTAATTAAGCCAAGGGAGCTTCACATTTTACACAGACAGACAGCAGTGATATTACATTATTTAGCATTTCCTCAGTTAATCAGAGAATGTACCACTTTATCTGTATTTGCAGAAACAGAAGTCCACCCAGGACTATATAAGCTATAAGGAAAGCAATAGCCTTGTGGCCAGACGAAGAGTCACCCTTCCACTGATCTAAAAGCCACAGAAACGTTTAATCAACAGAACCTACCAGGTTCCACATTTTCTCCAAAAAGGTTATTGCAAGCTTCATACAAGGTGGTCTTTCCCTTAGACTAAACCAAGAAATTTAGCTTTAGAATCGTAAAATAATTCCACTATTTAATATTACCTTATGCATTAGCATACTCCTGAAGTGCTGCCAATTATTATTTAAGGAAGCAAATGTTACAGGGCTTTGTTGGTTTTTGTTTTGTTTTGGGGGGGAGTAGTTGGCTAGAAGACTTTAACTTACCTACTCTTACTTAAACACAGACTGTTCCAGTAACAAATTACCCGATTTGAAAAATATATTCAGCCTCAATAATACAACTGCTCTTGAGCAGAATGCTAACTGTAAAACAAAACTGATAAAGAAAAATTCCAAGCACAAGCTAAATTTTACATTTATGAAGAGCACCGCATAATACAATGGCTAAAAACTAAAGGCATAAAAAAAACAGACGCAGCAGTTAATGCTGAATCCTACATGGCACGGACCTACACACCAGAAATGAATACAAATCAAGTGAGCTTAATCCCCTTAGCATATAGTAACCAATGCCAAACACTCATGTTTGAGGTTCCAGATCTATTTAATCATTTTGTTCTAACTGCAACACAAGAATTGCTACCTAAGCGGACAACACGTGAGCCAGATTGCCTGCTCTGGCAGGGTGGGGAGTCATGAGCTTCATGATGACAAAGCAAGAGCTTTAGTCTAGGAATGCCAGTTATTCCGACCTATCTATTTAGGAGTCGAAAAATCACCAGTTAAACATCAGCTAAACACCTGCTTAAAGTTCATCTATGACTAACATAAGATGATCATACGGTTACATAGCAAGCACATGAGAATTTTTACTAGCCATAGCAGCCCAACAGTGGTACGCAGCCCCTACAAAGAGACAGAGCTTAGCTGAAGAGAAAATATGACAGATGGGAGAAACTCCCATCACACGGACACATTTGTGTTCACCGCACTTGCCCAGAGCACATCAACGTTTATTGCCTGGGCTCACAACTCAATACCTAAGAATAATATTGGCAACCTTAGCAGAATCTCTTTGGCATACACTGCTGTCGAAATCAGACAGCCTACAGCTAGCAATTCAGTAACTTACAAATAGAAGACTGAGGAAGATTTTAGTGGTTTAGTTTTTCACACTCATTTCTTTAAACTTAGATTCCAACATTAAACGCCTTGGCTATGGAACACCTCCCAAAGCACAATTTAAAATTTAGCTACAAAAAACTATCATTAGTGGCAAAGAGACAAATGTGTCATTTTACCCCTCCACATAAAAAGCCATCACAGGAGGGTGACTAAGTGCTCTAAAAACACACGCCTCCCTTGATTGTCTCCAGTTTAGCATGCTTAGGCATGCCTGAGCAGTAGGACCATCACGGGAAAATGTTTTCTGACACCCCTTCGGATACAGAAACATGAAATGTAATCTTCCTTAGGAAAATCAGATTTGGAAAAATCTCAGAAGTGCTCATTTGTATTCTCTCACATCTTTAAATATATATAATCATTTATTTTGAGACCACACCGTGACAGGCGAGAAGGTTCTGCGGCAATATTACTGAAAAGAACACCTCTCACCCCTCACTTGTTCCTACCATCGCAGACTCGACTCTTCCCTGTTCCAACACAGCTGTTTACACACACACACACACACACACTCACACTCTCTCTCTCTCTCTCTCATTTACTTACTTACTTTGAAAAATGCCAGATCAGATCCTTCACAAGCTCTTACAGGAGCCTTAAGACAAAAAAATACCGTATACCAGGAATGCCAAGAACGTATCTACCATTAAACCATGATCTCAGCTCTTAGGATGCAGCACCAGTGGTGTCCCAATTTCACAAGATTCCCTCTTGCATCATGTTTTCATTAAGGAAGTTTTCCAAAGAATTTTATCATTACTAACAACAGTGCAAGGTCAATAATGATGCAAATACAGGAGAGCTCTACTGAACATGGTGCTTTAAAAGATGACAGTTGACACAACGAGCTCTTTCATCTGCAGCTATTTTTAAAGGTTATTCAGATCTGAATTTCAATATTAGAAATAAGCAGAGAGGCTGCTGATAGAGGTGCACGAAGAAAACTGATACCTTAATTTCTAAACTAATTTTTAATCTTCAATGAAAATCATGCTGTACTGCTTACCATTCTGTTAAGTACAAAATTATTTTTCTGAAGTCAGAAATAACACTTATTTAAATGAACTGTTGACAACCAAAAATAATACCTGCACACGGACCAGCTTTAAATACCATATACTGATCTTTCCAGGAAATCTTCCAATGCAGCCTGCCAGGTTTAGCCAAGATCCTTTATCTTGCAAGGCAATTTCAGAATTAATCTAATTGACCTTATTGATTCACACTGGTACACAGGAATAGAAGCTGGACTCCTGCCCACTTAACTGCTTTGCAAGAAATTACTGTGTACTATAAGCAATACACCATACAGTCAGGTCATCAGTTTGTACTCTAATTTCTAATTGTTCTTCAAGATGGCACAAAAGAGACTACAGAAAATGAAATAAAGCCTACCAACAGCCAGTTTTACTTTATGTCTGGTGTGGTAGTAAACACCTTGTGCTACATCATATTAAAATTAAAAGCCAGGAAAAAAAATTGCAACATTTGTGTAGCATATGTGTTACATTCACATCCTTCAAAAACACCGTCTCATTCCTTCAGTTGCAATAAATTCTCCCTGGAAAGCAGGAGCAGCTAACACAGGCAACACAGCAAACTAAAACCTTTTTGTTCTTACCTTGCTGACTTTAGACCATATTCGTGGCTTAACTAGGCAAAGCGGAAAGGAATACTACCATAATTAAAAAAAAAATAATTGCACGTCCGTTTTATTTTATCATTATTTCTCTCCTTGCAAGAGCGAGATCCCAAATGAAGAAAACTGTCAAAAGCAATTTTAGAAACATAGAGTTCAGGTCAAATCCTGGTCATCACAAGGTGACGGAGTCTCAGAGCAACGTTAGGCAGCGCATACTGGGTGCTAACATCAGGAAAGTGCAAGAATTCTTACTGGTCAAGGGCAGCTGCTGGCTGGCTGAAGACCACTTCTTGCATATTTGGACTAACTCCGCATGTTACCGTTAGAGCAAGATTTTCTTGTCATTCAAAATACAAACCACACGGCCAATGCATATTCTCAAGCGTGAGATCTTTATAGATGAATCTTGCGCAACCAAGAATACAACTTGCTTGTGCTTCAGCCCAGGGAAGGTCCTCTCCCCAGGGACACGCTTCTGGTTACAGAGAAACACGCGCCCTTTGAGAAGGCCGAGAATGAATCTCCCATGGCAAAGCGTATTTCCCAAACTGCAAACCGTCCCCGTAGCAACTGCAAACCCTTTCTGTTTGTCTTTCTGAGCGCGCATTTAACGACAATAGTGCTTCTGCTGGCATTTCCTAAACAGCAAAGAATCGCATCAGCTCTTTCGGCTCCACACCGCTCTCCCGGCGACAGCCACCGCCGCAGCTCCCCCGCTCCCCGCACGCCGGCCGCCCTCACCTTCTCCACCCCGGGGCACAGCCCCGCCATCCCCGTCCCCACCACGGCCCCCGCTCCAGGCGGCGCTCCCGCCTCGGCGGGCTGCCTCCGCACGGCCTCCCCGCGGCCTGACCACGGCGGGCGGGGGGAACGGCGCCCCGGGCCGCCACAGCACGGGAGCACGCGGGAGCGACCCGCGGGCCGGCCTGCCCGCTCAGCGCCACCCCCAAACTCGGGGCAGCCCTGGCAGCCCCCGCTGCAGACGCCGCCTGGCAGACCCCGCCCCACGGACACCCCCGAGGGCGGCCGGATCCAGCGGGGCGGAGGGGAGGCCCGCCGCCGCCTCGCCACCACGGGGACCCGGCGCTCACCCGTGCTCGTCCTCGTCGCGGGCCGGGCTGGCCCGCCGCGCCCCGGGGCCCGCTCCCCCCGCCGATAACTTGCCGCCGCCCTTCTTCAGGATGCCCTTGATGGGCCCGCGCCCCGCCGCACCCGACGTCGAGGCGGCCGGCACCGAGGCCGCCTCCATCGCCGCGCCGCCCGCCCGCTTCCGCCCGCCGCCGCCGCCGCCCCGGCCGGCCCCGCCCCGCCGCGCGTCAGAACCGCCGGCGCGGGGAGAGGGGGCGGGCCCCGCGCCGCCGCCTCAGCCCGCCGCCGCCGCGCCCCCTGGCGGCCGGCGGACCGCCAACCGCGGGGCTGCTCTGCGCCTGCGCGCCCGCGGCCGGCCCTGGCTGGCGCTGGGGGGGCCCGGGGCGGCGGGCGCGCAGGGCTCCCGTCCGGAACGGCCGCTGCTGCCCCCGCCAGGCCTCCCCGAAGTCCCCTCCGTGCTGCGGGGTGCCACTGCGGCGCTTGGCGGGACAACCCAGGGCTGTCCCAGGCCTCCGTGACACGCGGAGGGAGGCAGCGCGGAGGCCAGAGGGCTCGGACATGGAGGCTCTCTGCCGCGGAGTGAAGCGCTCCCGGTTCCTGCAGCGCCCGCAGATCCCGGTTCCCGGCCGGGTCCAGGGGCGGCGGCCGCCCCTCCCGTGGTGGCCGCAGGCCCCCACCCCAGGGGCTCGGTGCCTGCACCGCCACCCCGCCGTGGGCGGGCCGCGCAGCTGCGAGGGGCCGTGGGCTGCCGCGTCGCCATCCGGATGGGGAAGGAAATGGGAACCTGATGAAGCAGGGATGAAATGATCCACCCCAAAAACGTAACGCGCCTGGGAGCCACCGTGCCGCTGTCGGCATCCTGGCGTGGCCAGGATCAGTTTTGTGCCACAGGGACTGTGGCATTAGGATTTAACAGTTCAAAGGGGCCACGGCTTGAAGATGGCAGTTGTTTCTGATCCCCGCAAGGCCTCCCTCCCGTCTCGGCCTCCCTCCCATCTCAGCCTCCTCCGACTGGTAAATGTTAGTGAAATGCTGGCTCCCTGCCCAGCTCCTGTAGCCCTCCCAGGGCAAGACAGCGCTTTGCTGTGCACCCACACCCATCGCGGTCCCACCACAGTAAGGGTAGAGCATTTCCTGCAGATTTACAGTATTCTGTGTCCACGTTGTTGTTTCTTCATGTCAATAAAAGCAGCAGATGGGGGCATCGCCAGCCAAAGCCACGACATGGGTTTGCTGGCATGGCTCAGATGATGGGGGAAGCCCACACATGCAATCCCAGAGAGCTGGAAAGGCCTGCACGCTCCTGGAGCCAACCATTTAACTTCAGACATGGTTGCTCATGTTGCTTTGCATCCCTGCTCTCGCAGTGCCATGGCCTCAGAGGAGGGGCAGACCCTGCACACCGAGCCCCCCCCAGCCTGCTCGAGAAGGTCATGCAGCTGGGAAGGTACAAAAGCCCCGAAGCAGATATTTTGATTTCATTTTTAATGAGTTGCATCAATGCTATTCAAGCAGAGTTGTCACGGTGCCTGGTGAACACCTGCCAGGGCAAATGCAGTGCCAGCGGGCACTCGGCACATACAGAAGCGATCAGCAGGATGTCAGGCAGAGCCTGCCGTCTCTCTGTGTTCGGGAAAAGCCTTGGGAGGAGCGGACAAGGGAGCAGACCCTTCTCTCTCTGGCTGCTTACAGGTACTCTCAGAGCTGACCCCTTGGGAGCGCAGGACCAGCCTCACCTGAGGCAAGTCACGTACAGACACTGGGGAGGGAGCGATGCTGAATTTCTGGACATTTTTAGATTTCCTAGACCTTAAATACAAAGGACCAGATCTGATTTCTAGTGAGGAGGTCTGCTGACGTGGCAGTAACATACACCTACAGGCCTGCACCAGAAAACATGACAGACCCCCAGTCTCAGTTCCCAGGCTGCAAGGACCGACCCCCCCGTGCCTGGGTGTTGCCGCTGGGAAGGCAGTGCCTGCGATGTAGCTCAGACACCGTAGACTCCTAGCAGGCCCAGAAGCATCAAGACAAACATGGGAAACAAACCTGCCTACAACAAAACAAACAAACAACACCGCGACATAAGGCTTTTCCCCGGGACTAATACTTGCACATCACATCTCATACCCTTTCCCATCCACATACTGGAGGACTCGCAGCAACAGCAGAGCTTCATGTCTGCGCTTCTGGGTTTCTTTTCTTCACCCATTGGCTTTGAATCAGTCAGTTACTCTGCAAAAGTCAGAGCAAGATGAAAAAGCGGGGAGAGCAATAGAGGGAATGACAGCAAGGAGTAACTGAGGGCTGGCAAACTACCGTTAGCAAAAGGATTATTACATTTCTCTGTTACATAGAGAAATTCTAATGGATAATAAAGCAAGCAACAAAGTTCATTGCTGGTCTGGTGCTGTGTCACTGCGTGCTGGGAGTTACATCTCAGGAGGGCAGTTAAGTTGATCCGTGGGAATCATTTTCTCGGTGTCGATCTTGTAGGACTGGAGAACGCTCTTCAGGTGCTCCACGGTTTCTGGGTGCATCTCGGGAGCTCTTGATATAATCCAGGCGTAGTCAACATGGAAGAGCCAGAGGATGTTGGTGCAGGAGTAAACCAGTGAGTAGTTTTCATAGTCGGTGGAGATGACCCAGTAAGGGGCAGAAGGCATGACTAGGAGAAAGAGGGGCACCGTGAATGCCGTGGGTAGCCGACTCTGAACTGCTCAGCAGGACTGCAGCCACGGCTCCTAGTGCTGTTCCCACTTTTGCTGCTCCTGAGCCGCATAATTGTGGTCAGTACAAGGAGCTATAATTTATAAAAGCCTATCAGGACTCCTTGTTCTGCCCAGAGGGATTCAAGAAAGGCACAAAGCCCTGACTAGGAAGGACTTGCTGGAAAGTTAACACTATGACCTGAACAGCTCGGCTGGGCCACCAACAGCCAGCCCAGCTCGTACCTGCGTGAGGGTGCTTGCTGGTGGGAAGGAGCTGCCGGGCTGGGAGCTGATACTGGTGATCTGAGGAGCACAAACCACCACCTCCGTCCCCACCACCCCCTGCCCCGGGTGCCCTGTCCCACAGAGCCAGCTGGAGTCCGGGCGGTGGGAATCGGTATGGCTCAGGCCATCCCACTAGCACCAGCCACCCGGGCCAAATTCTGTTCTCCATCAGGCTGCTACACCCAAAGCATCTGCTCTGATGAGAGACAGCCACTCCAGCTTCAAACCACCAGGCAGGCATAAGTGCCCGGGATTTATTTCTGATCCACTTAGGAGTGCCAGGTGCTGTTCTCTGGGGCTCACGACCGGTGAGGACGGTTGGGGTTGCGCACACCGTGGATGATGCCGTACCAGCGCATAATTAAGTCTGGCTGCGCTCATGAGCAATAATTGCAAGTACCTTTGCAAGTACCCCTGCCCCACCCATTTCTCCAAATAACCCGTCTGTGTGAGTGCCATGAAACAGCCAAGGAAAAGGTGTGAGGGAGAAGAATAAAAAGGGAGCCGAGGGGAGACTTCTGCTCACTCTCCAAAGTGTTGCTGCAGACAGAGCAAAGTGCTGTGCAATGTGAATAAAAGGCACTGCACCTCGGCAGGCTCCTGTCGTGTGTTACATTTGCAAGGGAAGAAAAAGCAAACAAAACCATATTATTAATGGTTATTAAAAGGCGCTTGTAAGCAGAGGCAGGTAGCTATAGTGCTGTGTTCAGAAAAACAAGCCTATTCCTGGCCCTTGCAGTGGCTGTGGGGCTGCCTCCCCCACCTCCCACCCTCCCTGTCCCCATCCGTGAAAGGCCCTGGAGGGACAGCAATGCTGCTGCTAATTCTTGCTTTGAGATCAGCTGGTGAAGAGTGCTCCACCAGTGCAGGGCCTGTTGCCATAAATGATGTACAAATATCACCAAACAACCCCCTGCTGGTCACAACGTCTGTCCTAACCCTATGCCATTGCCCTGTCGTGCTGCACTGAAGTCACCAAGGGAGCTTTGCCTCTTGCTTTGCTAATTTTGCACCCCTGATGACATGGCAGTGGTGCCTGCTTCCTGCAGGCGCTGCCCTCCCGCGATGCCTGCACCACAGCACTGCCGAGGCCGGCAGGCACCAGGGAGTCGGTGGAGGCTGCAAGCCTCCCAGCCACACACTTACACCAGTTAAAGCGGACACCCAGCTTGGCCGGCTCCTTTACATCCATGTGCATAATTTCTCCTTCGACTTCGTTGACTTTGCCATTGGAACTAAGGGGAGAATCACAAGGTGAGAAATAAAATCAGGTGAGTTTGAAATCACTTTTTGGCTTCCACTAAATCACCCCTCCTGACGCATCCACTTGCCAAGAGGTGGCTGAGACGCATACCAGGTAACCACAGCATCCCCAGAGGGACAGCTCGCCCCTGGGGATGGGTCCAGCAGCACCTGGGGCACTCCAGGACCTGGGCCAGGCACAGCGGGGCAAATGCTGTCCCCAGTTAAACCACCCCAGCACCCCAGGGTGCCTCTCTCCAAGTGCCCCTGCCAGCGGGGTGCACTTCAGTGCCATGGGGATGGTGACGGAGAAGAGGGAGAGGAAGACCCCTCCGCACGGGATGGGATGATCCCAGAACTGTTCTCGGATGTGCCAGGGAGCAGCTCAACTCCTGCTTATTGTGGAAGGCATGTGTTCACATCTGTTTAATCACCTGCGTTTTTTCCAGGTCATGGCACATTCCTCCACACACAAATTACCTGTCCCTGCTTGGTGAGCCAGGGTTTGTTTTGCTGCTCGTTCAGAGCACTGCCCTGCTGGCAGCAAGCCCTATGACTCGGGCTGCCCATCTTATAATTGCATTTTTCCCTGGATGCCTCAAGACCTGGATGCTGCCTGTGGGACAGGAAAGTTTCACGCTTCCCCATGAAACAGGAACACCCAAGGAGGCAGAAGCTAATGCTGCCAGCAGCAGAGGTCAAGAGGCTGATGCTGGAGCTATGCACAGTGCACACCTGACCCAAAATATTTCCTGACTGAGCTGCTGAAGTGGTGACACCAACGATCAGATTGATCTGCCACAGATGAATGCAGGCGCAAATCAAGGGTCAGCTGTTTGCCAGGCGCTGCCCTAGCAGCGGAGCTGCAGAGCCAGTGCTGCGTGGTCAGCGAGTGGCATGGACGCTGCTCTCTGCTGGACACAAGGGATGTGTTGCTGCGTTGTTGTTATTGTGAGCCAGAACAAAGTCCCCATGCCATGCCAGGAGCGCAGGGGACAGCGCTGCATTCACTGCTCGCTCCCTCTCATTCATTCAGCAGCACCCCATGGCAGCAGGGGCTGGTGATGGAAGCAGATAAATTAATATCTGCATCTGTCCATGCAAAAAGCCAGGAGAGCTCGGGGTAATTGCAAACTATCGAGAGAACAATCGGTGCATTCACTTTGCTCACTGATTTAAATGGGCAGCAATTGCCGATCCCCTTACACAGCAGTTACTACCAGTGCAAGGTAAATGCTCCAGAAAAAGCCTGACAAATATTTGCTTAAGTAAAAACAACCCGTGTGCTTCACCTTCCCTGCCGCTTTTCATCGGGTCCCTTTACTCCGGAGCAGAGAGGAGCACAGGGCACAGGCACCTCTCAGCACGCAGGGGCACAAGGTGGTAGCTGCAGTCCCGTAACCAACCCCGTAACCCGGCCCTGGGACAGGACCCGGGAGATCTGCCTTCTCAGCCATCACTGGGGATCACAAACCAGTTGGGGGGAGACCCAGGCTATTTCACACTGAGGTCACCATGTGCATTTGATCTTTTGTCACTACTCACCTTGGACAACGAGAGGGAGACCTACTTGAGCCCCAGGGAAGCGCAGGCAGAGACCAGAGATCCACATCTCTGCCGTAACCACAGCAAAGCCCGTTATCCCGGCAGAGTTACTGCAATCACAGGGTGCACCCAGCACCCCCAGACCCAGAAACAGGCAATTTGGAGAAAAATGACCACCCAGGACAGCAGGAGAGGTGACAGGAGTGCCACAGATGTGGTGAGGACACAGCCCGAACGCAAACACTTACAGCAACTCCTTGTTGATCACCTTGAACTTCCCATTCTCCTTCAGCGAGTAATTTGCCTGGACGCAGCTTCCTTTCTCAAAAGCTGAGGGCAGCTTCTCTATCTCGTACCATTTCCCCAAATACTGATAAAAGAAAGCCCAGAGAGATACTTTTAGCACAGGAGGGCTGAGGCAGAGCAGCCCGGCTCGTTTGCCAGCACGGTTTCACCTGCTTGGTTTGTTTGAGCACCCACCTCCGCGGCGTGGGAGGCTG
This sequence comes from Nipponia nippon, assembly GCF_047370975.1. NCBI lineage: Eukaryota > Metazoa > Chordata > Aves > Pelecaniformes > Threskiornithidae > Nipponia > Nipponia nippon. Next base: position 15,347,098 of record NW_028262391.1, read on the forward strand.
CGGGGGGTTAGCGGGGCCACAGACCCGCGCTGGCAGCTCTGGCACAAGGTGTCGAGACCAGACCCACCAACCCCCCGCCTGCACCCAGGCAGTTTGCTGTTGCTCCCATGCCCCCTTAGCCTAACTCGCTACCCGCCGCGAGATTTTTAGAAAGCTCTTCACACCTTGTTGATATTGAAGTTTTCTTGGACTGGTGGATCTGGGCATGGTCCCATGTGAAACATCTGGGCTCTCCCAAAGCCGAGGAGGCCGAGCAGGACTGAGAGCCTCACTGCCGTGCTCAGCATGGCTGCGCCGGGATGCAGGCGGGAAATGGACCTGGGGAGGAGGAACATAACTGAGCTGGGGCATCCCTGCAGCAGAACTGTGTGTGAAATAGGGCAAGAAGGACAGAACATCTGCAGCAGGGCACCTTGGGGGCACAGCAAGGAGAAAAGGATCATGAGAAGAGCTCAAAGGCACTGTGTCACATAACTCCCCAGCCCAAAATGGCAAAATGGCCTCAAGCCCTGCCTGTGCTCAGGCTGTGCCCAGCAGCTCTGCGGGAAGCAAGGCAATGCCTGGTGAGAGTACTTGTACCCGTCACCCACACCTGACACTTAGCAAGATGCAGGGGTGATAAATGCCTGAGGACGTGCAGAAGCATCATCATCTGTCCAAAGCTGATGCAAGGGGACATGCAGAGATGTTTGCTATAAAATGCTGGAGCACAAGGAACATGGTCCAGAGCTGGGGCATGGCCGCACTGCAGGGTGAGGAAGTTGGTCAAGCACCAAATAAAACACGAACCGACCCCCAAAAGCATGCTGCGAGGAGGGAAAGGACACACTTTCTTGTAGAGCAGAGGAGGGAGCTGTGCTGCTCACCCCCAGGCAGCCCCTGGAGCCAGGATGCTGCCCACGTGCTTCAGGCTCTGCTTGGGGCAGGTTGGCTCGTACAGACCCTGCAGCACGGGGCTGCTCTGCTTCCCTGGCCAGAAACTCCTCCACAGGAGCAGCGGTAGCATTTTCCCCAAGTTTAAAGGAAAAGCCCAGTCTGTGTCCAGCTGCAGAGCATGGGCCCTGCTGCGGACATAGACACATTTCCCATTTTGAATCTCTTAATTCAGAAACGTACCTTGGCTGACGAGGTGGAGTGATGCTCTGGGGAGGACCAGGGCTGGAAGGAAGAGCTCTGTGGTGAACTCTCTGCCTCGTTGTTTTATAAGCGTGCTGGGATCATCATTATTCAGGACTAGCACAAGCCACTCCCTGGTCCTCGACGTGTTTTGTTTTCTTGGCAGGCCAGTCAGCTGCCTTAGATTGGCAGCTGGTACGAAGCTGGAGATGGGCTGCAACTTGGCTGCTCACCCAGGCAAACAAAGGCACCCCACATGTCTGGGTATCACTCCGCAGCTGCAGAGCTCTCTGCTGTTCGGCCGCCCACAAGACCCTCAGACCTGGGTGCAAATGGCAGGGGATGGGGAGAAGTGCCGCAGCCTTTCAGAGGGGCTGGGGACAGCAGTGGCTCCTGTCCTGCTCCCTCCGGCCCAGCAGCAGCCATTGCCGTGCTCCCAGGGGGGACGTGCAGCCTCCTCTGCCAGGGACCACTTGAGCCCTGGAGACCCTCCGGGCCACTGCAATGTCCTCGTCCCCATCACAGTCACTCGCAGGAGCACATGGGGAGGATTAAGTAGCAGGAGGCATTGCAGGCTCATCTGAGGAGCTGCAAGACCTCTCAGCAATTTTTCCTCTAGACTTTTAAATCTCACTACAAGGAAAGATGCCGGTGCAATCAGTTCTGTGCTGACTTGGCAGTTTTTCCAACAGGTGCCCAGCAAATGACTATGACAGCAGAGCAGCCATCTGTGAAGGCAGCCGGTCCCAAGGGTTATGCAAGGGGAGTTGAGTAACAGACAGGATGCGCTCTGTGTTTAATTACATTTTCTTTTAATCTAATCTCTGTTGAGGCTTTCTCTCTAGGTGTGTTTTTAAACGCTGCACCGCGTGCCTGACTCGCACACACACGCTCTTGAGCCCCCGGCTGCCCAAATGCCACCCCAAGAGCCACAAATAGCTCAGTCGTGTCCCTTACCGGGGCCGTGCTGCCAAGGCATGCCCTGAAACACAGCCCCAGCCGAGGTGTTCCCAGGACCTCAATGGCCATCGCCGCTGAGCACAGCTCATCCAACGCAGACGCAGCAGCGCCGGCCGGGGGGTGAAGATCTCAGGGGAGCACCCGCTCCACACTTGCTGGCAGCACTTGGCATGGGGCAGGGGAGCACGCAGGGGCTCTCCCTGCCTGCGCGCAGCTCCCTCAGCGGTTTGGCAGCCACCATGTGCATGGGGTTGCTCTGGCTGCCCATGTCAAAGTCAAAGGCGTCCTGCAGACCCTCTGCAAGCCTCACGTTCATCTGCACCTCTTGTGATATAAACAGGTTAGAAATCAGAAAAACCCTGGACGGATGCCCTGAACTGAACAGTACGAGCGCTGCCACGCCATAGTGCGCTGCGGCGGTGAGATCCACGCCCCCACAGCAGACCAGCCAGCTCACTTTTTCTCCTGAGCTTGGCCGCCTGCATCCTGCGGAGCAACCAGAGGAGAAAGCACTGCAGAATGGCCAGCCTTGGCCACAGCAGAGCATTTGCCCTGTGTGCTTGAGGACAAGCATGTGGAGGTGTGTCCGTGTGCATATCCACATCTGCACATGGACCATTCTCCTATGGGATGGAGCGAGGGCTCCCTGGCTGTGGTGGCAGTGTTTTGCCCTTGGATGGAGCAGTTCTGATGAAGCCTTTTGCCCTGCTGCAGCAGGAGGGGCTCGTGCTTGCTCCGGCCTCCAGGCTCTGCCCAGCACCCGAGGGCTGCCCGGCAGCGCTGGCCCTGCTGGAGCCGTGCCCAGGTGACTGGGCACTGACTGCAGTTTTGGCTCCTGGCTCCCTGCGGCCAAAGTCACACCGGAGCAGGGAGGCGTTCACCCACCCACGCTCCACGAAACCTGCTGCAGGAGTGTGCATTCACCTGGGACATGGCCAGGAGGCGATGAGGGGCCAGGAGCCCCCAAGAGCTGACACTCCTTGAGCCCCAGCGAAAGCAGGTATGACATGTGGGGTGGGCTTTGCTGTAGCCATCAGCTCCCCCGCAGCCAGCACCAACAGCAGTGGAAGCAAACCTGTGTCTTGGTAGGAGACACAGGGGTCCCACCTCCAGCCAAAGGCAGCACCTTCAGAAGCCCAGGGGCTGCAGTGCATGGAGCCCCACTCCTCCGCTGGCTGCTGCCAGCCAAGGGCATCCCATGGGTGCCGAGGCACTGCACGCCTTAAAGCACAGATGATGAGAGCTGACAGCTGAGCTCGCTGCCGGCTGCTGGGACCTGTCTCCACGTGAGCGCTGGCTACGCCTTCCCCAGGGGCACATATCTGGGCTCTGCCTAACCACAGCGGGAAGCACCCAGGTATCTGCTGCTCCTGTGTTGGAATGGAGCAGTCTCAGGTTCCTGCAGCTGAGTCCCTGCTCGGGGCCACCAGGCCAGGACGTGTTCAGTGGCCACCCCATCGCCAGCACCCTCCTGTCATCCTGTCATCCCGCCTCCAGCACCCACCGGCACTGCTTGCCTGCACAGACCAGGGCCCTGCTCCGTGTCCCGCCTGTCGTTAGCCCGGAGCAGGACTGCGCTCATGAGCCTGTCCACCTTCCATGCACACTGGAGCAAGGGAAAAGCATAACTCTATAATTGCACCTAATTGTGGGGTGGGGAGAAGTTGTCTCCACCTGGTCAGCAGTTCGTGCCCTGGAGCAGAGGAGGGGAGGCAGATCAAAGGACAGGAAGGTGGAGCAGGGGTGGGAGGACAGGAAGGAGAGCTGGGGGGACACCCGGGCCAAGGGGAGGGACAGCAGACACCTCTGGATGCTTCATGCAAGAATGAAGCTTCCCCTGCATTTTTGGGTGACGAGGCAGCTGCAAGGCAGGCGTATGGCGTGTGTGCACGCACACGGAGGACGAAGCGCTGCAGGGCTTGGAGGACAAGGCAGCGCTGCCTGCAGTGCAGGTGCGGGTGGGGTGTACGGGCAGCGCGCGCACACGGGGAGGCAGGAGTGGATGCAGAGCAGACAGGGGTGAGGTGGCAGGAGCTGCACAGCATGCCCCGGGTGGGCGGGTGAGGCAGCCCAGCATGCAGGGCACATATGGATGGGCTACATTGGCCGAGATTTTCTCGTGTTAACTCAGTTGTCCATATCAGAGGGAAGGCTGGGCTGACCCTAGGGAGAGGAGGCAACGGTACTGAGTGCTGCCAGCAAAGAAAACCCCCTTGTTAGAATAAGCTGGAGCTGCAGATAAAATCCAGCCAGCTGGGGGCTGGGACAGGGCAGTGCCACACCACCCATGAGGTTCTACCTGCAGCCAGCCTGGCTTAGTGCAGAAGTGAGATTGTCCCATTGCGCACCCCAGGCCACCCTGCAATCAGCTCCTGGCACCTATGCAACAGAGGCGCTTTAGCCGGCCAGGCCTGGTGGGGCCCTGGCTCCCCAGGGAAAGGCTGTCTTATCACGCTGTGTCCTTCGCTGGGATTTCAGCAGCTGCAGAGAAGCCCCCAGCAGCTTTCCACCTGCCATGGGATGGGAGAGCAGCCGGAGTGACATGGTCCTCTCAGCCCTCTGATAAGATCCTTGACGTTACTTAGGACAGCCAAGAAGCTGCCCAAGCTCTTATCAGCAGGAAAAGCCTCTGGCTTTCCCTCTGCACTGCAGGGACCAGGAGCTCTGGGCATACCCTTTGCTTGTGGGACACCACCAGCTCCAGCCCTGGGAGCCACTAGCTCAGGGCTCCCTGCCTGTCCCCATGAGGAAGGTTTCAGCTCCGGATGGTGTCTGAGCAACCCAAACATACGGGGGCTGGAGAGCTGCCATGGGCATGGCCATTTTGCACCATTCTGCATGAACAGATCTTGTCTTCAGGCCTGCTGCCTTTGAAGCCCCAGTGCTGGAGCCTCTTTGCGGGACCTGCAGTGTTGAGGCACCATATCCTGGGATCCAGGATATCCTGGGAGTCCTGAGGCTCCCACCACGGAGATGACATTGTTTGCATGGACAGCTCTTCCCGACTCGGGAGGTGCCTTCCCTCCCTTGCTCTGTCTTTTCTCCTGCAAGTTTATTTTTCTTGTTTTTCTCCCTCCTGTAAAGGAACTGGGGCTTTGGGTTGGCCAGACACGTTGCGACATGTATGCAGAAACAAAAATGAACTTGCAGGAGACAAGACAGAGAAAGGGAAGGCAGGTGGGAATGTTCCTCTGTTTCTAGGAGTGGCAGAAAGTGCTTTGAAATCTGTTTATGCAAAATGGTGTAAAATTTCAAATTACAGTTGTGACACCAAAGGAAGTAAACAGACTCTGGAAGCGTGAGCTGGCCTCTGGGATATGGGAACTTGGTCCAAGACAAGTGCACGAAAGATGTTGTGGTTCATGTATATACAATTAGTGAGTAGCTCCCCACCCTGGAAATTATCCAGTTATGTATTCAAAACACAAGAAACCAAAGAGAGAGATTTAAGAAGGTAGAAAACTAAAAAAGATATTATTATTTAAGGGACACACCCTGTTGTGCAGGACCAGCAGTAGTTCTGGCTGGGCTCTGAGGAAGGCTCCCTAACCTGCTTGGCGCTGCTGCTGAGGTCCAAGTCCCTGGACAGAGGAGCCAGAGGGATCCCTACTCTTCTGAAAGTAGAAAAAAAACAAAACAGAGAGAAGGAAAAAAAGGACAAAGAGGTACAAAAGAGACAGCAGGCAAGTCTCTGCAGACAGAACTACATTGCAGAGCTGGACTGGTGATAAAGCTTTTGCCCAGCAGCATCTCACCCCTGCGGATGTGCTCATCATAAACCCCAGAGTTCAAGTAATGCACTTAACCCTGGCTTTTCAGTATGTTCCAGGAATGCCCTGCACCAGGGTCAGCCTTATGCTGCTAAATAAGGTAAAAAATTCTTCATTGTTGCATTTTGCTGCCGGGTTATCACAGCACACGTTTGGTACGGGACAGCACAGGCGTGCAGCCAGATTTCGTTCTCGCCGAGAGCAGCGAGGAAGCGCAGAGCAGAAGGGGGCAGAGCAGGGCTTCTCCAGTGGATGCGGGAGCAGATCCAGATCCCGCTGTCTGGTACCCAGCTCCCGCGGGCCCCCTCAGTGAATGCTGCTCAGATTGAAGTGCCGCGGCTGGGCTCAGGGTGCTGCTCGCCCCTCGCACGGGTGCGTCTGCACCCCTCCGAGCCGAGACCCGAGAGGCAGCTGGTGCTTGCTGCCGTGCTCTGCATCCCGCTTCCCGGAGCATAGCTCCCACATTCCCCCATGGATTCATGATGGTTTTTTCTGGACTCCTTAAGCAGCCCCCAGCATGCTGAAACATATTTTAAATGATTTAAAAAGTGTCATTAAACGTACTTAGAGAGCACCTTCTGCAAAGGGACTTTCTGTTCTCCCGGAGGAGGCACAATGATCTGTTCACGGCATCGCCGGCGGTGTCCAAGAGATGCCCAAGTAAGGCTATTTAAAGCCCACAGCCCTATTTTCTGCAGCTAAACCATATTTCAGCACCTTAGCTCAGGAATGCATTAATGCAGTTACACAATTATATTTTCTATGACCTATATAAAACCTACATCTTCCTGGCGACATAGATTTATAATGTGTGGGTAACCGCAGCTCCGCTCACGGAAAGAGAGAACACACTCCACTGCATTAAGAAATCTCCCCCCAGTCTCACACTGCAGGTCAGAGGAGAATTTTAAGAATTCCCCTTCTGGAAGAGCAAGTCGCATCCCTCCACACGGGCTGCAGAGTGCAAAGACACTGGCATATGTGTTTGGCTTTGCCCGTGAGTAGCTGCACTGAGGCCACCAAGCCCGAGCACACATGCCTTGTGTTGAAACACAGGACTAAGTGTTTGCTAGACTGGAGTTTACATTATACAGAAAATAAATAACATAAATTCAGTGGTCAATGCTCTGACTTTGATTCAATACATAGTTACAGTCTGAAGCGGCACAGAGATACTATTCATTCAGAGTTTCATTCAAAAGGGTTGGGAGATTTTGGGAATGATTAATTTAGACAGTGTTAAAAATGCTTTTACCTGTGCTGCACCCCAGGGATACTAGCCAGGCATGTATTTCAGCGTAAAGAGACCTGGGGTGAGACAACAGATGCGTTATCCAATTATCCTGAATTTTTATGACAACAGATGTCATTCCTTGCATTCCCAGACATAATTATTCTTGCAAAATGGTTGTTACCCATGGAATAGAGAAAAAGCTTCTCGCACCAGGACAGATGTACAGGAGTGTAGGAACCTCCTTGGGATGCAATGGATCAACCTGGGACTGATTTTGAGTCTGTAAGTGCCCATGCGCAGGCAGAGCTAGGAGCCAGCTCCTGGCCCATGCCTACAGGCAGGGAGAGCTGCCTGAACCAGGAGCCGGACCCAGCTGTACCAAGTGCCATGCCTGTCCCCAGCGAGCTGGGGCCCTCCTGCTCCTGTTCGTGCTGCAGGTGGGCAGGGGCCACCTGGTACAGGGGTCCCCAAAGCCTGAAGGAACCAGGCAGCTCACGTGTGGATCGGGGGTGGAAAAGTGCCAGTGGTGCAAAAAGGAAGTCCAGATGTGCTCTTGGGGATACAGAGTCTTAAGGACTTGCTTGTCGATAAAGGTGTGCAGCAAAAGAGCGTGTGCAGAGAGGGGATGAGGCTGGGACTTCGTGTAGGGGCTGAGAGTACGTGAGGAAGATGGGGAGGAGAGGTGCTTCCTGCGTGCGCACGTGGTGCGGCAGCAGCTCCTGGTAAAAGCACCAGCAACATCCCCACACTGGTGCTGGCCCCGAGAAAACTCAGTGCTGGAGTCCCTTGTTGGGACGGACAGATGACTGCACCCACCGGCTGACTCCGTCCTGCACCTCCTCTAAGCCACCTCGTGCCACGGAGCCAAGCCACTGCACTATCCCACCCTCTTTAAAGACAGCGATTGCCACCTCGAAGCCTTTCCCGAGTCCCCAGGCAAATTTCCTGCAGGCACTTTCCCATTATCAAGGTGGACCTCAGCTGTATTGGAGCACTTGATCCCCGTCTTCTTCTCTGGAGGGCTGCCAGGGTATGTACCAGCGCAAGTGTTCATGCACTGCTTTCTATAGGAAGAGGAGCCGTATAGCCATACTCCAGACACCCACTGGATGTCTCTGGCAGGACGCAGGACTGCCACATCCCTTCCTGCAGTCGGTGATGGAGCCATGGGGCCTTATCGGGGTGCATTCCCTCTCCCACCGGCTCCCTCATTAGTCATGCTTCCTGGAGCAACGGTTGCATCTCATTAGAATTGGAAAGGGAAGGTGCTTTGCTGTGCTCCGAATGCTTCAACACCCCTGAGCTGGCAGAAACCAGGAAGGAGCCGCAAGGACGCGCGGTGCTGGCAGCCTGCTGACTGATTGTCATAGTAACCCTGGTTAAAGTCCCACCAGGAAAATTACTTCTCCTACAGCACTTGACCCCACGAGGTGACGGGTACCGCCAGCACCCGGGGAGCACGATCGCTCTGGCAGGGAGGCCCTGGAGCTACTCAGTAAAAGATGACACAGAGCTTTCCCCCAAGCTGCAGTTCAAGGTCCCTGGGCAAGGTGCCTGTGGGGTGATGGTTAACCTTGGTACCCATTTAAAGGCAGCACAATCCATTTAAAGTGTTAATGTCTGCCCTCAGCCCTGGCACCTTTCTCCTTGAAGCTATACAAGTTCAGAGGACTTTATAAGCCACTTGTAGCAGCTTTCATGCGGAAGGCTGGAGATGGCACATTTTTTATTCTGCCACAAGAAGTAATTCAGCCTATGGGAAGGGAGATAACACCTGTTCTGGCATCAGTTATAACAACAAAATGAGTCAAACGGCACTGCATTGCATTGCAATGTATACTTTCTGGTTTTCGGCTTTCCAGCACAGGCAGGGTGGTGGCAAAGATGGCCGGGATGGTAAAGGAACTTGGTGCAGGCAGAGTGGTTTGCTCAGGACACTTAGCGAGCCAGTGGCAGGGCCGGGACCAGAAGTGCTGGATCTCCATCCTAGGCAGAAGTCTTTCCGTTATACCATTAAAACAGACCAGCTCTTACCTGGTTACTCTGCCGAATGCCCTCTCAACAATCAAAGCAGAAATTTTCTTTCATTCTACCTGTTTCTACTTGTTTTGATGTCTTGGCAAACACAGTGAAGGAAGATCTGCTGGACTTTCAGGTGGCCAGAGCTGCTCCAGCTGTGTGCTGGAGCTGGCAAAGATTGGGAAACTTCATTGCTCTTCACAACATCATCTGCCAGGTCCTGCACGAGAAACGGCTTTCATACAAGGGGCCATGCTTGGGGGGTGGACAACCTTGTGCCATGCTGGCTAGGAGGAGGCAGGCACAGGGGAAGGCAAGAAGGGAGGAACTGGTAAGCAGACCAAATGTCACCATGTGCTCTTCAAAGCAAACCCATAAAACTCATGGTATTGGGGCCAATTTCATGATGCGAGGGCTATGAAACTGCAAAGCTGGCAATAGCATAGCAGTACCATCGAGTCTTAGAAAACCTCACTCTTAGAAATACAGATACTTTTCCAAAAAGCCAGAAAACTTCAGACTCTTACCCCATGTCAGCTCCTTGGGGCTCAAAGCTGCCTGGTGGTGGGAGTTCCTTCATTAAGGATAACCTGATAATGATGTGCTTTATCAGAAGAGACCAGAAAAATGCCTCCCTGACCATGCCTACGAGACCAAAACATGAACAGCTTCTCCGTTAAGGACAGAGGAAAGCGATACTGCAAATCCGCAGGCAATGAGGTGAGCAGAGACCCACTCTGTCGGCAAGAAGTGCTGTGAGGCAAACTACCCTCGGGGAACTAAATTAAACCAGCCTGAGGGAAGTGAATTACTGCATGTTCACTGTAGCACACGCATGGTAACCACACCTGAACACCGGCTCAGGCAAGCGCTGTGCCCAGAGCTCCCTTCTGCACCGGGGAGCCGGTGCCGCCGGCCAGCCCTGCTGCCTGCGTGCCTGGAGCCAGAGATGCGCACCCAGCACAGTTCATCAGATCAGTGCACGTCTCTCCCTGCACCCTGCTGGGTGCTCTGAAGGGCTGCTTTGCTACCAAGACTCTGGAAGAGAAGGCACTATGTGCTGCAGGAGGCCTGCGTGCATGGCCGCTTTGGGCCCCCTGATAAGCTTCTGTGGGGGCAAAAGTATTATTTCACATCACTGTTTTGAGGTGAAGACACAGGTCTGCTCCCTCCTGAACGAGTGCCAGGGGAGAGGACGATATGGCTGTATCGGTAGCATCTCTGTGGCCCTTCCAGCACTGCTGAGAATGAATTAACTGTATCTGGCTCCAGACCAGGCCCCGGAGGTGGAGCTGGCTCCGTCACAAATTCTTATGCTATTTGTAGCATCTCTCCACTCCCCAGGGCTCAGGCTGCTGGCTGAGAAACCTGCTGGTATTGGTTTTGGTTTGTTTCTAAGACATTTCTCAGCATTGTGGCTGCAGAAGAAGCTGAAAACTCATGTTTCAAAACCCCAGCCAGAAGGACAGGTGCTGCCGTTGCTATTTACACAGCACCACCGCATTCGGGGGCGGGGGGCGGTGTGTCTCCAAGATAGAAAGATAAACCCATCCTGGGTTTCCTAGGTCTTAAAGTTTCTAAAATGCTCAGCAAGGCTCCTATTTCAGGGTGCGCTGGGTGGCAGTGTTGCAGAGCTGGGTGCTGCCGAGCAGAGCTCCCTGCAGAAGCAGAAGCCTGCCAAGGCGTCCCGCTCCCATGCGCTGCCCCTGCTCCCCGCAGAGCGGCCGGGCTAGCATCTCTCTGTGCAAGGCAGGACCTCAGCAGCCTTTCTGACCTGTTGTGGCTGTTGTAGACATCTTTAGCACAGCTTCCCAATCTTCGTTTGACATGTTTAAAACTTAATTTTTTCCGAAGGGTAATGCTGATTGATGTTTTCCTTGAATTTCTTCTTAAAGAAGACAAGAAGCCTCGGGGAGGCAGCTCACCTGGGAGGCACCGAGAACCCATGCGGCGGCCTTTGGGAGCAGGGAAAGCAGAGGTAAAGCCCTGACCTAGGGCAGAGGAGAGCTGCCCTGAGTAATCTCCTGGTTTCAGGGCCGTTGCTGTGTGCGAGAGTACTGCCAACGCTTGGCCTCCTTTGCCCAATAACATTTCTGGCAGCGGGCGGTTGCTCAGCTGCAGGTTCAAAGCCAGACATGCAAGAAGCGCTTCTCAAATCCTAAAATTTCCCCTAACACCTATCAACTCCATCCCAGGTGTCGAAGCAACAGGTTACACAGCAGCCAGTGCCAACATGGCGCGAGTCAGTCGTATGCATCATCTGGCCAGAAAAAGGAATATCCATTAGCTGGGCCCGGTAGGCAGAGGGGAGCAGCCGTTTTGCTAACACTGGCACCCCTTGCGCTGTTGTTTTTTTTTTTGCCAGTGCTCAGTAACCAGACAGCACCTACAAGGCAACCACCTGGGAGGGAAGTGGCACACGGGAACACCCTGATGGTCAACATTGTCTAAGAGAAATCACATCCCACTGCCTACAAACATTCCTCCAAATGCTGGGTCTCGCCTGTCAGCCCAGCAGGCTGTTGAGCACAGTTCCCAGTAACGCTACACAACTCGCATTTGGTACAGCACGCCTCCTGGCCAGCCCTGCAACTGTTTGAGATCTTCAGCCACATCAGAAGAGCAAACCTAGGACATCAGCCACTCATGACAGTGGTAAAGACTTCTGAAGCCCAGGGGAAGCAGCATACATTCCCATCCCCTGTGTAGCTCATTGCAGAAACACGTACAGGACTATCAATGAGGGATCTCCATAGCAACTTGCTGCTTCTCACCTCTGCCTGAAATGAACCACTTCCTCTGCAGCTCTTGCCACTCAGAAGAGACTTCTGGTTTCTCTTGGCTTTTAGAGACAATCTTTATGCACTTCACCCGCAATAAACTTTTTGTCTTCTAAACTCTCCCTTTGCTGCTAGTGGAGGTTTCATGTTGGGGCTAAACCAGGAACCACAGGTGCCATGGGGTCTGGGACACACACTGGGACTTGTCACTGCTTTGGGACTTGGTTTTTGGTCAAGACAGAAAGAACCTGAAGCGATCTGGAGTATCCAGACTCACAGCGCTCGCTTGGGAGACCCCAGCAGGCCCCTTGCTGTGTTAAACTGAACCACAGCAAACATGACATGCAGAGGACCACCTCCTGGTTCCTAGTGTCATCGTAGAGGACCATGCTGATCTGAAAGGGAAAACAGGAACACTTACAAAGGCTAGAGGGTGCACCAAGGAGCCGTACCATCGTGGTCTTCTACAGCATTGTGAGAAACATGCAGAAAAAGGTAGGACACTGCCACAGCCTCAGCAGCTGGCCCTTGAAAGAAAAGCCACAGGTACCTTCGGCAGCCTAACTCCTCGTAGGATACCACAGCAGCAATGAGCATGGACTTCCAGGGGATTTCACTGAACTTCCTTCTGTGTGCTCTGTCCTCTGGCTTTGAAGGTCACTGTCAAACGGAACTGAGATTTCTTCCCCCTGTTATTCACCAGCAAGATAACCATCTGCTCTCATTGCCTGCATTAATGCAACATTATGGTGCAAAACAAGGTCTGGCTGCCTCAGGAAATAGATTTCAGAACCAAGTTTTCACTGGACACTGAACAGCCGCTGGAAGCTCAAGATGGGAAGGGACCTGCTCGGTCATCTTGGCTTTGCTCCACTGGCTGAGTTCACATGATCATCTGCGCCGTACAGAAACGGTTGGTACTTGCTCCTGCCGCACCAGCGCTCTGCTCCTCTCGCTCCCAGACATCCACCCAGAGCTCCCTGCCCAGGCAGAAACCAGGTCAGGCACTGACAGCTCACCTGAGCACTTCTCAGGGGGCAGAGGAAGGGACTGGCACTCACATGCTGCGAAATCTTAACCCTGACTCGGCCACAAGGTCCTTGCATGGCCTCGAACACTTCTTGGCTTGCAAGTGTCTGTTCTGTCTGTGAGAAGAGCTAATTCTTATTAACAGGCAGGTGTAGCATTTGGATTAATTACACGCAGAGTGCTGAGGCAATGAATAATGCACAGAACCACTCTCTCAGCACTGTCATTTGAGGGAAACCACATAAAGTACAAACACTGACGGTGTGTTTGTTTGCAGAGAGGCCTCTCTAGCTGCCGTCCCCTGATGAAGTGGGTCATGCTGCCCGCTGTGCTCCAGGCAGTTCTCACTGAGCCTCCACAGTCCCACTACCTGCTGAACCACTGCCACCTCCTTCATTACTGAGCGCAATTACATCCCGACCTCAGATGCAAAAGGGGTGGGAAAAACAACGTAGAAATGAGCACTGGAGACACAGACATGTGCTTTACAAATCTCACAGTTTATTTTTCTCTCTGTGCAAATCAGTGCTACTTAACACTACTCACATTTCACAGTGCAGGGAGCAGAAGTGATTACCACACCGCTTAAGCTGCAGTTCAGTGGGATCGTTCTGAGTCCTGGACCCCAGGCAATCTCCATGTGCTGATGATCTGGAATAGAGAAGAACTGCAGAGCCAGCATTTCCAGCAGCTGTTACTTGTAATACAAGCTACCTCCACAGCATCTTCAAGGGAAGCCTACTTTCCCCCTCAGACATCACAGCATTCACGGCTGCATGCAGGCTCTAAGCATTTACAGCCAGCGACATATAAAAAGTTTATGGCACAGTTTCCAACTCAGAGCTAGCAGAGACAGATGAGAAAAGTGCAAACAATAAGCTCTTTCCGTAGTCACTTAATCTCCCATAGGACAAAAGAGAACAAAGTTTAGCAGTAGAAGAGAAAGCTGGTCCCTAGAGTGAGAGGGTAGGGTCCCAGCCTGGCCAGCAGTGCCCACAGCCCGCTGGCTGCTCCACTAGCAGTCACCACTGGGACAGAGGGAACGGGGCGTGAGGCCAGGCAGCCCCAGCACTTGGAAAAATGATTGAAATCCCTGTATGTGGCCAACAGGAGAGATCCTTGGAGATACTGTGCAAAAGTAGCTCGTACCAGTTATCAGGAAGTTCTCTGAGGAGACAATCACGTGTGACATGGAAATTTCATTGTGCAATATTAAAAAAAGGAAACGTGTCACTTAAAGCACCCTTCCAGAGCTCATAGTCAGACCACACTGGCTGCACAGTGTCCCTGTCACTGCTAAGTGCAGAGGAGATGAAACCAAAAAACTGATTTGGGAAAGCAAGACCAGCTCCCTCACCAGCAAGAGGGAGCCTAGCATGGGGCAGTGATGTGGGCGAGGCGGGGGGGGGCGGCTGGACAGTGTCTGTACCACAGCTGAGTAGTTCAGGCACCAGTATCTAAGGCAGCAGAGGAGCCAAATTTGTTTGCTACATCAGATTCAAGCCTGTCCCACAAAGCTCATCAGTTAATGGGTGGAGAGAGGCTGCAAGTCCCAGCATCCACAGGGACTGCCTGCGTGATGGCTCAGACCTCACTCATTATTAGAAGGGCTTTTGCCTGCCCAGCTTGCCTGCAGTCGCTGGCTCTGGCAGCTCCTGGCCACAGTGCTGGGAGGGAAGAACCCTTCTTTGCAGGGATCTGACGCCCCCGAGCTAGGTAATGAGGCTGTTTAGAGGCAGCGTTGCTGCTTTCCTGGAAAGAACAGACAGTTACAGCACAGCAGAGCTTCCTAGGAGTATCATGAAAACAACGGAAGGCTGTGACTGACCCATTTTCAATCAAATGGAAAACTCTGGTTTTGTTTCCCATTTTAGTTTCTCCCTTCTAGACATCTCATAGCAACAGCTTTGCTCTGCTATTAGCAGCCTTGTAAGGAAAAGCGAGAGCCCATTAATGAGCCAAATTGATCACTGGGGGAACTCTGCTGACCTAATTACACTAGCCAAATATTTGACCCATTATGTCAACCTTCCTCTGCCTCCTCTACAGTTAAAAGGAAAACACCTTTCAACTTTAATCAGGACAGCAGTGAATACAAAGAGCAAGAATTAGGAAAAAAACCAAAAAAGCCATGCTGTTCTCAGCATCCCACAACACAAGACTTGAAGCCATAACCCAAAGTGAAAGCACATGCGTCTACAGGGGAGATGCATCAGCAAGGGGTGCAGACAGCCCTGACGACGTCAGCTCTAACCTGTGTGTGCGTACGAGCACTGGAAGGATGCCTGAAGGACGGCCATTTACAGGGTGGCTGCAGGGATGTAAAGCCAGTCTGCAATGGCAGTGGGCAGGTGAGTCATGACTTGCAGCCTCACCCACCAGTAGGTCTCCATGGGATTGTAACGGTTGTTTGGGTGCATGGAAGTGAGCGCATCGGTGATGTCATTCAAGACTGGAGACATGTCCTTCAGACCACTGTTAACAAAGGACTTGATCAGGGCCACGTGGCGAGTGAAATATTCCCTCCCATAGTCCTCCCGCACAGTGTCGCTGGCTCCGCTCCACAGTGCCTCAGCCTGCTTGTCGATGCCATCTGCCGTCAGGATGCCCGTCGCTGCCACGAAGTTACTGGGCTCAATGAGGATGACTCTGACGCCCCAGCGGTACATCTCCTGCCGAAGGCAGTCAGAGAAGGCTGCCACGCCAAATTTGGAAATGCAATAGCAGGAGCGTGATGGACTCACCATCCGTCCCAACATGCTTGTGATATTCACCACACGGCCTAGAGAGAAAAGAGCAGGGAGAGATAAAGGGCTGCAGAAGCAGCAGCCAGAGCATCCCAGTAACATGTGCTTTGCTGGATGATGCCAATTTGTAAAATCTGAATCTTGAAGAGGTGTTCAAATCCCCTGTCAAGGAGCCTCTCTCTCCTGACTCAAGCAAGGCTGGCCCCTGCTCTGACCTCCTCCATGGATGGTACACATGCCTGCCTCTATATTGAAAAGGATTTACAAAGCATGCAAGACCTTCCCTCCTAATTTCCAAGTATGGTCGTACCCAGAGCTTCTGAGGCTACTAGCTGTGTGCTCTCACATCAGTGTGCCCCGCTCCTGCGTCTTGCTAGAGAAGGGTTCAAACTCTCAGCTAGCAGGGAAAGCGCACAACACAGCGTGATGCCATACAAGCGCTCTGGTTCTTTCTGTAAGCATGACAGCTCATCTGCAGCCACTCTGCCTAACACAGCTACAGGCTTCTAGACCTGAGCTGGATGGCAGAGAACCAGTAGAGGTTTCTCTGAACCTGCAGCACAAGCAGCACAGCCTGCTCACCCAGCTGGCCGGCCAGGAGTGCCCAGAGTGCTACATGCTCGGGACAAACAGAGAGGAAACTTGACATGCTGCTGTCTACGGGGCAGTGAAGAGCAATTGTCCTAACTCCCACCAGCAGCCCATGCCAGCCCAATTGCAGAGCTCTGGCAGCTTGTGTTAGATCATGCACTGCCTAGGGGCAGTGACAGCAGTGGTCACTCTTCTGTCGGTGGCCCTGTCCTTCCCCAGGATGTGTGCGGTTATGGTTTCGGATGCACTTACAAACAGGCCCTTGAAATCTCACCAGCTATTTTTACAGAGAGGATTTTCACAGTGTGGAGCATGACACCCTTCTGCAGCTTGAAATTTTAGCTGAGAAACAAGTGGGTGGCTCTGCTCTCTCATTCCAGACCTAAACGCAGCTTGGAGGGACTGTGAGAACCACCTGGTGACCTGATGGGTAAGCTACCTTTTGTAGTGAGACGGGGCTTATTTAAGTGGGTACTTACTTTCTGGAAATGGTATCTGAGCAATCTTCTCAATATAACCCCTTTCTGTCCTCACAGAACACACAGCTGTGCCAGCATTCTCCCACACATGCTAAATAAAGAAGCTTTTCAGAGTTCTGCTCATACATATCTTTTGTCTTTTTTTTTTTTCCCCCCAATAAAACAAAGATTTTTGATAATACTGTTGTCTTGCAAGATATCTAAAATGGCTGTTATTGACCCTCATTCATTCCACCACTACCACTCTGCAATCACCTGTGAATTGAGTAACATGAAGGGGGAAGATTCAGTTATCCAAACATAAACCCTTGGTGGACTTTGGAGGCCAGAAGTATCTTGTCTGGCCTCCATTCACTTTTTCTAAAGGCGGCCTGGGGTCCTGTGTCGTATCTGCCAGCACTGCATGAAGGTCTCTGACATCCTGGGATGTTTAAGATAGCACCTGCTGTGTAGGTGCCTGGCCTGCCCCTGGAGTGGCAATGCCACCAAATGCTTACACAGCACTTTGAACCCTGCTGTCTAGTTTGCCTGCATGCCTTAGACACCCTCCTTGGACTGCACAGGCATTCCTCGAAGCAGAGTCTGAGTCATGATTTTTAGCTACATCTCTCTGCTGTGCTGCAAAAGCTCTCTCTGAGTCTTGCCACACTGCCCAGCACGTACCTTTAGCTCTGCGAATGAGGGGCAGGAAAGCCTTTGTCACCCTCACGGTGCCCCACAGGTTGATCTCTGCCACCTTCTTGTAGTTGTCTAAACTTGCAAATTCCACCTCTCCAAAGGTTGAGATGCCAGCATTGTTCACGAGGCCCCACAGACCTGCCGGCAAACACACGGTTAAAGAGTGGAATGAGGAAGAGTGTTGCAGAGAAGCAGCTTTCCTTGTTCAAAGTAACCCAGCCCCTTGACAAAGAACTGGGCAGTTTTGTAGAAAAAAGTTGTAGAGAAAAACCCAGCAAGAAGATGAAATACACTCTTGGTATACCAGAAGTGAAGCCAGTGGGGCTTGTTTGGAGCACCAGGGAGAGTGATGGGGTCACACAAGCATTGCCTCCCTGAATGTCTCCTCTAAGGTCAAATGCTGTCCTGGGGCTTTGTACGGCCGGATCTGGCTGACCCTCTTTTATGTTCCTGTTGGTCCCAGGTTTGTCTTCACTCGGTGACTTTATCATGGCTTTTGCAATTTGGAAGGGGCTGGACTTTCCCTCAATTTAAAAATAAAAAAATGGAAGGAAAACAGCTATCTTGGATTTCTAAATCCCCTTCACAACTCTGACTCACTGTTTTGGAAGGTGCATGGTATTGACCTGCAGGTTCATGGCCCAGTTAACAGCTACTGTATTTTAGTTCAGGTATTTGGTTTCCCTGAATCCTAACTACAGTAGAAGATGGCAAACTTACGACCAACCCTTAAAACTACTAGAATTTAAAAACGAACATCTTTTGTGCATGCAGTCCGGTCAAAATTAAATTGACTGCGCTTACCAAGAGCTTCTGCACTGAGCCCCTTATGTGTCCAGGACTTAGCAGGTCACTGAGGACTTGACCCTTCGAAGTGATTACTGCAGGAGTCCCAGAGGCAAGCACTTGTAGGACTGAGTCCACGCTTTGTGAATTTGTTGAAGCACAGGACTAAGCAGCCATAAACTGCAGGAGGAACAAACAGAGGAGCTTGAACAAGATAACAGAGTTGCTTCTCATTAGATGTCCTGTCATACAGCATGGTTATTTTTCACTGTGTAAGTACCCAGCTGGTGTCAGGGCCCCCTTCTACTCCCTAACCTTCTTCTTACCACCGAGAACACACACAGGGCTAAGGATGAGTCTTCATGTCCAAGGAACTCTGACATTGCTATCAAAAGCACCCACGTCATGCCGCCCTGTTGACAAAACTTATCAAGTGCTCTCTCAGAATTTTTTGGGCTGTTTGCCCTGCCTCTGCTCCATAGCTTCCCTGCTCTGATGTATGAAAGTCATTTTTTAATAACTACCAGCCTATATTTTTTCATGGTCAGACAGTAACCATTGCACCAAACATGGCCCTGTAAGCAAATTGCAATATTCCATCACTGCCCAATAAATACCAATGGAATTTATCCTCCTGGTGCATTTAAAAACACCAACATGCCCTTGCTAGACTGACTCTCTACTCTCACACTGGCCCTAGTAACCCTGCCCTGTTTCCAGCTAAGTTCGTTTTCCCTGAAGGCCGTTGACAAGCTGTCTATAGCAGACCAGATAAGGTCACGTCCTACCCAGTGATAACAGTGCATTAACCATTCCCTCATGGTCTGTCCCAGAATGGATTTGCCTATTATAGCTGTCACCATTCCCGCATCTCCCAGCTCTCGCACGATGATCCCAGCACCCCTTTTGCCCTGCACACCTGTCTCTGACAGACAGCAGTGAATATTGCTCCAGTTCACTGGCCTGCAGCTCTATCCTCCTCCAGAACAACCCTTTCCCAATCCCCACAAGGCCACAACAGCCCCAGGGGCTCTTTGGGATAACAGCTAAGTCGTGGCCTGCAGCAAAAGCCAAGAAAACATCTTGCTCACCTATCCTTACTTCTGTTTTTATTAATTCAAGTTTCTAAATGTTGCAGTCAGGTAGTTCTACTCCTGCTCTGCCCAAGATCCCCTGCCTGTCGGTGCTGCACTTACTGAAGCTGCCAGCTTTAATCGGTCAAGATAACTCTGAAATTCACACTCACCTGGCAGCCAGCACAGCATCTCAGCCTGAATGGGGTCCCCTGCTCTGCTGCAAAGCAGGGTCTAATTGCTAGCAGGAGGATTGTGGAAACAGGGCATCTGATGGTATAATTTCACCAGGAACAAGAAGTTATGCAGAGCAAATTTGGCAGAGATTTACCACGGACCACAAAAGACTTAAACTGTCAGTCCCAAAGTGACCTCTGCAGAATATTCCTGATTCTAAATTTCTCTACAATGATTTCCCATTTCTTGTGTTACGAGATCAGATTCAGGGACGTTCATGAAAACATTATTTACAAGAGTTCATTCTTGGAATTTCATTGCTCACTGATCAGGTGACGTTACGTACAGAACAAAGTGCTGATAGGTACCTGGTCACAGGGCTGTTTGCTGGACAGCAGCGTGTTTATTGAGCAGAGCCTTATCACTATTATTTCTTTAGTGTCAACAATACAGTGGGAACTGCATAAGAGTGAAAACAAACAGGGGCACTGCTATCAAAATGAGTTCAGCGTTAGGTACACAGCATAGGGAGAAGAGGTATAAAGGTACAGCACAAGAACCGTTCTGCACTAGCTCCTCTGGGGCCACACTCAGTGTGCAACAAGCACCTCTGCGCAAGGCACCTCAGTCTCAATAGTCGCTATGTTACAGCACTTATTTATTAAGCACTATTTATTGGCAAGTCCCAAACCTCAGTCACACTGATGGGCCTAAAAAGAAGCCTTTGCTGCTTTGCACACTGTGCTGGAGCAAAGTACTACAGGATAAGGCTCTCAAGAGCAAGAGGAACCGGTCCAACTTGCTGATCAAGGATGCAAGACTTCTCTCTCTCCCTGCTACGCATGAGGTTTTGCAAACACTGCGTCACATCACCTCTGGGATGTTGCATGGCAAACTGAAAGCATGGATTGACCTGGCTGAAGAATAATCCAGGTTTGGGGGCAGGTCAGGTTTGTGCTCCAGCTCAGCATTCAATTACAGGAACAGATTGTACCAGCACAGCAGTAGGGACAGCAGTAAACAGCCAGGGCCCATCACCTCTTCACTAGCAGGGTCACTACAGAAAAGTCTTTGTGAGCCAGGCTGCAGCAGGAGCACCAGGAGGGGATCAAGCTCTGGCCATCCTATGCCCTTCACAGACACTCAAGGAGAAAGACACAGGCTCTTGTGGGTTTGCTGCCACTCACCACTTTTTACAGGGTGTAGAGTTAGAGCCTAATCTTTCAGCCTGTCTTGGCTTCTTTCCACGTGGCCGGCACATCAACAGCAAGAGAATTCTCCCCATTGACCCAGGTACAGCACTGCCTGACTGCCAGCCACACACTGTCACAGGCCTCCAGGCTTGTTAATCCTCTTTTGGTGGTGCAGAGAAGGAATGGCCTGGCTAGTGCATGGCGTGCTCTGTAGGAAGGATTCTGTGAGCACAGCAAAGAGCCAGCTGTGCTGCAAATACAAAGATCCCCACATACCTTCCTCTGGGTCCTTCAGGGTCCTCTTCACAAAATCCACAGCCTGAGCCACCTCCTGGTCACTGCACACATCCATCTGTAGCACTTTCATGCGATCTGATTTCATGTTCTTGAGCTCCCTGGCTCCGTCTCCATTCTCATCCTGCTCAGCAGAAAAGAAAGATGTCCTGCTAAGACAGACAAGGAACAGTAATGCAGCTTGGGGCCAGGCATGGTCACATGGACAGGAAATAGAAGCTACTGAAATTGCACACAGAGGTATAAACCTGGTGCACAAATAGGCACAACGAGCCACACGAACCAGTGTGCAACCCATGGCCATCTTCCTATTCCAGCACAGCCCCTACACCTGCATCAATGACCCACTGCTCTGAAGGGTCCCAAAGTCCCTGCTGTTTGCTCCTCACACGAAGGGTTTCACATCCATAACAATGTCAAATACTGTGCCAGCCTGGGATAACCCTGGTTATCCCAACTCTGGTGCCTCCCCAACCCTGGTTATCCCCAACTCTGCTGCCTCAGTCTCCATGCTCTGCAGGTAACATAGGAAACACTTGTACATAAATTGGAGCCAGATTTTCCAGCTTAAAAGCAAAAGGCTAATTAGGCACTGTACTCATCTCATTCCAAATTATTGCCTGGCTTCTAATGAAACAGTATTGCCAGACCACTTTGGAAACAAGACAGCAGGGACACCTTTGGCATGCCTAACAGCAAATAGTCTGATGCTATAGGATACAGCAGGAAACATTTACAGCTGAACCTATACGATAATATTTTGCTCTTACTACACAGCAGAACTGATGCACAGGAATACACGCACAGCAGAGATTTGCCACGCAATGACAAGATTATAGACATGAGCCATGAAAGGACGAGATTCCGGCTGAGGAAGCAAGAACAAATCTTTTTTTTTTTTTTTCACACTATAGGTAATAAGAATGTGATGGCTCTGCTTTCCTTTCTATCCTTTTCCTTTCTTTCCTCTTTCCGCCCCTGCACCCCCTGGCTATCGTTAGAGATTCTGTTACTATCGTGTTGGGTTGTTTTGTTTAGTCAAACCCAAACACAGTTACAATTCCAAATTTTATCTGGTCACTTCCAGACAGGACTGCTGCCTAAGCCTTACAGCCTCACTCAGGCGGTATATCAGAAGTACAAGTGAAAAGAGCACAGATTAGCCATGGAGTTCCACAGCAGGCTCGAGATTTAATTCATCAAACTACTCCCTGAATCACAGGCTCTGCCTCATTAGGGAGGGAGAAGTTATGAATTGGTGAGTCACCATGCCTGGCTGCCAGTCTTCCTTTAGCACTTGATACCAACTCCCACAGCACAAGGGCAAACAAGGCAAGCAGCCCTCCCACAGTCACCTGCTCAGCTGCCTCTGCAGCCAGGCTGAGGTAAGAAACATGTAACCGCTCAGTTTTTCTATACA
Source organism: Nipponia nippon (assembly GCF_047370975.1). Classification (NCBI taxonomy): domain Eukaryota; kingdom Metazoa; phylum Chordata; class Aves; order Pelecaniformes; family Threskiornithidae; genus Nipponia; species Nipponia nippon. The sequence goes on from NW_028262391.1 coordinate 15,369,444, forward strand.
TATCACAGGCTATTTAATGAATATAGTATACAACATCTCACCTCCACCTTCAGTCCAGTGAACAGTGACGTGTAATGAAGGAAAAGAGCTGAAATGTCCATCACAGCCTTGTGCAAAACAGGGTAGCTCTCTTAAAAATCAATACGTAGTTACACCAGAGCTATGACAATAGTAGGAATGAGTTTCTGGCCCCATGGCTGCGTATCATTTCACAGCTGACTTATTTCCAGGTATCACAAAAACAGCAAATAAAGACTTCAAGCTTTTCTAATGCACATCAAACATGGTTGCATGCTGTGTCTAGCCCTCTTATCTAGCCACAAAAAGAATCTCTGAAAGTGGCATTACAAGCAGTTAATAACGTAGTGAACAAAATATTATATTCCCTCTGAAACGGGTGAGGGTTGTGTGATGCCTCACTATATTTCTGGAAGATGCTCTTGCATTTCACTGAGTTATACAAAGCAACTTTCAGGTACTTAACAGTGAATAAAGTGGAGCTAATTCAGCTTGTAAAGAGAGAGATTTACTGCATCTATATAGAAACAAAAACTTAACTATATCTGTACTCAAGTACCAGTTGTCATTTCAGAGCACTGAAAACACCTTTCATAGAATCATAGAATAGTTGGAGTTGGAAGGGACCTTTAAAGGCCATCTAGTCCATCCCCCCCGCAATGGGCAGGGACATCTACAACTAGATCAGGTTGCTCAGAGCCCCGTCCAGCCTGACCTTGAATGCTTCCAGGGATGGGGCATCTACCACCTCTCTGGGCAACCCGTTCCAGTGTTCCACCACCCTCATTGTAAAAAATTTCTTCCTTATATCTAGTCTGAATCTACCCTCCGTTAGTTTAAAACCATTACCCCTTGTCCTATCGCAACAGGCCCTGCTAAAAAGTCTGTCCCCATCTTTCTTATAAGCCCCCTTTAAGTACCGAAAGGCCACAATAAGGTCTCCCCGGAGCCTTCTCTTCTCCAGGCTGAACAACCCCAGCTCTTTCAGCCTTTCCTCATAGCAGAGGTGTTCCAGCCTTCTGATCATTTTTGTGGTCCTCCTCTGGACCTGCTCCAACGGGTCAATGTCTTTCCCTGCATGTTTTTTAATCTTTCATAATCCTTATAAACTAAACAAGAAATACTTCCACTGTTTTTGAGAAACAAAGTCATAAAAATCCAGTATAAATAGTTTGTATTATGCATATTGAAATGAATTTTCCCCTATCACCAATGCAACTCAATCTGCAAAGTTACATTCCCAGCTACAATTTATTCATTGTTGACAAAACATATTGATTTTGGAAGGCTGACTTCAATGTGCAATATCAATTGGAAGCACTTTTCGTAGTTTCAGACACCATCTCAGACACCGTTTAACTGTAAAACAAACTGCTTAATGCTTACGTCCAGAAAACCTCTTCAGAAATGCAGCAGCCATGTATTTTTATGGACAGAAGTGAACATCATCTTATGGTCTGTGGTCTTCAGGGGCTGTAAGCACACTCCCTCTTCAGATACCCACATGGTGCTTCCTCCTTGATTTTTAAATTGGAAATTTGCTGGCTGGGAAAACACCTGGAGCAGTTCCCGTGGCAGCAGCCAGGCTGTCCTCCCTGGGATGGCCTTCGTGACCTTGGGACTCACCAGCAGGAGCCACGCAGCAGCGTGAGTCGAGCGGGGTCCTGGCAGCAGTGGCCCAACTGCTCCTGCAAAACCTCTCTCCCGCTTCCTTCGCTGTCACTTTTTTTGGTCTGATTTTTGTCCTCTCAGAGAATCTCCCAGCTTGCCCTTCCCAGTTCCATCAGAGTTGAAAGTCGCCCTGCTCCAGCCCAGCCTGCTGCCCAAGTACTCTCCAGAGAGGCCTTCAGTGGGACTTGGCCGTTTCCTCCCAGCTATCTCATTTCCCCCGTTATCCTGCCCTCGCAGCCCAGCACGGCTCTGGCCGCCCAACCCACCCTCCGCCTAGCAGGGGCTGATCCTGGGCAGGAAGCCTGACAGCCACACAAGCCCGCTCCACCCAGCAGAGGAGACTTGCTCCAGCATTTCGGCTGCCTCCCCTTTCCTTCCCTCGCACCTCTCCCCTGCTCTGGTTCAGAGGATCCCAATGCCGCTGGTGCTGAGGGACAGGCAGATCACACAGGGCCTTGTTAGCAGAGCCCTCCTCTAACGGACCAAGCCATGGCCTTTTCTCAGGGAAGCTCATGGGATTCAGGATTAGGTCCTGGCAAGCACTTGGGCACCCGCAGCGAGGTGTCAGTGGGAATCAGGAAGCCACAAACACAATGCTCAACACCCGTGGATCCGGCCGGCTCGCTCTATCTGCGCCAGCTCCCCCCCCCGCTGCTGCCTATCCACCCGCTCCCTTCCTGCGTTTCCTTGTATTTGTCATTACTGGATACCATCTAATTGATTTCAGACTCCATCCAGTCTATCAGGATCACTTTGAACCCTATTCCCCAAAGGGCCTGCAATCCTCCCTGCTTGGCACCATGCACTTTTTTTTTTTTCCAAGTGAACTCTGTTCCAGGGGGCACATCCAAGAAAATTTCACTGGGACTGAACAGCAGTCACAAGCTTAGAGTGGAAGTTTGCTCATGAGACTATCATGAGGGACTGTGTCAAAACCCTTATTCAGGATACATTTATTCCTTCCCCTTTAACCACTCTGTTGCTCAGCCAGACTGAGATTAGACTGACATGGCACAGTCTGTCCCCGGTAAACTTATACAGACAGTGTGTATCACACTATGATCTAGACATTTGTAAAATTGACAGATCAGCGTGCTGCAACTTCATCTAGCGCACCAAAGGTGAGCTGCCTGGTTGGCAATTCCAGAGGTCTGTCTCCTTTGGGAAGGCAAGTATAATACCTGCCCTCTTCCAGCCTGCTGGAAATCCCTTGGCCTCCAGATGCTCCTGAAAATATCACCCATGAGGCAGAAATCACAATGGCTCATCCTTCAAAACGCTCTTCAGTTCATTTCGCCAGGCCTGGTGAACTTGAACACACCCATTTATGTAAACATTCCCTGTTCTTTCCCTTTTCTCACCTGCAGTCCTCATGAAAATTGCTGGCAGTAGGCATCTGAAAACAATTTATCCTTTTTTTCAGTAAGATCGAAGAAAATAAGGAAATGATTATTTCAACTTTTTCTGTACTTCATACTTTTCAGGTTATTTTCTCAATTTCTGTGTGTCTTTCCATCTTAATTCTAATATATTAACAGAAACTTTCTCTGTAGACTTACTTGTCTTGCTAAATGAAATCCCTTTTGCACTCGATCCTCTCCAGTTCTATCCCAGCCTGCTTGCAGTATTCTTGTTATTCCTGTAGCTTTATTTTTGACTGTCTGATCATTACAAAGCTCCTGATGCACCTGACAGTGTACCATCTTGTATTTAATGCAAGAGCTTTCTGTGGTGGCTAGTACATCAGGGATCCTTTAATTCTCAGTATAAAAGCATGCAAGTAAGTGATGATGGAGTAACTATGTGTGAACAAATAGCCTGGCATCTGCTCTGCGACAACTGCCCCCATACCTGCTCTGACCCTGCAGTGAACCAACAGCAGCTCACTCTTCTCTCATGACAGGGTAAGTTTCCTTGCATTTGCCTTGAGGAGTTACATGCACACGGCCAGTTACCACAGGGTAGCTGCATCCTTAGCCACGCTGCATGTGCACTCCTTCGCTTATCAGCAATAACCTTTCATATGCTTATACCTTGTTCTTCACAAGTGGTCTGACCTAACAGCTCCCCGCCTTCACTGATGTTTCCTGCTTCTTTTGGATCCATCATCCTTTTCGGCAGTCACTATACACTTCCTTTTCTCAGAGCAGTCAGCTCTTGATTTATAACCATTTGCATCCCACATGCATTCTACCACTGGATTTTCAGTAAGCTCCTCATCACCAAATTTTAAATTCCTAGGCTGTTATCTCCCTCAACCATCTAAAACACAAGGCTGCTCCATGAGGATGCCGGCTGCCCCAAGAACCGTAGAAAGCATTTGTCTAATATTTTTGCAACAGCTATCCAGATAACTGTGTTACCACCAGACCCTGCCCTTCAGATGCATATAACAGCAGATAAGATAACACTAACAATGCAGGGGAAAAAAACCACAAGTGAAATCCTGGGGCTCCGAGTCCAAGTCTCCTGAAAATTTATTAACACACAGAACAAGAAAAATCACATTCTCCCACTCTCTACCCCTTCAGGGTCAAGTGCTCAGGTAATCTCCTGAAAGTCACCTGCAGATCAACTATGATTGCTGATGCGTTTTCCACTTCCACACAGAATATAAGTACGGAACCACAACAATTTTGGCTCTGAGTAAGAAATTGCCAGGCTAGATCAGAAGTGATGCCGAGAGCTGCCTGGCCATTCTGGGACAGGTAATAATCTGTGATCAAGAAGTCATATATATTTTTTCATCAATAAAACAAGAAGCAGGGCTCACTTCAGGAGCATTTATGTTCTTCATGTGGCTTCAAATGGAGCCTGGCCCTCCCTGCTCTGCACTAGTGTGCTGCCTTCTGAACAGCCCTCTCAGACCACCCTATCTCCCCTGTCCTTTCTGTTCCCTACACCTGCTGCTCTGCAAAGCAAGTGCCTGACTTGCTATCACCACAGAGACAGGCATCCCAAAGCAGCATATGACATGATTACTGAAGGATTTACAGAGACTCTGCATGGAAATTTCCAAATAGTGGCAATTTTCCAACAGGACTCTCTTGCTCTCAAGTTACACAATATGTCAGCTGATAATAACTTTCCCTTCTGGTGTGGTGGAAGAACGTAACCTCCGCTGAGATCACACAGGCAACGAGGGCCACCTTATTTTCTTTGTTCTCACCCTCCACGCTACTCAAAAATCTGTGGTCATCAGTCCCTGAGCACCTGTGCTGAAATGGCCATCTTCAAACAGAGAAACAAGTGGGTATGAACTGATTTTGAACAATCCAGGTTGGAAATGACATGAGTTTTGAATATCAAAACAGCAAAAAAGCATAGTAAGGGTAAAACCCCAGCAGAAATGGGAGTGGAGCTGGCCCAGTATATAAAGAGGATTACACAACATGGTTACCTGCAAGAGCAGGGACTGGGATGACGGGTCAGCAATCCCATCCGATTCAGTGTGCCTAAATGGATCTTTTACAACAAGTGATGCCATCTGCCAAACACAGATGACAGAGGGTGAGACCTACATATATCAGAAAGATATGGTAAATTTGTTTACTCAGCTATCCAGAAACTGAATAGCTTCTACTGAAACTGTAGAAGCACAGTTAGAAGACACTTTGGAAACGGAACCTGAACAAGGCAAGAGAGGTGGCTTGGAGATGAGTTTGAGGAAAGTGTTGCCAAAGGAAAGTGACAGAATGAAAGACAGCAACAGAGATGCCAGGGAAGACAGAAAGCCACAGCGCCATAGCAATCTTGGACTATCAGATTTAATGAGTGTGTTGCGGTATTGCTGAGAGGCTTCCATCAGCAAACAGTGCCCTACTGTGCAAGCTACTGTACAAACGTGCAGTTGACAGACAGTCCCTGCCCAAAAGAGCTCAGAATTACAGGAATGACAAGATGCAACAGGCAGATGAAGCAATGAAAGATGTAACGATCCCTGCCCACTGCACTTCCCTCAGGTCTTGGACTAGGGTAAACAGAGGCTGCAGATGAAGATGCTGTCTTGAGAAGCATTTTTCTCCAAGCAGAGAAGAATTTTGATCAATATTACTACTCACCACGAGCAAACATCCAGCAAAAACAGTAAATCCCTTTGCGTGAAGCCGTTTCGCCAAGGCATGTCCAAAACCTTTGTCACAGCCTGTTATTAGCACCGCCTTCCCTTCAGCCTGTGTGGGGAAAGACAGTAGTATGATATTATCAAATATCGCAATGCTGCAGGCACCACCAGCACCCAGTGACATCGCACAGGAGCAGCCTGCAGCCCTGCAGCCAGGGCCAGACAGTGTTTAGGAGGTACAATTCCAGCTGCAAGTCTAAGTGGCCACAGACAGGTTACCTGTCTGCACGCTAACCTGACCGTAGTCTAAACCCAGCGATTTCAGTGGAGCTTCTGCTGGGGCAACCAGCATAAATGAGGTGACAAGATTCCTGTGCAGAAACACAACCAGCTCCCAACTATTGTGAAACCCTAAATTTATTCAATTGCTGGTCTGTAACAATTTGTGTTGCCCCGATACCCGAGCTAGAACAGTAACGCTTTCTTTCAAGTATCAGTGGCCAAAGCAAAACAGAAACATTTCAAAAGAAGTTAGTGATCTACCAGCTCATAGGCATCATAAGAAAGAGCAGCATAGGAAACATCCAAATGATAGTATATCACCTGCTTGAACTGTACAGCAGCTCTTTTAACTGCAGAGTGACTCCATTATCTGTTCCCCACCTACTCCCACTCTATGCGGTACTTTCCACGCTGTATTTCAGCATGCAGGAATGTGACTACAGGGTAGGGTTTCCTTCTGAAACGCTGCAGTCTTAACAGGAACAACTTATCAAATCCTACGGTTCTCTCCTACATTATTATTATCTTTTGACTGACGGATAAATTGAGAGAGAAGATTCGATACTCCATCTGGTGTGACACAACAGGCTTGCGACAGATCTGAAAACAGAATCCAAAATCCTGAAGAAAAGCCTATAGCGAAACACTGCCCATTCACCCTCTTTCTTTGCTTGAAAGCCATCTCTTCCCTGCTCTCCTCACCACAGCTGTGAAGCAATCAACTCCTAACGCTTAACCCAACTAGCAGGCACCCAGCTGCAGCGTTGCACACTGCTCCAAACTGAAATCATATCTGTGAGGCAATAACACGATATAATAATAATCTAGAGAAAGCAATAAGGAAGTGAGGTCACTTCCATCTCTGTGGTGATATCTGCAACTAATATTCCCTGCTACTGTATTAACAGCAGCTGGAATATGAACATTTGTATTTTATACTACTTCGGTATGAATTGTACCGGCTTGTCCAGCCACTTTTTCAGACAGAAACGGGGCAATCACCAGCGCTCTCTGATCTGGTTTTACTGACATGTGTGGTAGCGAAGTGGCAATAAGGAATAATTGCAGGGTGATAGCGATCAGCGCACTACTGCACAAACTCACAATGAGCCTAAGCAGAGAGGAATATGCAAATAAGCTACACCCTGTCCTGTCCTATAACTGATCTTGAAGTTATTGCTTTCTATCCTGCATTTATAATACAAACCCCCACACTAACACCGATTCCTACGCCCAGACAAAGAGCACCCAGCTACAGGCTAGCTCTACTAAAGCTCTGAAGGTAGCTACAGCTAAAGGACAAAAAGTAAATGAGAGTTCAATATACAGTGCTCAGTCTTAATTTAACTTACAGTGACACAACCCCAAGAGAGATGAGGATCAAGTATGAACCAGATCACAGAATTTGCCAAGGTTCCCTCCCACAATAATTCAGCAAGCTGGCCCATGGAAAAGAAAGGATTTGACTTTTTTCTCTGCCTCACCTCCCTAGACCCTTTGCCTCTGAATTCTGAAGACAGAGGACTTCCCAAAAGAGCAGGAACTGTGCAGGAGATAAGGAGTCATGATCACTTCCAGAGCCCAGGACAGGCAAACAAAGAAGATGCCCAATCCTCAACCATCATTATTGGCTCCTTCATCAGCAGGTCTGATAAGCACAGAGCTCAGCTGCCGGAAACAAAAGCAAATGGCTGGGCTGTGTTCCTGCGTGCATCTGGTTTTAGCTCTCAGCAGCTGGTTTGCTTTCTTTGGTTAAAAAAAACACCAACAAACAAATGACCAAAACGTAGGCAGAAAGGAAGAGGTTTAAAAGTCCTCTCAGCTGTCTATAATGGGGAGAAAAGTGAGCAACAACTTACAGTATGAGAAGGTTCCTGTGATTATTTGTTAATTATTTGCTATTACCCTAATTGCTGGTAAAAAAAACATGTGACTAGAGCAGCACGGTTCATAACAGACTGAGGCGCCAGCAGCGCTAACAAGTGTGCAAAAACCCAAGGGATGTACTAGCTCTCACATCTGTAGCTGCCCCTGCCCTTGTGCCATGCCTGGCCGACAAAGAGCTCCCAGGGATGAGAGCAGGGAGTGACCCCATTCCCAGCCAAAAAGATTCTATCCCCTAAAAACTTCCAAACACAGGAAAGCCTGATCGTCCTTATCTTTTGAAACTCCCAAGATACAGCCTAATGGGCCTTGTTCCTGGAGTTTTATATAGTCAGCCTGCAGCTTACAGTTTGACACAGTGCTGAGGCAGGCAGAGAGGACCAGCTATCACCTCTCTGGCAGGCATCACAGTGACCTTAATCAGCATTTTGAGGAACTTCAGGTGCCCCCCTCACTAACGCTCACACAGTGCTCTCGGGAAATACCGCACAGGAGACGGCACTCGTGTACAGCGCTGCCAGGGCACCCGAGACCTCCTAAGAGCGCCGAGTAACTTCTGGTACTGGAGGTGCTGCTGTGGCACCTGGGCAGGGTAATGCTGTCTGTACCCCCGCTGCATGACCCACAGCACTGTAATACACATCCCACGCAGTTCAAACAGCCCCAGCGAGGCAGCCTGATTTTAACCTGCAGCCAGCTCAGGTACGCACACCTCACTAGCTTTTCCTACTAGGGTATGATCGCTTTATTAAGTAGTAGAATTTATTTTATTCATGCAGGTGATCTATCAAAATTATACACATTTATTGCAAAAGAGACTAAAGAAAGTAAAGCTGCTTTTTCAGCCTCAGCCCCTCTGGATGTGGGAACCCACCATGCTTGCCTAGACTTCATCTTCTGCTACTGCATCACTTGTTTTCTGGATCCTGTTCCCTCTTGTGCCCTCCCCTCACCATCTGCTTGTATCAAACAGATTAATTTGAAGATGAGAGCAGTTACACAGTAAACTTTGCTTGTTCCCTTTTTCCAGAATCAGGAAGCTGAGGTTTTCAACCCCAGGAGAAGGACCTGAAAATATTCACTAAAGGGAAGGTATTTTCTCAGGTGGGACAGGGATGGGGAATGTCAGAGGAGCAGAGCAGATGGAAGAACAGCGAAGTGGGAGGCTGCAAGGGGGCCAAAGCTGTTATCTGGCCGTTTCAGAGGGGCACGACTGTGCTGGAGGCCCCGCAGGGAAAACATGTTCACTTGCAAGTTCTTCCCGGTGCCTGCAGAAAGGCTGTCTGGAGCGTAAGCGAGAGCTAAGTTCACTCGAATCCAGTGAAAGAACCCCAGACATTTTGTGTTGTATTTTAGAACGTATAAAAGAGACTGCTCATGCAATTCTGTTCCATTCACAGGGCTTTTTTCCCTCCTTACGCTCCGCTCCAAATTTAGAGGACTGGCACAGAACCCCCGCGCCCACGGCTGCGCCAGCCCCGTGAGGTAAAGCGGGGTCAGCACGGCAGCAGCGGCCGAGCGCCGTGGCAGGTCCCCTGGCAGGGCCTGCGCTCGGCCTCCGCCAGCCCAGCCGCCCGCTCGGGCACCGCCGTTTGCCTGCCTGCAACCGCCACGGGCGCAACGCCTCAGCCCCGGGCCGGTTAAACGGCAGCCGGCGGCAGAGGCGGGCCTGAAGCGCGGCGCCATCTTGGGGCCTGGGGGAGCCGCCGCAGGCCTCCCCCCGGCGAGCCCCAGGAGGGGCCGAAGGCGCCCGGCCGCTCGCCGCGGTACTCACGGGCAAGCCGCGGCGGGCCCGCCGCGGCAGGAGGAAGAGGAGGCGGCGGCCCAGGCGCCGCCCGCCGCCCGCCAGCAGCAGCGCGGCACCCAGCGCCAGCAGCAGCGCGGCGCCCCGCATGACCACAGCCTATCGCCGCCGCCGCCCGCACCCGCCCCGGCCCTTCCCCCGGCCCGCCCCCCGCCGCGCCCCGGCAGCCGGGGCACCGGCCCAGCCTCATTCAAACGGCAGCAGCGCCCGGCAGGCCCGCCGCCTCCAGGTAACGTGCGGGTGGCCCGCCGCCTCGGGGCCTGCAGAGGAGAGGGGGGCGGCTGGCCCGGGAGGGGTCGCGGCAGCGGCAGGCCGGCCCCGCCGGACCCCTGGCTGCCGCGCCGCCGGGTGCCCTCGCCCGCCCGCGGGGAGGGGGCGATCCGGGCGGGGCAGGCCGCGGCGGGAAGCGCCGGCATCTCCCCCTGCGCGGCCCCCGGCTGCCGCCCGCCCCACGCCGCTCAGGCGTGGGAGGCCGCGGCGCGCTCCGAGCCTCCGCTCCCGCGGGCGCGGGGCCGCCACGCACTCGCTCGCCCTGGGCCGTTCCCGGCCGCGGGAGCCGCGCCCCTGCGTGGGGCAGGGCCGGCGGGGCCTGCTCGGGGAAGGCCCGGCCCCCGCCCCTTCCTTACAAAATTCCGCACAAAAAATTGCGTGGGCAGCAACCGAGCTCTCGAATTTGATCAAAACCCCTGAATTTCTGAGGACTGCCGGAGGCGGCTAGTCCTCCTGAGCCTAGAGCTCTCCCTTCCCAGCTCGGTGCCCCACCGCTGCTCTTTTTGTGGTAATTTCACTGGTTTTCGGTCGAGGCCTGTTTCCAGCAGGCCCTGCAGCAGCAGCCCAGCCTGCGGCAGACATGCAAATAAGCCCTGGCAATTCGATATCGTTTTTTGCTTTGATAAAGGAGGTTATGCATTAAGCTGGGGGGGGGGGGGGGGATGTTTTGTGCGCTGGATCAGTTTTAGCCAAGATGAATATGATCAAAATTAACTTTCTGTACTTAACTCTTGTTTTTGAGCTGTTGTTACCCCATAGTGAGTTTAATGGTGATTCCCTGTGCATAGTCCAGCGTCACCAGCTACTTAATGACAAAGAAATGTACTTTTAACTGCATGGCTGTACTAGCTGTAAAGCCCAAGGGTTGCTTTCGGAACATGTAACATAACATCACCCGTGACTTGAAGTTATATTTTAGTTTAAAATTATTTCATGTAGCTCACTTGAAATAATACATTCCATGTAAGTACCTTAATTTTCAGGTATTTCAGAGAATACAGTTAAAGATGCATTAAAAAAGGAGAAATTGACAGTCTTTAAATGCCTCCCTGCTTGTCAGTTTACTTATGATCTTTTTCCTTATTTAAAAACATCTTGAGGTGGTTGAAGGTTGAGCTGTTTATCTCAGTGTAAGGGACTGCAAGGGGGAAAGATGAGTTCCTTTGGACTTTATTTTCCTGTTGAAATGCATGGAGTCAGCATGACTTAAAAAATAATTGAGCAACCAAAACAGAGGTGCTATCTTGTATTGCAGAGCTCAGGGAGAACAGTCTTGCTGTTGGCAGAGTGTGTTGATTGACAGCATGTTGGCTACCAAGCTGTCCCGGCCTCTCCTGAACTTCTCTGTGAAAGCCCTGAATTTCAAGAACGCAGGAAATGGCTTCAGGTAAGTAACTTGGTGGAGAAGAAGAAGGTGTGAGATCTTGAGTAAAGCACACATCGAGGACTCATTTGATTTTAGCGGGACAGTTTATTTACAGAATCACAAGATGGTTGCGGTTGGAAGGGACCTCTGGAGGTCATCTGGTCCAACCCCCCTGCTCAAGGAGGGCCTCCTAGAGCTGGTTGCCCAGGACTGTGTCCAAATGGCTTTTGAATATCTCCAAGGATGGAGACTCCACAACCTGCCTGGGCAACCTGTGCCAGTGCTCGGTCATTGAGCTGAGCACAGAGGAGATGGACTCTATATGCGAGGAGGGGTTGGCAACACGGTGGTTTTTTTACACTTGGACAGTCATCTGCAGTCAAAAGGGGGTTGAGTAGAGCATTAATTCAGTGTCAAGCAAGGATTTATTCCTGAATATCAGCAAGTAGGCCTTGCTGCAGTGCAAGGAACTGTCATATATTTCTGTGACTTCATTAAAGAGGCAATGAATCACATGAAATGAGAGAGAAAGTTGAGAGGGAGGGTTTTAGTGAGAAATGGAGGTGGGCTGAGTAACAAAGCTGTTTTTTTCTGACATGAACAGAAAATTGCCTATCTAATTCTAATTCCTAGCTCTAAAAAAAATACCTTTTATATTGATATATGATGGGAACCCTACTAGTCCAAATTCAGAGCAAGTTGAGTGCTTTCACTGGCTTTGCTTTAGAGCAGGGTTCCCAAACAATGGTGTGGGTACCACTGGTTGTACATAAGCCGTTTAAAAGTGGCTCATGGCCTGCTAAGCAAGAACTGCCACCTCCAGTGTTTCTCTACTGCTGTTGATAGTGGTGTCCAGCACCATCACTGTCAAGGATGGCTCCCGTAACAGGGAGTTGTACAGACCGAAGATAGCTAAGCTGTTAGAGATTTCCTATGCAAACAGACATAGGCCTTTTATTGCCTGTTTACTCCACACACACCAAAGCTGCACCTGCAGGAATCCGCTGTGGCCTTAAAAATACAAATTAATACTTTATTAACTTGAGAAAAGAATTTTCAGCATATTCTTTTTTTTTTTTTCTTCTTCTTTTGTTTACTTTCGTTTTGTGCTCTATGCATCTTGTACTCGGGGCAAAAATGTATTGCGTTTTTTGAGGTACCCACAAGCTGCTAAACCTGAAATGGAAATCCAGCTGTTCATCTGAAAGGCAGTGTTGTCACTGTACCAGTGTCTTAATGCATTGAGGTAGCATTTATATACTTGACTCTTCAAGCCGAGGACTGCCTTTTTTGGTGTAACTGAACAAAAGCGAATGCATGGTTGCAAGCACAGATTCAATTCGAGGACCATCTGTGCATTTTAAAAGTCTCGGTTGTGGTCTTTAGAATTCAGTCATGCAGAATGACAAAAATGGCTCATGGTACATTAGTGTACTGTGTGGGGGCTAACGTTGCATATGCATCGTAACTGTTTCCTCTGATGACGTTCCTGCTGATCAGCAGCCGGCATCTATTTTATGCCCTTGCCTTCAGGTGAAGGTAGGCAGAATGGCAAGTAGTTATTCTTTACAGGTTATTGTGAATAAAGTGCAGCAAATCAGTCCTCTGCAGTGAAATAACAGGACCAGACACGACACTGAAAAATAAAAATCAAGTTCATGAAAGTGAAAGAAATGTTACGAACGTTTCTGGGCACTTTGAAACACACCAAGAAGCTTATTGTTGAGATAAAGGTTCCAAGCCAGGATTGCAGGCCAGTGATGTTAACGCAGACTTTGCCTGGGGACTGACCTTTGCAGCAATTAAATTGGCTGTAGCTATTTCAAGAGCTGATTGGGCTTATGACACTCAAAGTTAGAAAGAGAGCTAAACTGTTGCAGGAAGGTGAGTGGGCAGTGTTGCCTGAATATAAATCAGCTCCTTTCCCATCTGGTTCAAAGCTTCTGCCCTAGCAGACCCCTTTTCTAGCCTTTTTTTCCCAAGATGCAGCTCAGAGGCCAGAGTGTCTGCAGATCGCTGTTCAGTGTAGCACAGGTCACCCTGGGAGCGTCTGTGATGTCCAAGCAGGAGATAATTGTGAATGATTATACAAATTCACTTAGAAGACAGAAGAGGAGCCTGGAAGATAAGCTCTGCTGAAGGATAGATGTTGTTAGAAGGCCCAGAGGGTAGATGAAGTACGGCAAGTCCAGGGGAAGGCCAGAAGGCTCTGCGAGGGCGGTGTCAGTGCCCAAATGAAAAATGAAAAAGCTGATATAATCCAGAGAGGTGGCTGGCAAGGACAGAGGCTAGGGTCACTCTGGTGTGTTGTCTAGGCCCAGTTTTGATGAATGATGGCAAGAACTAAGACAGTGTGATGCTACTGGTAGCATAGCTTTTCTAAGTAGAATCTCACTCCCTGGAAGGCATTGTTGATTTGCTCTGGTCTGTCTTTGTGATATTTTCCTGGGAGTAAGACTTACTATGCAGAGGAGCTTCAGATCTGCATGGCAGGTATTGCTCAAAGACATAGTGTCTCTTAGCTTAAACAGTTAAAAAGAGAGGATATGAAATCTAAGAGTATATAATGGGTAATCACTGCAGAGGAAGAAGTGCCATCCAAAATGACAGAAGGGTGGAGCTGTGTGTAAAAGCAGTGAGACAGATCTGAGCAAATTCAGCCTTAGGCTGGGTATCCGAGACAATGCCACAGCAGAATACTTTCATCAGACAAATTAATAACTTCCCCTACCCCAGCTTTGTGGAACTCTTGTAAGAGTGTTGTTGCTGTTGGAAATGAAAACACTGTACTGCCCATTTGCAGGTGGAAGCAGCTCTGTGCTTACAGACCGGGAGCTATTTTAGAATTCTTGGTAATATCCAGACGGCTTCTGCAGCTGGAAATAGCATCAAGGTCTTTTGAGAAACAAATGTTTCATACTGTAGGAAACACACAGGCTCAGACTAAGGAGAACTGTAGACTGGATTCCATCTTCTCAAATGACAATCTACATCATGTATATAGGCAACACTACATTCCTTTTCACGCATATGCTGCAGCACCAGGGTACAGACAAGATATTCCATGCCTCATTGTTCTGTTGTTTGTTTTCTTTTAACAGACCTGTGCAAAGATTTTGCTTCCCTTTCTTGTCCCCATGTGGCAGCCGCTCTTATGCAAGTGAAGTCGATCAGGTGAGTGTGATTGTGGTTTCCAGGAACTAGTTCTGCTGAGATGGGTTTTAAAATCCCTGAAGCCTGGTGACCAAATTCTTCTTTCCGATTTGCCAGAAAGACTCCGAGCTGGACCTCTCCAACATACTCCACATTCTTTCCTAGCATAGAGCTTCCATTGACGTAGCACAGTACATGCTGCTAAGGATGGAAATAAACAACCAGACTAGCGGGTTTTTTCTATTTTTGGAACTCACTCAGCAGATGAAATCTTCCACCTTAGAGTGGAGGGAGTTTGCATGACAAATTCTTAATAAAGCACTCTTTCTGGAGTGTAGTTGTGTAAAGAGATGTAAATAAACAGATGTGTCCTTACCTCTTGTTCTGGAGAGTGACCCTCTTCTTTAACAGCCCTTTTCTTGAAGGCGCTAGCTTGCCAGGAACAGTGCCAGACAAAAGGAAGGGGATGTTTGGCCCTTTTGCCTGTCTTGTGGCACAGAACTCAGCATTGTAGCAGTGCTAGAGCATGCATCTCTTGCTCTGTAAGCCTGGGATAGAGTCTCAGAGGAATTCTCATATGGCCCTTGCATCGCTGCTGGGCTTCCAGTCCCTGTGTATGCTGGGGAAAGCCAAATTTCTATTTTGTTAAAAGAGATGGGTTGGAATGAATTGCAAGTAATTATTACCTAATCCGACCCACAGCAGCACCTTGCTGCGCGTGCACTTGTTGCTGCTGGAATGTCTGATACACCATGCAATTTTTAACCTGTCGCTTGACTGCGGCCTCTCTTTGGGTTAGAAGAAGGAAAGAGGTGTACCTCTATTTAAATTGTAAATTAGAAAAATAAGAAAACAAAAAAAAAAAACAAACAAAAAGACTGATGACCAACTGGTCTTAATTTCAAATATTAAACCCACTTGATTCTGCTTAGCTTTTAAAACCCAGCACTAGAGGGTTTATGTGCTAGAGAGAGAAAGATGAGTGAGCAGTCAGTAAGGTTAATCCACATCCTTTCTTCAGTCAAGCTATCTTCCCCAGGCCGTATGGGCTGCATGGCACAGAATAGTAGACCCCTGCCTGCTTTGAACATACAGGAACAGTTCCTACTGAAGGGAAAGCATTTCTTGGGAACTGTCTGGTATATTTTCAGATTTCAAGATGGATGTGAACTGCCAGAGAATGGTGGTTTGCTTGGTCTCTTTGCCTTGGGAGCCTGTTGCCAGAGGTGCTGAAGTTCTCTTTGTGTTGGGAGGACAGTGATCCTGCCTCACTGGAGTGAACTCGGTATGAAACCTTCGTTTCCTGTCTTCAGGAGGCACCGGCTGGCAGTAACTGGCAATGAGTGTAAAGAACATCCCTGGAACAGACTGCTCCTGGCCAAGGACACGGTTTTGTTCTGTCCACTGCAAATCACTGATTTCAAATACTCAATTCCAGTGTGTTTTGTTCTGTTTTGTTTTGCAGATTGGCAGCAGAGCTGTGCTTATAACAGGTTGTGACTCAGGGTTTGGATTTGCCTTGGCCAAGCACCTGCATGCCAAAGGCTTCATTATTTACGCTGGCTGCCTGCAAAAGGTAGGGAAAACAAAAACTGTATTCTTCACCTGTGGCACGTTCACAGACATGGAGCCAATCCAATCTTCCCTCTCCACTCTGCACAGCTTTCTGCCAAGGAGAGGGAGGGTGGTTGGTAGCCCAAAGGGAAAGACACGGGTGCTTGAATTTCATAGAGCATAACCTGGTCTAGACCAGAACCGGGACTGAACGGTATCTAGGAGGGTTCCTATTTGAATCACAACATTGTGGTCTGTTCCATATCTGATGGACTGGAACCCCAAAACTAATTTTATAGGCTTATCCATAAGCAAATTTTGGGATCAGGTTGAGTCTGGACCTTTGGCCCTGCTCTCAGACTATACATATTTGCTCAGGGATTATTTTGATTAATTGTGACATACACCAAGGCACCAGTGATTTTATGGCATGTGGTATGACCGTATTTTTCTATATTCATGAGTACAGCCATGCCTCAGTGTGTGTTGGGGGTCTCCTGAAATTGCTGTGAAGGCGATAGAATTCTACTAGTGCAAATGAGAGCAGAATCAGGCCACAAATAGCTTCGCGACGCAGTCTTGATACGCTCTCCAGGAGCGCTCTGTATGGCAATCAGAGATGCCTGGTCATGGAGAACAGGAGAGAGCTTCAGCCTCTCTCTCCTTATGAAGCACTGCACTTTTTTAGCTGCATGGCCGTTTCCCAACAGAAACAAACTTACTCCTTGGGATATCCTGGGGTGGGTCAGTCATTTTGATCCTAATCTTTTAGCTCACTCATCACTGTAAATGTACCTTGAGTAGCTACATTATTTAAAAAGAATTTGCCAGGTGTTTTTTAATGTTATCAATACTCTTCCTGCTGTTAATTTTTCCATTATTACTGAGTTTTGTTTAAATGATTAGTTTCTTTCTGCTGCATTTTTTTCAAAAAAGAAGTTTGTGTTTTGATAGCTCTGTCCCTTGTGGTGTCTCAGCTTTGGGTCAAGGGTTTATTTGTTAACCTGGGCTCCCTCTACAGGCTTCACAGCAGAACAAGACACTTCTTATAAACTGCTGCTTTTCAAAAGGTGTCAAAAAGCAAGTAGATGAGTACTTTTTTGGCAGGTGTTTCTACTCAGCTTTTGTAACTGAAGATCAACATTAGACAACATAAGAACGTTTCAGACTTAAAAACCACTGTGTAGAATAATAGCCTGCCTCTATGTTGACAGGAGCCAAAAATTTCAGAGCTGCAAAGTTATTTCTGGGTTTCACTTCCTCTGTCTGAGCTGCCAGAAAGACGCAATTTTCAGCGAGCATGTCTTTAACTGTCACTGGAACTTCCCTTCCATTTTGGTGTCTTCAGTACTCATTCTATGGAATGCATGTTAGTGGAAAACCTTGGCCTCTGACAATTTTAGCATAAGCTAACATGCAGCAGCATGCCAGAACTCTTTTAGGCTTTGATCAATATTTATTTCCTCGCCAGAAATCAGCAGAGAGCTTTGCTGTATCGCTGTGTAATTGAATATTGCTTCTTTAGCTGGACTCACATCCTATGTTCCAAAATCTGTGTGACTGTGGCAAGACTGGTAACAGCAGTTGTCATCAGAAAAACACTGTAAAATGCCAAAGCTTCTTAGTTAACAGGTTGGCCTCCCATGTGTCTTCAGGCCATACACTTTATGTAGAACAGCTCTGTAGAACTAAAACAACTCCAGGAGACTGAGCTGACTTCTCATTGTGGCACAGGTTTCACTAGCAAAACCATAAGCAGAATTCTGATCAGAGTGTAATTATTGCTGGTGCTGATTTTAGGGGCAGAAAAAGCCTGGTGTGTTCTTAGATGCTAGATAGAAGTGGAGGTAGAAATAAGAAGCATCATCTTTTGCTTGGGTATATTTGACCTAGCCCTGACGGAGAGGAAATGACTATGAAACTTGAGTGTTACTTTCATGCAACTGTTTTTCACAGCACACCTGCACATCAGAAGCATACTCCAGCTTGGGGAGCCGTCGTGTCCTCAGGGTATGCACTGTTCTTAGGAACGTCACGTCCTTATTGCAGATTAAAAGTGTGTGCAGTGCTGACTCTTCATCAGGACAGGTTTCCTAGAGTGGCCAGATCCTGAGCACCTGACTGTTTTTACTGAAGGAAACTTGAGAGAGGTGTTTAGATTCACGGCTGAGGGGAGCCCAAGGATGGATCTGTGCTAACAGTGTGCTGTTTCACACACAGTTTCTTCTTAACATTTTCACTGGCAAATATATTCATGTGAGCGTTGTGTTGATGCTTCATTGCCAAAAGACAGAGGTAGACTGGATCCAATGAACGATCACACTGCGGCTGTCTTATTTTTTCCTCTTTGGTTAATAGCTGGAGGAGCCAGCTGACACAAGATGAAGAAGGTATTTTTCCATCAGTATCTGTTACCAGTGGACATATGTGATGTTTGTCATGGCTGTCAGGAGTGTGGTGGAATCCCTGTTTGCTTTGCTTTCTGCGCTCAGGCCTGTTGGGGCTTGCAGGGGGATGAGAACGCAGAGGTTATCTGAGCCAGCCAGCATGCAGGCCAGTTACTGTAGGGCTCAACAAGAGTGCTCAGAGTCACAGGGTGTTACATACCACTTCAAGGACACGCTGATAAAGATACAAGCTGAAGCCCATGGGCCCCCGAGGGTGACCATGGAAAGAGAAGATGAGTCAGTGGTGTGCTTTTTCAGTATGCAAGAGCTGGGTCCTCTTGCCCTGGGGACAGTAGACCCTGGGACCGACAGGAGAGATGTACTGGTCTCTTGGCGTAGCATGAGAAGGTCCTTCCACTGCTGCGTGTGGGCCCAGCGGTTGTGGGACAGGCCGTGTCCTGTGCTAGGAGAGCATGACACAATCACAGGGTGCCTGACTTAAACACCACCTATCTGCCCTTTCTGAAGAGCCAAGGGAATGGCCCTGTGGGTCTGGGTTAATGCCCAGAGTCCAGCTCTTGGCCGGGATCCCAGCCCCAAGGGTCCCTGTCTGAGCATCCAGGTGCATGTGGGTGTAAGGGCAGGAGGGATATTGGCTTCCTGAGCCAACCCTGTAAAGGAGGAAGAAGAGGATGCTGTGAAGGTCCCAGCAGAGCTTCAAGACCTCTGAGGCTGGTGTATTGCTGTGGTCGAGAGATTTTGTAGCACCTCGTAGACGTGGGATCGGGGAAAGAAGCACCTTGGCCTTACTGTTCTTCCTCTTCCCTTTAGCCATATCTGCTGTTTCCGAGGGACTTGCATGCTTGCATTTGCTGATGCCCTATTGGCATTCCCACGTGTGCCACTTGTATGCTTTTCAGTGCTTTGCCATACAGACTGGCTTCAGCACCACAGGGCTGTTGAGTGAGCAGCAAACTTAGCACAAAACGCTATTTTCAGTCACCAATAAAGGCAAACACCACTAAGCTGTGCATGGGACTTTTAACATCTCCATTTTGTATGCGTTATGCTTCTGTGTGCAGAGAGTGCAGTAGTGTGTCCTTCTCTTAAGGACAAGCACTAACAGGTATTAATAGTCTTCAGTGGAATAAGGAAGGGTGAAGACAGAGGAGACATCAGGTACTTAAGTTAGTGAACTGTCTGTGAGCACAGCGGATAAGCCCAGGAGTAAGAGGAGCCAAGAGAAGGTGTTTTGGAAGACCAGGTGGCAGAGAGACAGGGGGATGTATGGCCACCCTCATGTGGTATCTAAAGCGTGATGTCTGAAGGTGACTCTCACTCTGGGGGGGCAGATGGGCAGCCTGGGTTCAGACTGCAGAGATGAACACCCATCTCATTGACAGCTGACTACAGTCTCTGACAGGGAGCGCCTGTGGCTCGAGGTGCTTAGAATGAGCTAATGTCATTTAACTGTCAGGAAACAGCCCTGCCATGAAGAACTGGCCTGTTCCACGTCAAAGGAAAAAAAGCTATGTATCCAAAAAAGCCTCATTTATCGCAACTGCCTTGTAAAAGCTCAGGAGTGAATGATGCTTGCCTGCTGGTGCTGACACGGCGAGTGGGGCTACCTGGAGGGTTGAGTGATGGGGGAAGAAGAGCTGAGCAGCTGTCAGATGATCCTGTGGGACACGCTCCATGGCTAGCCTGTTAATGGGGAGTAAAAGACTTCTGGTGATGGATGATGTTGAGGGGACAGAGGGAGTTTCTCACAGTAAAGACAAGGATGTTCCCAAAAAGTGGTTCTTTTCAGAGC
Organism: Nipponia nippon; assembly: GCF_047370975.1. NCBI lineage: Eukaryota > Metazoa > Chordata > Aves > Pelecaniformes > Threskiornithidae > Nipponia > Nipponia nippon. The sequence goes on from NW_028262391.1 coordinate 15,389,709, forward strand.
TAGACCTCACCATCCTCTACAAAAGTACCCTGGAGTGGCTAGCACAGTCCAGTAGCTTATAACCATGGGAGTGATTCAGGGATAGTCCCAAACTCATATTAATATCCCATGTCTGTGTCCTGGAAGCACCATAGCCAGGGTTTACCACTGTGAAGGGACTAGCTCTGGGCATGGCAGCCTTGTTGCTAGCAGCGTCTAGCCCATGTGGGAGGTATCTCAGGGGTTGGCCACAGTTACGTGGCTGGGCTGTGAGTGGATGGGTGTATACTGGGGCAATCTGTTGTTCTGAGCTGAGAAAAAAGGAGTGGAGATGGGAAATGGGAGTGAGAAAAAGCTCACAGGGAGAGACAGAGAAGAGAGCAAGATGCTGGAAAAGACAGCAGGGGGAATTGCTAGCAGGCAAGCTGGCCCAGCACCTGATGATGGACTCTGTAGGAGTCCACTGGAGGCAGTGGGTAGGTTTCCAGGCAGTGGGAGCTGTGTGCGTAGATCAGCCGAAGGGGGAGAGCAGTGGGCAGGCAGTCCCTCTTCTAGGACTGTCACTCCCAGAGCTGGCAACGTGACTGAGAAGCACATGCAACGTACATGGGCAGCCACTCCCCGGCTATTTTATACCATACCCCCACCAAGCTATTTGCTGTGCCCCCGTATGCAAGCCAAAGTGAGGATGGCACCACATTCCCACCACTGCGGTAGTGGGACATAGCTTGATCTCAGGAGCTTGTACTGGGCAGAAGTTGCCTTGCTGGGGCTGGTCCATCTCCGGCTGCTTTCTTGGTGGTCGAAGCAGTTTGTACCAGCTGACTCGGTGGCAGGGCTCATGGTCAGCTGGAATGGTGTTCTGCTGCAGGAGCAGCCCTGTCTGTTCCCCCTCCTCTTAGAGCTGCAGGACTGTCCTGATTATTCTGACTGCCCTGTGCAGTCTCTTTTGCTTGATTGGATGGTTGCTATGCATTTGATCTTCTACACAAGCTCTTTGGCCAGATTCAAGCCAGCACTTTCTTCCCCTCTAGGACAAGGGAGATGGTGGCTCCAAGGATCTTGACAACATGAACAGTGATCGAATGAGAACTGTCCAGCTCAATGTCTGTGACAGCAAAGAAGTGGACCGAGCAGTTGAGCATGTGAATAGCAGCCTGGAGGACCCAGAGAAAGGTAGGTGCATGCAATGGGCTCTGAGGTCTCAGAGATGGCAGGAGCTCCCTCAGCTGGGCTCTGAGAGCATTTTCAGGGTGTATTTCAAAAGCTGAGCATATGATTGAAGGGCACAAAGCTTTGAGGAGCAGCAGTGCAGAGCAAATGGCCTATTTAAATGTTGTGTCATATCAGAGAGCAGCTTCCCAATTAATAGAGCATCTACAAAAAAACCTGCTTTTTTCTCCACTAGCTCCTATAGGGACATTAGCAGAAATCAGGGTGGTGTTCAAGGCCCTGGGATTAGTGCTTTATTCCTGTGACCTGAAGTTTATTATGGTGACTCCCTTTACATTGTAAAACCTGGCCAGTGCCCAAAGATTGGGGCTTAGCAACAGAAATGTCTACCCCAAGCTTTCAAAGGGCAAAGGAAATGGAGAGGTTTTCCGAAGGATTTCCCATGAAGCCAGCTGAATATCATTAATGCCATTGCAGATATTACCATATATTACAGATTTCAGAGTTCAGGGGGTAGCTGTAACTGACTTTCTTAGCCTGCCTACCTCATTCTGCTGAGGTGATGACAGCAAATTCTACTCCAGTACTGTGAAAATCCCAGTTGCTCATGCATTCCTGAAACCTTTCCACCCTTTGGTGAACTACATTTTTCCTGTAAAGAACATCCATGCTTCAGCCCATGAAGGTTGTTTAAAAGCAGAACAACCAGTAATGTTTTATTTTGGATTTTGCATAAACCTATTTCTTTTCTTTATATTTAATTTTTATATATGGATCTTCTGTATAAATTAAGTTTTCTAGCCATGTATTCTCAAGCATAGGCCAGGATGAAGTTGCCTTTTCTAGGCTGCTTCTGAGAACACAGATCTGGACACAGTCAGTCAACAGATAACAGTGAGTTTTTCTAAACAGCAGAAAGAAGCCATCCCAGACCTTTCTCAGTCTGTTTCCTGTGCAGTTAGAATATTATAAGAAGTGAGTTAATTTTATTCCAAATTCCTTTTAAATCTTCCTTTTCATTGCCAAATGAGTTGGTAGCTTCAGTTGTTGCCATCTTGTTTGCAGCAGAATAAAAGGGAGAGGTCGTGGCATGCATGCCCACCCATGTCCACCCATGCCCACATCCCCCTTCCCAGCATTGCAGACATTCTAGTTCTTATGGTGACACAAGGGATTTTACTTTGAAAGAATTACTCTTTTGTTTCTTACAAGGTCTTTCCTATTCTTATTATTTGCATTTAGAGACTATATTTTGCTTCTTTTAAAAAATCACGATGGATAAAAAGAGAATGGCAAGGAGAACAACTTAGACAAGGCTGAAGTTCTCTGTTTGCTGGCTCGGAACTTCCCAGGAAGCCTCATTCACGGTACTTTGTGGCTGCAGTGTTGGGCAGTACAGGCAGATCCTGATTGTGGTTATATTTGCTCAGGAGGCTGAGGTTCACTCTGGCCTCTCTTCTGTCTGGCTTTCATCTTTACAGGTCTTAATGAAAAGTTCTGTTGTGTGATTCCATAATCTATCAGCAAGGCCTTTTCCATGCTGCTCTCGTAAGTGTCGCAGAGGGAAAGCTTTCTGCTTGATTTTGTCTTCCAGGGCTCTGGGGGCTGGTTAACAATGCTGGGATCTCCACATTCGGGGAAGTAGAGTTCACCAGCATGGACACCTACATGGAGGTAGCTGAAGTGAATCTGTGGGGGACTGTGCGAACCACCAAGGCTTTCCTCCCGCTCATCCGGAGGTCAAAGGGTGAGTGATCTCCTCCAGACTGGCACTTCTGGAGTGGGTCCCCTGTCCTGCCCCATGTCTTGCTGTGTCAGAGGCCAAAAGGTCTATTAAGCTTCTCCCTGCACCATTGGTCACCTTCATACTTTTACAGACAGAATGTGACCCACAACATACACACAAATGACAGATTTCGTAACCACTCTGAGTTACACAGCAAGGCAGCAGTCCTGAAAACCGGTTATTATTTCTCTTTCCCATCTGTGTTGCCTTCTCCTGCAACATCCCATGCAAGATCTAATCTGTCATACCTTCTTTTACCTGTTCAGAAGCTGCAGCTCACCATAAATTCCAGTGCCAGGAGCAATCCTCCCCTCTATACAAAAAGCAGCTGTGGCAGTGCTGGGCAGGGTGGGTAGCAGCAGTGTATCTTGTGTGCAGCTTGCAGGGAAGTTGTCGGCTGTGCGCTGTGTTACATTGGGAGGTGGGGTTTGTACAGGAAAGGAACACAGACCTGGAGCTCGCATGGGTCTTGGCATAAAGGGGCAAAAGCTTTCCTGTACTGGGGCCAACTGCCTGACTAAATGAGAATATTTTTTACTCTTGAAGCATCCACAGACATTAACAATGTTGGTTTCATAGTCCTGTGCTGCAGACCTGGGCTGTATGTGGCCCAGGGAGCATTTCTTACACCACGGAAAGTTATCCACTTCTGTGGTCAAGGTTTCTCTTTCTAACCCAACTCAGCAATGAGCGCTGAGGGAGAGTGCAGAGAACTGCAACCTCTGACTAGACTGCAGCATCCACAGTCTCCTACCAGCAGTCTCCCCAGCCAAAATGGACGGCTTCTGGAGAGGAGAAAGGCCCCAGCTTTGTGCCTGGAGTCATAATCCAGCTGTCACACAGGAAAGGGTGCAGTGGACCTAGACTGCTCTGCCATTTGTGGTGCAGGAGCAATCCATTCCCTTTCAAGAGGCAGACATTATAAGCCACCATTGGGCTTCTAGATTTTGTGCCTTTGACTTGCAAATAAACAAGCTCAGCCTTGGTGCCAGAGGCTTTCTCTGCTGCACCTTCCTCTTGTCTGGGCTCAGCCCTGATCGCTGCTGAGCAATCCTGTTTCCCACCGTGCAGGTTCCGTCCAGCCTCTTCTGTGTTCCCCATAGCACGGAGCTTTGTGTGTCACCATGTGCCTGTGCCCTCAGGTGTAACAAGCCAGGGAGCGCAAGCAATGGGCTCGTTCTCCTGCCTGAAGGCCATTGCATAGGACAGCAATGCTCAGATAGAGCCACCAGCAGGTCTGCCAGGCAGCCCTTGCAGATACGCAGTGGGCGGGTGGATGCACGTTCAGGAGTCCGTTGGGTGGTGCGTGTCAGGTGCCTGCTTTGGGTCAGGTACCACAGCTCAGCTGTGCTTTGCCTGACCTCTGCCTAGGTCGAGTGGTGAACATCAGTAGCATGATGGGTCGGATGGGCAGCCCTGCCCGGTCACCGTACTGCATCACCAAGTTTGGCGTGGAAGCCTTCTCTGACTGCCTGCGGTACGAAATGCAGCCCCAGGGAGTAATGGTCAGCATCGTGGAGCCTGGCAACTTCATAGCTGCCACCAACCTGTACAGCCCCGAGCGAATCAAAGCCATAGCCGACAAAATGTGGGACGAGCTCCCTGAGATAGTGCGCAAAGACTATGGCAGGAAGTACTTCGACGAGCAGGTCAGCAAGATGGAGACATACTGCAACAGCGGCTCGACAGACACCTCGCCCGTCATCGAAAGCGTCGCCCATGCGCTCACCTCCACGGCCCCCTACACCCGCTACCACCCCATGGATTACTACTGGTGGCTGCGCATGCAGATCATGACGCACATGCCTGCTGCCATTTCAGACCGGCTCTATGTCTATTGAGGCCTCGCGCTCCTAGGCTACCCAGGTGGGAAATTTGTTTTAAAGAGAGCATTGCACACACTTCCCATTAGTCGTTTTTAAATTTTTCTAACCTCATTTCAGAGTACTGTATTTTAGCTCTAAAGGGTTCATTTAAACATCTGACATAACCTAAAGGGCAGTAATTGACAAGGGATGCTTCATAGGCAGGAATACATTAAGTTTGTGCAGGGACATTGATTCTTTGCTATTTATTTCATGTAATCTTTTTTTTTTTCACCTCAAATGTCAAGCTAAAATAATTATTTAAAATGCAATTGCTCTGAAGTGTTTTCAGAATAATTTCTGCTGATGGCTGAACATGATCTTCACAATTCCTGCCTAGGATGCAGCCTTCACACCATAAAACAGAGGCCCTCCATGCTGTAACGGCAAACTGTTGTCTCCTGATGACAAAGAGTGTCCAACAGACTTTTCCAGGCCTGGTCACAGTAGCCCAAGGCAGAGCAGAGACTTCTTTAATTTGGGGATCCGAACTCAAAATGCTCGAGGTGCTGAAACTGAGCAACTGACCCTGTCCCTTGCTCTCTTAGAGTTATACTGATGAAACCATAGAGAAAAGGAACCAGTCTGCTTTTCTTGCATGCTTTCTTGCAAAGGAGTTTAACAATCCAGGGACTCAATCCTGCAGACCTTTCCCACAGGAGTTACTTACTCATATGAGCATTCCCATGAGTGTGAGCAGCTTTACGCACAGGACTGCAGGCGTCGGAATTGGCCTGTAGTAACATTTCTCTTCTCTTTAACAGTAATTGAATATCGACTCCAGACTTAGTTTGGAGAAGAGTTTCACTCCAGCTCCTATAATTTGTGAGGCTCACTGCTGAGCAGAGGGAAGCGGAGAGGGTTATAGTCACATCAGCGAATGCCGTTCTTACCAGGGACCTCAGAGTTACACCCAAGTATTTGTACAGCACCTTGCACAGACGGGCCTTAACCCTGACCAGGGCCACTAGGCACTATTGCAGTGCAGGTGATGATAACAGTACTGACTTTCCTTGAAGGAGTCACTGAGCTGAAATACATCTAACATGATAGAAATCTAACAGAACGTCCATAACAATAAAGTTACCTTTAAGAGCAGTTTCATTTCCATGATGGTTGTTTACATGTCTGAGAAACATGTGTTTTGTACTGTAAGAAAAGAAAAGAACCATAAAAGATCCTTTCATGGGAAAATGCGGAAAGAGTTATTTTTTTTTTAAGCTTGAAAGGCAAAAAAACAAACAAGTAATTAAAATACCATTGTTAGCAAAGTTAAAGAGAGGGATCTCACGCACTCTAGTAACATACCGTGACAAGATCAAACTCCTTTGGCTTAATAAACATATACATGAATGGTAATAAAATTCAGAGGCTCCTTCTCTTTTTTTTTTTAATATTTAAGGTGAAAAGCTCATATTCGTTAGTGGTGGGTTTTTTTAATTTGGTGAGGTTTGTGCCTGTTACGCATACACACTGCATTCAGAGGCTGATTTGCAGTCTTGGGTCTTGCATATCCATGTTGGATAGTGCAAGACTTCTACAGGAGTACCGGATGTATCTCTTGACAAATATGCCTAACCCCTGGATTCTGTGTATTCGCAGCTCTTAAACCTGTATCTGTACCAGACTCCCACAGATTACAAAGGATTATTATGGATTATTCCCAGGGAGTGGGAGGAGAAACCGAGCTCTGAAGAGGGGAGGGGGATGGAAGTGATTCAGCAGGGCAGGCATGCAGCAGGTCACTGACAGACCCAAAATAAAACCCTGGGAGAGACCTGCTGGCTTTGTGATCTTCTCCAGAGTCTTAGCAGTGGTAGCTGCATCTTGTGGTGCAGGGAGGAGTATCGCCTCATTTTCCGATCAGTGGACTTCTATCTGGGACAAGACGTAAGAGTACGAACCACAAGAGACCCAGCAGGCACAGGGACTAACTTGCAGTGCAGAGCAAAACACCTGGATAACAATGTTTGCTGCAGATGACACAGCAGTAAGAGAAAAGCCTTTACAAGAAAAGTTCTTGTAGTGTAAAAATTTAGCCCCAAGGTGCTAAGTAACACAAAAAATCATGCAATTCCACTTGGGATGCAAGGCCCCAATTTTACACATGTTGCTGGGTTTTAATACAGACATCAATGAAGTTAGGTATGGAAAAGACTGAGTGCACAGCTGAGTGCTCTCAGTTTAGCTCAGAGCAAACGTAGGAGACGTTTCACGGTACCACGTTCATTCCCAGCCAGAAAGATGAAGCCAAACAGGGGTAACTGCGCTCGCGTCTGCACAACATCCCTTCTGGAGGCTTCTAAACCCTGTCGCGTGAGGTGCCCACAGGGAGCTCTGAAGCCGTGCCACCGCTCCGGGGCCGGAGGAGATGTGACGGTACTGCTGCCCCGCAGCGCGATTCATAGGGGACCGCGTGGCCAGATACGATGGGGAGGCGATGGCCAGGATGCTCCTGTGCATCATGGCCGTTCCTAGGTTTCTGTGCGAGTTTCCTGACATGGAGAGTTGGGTAGCTGATTCGTGGTCAGGAGGGCAGCAAGCTGGCTAGTTTTCCTGCTGGGATCTTGGCAATCCCACAGTTTCAGGGTTTGCCCTGAGAAGCGCATTAAAAGCTAATCCCCTCTGGTTTTGCATGACTGTCCTTGCGACTCAGTGCACTCTAGGTCCTGCCTGCATGGTGCCACCGTGGCTCCTGGAATGGCTTCAGCCCACAAAGTTTATTAGAAAACTAAAAAGAGCAAAAGCATAGCAAAAGAGGACTTGGCCGGGCACCCGGTCCTCTGCACTCCCTGAGCTGCCTCAGTGGGAGCTTCTGCCCACTCGGGAGGAGCTGGGGAGCCTGGAAGGGTCAGTTTGCAGCCGTGTCCAGCCCTGGGCTCTAGTCTGATCCCAGCTGGCTGGAGGGAGGGCTCTCTCTTCCCACATTTCTTGCCAAGCAAAGACCGTTGGCAATGATACAACGGATCTCACCGTGCAGCATCCCTTGGGCAACCTAGAGTTAAAAATAACTCTCCCTGGTGTGGTGGGAGGCAGCAGAGATGGGGTAATTTTAACTACAGCTTGTTCTGAGCCTTAATGAGGAAATCATGAAGTCCTACCCACTTCAGAACTTTTTGCTCCTAGCGATGAGGGTGGTGAAGGCTGCTTTTGAGACCAGCAGTCAGTGACTCTATTGCCACATTATCTGGATGAAATGCAGGGATTTCCCAGTAAAACAGAAAATAATCTCACAGCCAGGGAGTCTCACAGCTTTAGGAGAGCTGGTCCCATGCCTGTGCCTCAGCTCCTGCGTCCCAGCAGGGGCCTGGCCCAGGCTCCCCCGGGTGGTGCCTCAGCCCTGGGAGCCTGGCCGAGACGTGGTCCTGGGCTGGCAGTTTGGAAACAGGGCTGCTCTGGATGCAGAAAAGAGGAAGGGACCACTTCGGTTCAGGCAGTGTTAAATTGCTGAGCACAGGGTACCTGCCCCAATTGAATTAAACATAACAATTAAATAGATACTGAATTAAATATACGAGTGTCTCAGTTGCTGAGCCCCAAAGTCAAATCCCTGTCTGTGCTGAGACTGGGCTGAAGCCAAGGGGCCTTGCTCTGAAGCATACGTGCAGCTGCTGGTGCTTCGGGAACTATGGCTTTGAAAAGAAAATATCTTTCCAGCAAAAAAGGGAATCATACGCATAACTCGCAGAAGATCTGACGACACCTCCCTGGGGAGATGCCGCTCAGGAACACAGCATTGGTTTCTCTTCCCTCTTTCCCAACAGCGATGCAGGGCTTGCTGTGCAGCCTCGGGGTGCTGCAGGCTTACACTGGCGCTTCCCCGTGCGAGATGGAGCGCCAGCCTGGAACGGCCAAAGCAGCGAGTGGCAGGCGGCAGCGGCACCTCACGAGGGAGGGGTTCGTCCTCATCCTGAATGAGTGCACGAAGGGGGAGATGCCAGGGCCGGGAGCAGCCTGTGCACCGTCACACCCGGGCTATGCCACCCCTTGCCTCTCACCACCCGTCACCCGGACATCACAGCCCTCGCTGGGCAGCGGGTGAAAGGGATGCTGTAAACGTGCCCTAATTTTGGCAGTCAGCTGGGGTAGCGCACGCTCCGTCAGCTGGACAGACTGACTGCCTGGGCAGGCTCACCGTCACCCCCTGCCAGCAGAGCGGTGAGGGCGGTGACAGCAAAGACGGGGTCCCAGCTTGGCCGGTGTTACCAGGACTGCCACTCACGACCACGCAGAGAGGGACGTGCAGTGGCACAGATGCCACTCTGCAGCTCCCCTGCAACCAGTGAGGGACAATCGGAGGTTGCTGTCTACCACCTTCCAAAGGGCCCCAGGACTTCAGGGCTGCCTGGAAAACGGCAAATCAGGCTGCTCTGCTCCCGTAGCCAGAAGGCAGCTCACTGCGGTCTGCGGGAAGCGTAGGGGCGAGGAGTCTGGCTAAGATGTAGGTTGCTATCTTAAAATAATTTTTGCTAACACAGTGTTTTGTTTGCTATTGAGTGTGGTTATTCGAAGATGCCTTATTGTCAGCATCTGTCCCCGATCACAAATGAGTCTCTCTGTCCTTCTGGGACTTCACCACCACAATGAACTGGAAGACGGACAGGACCTGGCTGCAGGCTCCTCCAGTCATCCTCTCCCCTCCCTTCCCTCGCACAAGGTTGTGTAATTATTTGTGTGATAGGGAACAGCTTTAGCAGAAAAGCTTGGGAGACCTGTCCTCACCTACCACGAGTCCTGGGGAAGCAGAGCTCTCCCGAGGTGGGGGCACCCTGGTTTCACAGCCATGCAGCAAGCGGGTCGTCCCACTCACAAACCAGTTGGGATCAGACTGTGGTGCCGAGGAGCTGTGCCCTGGGAACCACGGCGGCCTCGCTGCAGCCACCCCAGACACGTGCAGCCCTCGGCGGGGACTTCGGCCCATCCTCCCTTTGCATTTCTGACAAGCTTCAACGTGCTGGTCCCTGGGGTATTTGCTCCCGTCACTGCTTACCTCTCCATCAGCATACAGAGCCAGGCACTGATGAGGGGTCATGCCTTTCCCAAGGGAAAAGAGGACATAGAAGACTAAAATCCACCTCCTGGGCTTGTGCAGGCATTCATCCTTGAGCACAACCTTACTTTATTGTCCAGCCAGAATCGCAAGTTGGGAAGTAACAGGAGCCTGCTCTCCCCCTCCCCAAATACCTGCGTGCCAAACCCCCTTGCCGGAGCCGGGGGTGAAAGTGTAAATGTTCCCGTCCTCATTTCTCCCTCGGCTGTGAATGTCAGAGCAGTAGCATAAAAAATGCGGTAACATCCGGAGTAATCACTGCAGTGGTAGTTCTGACTTCGCCTGGAGCAGGATGGACCATAAATCTTGCGAGATAACATGTTGCCACAGAGACTTCCAGCCAGTTTTTCAGGCCTTCAGAGTCTGAATGCTGCCGCTGCATCTGAACCAGCCCACCCAGGGCTGGGCATTGCTAGCGCAGAAAGCAGTAGGTTTCTGTTGTACCCATGGACACAGGGTGAGTATTTGCTGCTTCCCCTATCATGAGATCTTGGAGGTGTTGTGGGAAACCTTACCAGGATCCATTCCACAACACGGTGAAATTGGGGTATTTGTTGTTATGAGACTGAAAGTATAGCTGGTCTGAAGGAGAGACCAGGAAAAATTACAAAGATTGGTTCAACAGAAGCTTTGGGTTATTGTCATTGATGTCTCACCTTTGGATCTATAATGAGTTTAAAAACACTGAGAAAGATCTTACTCCCGATGGATCATCAGGACCTGACCAGCCCCACCTGGGATCCCTCGCCCTGCCCATGGCCCAGGATCCTATTTTAGCCCCTCCTGGGGCTGTCTGTCCCTGCTCCAGTGGTCCTGTAGGATGCTGCTCTTTGGCCCTGCTGGGCTGGATTGACCCCTGCCCACGCTCCTGCTCAGAGGAAGAGCAGCACCCAGGGGTGAGAGATGGATCTGCCCTGAGACCGCTCTCACTCAGCCTACTGCACCTGGGAATAACCCTGGTGGGGCTGGGAGGTCAACCCTCCCTCCTTGTCCTGCTTCTTGATGCTGCTGCTGCTTCTTGCTGCTGAGAGGTCCCTGCGGTCTTCTGCAGCTAGTCAATGTGCCGGCCCTCAGCAGAGGGTGCTGGATCCGTAGGAGCGGAGGGAGCTGCTTTTCTCTGGCTTGCCAGCACTTTTTCTGAAGCTCCTCTGGATGCCACTCTGCTCCCTGCCTCTCCGAGCCTGCTCCGTGGGGATTAGCCACACTTGGCAGAGACCTTTGCAGATGAATTGTCCTCCACCCCATGGTGACAGGGGTTTGCATTCCCTTTGCTGACGCTGTGGGCCAGCTCTGCCTCTCTGTGTTACTTATGAGTTTTCTGCAGCACTGAATCCCTCAGCAAGGAGCCATGTGCTGCTCTTCCAGCTCACCCGCGGCGGAGCAGCGCTTCTCACTAGCAACACCACCAGCGTGCCTGGAAAGTGGGGCTCTGCGCAGAAGAGAGGGGGCGAACCCACCTGCACAGCACAGCCCAGTCCTGCTTGTACTGCTGCTGCCTAGGCAGCATCCCCAGGGATGGCAGCATCCCCAGGGATGCAACCTTCCCTCCTCCTCCCTCGCTTCCTTCTGACCCTTCCTTTGTTTCTCAGCTCCTGGTGGATCCCTCGGGCTAATTGCTCGGCTGGATCAATGCACTTCCAGCTGTGCTCCGGCACTAATCCGAGAGGGGCTTGGAGGGGCGAATGTCCCCAGGGGGGCGGCGAGCGGCTCCCGGGCTCCTCTCTGCAGCAGCCGTGTCTTTGTCACGGTGTGCATGGCTTTGCGTCAGGCCAGGCTGCCGTCGCCCTGCGTCGAGGGGCTCACCAGCGCAGAGGTAACTCCTGGGTGGGAAGCCCTGGCAGGCACAGGTCAGCTCCTCTGCGCAGGGTGATGTGTTCAGGGCTGGGGATTCGGTGGCCCGGGGGTGACTGCAGGTGCAGGAGCAGTGATGCCCTGGGGCTATGGGGGTGCCCCACCTGCATTTTGTTGCTGAAGAGGCGATAGAAATGCACAGGCAGGTGCACAGGGTCTTTTGAAAGATTTGGTTCAGCTGTAGTTTGCCATCCAAAATCGTTTCCATGCCTGGGGGACAGTGACGACCCCTGGCTGAGCCCTCTGAGCACTCTGCACCAAAACCCAGGGACGTGCCCACAGCCGGAGCTGGAGGCCCCTGCGCTGGGGAAGGTGAGCCGCTGGCAGGGACATCGAGAGCACCTCAAGAGGTTGGCAGAGTTTTTCTTCCCCTGTTGCTCCTTAAAGCAAGTTTTCCCTGCAGACTCGGCTGGGCCGGGACCACGGTGCCGACAGGAGGTGTGGGTGGGTGTGCTGTGGGATGCTGCGGGGTGAGACAGGCACACAGGGATGGGGCAGGGGTGCCACGGGGGACAGTGTGGCATCTTGGGGAGGCTGCAGGGGCACAGGGCAGCCTGATGCAGGGTGGGTGTGAGTGTGCGTGGCTGAACAGTGAGTTGCTGCCCACTCCCAAGGGGTTTGGAAATCTGATGCAGCCCTGCCTGCAGCCCAGCCGGCGGTGTCAGGGAGCAGGCTCACCCCGAGAACAGCTTTCCCATGTGCGGTGTTTCCCCCTGGCCAGAGCAGCCCTGGGAAGCTCTGGGCCCACCCCGCAGTGACACCAAAGCCTCCCCCACTGGTACTGCCAGAAGTCACTTGGCTCTAACCCACTGCTGAAAACAACATAGCACTGGGACCTGAGCAGGTTTTTTGCACCACCCCCAGCCAGCTCCTACCCTGGGGGCCACAGGAGGGCCATGGGGTGGTGGGTGGGAGGACGGGCTGTCCCCAAGGTGCTGGCCCTGGAGTGAAACCCCTGGAGCCCTTCCAGCCACCTGCTGCCTGCACGCAGAGGGGAGCTGGCAGGGCATCCCCAGCTCCTGGGACGAGCGTGCAGCAAAGCCCCTCTTGTGCCTCAGCTCGGCCCTCCTGTGTGGAGGAGGCTGTGGGAATGAGGTACACAGATACCTGGGCTCCTTGGCTCTAAGTGTTAAGCAATTACTCATCCCCATCCCCTGTGCAGCCCAAGGGGTGTTTCAAGCCCCGGCACCTCCTGGAAACCCCAGTCTGTGGTGCCTTACTGTTGTGCTGTTCCCTGCAGTCCCCCTGCAGATGTGACGGGTGTTGGTGCTGCGCCCCATCTGGGTGCCACAAGCACTGGGTGTCCTGAGCGCTGGGCAGAGGCGAGCAACTGTCCCCAGACCCTGAAAATGTCCCTTTCAGCCCGGGCAGATGAGAACAAGGGGTGACACATCTGCTAGAGACGATTTAGCCGCCAGCACAAAGCGCAGACAGAGCCGAGCCACGCGCCAGTGCTGCCGGCCACGCACGGGCTGGTACTGCACGACCGGGCTGAGCCCCAGCTGCCGCCCGCCACCCTGAAAGGCTCTTTGTGGCCCTGGCTGCTGCGGCGGCTGGACCCCATGCCACCCACCTCCGCTCCCGGTCCCCCGCTTGCAGGAGGATCCTGCACACGGACGCTTTTGTGACTGTCTGACCCACTGCAGTCATGCTCTGGTTTACACAGCAGCGGAAACCCATGCCTAAATCCTCCAGAAATCACCGAGAGCGAAGAGCGGAGCACCAGAAACATGTAGGTTTTTTGGGTTTGCTCTAGATGTGACCACTCTCAAGCTGCGCTGGGCAGAAAGCCTCGTGTGCTGGTGTCTGGGGTGTGATGCTCTCCCAGGACGTGCATCCCATCCAAATGCCACGCGTCCCATGTGGTGCTGAGCGTCACCAGCTCCATTCCCTAACAAAGACCCGTTCCAGAGCTGCGCGTGTTGCCCTGAGGTCTGTGTCCAGGAGCTAACCTGACCCTGGATGCATGCTTGCACACAGCTCTGCCCAGCAGCTTTGGGGCTTTGCTTTGCTGCTCTGTTTGGCTTTGCATGAGATGCAAGATTTGCTGCTAATGCTGTTACTTGTGGGTAAATGGGGCCTTAGGGGGTCCTAGGCTGGGCTCAGTGGTGGTGTGTGCCTGGCACGTGCAGGGGATTGCACCAGGGAAGCAGAAGCGAGGCAGATGTCCTAGTGTCTGAGAATAACACCGGGCATTTTTCTTACCTATTCCAGGGGAATGTTGGTTCCCTGGAGGACTGCATCTTCTGACTGCTGTTTCCCCTCTTCTATAATTCTTTAGAAAAAAATCCATGCATGCTAACTCCATCCCAGAGATGGAAAAAATGCTCCTGAATTCCCAGGCCAGCTGATAGCCAGGCCCCCGAGAAGGCAGGACACACGATACAGCCCTTGTGCCTGGCATCTCCGGGGGATGCCCAGCAGGCTGAGCTCCTGCTCCTGGAAAACACGGCTCCAGTGCTGCCTCCCTCCCAGCCACCCAGCTCCCAGGGACTGCTGAGATCCCTCAGATCTTTGAAATGTGCTTTCGACAGGATTCATCCCAGTTTGATACAGCAGAGAGAAAGGGAATCCGCAAGGAATTACCCAGGGGCCTGTAGACGTCTGTGAGACCGCAGCGAGGATGAAAGCAGATGAGCTTTTTTTAGGACTCAGCTGAAACGCTCTTTAAGATCCACTCTCAGCCGCGCTTTGAGCTGAGCTGGTGGCTTTGATCCCGAATGTGGTGGGAGAGCTCGCAGGAGCTCCTGTAGCGCCGCAGTGGTGAGCAGCAGGCAGGCAGGAGATTTTGAGCTAATAACAGCGTTCCCAAAGCAATCACAACTGTTCTGGAGGATTTCTGTAAGCACAGGCAGAAAACGGGCAGGGCTGGATTTTTAGCCAGCTGGTAACCAGGTGGTGGATGTGGCTTAAGCTGTAACCGCACCAGCGCACATTGCACTCCCACAGCAGAATTTTTAAAACATCACATTCCTTAAAAGACCTAATTTTGGAGGTGGTATGAGTGCTGTCAGTGGCAAAACCTACTGAAGCTTCTGCAGCAGCAGCAGCCCCTGAGCAGCCAGGGGAAATGCAGGCATGGCTGCTGGGAGATGCTCCCCCCAGCCTGGGGGTCTGCGCCCTTGGGGACGAGCTGTGGGACACCTGGCTCAGGTTGTGACCCCTCTGACGGCTGGATCCTTGTCACCCTCCCACCCTTTCAGGATCAGCCCTTTTCCAGCCTGATTACAAGCCTGGCTGGAAATGCAAACGACTCATGGTTTCGGTGTGAGTCACAGAAGGTTTGGTGGCTTTCCTCTCCTTGCAGCTCCAGGCTCGCGGGGCTGAAGCGGTTAGCTGGCAGCGTTGGCCTCCTCGCCCCGAGGAAGCAGATCTGCAGCCCTTGCCATCGTGGAGAGAAGTTTGGATGTGTCCTGAGCAGGGGGAGCAAGTAAGAGCGTTATTTTGAAGACCTTTCCTCTTTTTGGGGAAGAGACCCCTGAGGTGGGTGGTGGAGAGGCTGGGCTTCCCAGGGACCCCCAGTATGGAGGGATCTGCTCCCGGGGGGCCCAGGCTTGGTGCCTGCTGTGCTCCCTCTCCCGGCTCTGAGGCACGCAGAGCCACTCGCCTCTCCTGGGGAGCGCAGAGACCTGCCAAACTCGCTCCCCTCCACTGGCAGGAGTTCCTGCCGTGCTGGGTTTGCAGGGAGAGGCAGGTTTTTAATTAAGCAGACTGTTACAGCCAGGGGACACAGACAAGTGCTCAGGTCGGCGATCCCTTCCTTGTGTCTGTCGGGCCAGCGCAGGACCTCAGCAAGCATGGTCTCACACCGCTGGGGACAGAAGCCGCAGTTCTGATATGCAGAGTGCTGCCCCGGGGGTCATGTAACATCTGGGAGGTGAGGGGAAGCCTGGCTGGGCTACAGTCATGAAGCACTTCAGAGAGGAAATGTCTTATCTGTGTGATACGTGCCACTGCCTTTTACATGGTGTGCTGTGTTTGGGGAGAGCGCGGCGCTGTGCCAAGGACCCGCAGCTCGGTCTCCCGGCACGCAGGCACTGCTGTCAGACGTGTCCTCCGACCCCAGTCTCCTCAGCCAGGTGCCCAGCCAGCCAGCGTCTGAGCAACCCGCGGGGCTGGGCTGGGTCCTGGTGCTCCCGCAGACCAGCTGTGCTGGACGGGCTCTCCCACGCGGTTTGCTCGGGTACCGCTGGGTCTGGGCCCCACAGTGGTTGCAGCATCTTCCAGCTCTGCAGCAGGCAGTGACCATGCAGGAGTCCAGATGTCCCCCATCCTCTGTTTCGTGACCCTCCCTGTCTTTCCTCTGCCCATCACCCTGCTGCGAGCCGCCTCCCCAGGCTGGAGCCCAGCAGGGATGGGCAACTCAGGCTCAGCTGGCTCTCCCGAGCTCCCTGCTCAGACTCGTGCCACTGTCACCAAGGCTTCCGCATCCTCAAAGACTGTTCCCAGCCTTCAAAAATGCTGATAATACCCCTTAGCACTCAAAGGCTTCAAGAGGCTTGCAGCAGTTGTAAACTGTGGCAGCTGTCTTTTGTGCAAAACACTATTATTTTATTTTCTTTGTACTAAAAATAGCTTGGAAATGCTGTCAATGAATAGCTACGGAAACGCATCCCGAAGCGATATGAAATATCTCAGGGTGAACCTCCGCAGTGGGCACCACCAACGTCCTGCCTGGGAGCCCAACAACCCCAGCACCACTTCTCCAGCTTCAGCATCGGTTTGCAATGTCAACATAACCCTCTGGTATAATAGCAGCCCTGTCATTTATGCTTACTTATCAGTCTATTTATAATATCTCTAAGCAAGCCTGTTTTTTATTGGGATAAAATTAGCTATCTAGAGAGGCTGAAGTCTGCACAGGGTCAAGAGGAACACGAATACCCATTTTCTAATTCTGACACTATAAGCCTCCCAAAGGCGAAGGCTGTCAGTACTATTAGCAGACATTACCGCGCAATGGGAAGACAATTACTGCGGGAGAACCGTTTCTCCTGGGCTTAATGATTCACCAGCACATGTGAGTGCCATTAATCCCCAAAGGAATGGGGGCAGGTGGCCTCATGAAGATGCTATTCCCTGCTCGAGTGTTGAAGCGATCCTGGTGATGCTGTAGAGAGGTTCTCCCCTTCTCTGGGTGTCTCAGAAAATACTCTCAGAGGGTGCAGGGCTGCTCTGCAGCTCATGGGGGCTGGGCACTTGAGCTGGACCACACTTTGGGCTTTTCCAGTGATACCTGCTACCCTGCAATGGGAATCCTTGCTCATCTCATGGGGTCTGTGCCATTGGGCAAAGACTGTTGTCGCAGCAACAGCCATCCCACGCATAGTCAGCAGAGAAGCTCAGCACATTCAGTCACCTTTTAGGTGTTCAGGAAGCTCCTAGACCCTCTGTGGTTCCCTGCAGGAGAGACCACAGCTAGGCTTCATGGACAAAGCATCTCGAGCCCTCCCCTAACGGCAGCGCTGGCTGCGTCGCAGCCCTGTGCTGGCTGTTGGGCTCTGCCGGAGGCAGCGCCTGGGGATGCTCCTCTCTCCCTTCGTGGCCATGGGGCATCCTGGTTACGGCAGCCGGGCCCTGTTCTGTGCCGGCTGGTCCAACATGCACAGCAGCTGGTGCGGGCCATGGAGTAGTCGGTTCGTAATGGAAATGCTGCCTGCAGAGCTCCCCCTGCTCCTCCGCAACACGCTGAAATTCCCGTGCCTTGTATTATATGGTTTGTATGAAATCACAGGTGATGTCTGAGCATAATAGGCACAATTAAGGGTATGATGATACACAGAGGAGCTTACACTGGGGCTGCAAACTGAAGAGCTTCTCCTTCCCAGCAAAGGCTTGTACATTGAATTTACTGACTGCCTTTGCACAGGGAAGGTTTATAAGAAAATAAAAATAAAAGGACTTTTTTCCCCTAAGCTTGAAAAGCCTGGTAAAAATCTGTGTTCGTTTGGTATTTATTGCCACAAAATATTTGACAGTTGTAACCACTGCTAGTACCTCCAATGTGTCTTAAAGCTTAATTGCCTGAACTTTTCTGTTAGCAATTGGATAATGCAATGACCTTCTTGCATCAACAATTAATTTATCCCATAGCGGCTTGTGGCGCCTGCTGCCTCCTCCTTCAGCTCTGTGTGCTCAGGAAAGGCCTTTTGCTGGCTGTGCCGCACTCCTGCGAGCCTCCACGAGGCACAGTACGTATAGCGGAGCTGCGGCGTGGGTGGTGATGGAGGTGAGGAAACCCAGGGGAGGAGTGGCTGTGGGGACCAGGAAGGCAAGCGGTGATACAGGAGAGACATAAATACAGAGAGTTAAACCACCATAAATCCTTCTGCCACAAGCGATTCTCCCAGCGAGCAAAGAAGTGCCCATGGGCTGTTTTTTAGGGTTTCCCTGGCAGAGTGCCCTTGGGGCAGGTAGGGAGCAGAGATGCTGCTGCCCCTCGACACGGGTCAGCTGAGGGCTGTGTGTGCACCCTCCTCCTTGCGCCCTGTTTTGAGAGATGCTTTTGCTCACCCAAGCCCCCAGGGCAAGCGGGTGCTCACACAGACCCTGCTGCACCTCGATCTCAGGGCTCCCTGGGTAACAGCAAAGCCACGAGAAGGAGGAATTGCCCTTTGGCATGCTCCAAAAGGCAGCATGTTTTAAAATTCGTTACCCTCAGACTAGTTTTATCCCTCCTGCAAAATAGATTTTGTGTCTAATATTGGTAGTGCAATGTCTCTTTGCCACCAGCCTGGCAGCGCGTTTCACTGCTGATGAGTAACGAGAGAAGCCTCGCTGCAGCGGCAAAAGCAGCCCTGCTTGGCAGGCACATATGGTACCCTTTCTCTGGAGATATATTTTCCCCTATCAGGCTGTTTTGAGCTTCTTTAACCTGAAATCACCAGCACTTGTTTTACAACGCATCACGCGCCGGGTGAGCTGCTGCCTCTCGGGCTCTGCAGCCGGGTGGCTGTGCTGCGGGGACAACGTGTGAGGCTGAGCTCAGGGTCCAGCCCTGGCTGCCCACAGCCCGGCGGTACGTGTGGGGCTTGGACCCCTTCAGAAAAGCCTTCAGCTGGCGGTCAGAGACTCCCTGGCATGCGTCACCTCCAGAACAAGCCATGAGAGCCGTGTTAGACCAGAACAGGGTTCATTTCTCCTCGTGGGCACCTACAGCCCATTTAAATCTATTTAAACTAGTCTGTAGAGAGGAGCATCTCTCCATGCTACCCACAAAGCAGGCAGTGCTCTGCTGGCCCTGTGTACAGAAAACCAAACAGTCTTCATTTCTTCACCAAAGGCAGGCAGAAGAAATATTATCCCTTATGGGGAACCTTTGCTGAGCAAGGAAAGACAAGCTTTTATGCATTGTATCAGGCTGGTGGAGTTAGCTAACAAGAAAGCCAAGCCCCGAGAGAGGCTGCAGAACCAGCAAAACCACTGCTCGCCCGGAGCTGCTGGGCAGAGGCTGCCTGTGCTCCCCGCACCCCGTGCCAGCTCCCCAGCCTCTGAGCCCTGCTGCTGCCTCCCAGGCTCTCCTCACCAGCTCTGCTCACTGTCCCCTGCCCTGAGATGATCCCAACCACAGATTACTGTTTGGTTCGCATTTCGGTATATGGGGAGGAGGTTGTAGCATCCGCCTTGTTCCAGAATGAGTCACCGGGATGAAGGAGCTGAGCAACAGGCAAGAGGATAATTCGCCTTGTGATGGTGATTCAGCCTCTGGGGGTGGTGACAGAGTGAGCAGAGCTATTGTTTCTCCCCATCAGCTGATGACAAAAGCGTTCTTGCCCCTCTTACGACATTTCATTGTAGAAGAAGAAATACGAAGAGAGTGATGTGTAAAATAGCGATGAGTGAAGTCCCGGCTTCAGAGCACACCCTCTGGCTCTCTCAGTCCACCCTGAGTGCCAGGGCAGCTTGCTGTGCAAACAGCCAGCCCCTCTCCTGCCCAGGGATGCTGTTGCTGTGCTGGCAGTCGCAGGAGCAGCTCAGTGCACAGGAGGGATGGGAGCCGGCTCAGCGCACAAGGGACCAAGGGACGGAGCCGGTTCAGCACGCAGAAGGGATGGGCACCAGCTCAGTGCCTGCAGCTGGAGGAGCGCTCTGCTGTGGCAGCCAAGGAGTGCCACACCAGCTGCTCGTGCAGACTGCGTCAGCAAATTCCTCCATCTGTATGTCACCCAGCGTCACCTCAGCAAAGTGGTTTATTAGGGACATGGCACAGTCAAGCACTGTGAAGATGATCTGGGCTTTGAATGGCTTCCCCACAAGGGACGGTTCAGTAGGTTAGGGCAGTTCCACAGACTGCAAAAATAAATGACCCAGGGAGATATTATAGAAGTCTACTAAATACTGAGTGCCATGACAAATAGGGAATGGTTATCCTCTGCCTCTTCTCATATATGGTTTGGAGGCACCAGGTGAAACTAGCAGAAGCCTGTTCACAACAACAAATGAGGAGATACTCATTTACAAAATCTGTAGCTAAGCTGTGAAACTCTTTGCTGCGTGGCATAGAGGCTACTAAAATTTTACAAGGATTCAAAAAATGATTCATTGGATTCATGAAAGAAAATACCTGGTGGTCACTAATTCAAATACAATCCCACTATGAAGTGCCTGAAAAAAGTGCCAGCAGACGTGGGGAGGACACTCGGGAGTCATTTTTGCAAGCTCCCCTGGACACTTACTCTTCCCTTGGCAGGCACTGAGGCTATGCACCACGGGTCCGACTCACTGTCACTGTTTCCAAGTCCCTTTGCTCAACATACGTGTGAAGTTTATAGGTTTCTGCATAAATAATATGTGGACTTTCAACAAATGCTGCCTGATCAGTTACTACTCTAAAATCCAGAATGGCAAAATGAATACGAAGCTGAACTGGGAAAGCTTAAATCAGCATTTACTGACTTTAGCGTTTTCTTCTCCTGGTTCTTTACATTTTACATATTTTTGCATTTGCATTTTAGATGAAGTCCTAGGAGCTACGTGTAAGATTAATGCATGATTGATAGCAGCTTCAGGATATTCAGGCAGCAGTAATAAGTGTATTATTGACAGTGAATATTCATAGGGATAGATCAGCTTGGAGGATTAAAAGACATATCCTAGAGGGGTGGATATAATGAAAATGGGGGCAATCAAGTAAATGAAGCAGAAAAGGTGTAGCTTTATGGGCCCTTTACAGTCACAGTCTCTGAGTCTCCTTCCAGTTCATAATTACTGTTGCCAGAAGATAACAGCTATTAGCAGTGGCTACAGATCCCTGGGCTCTTTGAAGTCCTGAACAATAGACCACGGGAGGTGCTACGGGACCTTCTTCATCTTCTCCCGAGTCTACACCATCCCTGGGTCATGCAAACTGCTGACGGCTGTTTCCACCAGCAGCGTTCCCAGTCGCCTTTGATCGCAGCTGCCCTTGTAATAGCTTCAAGGAATAGGTTTCATTTTGGTAGAATAAAAATCATCTGTTGCCTGATCGTATCAAAACAGCTGTGAGGAAGGCAGTCCCTGTATCTGCCTGGGCAGAGAGGGGAGGTGAGCTGGTGTGGGCAGGGCGGAGATCCTGCGAGGGAACTTTCTCCCCTCCCAAGGGTCTGGTTCAGATCAGTGACAGCAGCACCCCAAAGCCCAAGCTGGGTTTGTCTTGGCCATGGCTTTGTGTAAGCGTGAAATAAAGCATCGGGCTCATCCTCAGATCCAACAGGCACAGTGAGATGCAGAGGGCGTAGAAGGCCAGCACTTATCTCTCAATTAAACCTGCAATCTAATAATAAAATCTCAAAATTAAAACCAACATGGCTCTTTAATTCAAGTGTGTTTTTCTTAATTGCTAGCAACTTACAGATTCATCCTGTACACAAGAGCCATAGATACATTTTAATTTCTCCATAAGATAAAAACACCATTTAACTGTTTGCCATGTGGTTTTGCTCTAATTTCATACCATTAAGACGTTAGAACATGGCAGCCCTGTTTTCGCATGCCACATGGGTACAAGCAGATGTTTTGTCGGCCTGCCCACTGCCAGCTGATTTAATCTGTTTTGGCTAAGGCTTTGCAGTACTGGTAATAAATGACTCAGGCTGAGCATGAGGTTTTTATGCTTTCCATGTGCAGAAACCATAGGAAGGACGGAGCTCTCCCTTCCTACGTACCTGACACCTGCCAGGTGCTGCTCAGGACTTTCTGCGCCATTTTTGCACAACGTCCTTGTTATGGTCTAGGAGCCTGCACGAGTGCCTTTGTGGATGGGGAGATTGCTTTGGTCTCTTTGCAGGTGTTCTCCTAATTAGCCAGCTCTGAACATGAAGGCAAAAACACCCTCTCCTTGGATCACAGAAAATAAGTCAGGAGGAAATTCATGGATCCTCAAATCTGATCGCTTATTACTTCAAGCAACCATGTGATGTAATCCCTTTCATAAACAGCGGGGCTTGGCCTGCGCTATTCCTATATGGAAGCTGCTGCAGACACCCACAGCTCTGATGGATAGAAACCTTGTTTTAGAAAAAAAATTATCACAGCCTGATTTTTAATTGAGGCCAGATGATATCAATTTGTTCCTGTGGCAACACCAGCCTAGACAGCCCCTCTCACTCCCAGCTGCTCAGGTACCCATTCGTATATAACCACCTCTGCTCTCAGTTTTATTTTTGGAAGTGAAGGTGTGAGAGTGGCGAGGGTTCATCTGGGCTGCCGGTTTGCTGTCTGGGTGAGTACGTGATGGGGTGACAGCAGCATCATGCAGTGCTGTAAGTACCATGAGAGGCGGAAGAGGGTTCTGCAACAGCTGGAGGTGGAACTGCCCCATCTTTGTCTAAGTGGGAGACAGCAAAACAGTTCTGATCCCTAAAACAGTGCTTTGCTGTAACTAGAGTAATGTTGTCCTTTGAACAGTGCAAATACAGATCTCCTGTGTGAGTGAATTGGTTTTAGACCTTGTTATTTGATTTACTTCCTCTTGCTGGGTTCTGGGGGGTGATAGAAGGCATTTAACTCCAGTCTCGCTTTCCACTTCAGCAGATTTCAGTATCTCCTGAGTTGCAAGAAACTCTGAAACA
This sequence comes from Nipponia nippon, assembly GCF_047370975.1. Taxonomy (NCBI): domain Eukaryota; kingdom Metazoa; phylum Chordata; class Aves; order Pelecaniformes; family Threskiornithidae; genus Nipponia; species Nipponia nippon. The sequence goes on from NW_028262391.1 coordinate 15,412,461, forward strand.
AGTCCTTTGGGTCTCTAGGAAGTTTCTCCCTTGTCCCATCTCTGAGGCTGGGTTTGGATCTGTTTTGTGCTGTGGGTGTTTTCTGCTTCCTCAGGGTCTCCCAAGCCACACCATGAGCCTGGAGGTGCTTGCTGCATCTCTGACTCTCTGCCTGTCCCATGTTGCACCCCAAAAACTTTCTCAGCCTGATGGGTTCAGCTCCTTGCCAGGAAAGGGCTGCCCCTCTCTTGAGAGGACTGCAGGGAGCCAGAGCGCGGTAGTGCTGGCAAAGCCCCTCCGGAGACCGAAGCATAGGGTATATAGATCCTCCACAGCCAGCGGGCAGCATCCGCGTGTCTTCGCAGTATGCAAAGCTGCAGTTTGTGGGCAGAGAAGTATTGTAGTGCCAGGGTATCCCATTTGCCTGAGCTTCTTCTGTGCCTCCCTGGACCAGTTGGGTCTCATCCTGCCCTGCTCTTCCTTCAGCCCCAGCACTGGGGGCGGCCTGTGTGACAGCTCTGCTCTATTCCTGCTGGGGAGCAGGGGTGTTAAGGAGGTAGAAAACAAGACCCTCATCCCCAGCCATATAGCCCCAAATCTTCAAAACTTCAGGATAACACAAACCTTTTGTTGGAAGCCACTCATCCACCATAGCCTTGCCTTTCAAGCTGAATCTACCTGTGTTTAGCCTGGAAAACCATTCTCCTAGCCATCTGACACAATGTGAGGTCATGGCTCTGCTGGAAATCCTTGCTGTCAGACTCGTGATTCAATATGCTGGCGTCCAGCTCTCCAGGATGGTTGTTGCCTGGCCTCCCCTGGTCTGGCATGCTGCACTTCAGAATTTTCCTTTTGCTTCTGATGTGGTTATTTCCTCGCTTAACTGTTCATTCCCAGCAGCCCGTGCCTTTTCCCACACCCACTGTTGTTCTAGAGAAAAGTAATTAAAACTGCTTCCTTCTTGTGGACCTGGAAGAACTCTAGTTCTGCCCCAGTGTCAGTTTGCCACAGCCTCGCTTCTTCCCTTGCTCTCGTTTGTTTGCATGGCCAAAAATCCTGGTGTTATTTACTGATTAACTCTTGCTGCAAGCCGGGTGCTGCCCACTGCTCCACCTCTCCATCTGGCCCTGGGCTGTGTGACTTCGCAGGGCTCCCTCCCCCACTAGCTGGAGGTGGCTGCGTGGATTTTTCTTGTGCTACCAGCAAGTCTGTTTTTCTCTTTATTTTGGGTTCAGTTTTCCCTGGGCCGTGCAGCACAGAGCTGCTTGGCTGCTGTCAGTGCTGCAAACTGCCCTTGTGGTCTGGAGCCGCCTGGAATTCTGCTGTGTAAGATGTTTCCTCACATCCGTGTTACTCTGACTTTTCCCTGCTCCTGTTGGTTTGCCAAAAGCCTGCCTTGCCTGAGAAAGCAAGAGGTTCCCCTCTTGTCCCGGGAAGTAGGATGTGGCAGGACATTGGTGACCCTGCTCTGGGCTGGAGCTGGCTTGGGGCACGGGTTGCTTGTGACCTGTGAATTAGCTGAATATGGGGAGGTTTGTGGGTGGATGTTCGCTAGGAGGGGATAGGTGAGGAGCTGTTGGAAGGGGTCTGGGCTGTGATATGGTTAATGGCTGGGTAGCAGCCAGGCTGGTCCTGGCAGCTCCCTGCCTGGGGCAGGAGCTCACCCCTTTGGCAGCCCACACTAGTTAGCGTTCCCTTTTTTTAACCCTCTTCATCAAGATCTCTAGGTCGTCTCTTTGATTTCTCAGCACTATGCAGACTTGTGCTTCAGTTTCTGATGAGTGGTATAAAGCTGTCTTTTGCTGAAGTGTTTGAAAGCTTTGAGATGTTGCAAGTGCTCCTGCTGCCCAGGTGTGAAGCGCTGCTCTGTACCAGCAAGCGGGGAGGACTGCCCCAGGTCTGGTTCTCCGCTGTGGCTCCATCAGAAGTCTGGCTCACAGGGGATGGTGAGGAGCATACTAGGCTGAGAGCAAGCATGCTGGAGGACAGAACTGGGGTTCAAAATAATGACAAATTGAAGAAACCTGCAAATCTATGCTATTTTTCTGCAATAGACTTGTAAAAACAGAAACTTTACTCAGATTTTGCTGACATCTGTTGTTGTTAAATGCCTTTTCGTCTTTGCATCTGCACTCCTGCCTTGCTGTAGATCCTGTCCTGCAGGCAGGAGAGCCTGTCCCTGATGGCAGCATGAGAGCTGTCTGGGGGGTGTATATTGTAGTGGGTGGCTTGTTGTGCAACCACCATGAGATGGCATGGGTGTTGCCTTCTGCACAACTTTTGGTTTTGCTCTTTTCACTGCCCTGGTGAAGACCCCTGTGTTTCCTGACAGTGTTTTGACTTTGCTAGAGCTCTCACCCTTCCAAATGTCCTGTTATTTCCAGGTTGCCCACCACCTCCCAGCTCAGTGAATCAGACCCTCATTAGCTCCTGTCCCCTGCTGCTTTTTCCTGCTCTGCTGCTTTAATCCTGCTTTGAGCTGACAAGCAAAGCACGTTGAAACAGTGGCTAGGATATGCTCCAGAAATAATGCTTCCCTTTTAAACCTTTGGTAATTCTCTTCTCTTTGGTCATTCCCTAAAACTTCTGCTTATCTTAGTCCAGTTGTGAGACCAGTCTTCTCTACATTGACTGCTATAATCTGCTGCCAGAAGCCTCCCCATTAAAACCATTAGTGCTTATATCTTCCATGCTGTGTAAGTTAGGAACACAAGGGCAAACTACATCTATTCTGATTGCAGTCAAGCTGAAGAGGGGAATTATGTACCATAAGGCAATGAAGTGCTGCGGAGCTCACAGACATACGTGGTACGCTTGCTGGCGGGTGTGCAACCAGCGAACAGGATGGGGGTTGTCCTGTGGATGTGGGGTGCCAAAGGACTGCAAGTGGCTTTACCAGTTGTATACATTGAGTTGTCTTTACTTGCTTCCATTTGAGGGCTCACAGTCTGGGGTTGTTTTTTGTGACCCTTCTGGCTTACACCCCTTGGAGTGAGTGTCACTCCTTCTGGTGGCCCCCAGCAAGGCGACTGCTGGCAAACTCGTTTTTGGCAGGAAAAGTTAACAATATATTTTCAGCTCTGTGGAGAATGTCCTGGCAGGGTCTGTGTGTGTTTGAATCTAGAGAAAGTTAACTCTCCAGTGAGTGGAAAAGTGAGGACTGACAGGGCTGATGGTAGGCAAGCTGGGCTTGTGTTCTCCCAGATGCTATGGAGGGGCCCAAACCAGCATCCTTAAACTTTTGAAGAACCTTTGTCCATATTAAATCTTTAACTGGCCCCTTTGTCAGCTTTGAGTTTACCCTGGACCCCAGGTTTAATTGCTTCCACACTTCTGCAGATCTGTTAGCTTGCAGTTGTACGTTGCTCAGAAAAAAAAAAAAATTGCAAAAATCAGCATGTGAATTATTCAGCTCAAAGGCCTTGGCTCGTTCTCATCCAAAAGCAATGTGTGGTGATGAACATCAGCGCACAAACGGAGCAGAGACCTGGGGAGAGACAATTCATTACAGATGGGGCTGTGAGGCAGGGGAGGGGCAGTTTTCACTGGCGGGGATGCTGAGTTAGAGCCCTGAAGGGAGCAGCCTGGGAGGGGGAGGGGAGCATTGCACATGGTCTACAACTTTGCAGGTTTTTGTAGAATTTTGCAGCTCTGCTATTCAGTCACCAATTTCTGCTCATTCACTTGGTGTCTTAGAAGGTATTGCAAAAAACTGATTATGTGGAGTGCTGCTTTGCTTAAAGAATAATGCTAAGTATTGATGCAATAGTGACAAAATTGTTTTAAAGCATTCTTCTAGCGTCTTCTTACATATGCTAGTCTGGAAATGTCCCTTATTACATGAAGAATCCAGTGATGGTGCCTCTGTGCCATGTGGCACCCTGTTCCCATGCATTCATTATTTCCATGCTTTTGAGTTCTCATTCTCTTCAATGTCTGATGTGTGAGGTAGGAGAGAAGGGGGAGAAACGAATAAATTGGAATAATGAGGAAGAAAATTTGCTCTATTTGCATTCAGAGCTTTGAACAGCCTATACGTAAGCCTTTTTGATGAAGCCCAGAATGTATCAGTGCTAGTTGTCAGCAAGGAACAGTATTAATAGACAATTGCAAAATACTCTTTCCACAGGAAAGGGCCTTGCAGCCTGAGGCAATATTTCCACAGTTTCCAATGGCTCTGGTCACTTATAATGGGTTTTCTCTATTTTATGCAGCTGTGGTCTGGCACGTTGTATGACAGGGAAAATTTTCAAGTTATGGTTTGCAGACACGGGGTTATTTAATAAGTCCTGTACAGACAGAATAATATCTGCCTGGGTCTCTTTTCTGAGTTAGAACAATTTCTTTCTCAAAACAGCAGTCTTTGAATGTCTGTTTTTTCTAAATGCAGGATGATTCTGTTCTCTCTGACTTGTGAAAACATGCAATGAGTCTTTCCACCTCTGCTCTTAGCACACAGGACAAAGTGTAAAGGCTCCTGGATTTTGTTTTCAGTCAACTTCTGCAGAGGTCAGGTAGTCAAGTCCTCTAATCCTTTTTGTGCCTCTATTTATGCCTGGGATGCTTACCTACTCCCCACATGTCCTGAAAATAAGCACAACAGAAACTGGGATTCTTGTGTCGAAGGTATGAAGAGCAAACAGCTGCTGCTTTCTTGTTGTGCTGGTCTGGGACCAGGCGCGGGTTTGCATAGGGCAGCAAAGCGGCGCGTCTTCGAATCTGATGCTGGCCATGTGTATCATGCTTGTAAGGTGTAGGTCGGGGACTTCTTGTTTTTAATACTGAGCTTTTATTTTACAACTTGATCAACAGAACTAACTACACTCAGTGCTGTAGCCAGCAGAAAATAGATGAATGCAGCCTGATCACGGCCAGATGATGGCCAAGAGCAGGTATGGCTTGCATAACATTACAGCCTGCACTGGCAATTTTCTTAATATGTGGGACATAACTGTGTCTTCAGAAAATGCCTCATTCCAACAAAGCAAAAAACCTAGGCAGTAATGGAGAAATAACAGGCCCATATTGATGCAGGAAGGGGCAGCTCACCTGCCAGCAGGCTGGTTTTGTTTGTGCTTTGCTATGGCAGCTTTTTGCTGCTGATCCTCCCTCCAGCATGTCAGGTTCCTGGATCCCACCCTCAAAGTTGCATGAGTGTAACAGTGCAAAAGTCTTGTGTGGAAGAAAGCTCCAAGAAATGAATAAAGTAACAAGAATTCCACTACACCTTGATACAAAAAATTTTCTAGGGAGTAACTCCCCCTTTTGTTTAAGCTCACAGGAGAATGCCCCGGCTGGCAGTGGGGCTGATGTTTATCACTAGAGCTGTCTTGAATGGTTTCCCCAGGCGCTGACCCTCACTAAGGTCCTGTGTCTTTGCCAGCAGATTTGGATATGCAATGGAGGGTAGCACCTACCATCCATCTGTAGTGCCATATTAATATGCAGTGAATGGCAAAACTATGCACTAAACCACTGAAAATCCAAAGCAAAACATCCTCAAGGGTGTCCAGTTTCACCTGGTGTCAGAAAGGGAGTTTCTAAATCAACACTAGCGCTGCTTCTCTAGAAAAAAAGAGCAAGTTAATTATTCCCTGCCTGACACAGAACTGGTTTTGCGTGATTTGCAAATTCTGATCCTTGTCTCCTTAATCTGCCTTTTTTTCTCTCTCACCACCCACACAAAGCTTCTCTTTCTACCCACTTCTAGCTCCTGCGTGATGATACTAGTTATTACCTCCATTCATGGTGCCAGGCTCAAAATATTCTCTGACATCAGTCTCCTCCTGCAGCGGATGGAAGCAGCCCTGTTGTGCTGGGCGCCTGGGGAGAGCAGCCCATGACCCAGCAGCTGTCCTGACCTGCTGCATGGCCACAGGCTCTGACAACCTGCAAGATCTGTCTGTCCATCCGCACAGTGATCACCGCTGTGCCCAGGGCACTGCGGAGTGGGTACTGCAGGCAGCACAGCTGTCTTGCCTTAGACAGGCAAAACTTGGAAAAAATAAAGTTAATTGACTAGCAGCCCAGGAGAAAGCCTTATTTTGTGGATTCTGTTCAAACCTAATCCTGGAGAACCCTCCTGACTTCCAGTAAAGACTTATTTTTGTGAAACTTTGTTAAAACACCCTAGTGCGTTGCTCCTCTGTGCATCGTTACCTGGAGGGGTGTGTTGGTGTCTCTGCACAAATATGCACAGGTACAGCAGCAAACAAATTTTGGTATGAATAAAATTCATATACTATTTTGTATATGTGAATTTTTGCTGACCTTGTTTTTCAACCAGAGGGCTATACTATGCTTGGACAAACCAGATAAATTGGAAAAAGCCCTTGCTGTGGATTATATAAACACATATTCCATGAAAAAGCCATGTCAGAGAAGAATATTTCTTAGAACAGATCATTCTGCAGCTGTTTTCTGTGCTCAGAACAATTAAGTAAGCATGTTTTATCTACTACCTACAACAATTCAGAAAATGCACATCACCTGCAAAATGACCTTAAGATACAGGATGGTCAGACCAAATTCCAAGAGCAAGATGCTGATGGTCCTGTGCCAGGGCACTTTGTTGGAACAGCTGTGTCTACCTCTTTGCTTCCAGAGAAGAGATCTGATGTTTCTGAGCTTACGCTAAAGGACACCCTTGTTCACAGAGATTCTGACTTCAGAATAAACTCTTCTAACCTGAAAGAATCAGATGGGAAGGGGACTGAGGTGGGAAACAGACAGGCAACAAATGATATTGCTATGGGAGTTCAAGTGTACAATCTGTACTGCTGCAGTTGTCCCCAAAGAGCCGTGTTTGGATGTGGGGATGATGTTTTGGTGTGGAAAAAAGACTGCATTAGCCTGGACTGTGGAGCGAAGCCAGGTCTTGACTCAAATTTGTGTGGAGACTATGTGCCAATTGCACAGTCTCCTGATCTGGGTCCCAAGCTGGCTTCGTACACCCACTCAGTGGTGATGAACCCCTCAGCTCCTGTTAGCTTTAATAGCTGTATGGGGGTTTTGAGCTTGTTTTTTTTTTTTTTTTTTATGGCTTGGACACTGGCCCTCATATTTCAGCTATTATTACCATGTACTTAAGGAAGTGGACTTTCAAGATGCTACTTTCAACATTTATTCCACTGTGAACCAGTATGATTCTGTTCTGTTTTTTAAAGTCAACTCATAGAAAAGCTATTGCATGCATTCATGAGGTCCTCATTTTTTGTTTGTGTTTCTAGTGGGAAGTAAATCGGGAAGCTTTTGGTGATTCAAATCAAAGCTGTTTCTCTACCTCTTGCTTTTTCATGGTTACTACAGAGAAGAGTCAAGTCGCACTGATTTTGCCAAAGAATTGCTTCTTCACATGAAAATGAGAATTGGGGCTAGAACTTGAAGTTATTAATGTAAATTTACATATGAAAACTTGGTTTTAATAATTTTCCACATCACAAAACCTTCTCACTAGATAAATAGGTTACCTGATGAAATCACCTATTTGAATATTTTTCTGATTCTCCAGGAGACTTACTTAGTTTGACATTGTACAAATATTTTTATATTAATTCAGCTGGCACTGCAGTGAGCCATTGTTGGAGTAAGCACACAAGAAGGGAAATAAAAGAACAAAGATGCCTTGATGAAATATGCAATTCTGTGAATACAATTACTAGAGGAGACATAAATATAAAACTAAAATTCTCTATAAAGTGGGTTTTTATTGTTTTGCAAGATTGTCCTTTTACCAAAAAGGACAAACACGTATTGGTTTGTTACCCAGATGTTTCCAGAGGGCCTCTGCCTCAGGTCATTCCTGCTGAGTGAGACAAGCGATGCAAGGAATTAATGGGCAGCAGAACAGAAAAAAGCTTTAGTACTTGCAGGGAAACGCAATTACCCTGGACAAACCCTTGCTCTGCCCCAAATGCTGCATGTGCATCTGCCTACTGGCTCCTGAAAAAGAAGCAAATGCTTCTCTTCCAAGAAGCATTTATGTAGCTGTTGCTCTAAGTGAAAGAAAGCTTGTCATCGGTTTAGAAACAAAGCTGTGATTTCCCTTTTCCCCCTACCCTAGCCTTCTGTGAGAAAGGTTCAGGCCTGTTTGGGGAGGAGGGGGGCAGCTAGCTTTGGATTCTGGTACTTGCTGCTGCTGCGGTAATGCTCATCCTGCCCCTCCACGTGCCCTGTCCTCAGGGAGCCCAGCTGGGGTGGATGGGACCCTCCACCCCTTGTCCTGTGACAGGTTGTGACAGGTATGTTACAGAAATGCAGAGAAGTGATATCTGCTGAGTTTCCTCGTGTTATTTTCCCCCGTTGAAGCCTTTTGGTGCTCCTGAGCTCATCTCTGTGTTCAAGGACTCCTGAAGGGTGGGTTCTGCTCTGCAGCAACAGCTGGGACAGCAATATCTCTGCCCTGATATTTCCCTGGCTGTCTAGCTAGCACTTTGTCAAGTCTGGATGTAGTGTCACAGCGGAAGCTTGTGTTCTTCTGATCATTGCTGCATCCTTTCCAAAATTGTTGTTTCCCCAGCTGTTTGGCAATTTCCCTGTGACCATGGGGGATGGAGACTGTTAACCAGCAGGAACGGGCATTACCATGAGACAGGGCTCAGGAGGTGGAAAACTTGATCCAGGGATCACTGGGTTTATAGATTGGGAGCAGAATTAATCTATGTATTTCAGTGTGACATCGTTCTTTTTTGCCTAGGAGAGCTAAAGCTATGTGTAAAGGTATGTATGTACCAGGCATAGCCAGCTCTGGCAGATGTGGGGGACCTTGGGGGACACAGCTTGGGACTGATCCTTGGACTGAAGAGCTTGAAGGCAGAGAATAACTGAGGGTCAAGTCTTACAGGCACACACAGCCTGGTGACCAGACCTGCCCATGGTGAGCTGCCCCCTGCAACAGCAAAATGACCTGCTGCTCGGACGCTGCAGATAATCCCTCGTCAGCTTCATAAACTGAATGCAGCCCCTCCATTTCTGCCCTGTGCAACAGAGACCTAAAAAGACCTGGTGTGGGCATCACCAGAGAAGGCCGAGGAAAGCTCAGGTCTCCTTCCTGAGCATGACAGTGGTGCCAGTATTATTAGCGAGGCTTTGCAGAGAGGTTGCCAAGCTCCGGACACCGCCAGCTCATAGCTGCAGGAACAGTGCAAGAGCCCTGTGCTGTCCTGACAAAAACCAAACTGGTTGAGCAGTGCTAGGTGTCCTTGTAGCTGCCTAACAGAGCAGAGGTGCTGATTTTTAAATTATTGTTATTATTTAGCGCTGCATTATAATGTTGAGCCTCTAAAAGTACTAGCACTGGTGGAGAAAAAAACCAAAGGGAATGGTACTGCTCTCATCATTGCTGCAGCACTGCAGGGACAGATGCAGGACCATGTGGGGGCACACAAAATGGCCCCATTCTTTCTGCATATTAATGTTCTTTGTAGGACTGTGTTTTTTAGGCTCAGTTCTGCAATTCTGAATTGCAAAGGCACATCCATGACTAACTACGCTTCTACGTAAGGCTAAATTGTGATAGTAAAAGGCTTTTCAGTTACTAGCCTGACACAAAACACTACACCACTAGCAGGCAGCAGAAGGTTTAAATGAGCTCTGCAGATTCATGGAGATGGCTATAAAGGGGGTACAGCTTTAGGATGAGGACTGGGCAGTCTGTATGACCACATTAGTTAAATAGTGATAGGAAGCAACTGGTAAATATCCACAACAAGCTATGAGGGAAGGACTAGGTGGGCAAAGACGTTGAAGTTTGGTCTCTGAAGGAGATGCTGAGATCTCTGCACAGTTCCCACGCTTGTTCCAGACCAAGGATTGTTAATTTTCTGGCTATGCAATTAGCCTCGCTGTGAAAACTCAGCGATGGATATTTTATTATGTCCCTTGGGAACCTAGTTCATTAGGTTATAATTTTAATTAAAATTGTGCTCCTTAATTTCTTTGAACTGTACTGACTTTGCTGGAGTGGTGCCATTACCTCGCAGAACAGAAGGACACACCTGATGCTGGCTGGCTGTAACCATTACTGTGCGTGGTCCTTAAGGAAAACCAGAAGGCCCAGGCCGTTTTAGCACTTACAGGCACATGCCGTTTCTGGTAGTGTTTCCCTGATATGTGGCCGTTGCCATCTCCTGCTCCCTGCCATTACACCTTTGGGTCCCATTGCTGCTTCCACCCCAGTGGACAAGTCATTAACTCCATCGGTGCTGCGAGGCACGGGACACGCCTTCAGTGGTGGATGAGGCGGATTAGAGATGCAAGGGGCAGCATGACAGGCTGGGTTGTGCAATCCCACAGCGTGTTGCTGGTCATGGAGATGGGAGACAAAATGAACATACCAGTAAAGAACCCCCCCCTACAGCTTAACTGGTGGTGCCTGGCTGATACCCAGCCCTATCCGTCAAAAAGTTTGCTGGAGATTAACAGGGGAGAGGTGTATTAAGTGCTCTGCAGAGCCTGAACAATGAAATTAACCTACAAGTGAGGAAAGAGCCTCTGCCAAGAGATTTTTATCTTCCGTGAATGAGCTGGATACTGAAGGGCTCCTGATTTTTATGAAAGGCAGGAAACTCAAGCTACTATTTTATGAGCCAAGAGATTTGACCACCGTGAAGCAACGTCTGTGTCATTAACTTGGCTAGACAGCCCAGAATGTGTCAGGACAAGGGTGGTGACTAATGCTGCTAGAAATGCTCCCGAATTACTTGGGAGCTGCTGCTGCCGGGGCATCCGCTGTCACCGAGGGGTCTGTCCCAGCAGTGCCGGGCAGCAGAGCACCTCTGCCAGTTCTCAGCCTCTCCCTGGCAGTGCTGCAGGTACCGCGGCCGAGCAAGCGCTTTGGCACAGTTTGAAGTGAAACCCTGCCTGAATGTGGGTGGAAAGAAACAGGCAGCAAGAGAGAGAAGTGGCATGTTTCTAGGGAATGGGATGGCTTTGCTAGCGTGGGTGTCTCTGTGGAACTGCACCCACTACCCTGCCCTGTCTGCTGCTCTTCACAAATGACTCCCTTTTGATCTGGAAATGAGTTTGGCTTCTTGCCCCCGCTGCCCCAGCTGATGCACGCCAGACGTACCCCAGCCAGCCTGCGCTGCTGCCGTCGGTGGCTGAAATAACTGTTTCCTCTCTTGTGCCTGTGTTCTGGTCTGTTTTAGAAAGGAATGAGATCTCCTCTGTTTTTCTTTTGCAGCTTGAACTATCCAGCCACTTAGTCTTTGCCGAAGCAGGCTGGTTTCCTGGTGGTACCCTCTTTCGTGTCTGTTGAAATTAATCCAGCTCTCTTGAATGTAGGCAGCAAGAGCAAACATCACTTCTTGTGCCAGATACACAGACAAAATATCAAACTCAAGGGCAGACCCTTAAGGACCTGTGGTAGTAATTCTTCAGGCTCTCCTGCCTCTGTCAATGCTGTTTTTCATTGCCTCTCTCGTAGCCAGTTGATTCCTACTTTGTATCTTGTCTTTTAGCAGAAGCATCTTCAGTTTGCTAATCTCCCTTTGATGCCACGTCAGCTGCTTCTCTGAAGTCCAAAGGGATGAGCTCTAAAGGGCTTCCTTTGACTTTCAAAGGAAGAAAGAACAAAGTCTGACAAAATTTCTCTTTGCAAAGTCCACATTTATTGTTATTGTATTTTTCATTATCTTGTACTCTTTCAAAATTTGCTTTAAGACTCAACTTTTTACTGCAGTTAGACTACCGGGCCTCGAGCTTGCCTCATCACTTCTCCCTTCTTCAGTATCAATATATTTTGCTTTTCCCTAGTCATATGGTAATGTCCCAGACTTGCTCAAATACTGCTGTTTCTGCAGCTTTATGTGTCAGTCCACTCCAGCTGAGTACATGAAACTGCTTCTCCCCGCCCCCCCCGCCCAGCTCTGGGCTGAAAAAATGGCCAATTACACTATTTATCATATCTATCCATTATTTGTCTTGCCTTTTACCTTATATCCAACATTATTGTTTTCCTATTGAAAAGTAAGGCAAAGAGTTAGCTTGGGGCCATCCTGAGGTTAGCATTTACTCCATTTTCTCTGTAAAAAGACCTTCTCTTCTCCTTCCTTTGATCTACTTTTTCTCATATAGCTGACTAAACTTTTCTATTTGTTTAATACCTGCTGTGAGGTGGTGTTTGGTCTGAGGATTGCCAGAGGTGATAACCAAATGTTTTTGACCTGTCATGTATTGGTACCTTTGCTTTTATTCCCTACTCCATTCCACATGGAGTCTCTGCGTGCTCCAACTCCTCTTCTAAGGTGGTGAAGTGTGGACTTGGGCTTGCAGTGTTGCTCCAGACCTTACCCCTTTTGCATGAGATACAAGTCCCAGAGCAGTTTAAGAGCTTTTCTTCCACTTTTGGTCCTTGAATTCCTCAGCCTAGCTGATTTCTCATTTCCTAGAGCTGATCAATTTGCTTTTTGGAATTGGAATTTGGAATCAGACCTATGTTTCTTAGCGGTTTGGTGTAAATTAATATGTGCTCAATTTATAATAATTTATTTTTGTCCATTCACTTTTCACAAGCTCTGCCACTGGCACTATATGCTGGAGCAACCATCACCACGTGCCCCTCTCAAGGGCTACGTATATCTTGTGGCACTGCAGTCTCCTGTCTCTGCGCTGCTTTGCGTTCCCTTCACGCTGCCTTCATAACTGTCCTCATCTTTGCTTCCCAGGCAGATAAATCCCTGCTCTCCTGTTCACTGCCCTTGGCTGGTGACTGCATAACTCCTTTGCTCTCCTGCCTCCATCGGCTCTGCCCTTTCATTTAGGGCTCAGCAGTTCATGGTCCATCAGCTGAGAGTGAAGCTTAAATAGGAAGAGGCTTATTCATGCGGATCAGGTGATGGGGCACTCCTGCAAAGCCTGGCCTGGGGAACAAAGCATTTTCCGGGCTTGCCAAGTTGTCTCTAAGGATGCAAAACCCCCACCTCCTGTGCAATTCCTTCCCTTAACAGAGGGGATTCAAACCTCCCCACACAGCCATGGGGTGCACCTGATTATGCAGGCACAGTGCAACGTTTGTGGCTGCCATGTCCTTGGAGGAACTGGCAGAGAGGATCCCAGCTGGTTTTAGCTTCCTATCTATCAGCTTTCGCTAAAAATTGATAGCATACAAGCTTCCTCCATCCCTTCAAACCTGGGCAGCCAAAGCCTTCCCTTGTTGCAGTTTGCAGATATTCGCATTTTGGTTAATTATATAATTGAGATGTTTCCAGTGATTTAAAAGACTTCTGACTAAGCTGTTGGCATGAAGGGGGAAAACTGAAAGCCAGAGTCAGGGGGAATCAAGAATTCAACAGAAGCCTTTGAACCAGCTTTTGATTTACATATGAATAACGTTGATTTGCAAAGGGAATTGTGTCCAGCCATCCCCAACAGAGGCACCAGGCAGGAACTGGTTCCTTGCTGGGAGTGCTCCCCCAGCTCCTGCTAGGATTGTTTTCACTACCGTGCTTTCATGACCATGTATTTCTGCCTAGTTACATAGGATCTCATCCAGATATAAATTCCCTTGATCTCAGGGACGCTGAACCACAGAGGCCAGAGTGACTGTGGTGCATAGAACAGGGACAGACATATAGTCCTGGAGGCCTGGGAGGTGCCCCATGCTGATGTAGAAACAGATGCAGCAAGGAAGATGTTAAAGTGCCTCGGTGCCTGTGCTGGTGGTGGGACTGTCCTGCTGCGCGGGGACAAGGTGGTACCTCTGTGCTGCGTGCTGACCTTGTGACTTGTGTCAGCTTCTTGCGTAGCTGGTTATCAGTTCTGTTGCTCCTGAAGGCATTGAGATGAAGGATTTTGTGGGTTTTTACTTAGAGGAGGCACTCGAGCATAACGTATAGCCTATAAACTGCTTAGGAGACTCTAAGCTTTACTTACCGTTGCTACTGGGGTAACAAGCGTCATGTGCCTAGTCTGACTAATGCTTTTTAAAATGTAGCAGATTAAAGGTGAATGTGTTGTTTTGGATTTAGCAATGAAGTGACAGCATTTCTCATCACCGTTCGCATACAGCTCGTCAGGGAAGATGAACACTTCCTGAAACCTGCCAGTCATCCCCGAACGTGACCACAGCAGCTCAGCGATTACATCTCTGCCCTCTTCACACCCATCCGTAAAACACACCTGTATGCTGTTGCCCTAGCTTCATGCTACGTGAGAACATATGAGCAAGTCAAAGCTTGAATTTTCATATACAGGCGTGTTTATTTTTTTCTGAATGTCACCTAGAACGTGTAGTCAGTAAGTTGGTTGTTTGCATTGTTACCTGGCCCCGTGAAAGAGGGAAGCAGCCAAAGGTGTTTTGAGGAGTGTATAAAAAAAAAAGACTTGCAAATAATCTGTCTGCCTCTCCCTGCACAGGCTGGCGATCCCTCCCTAAAGGGGGCTCTGCAGTCACACACCTTCGCTGCCAGTTGCAGTAATGTTAGCATGACTGTAACTGAGGCTTAAACCGTACTTTAATTCCCAAATGGACTGTGCAAGCCTTGTTTGGATCTGGATGTCACTCCAGATCCCTCCGGCGCTGTGGGATGCTCAGTGTCATGTTTCAGAGTCCCAGCGTAGAAGGTAACAACCAGTGCTTTCAGACTGCATAGGGACCCTGCGTACTTTGTTCTTTCCTTTCTGTCACCTGCCTTTTGCTGCTTCAAAGCTTATATTTTCCACTTGCCCAAAAAATATTTTTGGTATTGATAGTTCTAACCAAACTAGATTTTGATTTGGGATTTCTCGCTTTGGTTGCAGGGAGAATTTTTACTTAGGAGCACCCTGCCTGCGGTATGCTGCAGGACATCTCATCCCTGTCTTGCTGGAGCTGGTTTAGAATAACCCCACATTCACAGCAATTTATATTTAATCTGCTGTCCAGATCTAGTGCTTCTGAGCCACTTCAGTCCATGTGCTGCCGCCTCCTTCCTATTTTGGGCTCCTGGGTGTGCTTTGACGCTTCTTCTATGTAGCTCAGCCTTTCAAGCTTCAGCTTATGTGAAATCCCCAAGACAGCCAGCTTATGTCACCATCACCCAGCAGGGACAGCCGCAAAGAAATGTGCAACTCAGTAGAGCTGCTCTTGCTCCCATTCCTCTGGGAAGGGGCAATATAAGCTTAGTGAGAAGGCGGGCACGCTGCAGAGTTGCATATGCAACATCCTGACATTTGAATGAAAGAAAATAATATAAAACACAGATTTGTTACATACCCCACTTTTGAATACGTTACATAAAGCAATTATTTGCTGCTGTGTTAAAATAAAAAATGAAGTCAAGCATCATGTACAGAAGTGGTGGTTCTTTTCTTAGCAATAGGAAATTAGTTTATTCATGAGATGATGTGAAAGAGTGTCCCATAGAGCTTGCTCGAGTGTATGTCCAGGGTACGGGACACAGACAATGTATGTCTCCTGCCTCTTTCTTCGGTGGAGCTTGACCTCATCCCATTCCCCTTCTGTCTCCTTCTGGCAGGGCCAATGGAGGCTCTAAGTGAAGAATTGCAGCTTTCTCTTGTTCTGCTAGAATTTCAAAGGGTGTCACCTGAAGGGCTGTTTCGCAGAAAGCCTAGAAACTTCTGTGTCCAGCTACAAATGCACTGTCCGTGCCCCACGGCGAGCTCGGGGCACCATGACCAGACCATGCTCACTCATTTCAACGGAGCTTCGCATGCTGCAGGCCTGCTGGGTGACCTTGGTCAAGTTACTTTGCCTCCCAGGTCGCCTCTTTCCTGCTCCTTGCCCTGTCAGTGTACAGGGACAGGACTGTTCCCACAGTACAGATGTGAGACAGCCCAGAGGTTCAGCTGGCCCCGCGGGCTCCTTGGCAGGTACCAACGAGAGTGGAAAGAGAGTGCAAGACCAAGGCATTGTACAGCAACTCTTCTGCCTGCGGTGCCTAGCACAGCAGAGACCTGATCTTCATGAGAGCAGGCTGCCACCACAACAGAGGTGATGGAGCGTAACACCTTGTGTTACTAATCAGGTAGCTGTTATCTGCTTCTCAATCCCTTCTGGCCCTTACCAGATCTTCTGCTATTTGTTTCCTAAACAGCCTTGTACCATGCTGTTAAATAACGTGAGAATTTTGTGCTTGAGGAGCTGGATGCAGGGCTGCTCTCTTAAATGGCTGTTGTTCTGTGTTGCAAATTAACAAGATTGCACTGGGTTTGTAATCAACAACAATTAACTTGCCACAGAGGTTGCAAGAGAAATCTTCAGCCCACATCATAGACTCTCCCGATCCTTTTCACAGCACAGAACACCACAGCGTTGCACAGACACACTCACACAGCTTTTTTTCTGTACAGAGCCATGGCTTGAGGTGTCTGCAGGGCTCTGTCCCCTGAGCCACAATCACCGCTTGGGAGTGGAGATGGGAATAGCCTGGAGTTAAAGAGTCCCACGGAAACCCTCTCTGCCCCCTGCAACCTTTGCATGCAGACTTGGCTCTTACTGCTGCCGTGCCAGGCTGACCTTGCCTCACCAGTAGGAGGATGAGTGGCTGCTCCTGGTACCAGCGAGGCGCAGGCAAGCCTGAACTCCCTGCAGATCCCACAGGGAGGATCACAGCGTGCCCATTGCCTTTCTACCCTAACCTGGCACTTCTCTCGCTTTTCCTTGTGATGGATAGAGCACCTAGAAACGTGCCCTGGACCAGAGCCTCCATCTGGGGACCTACCAAATTTGCATTGAGTTTCCTTTTAAAAATGTTTGACATCCCTTCTGCCCCTCTGATCCTGCCCTTCCTGGGCTGTGCTGCTGTAGCGAAGCCCCTCCATTAGCTCCACATTGGACCAAGGAGGTCTCTACACCCTGGGACAACGGAGCTTGTCAGGCTTGTTGCTTAGGGCAGGTGCCATCCCTGGAGCAGGGCTCGGTGCTCTGCTTCTCTGATGACAACAGGGACCCAGCTGACCAGCCAGCTGCTTGTGCAGATAATTGCAATATCAGTGAGATATAATTAAGTTAGGCTTATTTCGTGATCAGTTATGTTCAAGCTCTTACAGAGACATCTTTATTATGTTCAATTAAAATTAATTAATTAAATCACTGATTCTGGGGAAAGATTAGCATCTAAAAGCTACGTAAGACTTACAGGGCTTGTCTATTTAGTAGTGCTTCATTTATTTGTAAAGACTTGATCTTGCTAAGTCAAGAATGAAACATGAAATGCATCAGCCACAAGTGAACTGGATGTAGGACCTGCACAGGAGTTTGTACTCGCTTCACCCATTGCTGGTAATTGCTGCTTCGTTTTTGCTGGTGTGCCTGAAGTGTCCTGGATATAAACCGGCTCAGCTGGTGGATGACCGAGGACACCTGCGATGTGCCTGAGGATGGCAGCCAGAAGGCAGTCCTCTTTGGGGCAGGGCATTCATTTTGGTACCCGTGGCAAGGGGTGCTTGCACACATGGAAGCGGGGGTAGCTCCAGCGTCTCTCTCCCACATCAGAAGCACTCCTGCAGGTGAGTACTGCCCCTGTCTCTCCCTGCTCACCGCTGCAAGACCTGTCCTGTCCAAGCGAATCTGGCAGATTTATAGAAATATTTCCGTTTTTACCTTAAGTGTCCTGAGATTTCAAGGTGTTGAGGTGTCACAGTTGCCCAGGGAGCTGAAAGACTCTTTAATCCATATTCTCTACATCCACTAAGAGATGGAGCAGCACTGCGCCCGAAGACTCTAGCTAAAATTTTACTAGCAATATGTTTGAAAGCAGATAACATTGCTCCTGCAGAGGCCAACAGGAGATAGTGGATGAGCACCCTAATCAGCTTCTGAACATGGGGCTCGCTATTCAGTGTCCATACTTTTCAAATGGCTTTTGGAAGTAAACTTTCATGGTTGATCACTGTTTTTGTAACCTGTTCTCCCTCTGCTGTCTCCCTGCGTGTTCCCATATCAGCATAGATGTTCTGACAGCTCAGAGGCTAGTTTTATTTCTGTCATTCCCGTTTTTCTCATGTATTGTTAGATCAAGATGGTTGTCTCTGTCTCTTTTCCTTCATTGAATCTGTTATAATGTAAAAGCAGCACTGACAGAAGTGTATTACCTCATCTACAAGTATTTATCAGCAAAATTCTCACTTGCCCCCAAAGCAGAGTAACTCTGTGCTATCTGTGGATGTCTCTACTGTGGTGAGAACAGGGTTTTCCATCACTGTGAAAGCCACAGACCACAGGTCATGCCCTAGGTCAAATGCCCCAGAGTAATTATCTCTTTAAGTCCAGATCTCAAAAGGAGATTTGCACCCCACTACACAGGCTTTCTCCAGGATTTTCATGCTTTCAGGCAAAACAGTCCCCATTTTTGGTGGAAATTTTCTTTGGAGAGGGACTCCAAGTAGCACCTGCACTGTGCAGAGGAAGCGTGACCCCAGCTCTGCGGCAGATCAGGTTTGCTGTGAGCATGGGTAAGATCAGCTCAGTTCCATCTCCAGACACCCAGCACCCATGAGATCCAAGCCCAAAGCAGGATGCAAGCCTCCTGTCCTTAGGTACCTTTGGCTGACAAAAGAAGCATGAATCCATTCTGATTTCCTCACTTGTCTCCTGCTCGCGTCAGACTTGAGACTGAAGCTGCAGGAGCAAATGCACTAAGTCCACCAGATGTTATGTTGCATTGATACTGACTTTTAACAAAAAAAAAATCTCCGTTTGAGTCCCGTAACCTGTAACTGCTATTTACCCCCTCCTTTTCAGTTTCTTTATGGGCTTTGGAGTGCGGGAAGTACTTGCTGTAGGAAGAATAACGGGGGGAAAAACATCCACTGTTTTCCTTCAATTTACTTCTGTCTTGCAGGAAATAAATGACAGGCTGCAGCTGTCAAATAAGAAGGGGCAGTGTATATTTATCATGTGTAGTTCCCTTTTGACTGGTAAGTGTCTGCCCTGGCTCATGCTACTTATGTAAAGTCACAAAATCCATGTCTCCATTTTACCTCCTTGTTTCTTCCCCCTGAGGGAAAACAACCTTGTAAATTCTCGTGGCTGTTGGCAGGGGAGTGGGTATTGAATTCCCTGGTGGTGTAGCAGCTTTTCAGAGTTCCCTCGTCCTCAGCGGACGGCGGGTCTGCGCACTGTCCGGTGCCAGGAACTGCCAACTGCAGCATGCCCGTTCTTTGACTGGAGAAGTTCACCTGAATATTGAATTACAGTATTTCATAACACGTTTAGATGGGGCTGAGCAGGTACAACTCCTTTGGCTCCATGCGGTAGGTGTCTTGCTCTGGATCCCAGCTTGGCTGTTCATTTTTAAACATTCTTAGAGTTCAGATACAATTGCTTCCAGCTGCTTTTACAAAGCCCAAATATTGCCAGGGTCCCACATGATGTCCCTTTTCTGCCAGACTGTGGCCTCCTATAGAGAGTTCTTCAAAGACTATTTTCAACAAAACCAAATTATTTTGGAATATAATTGCCTCTCACCCCCTTAAATTTCATTGTGCTCCAAAGAGTTTCCTGTAAATAGATCCCATTCTTCAGAGGAGCCGTGTTATTCTGCAGTGCTGATGGAAGCCAGCCCTCACCAGGCTCCGCTCCATTAGCAATTCTTGGACAGGCAGTGCTTAAGTAGCTTGTTATGTGATAAAACGTCACATTTCTTCTCCCCACCACCACCGCTTCTGCTGATATTCAGCTCCTGCAGGAAACCATATGGCTTCCAGAAGCCTACCCACATACCTGTACATGCCTACGCAGTCCATGAGTCACATTTACTGTTTGGATGCCCCCTGAGTCATGCTGAAAATCTGTGAAATTTCCACCTCTATTTTCCATGCAGTCTCTTAAGAACTTTAGACAGTTATGCATAACCATTTGCATATGTATGGTTTTTCCTATTCTGCTTTTAGTTTCCTGGGTGGAAATGCAATGGCACTTCTTATCTTGAAGAAAATCAAATCTAGACAATTGCAGAGCACTGACTGCAGCTGTCTCAGGTTATGGGATCAAACTGGTAAAGTCAGAGCCTTTTGAAAGTAGCGGGGAGCTTTAGGAACAGAAAGTCCAACACAGAAAAACCAGGAACGGGGTCAGCTTCAACTCCAGTTGCTTTAGACCTTTCTCGCTGCTCTGGAATGACCCTTACTTGGTGGGTTTCTGTGTCCAAAGGTAGCTGCTGCGCTGCCTTCGGTGGGGTGTGGGGCACCCCGGAGCCTTTGCTGCTGCTTTGCTGCGCTAAGGCCTGGTACGGAGGGAGCACGCTGGGACTGCTCCAGCACGTCCTGGGGACCGACCCAGGCCAGCAGGGCTCAGGGCAGAGGAGCAGATGTCTGTCTTCATGCCATCAGCTCCTCAGCTGCATGGACTCCAACCTCAGACAAGTCTATCTGCCCTTCATCCGTCTTATTACGTGGTAATTTTGCCTCCTCAGCAGAGTGTAGGCAACCTGTAAACTTCGCCTGTTGCTTTTTGCTGATGAAAGTAGAGAAAAGATGGCTCTTCCATCTTCCTCTACAAAGGGCCAGCACTGGAGATGTATTATAGCCCAAATTAAGCACAGCAGCCTCGAGGTTTGCTGCAGCAGCTATGAATGATGCAACGAGCCTGCCAGAAACAGAGCTATTTTTGCAGCTGTACCCCAAATGCTGGCAGTGTTAGGTGTTATGCAGAAAAATCTCACAACCAGTCTAAGGGGAAGGAATGTGTAGATACACTCTTCTGCTGTGCAGCACGTGAGTTGGCTGTTTACACTAAAAACATCTATGTCCCCTTGTAAACGTCCCCCAACCTAAAGATAATCCCGTGGTCTAATACAGCCAGAAAAAGCGGCAGAGGCCAGATGTGAGTGTTTTGAAGAGCTGGAAGAAGCACTGTGAGATTGTAGAGAACTTCTTGCTGTAATTTAGCATAGTAAAATTGCCAGAAATATTCATTAGGGCAAACAATCTGGCTGCCTCCCCCACTATGAGAGAATATGTTACTTTATTCATCTGCCCAAAATGTTGCTCAGTGGAGGCAGGGACTTTCCTAGTGTTACTGTACTGTTGTGAAGTACGTCTGACCAGGGAAGCCGCACACGGGCACGCAATAACGCTGCTAATTTAGACCCCTCCCACCCTCCATTCAGATTGGTACTGTTTCAAAAAATTCACTCTGTGGAATTAAAAAAACCCAAACCCACAGATACTTTGGAAGAGTGCGCTGGTAAACCTGGATAACTTGCTATATAGTATTTAATCAAACAATATTGATAATTGGTAGTGACTGAAAGGACTTAGAGTCTGATGGCTGCTCTGGAGTAAGTTTGTTTCAGCCCATTTCCCAGAGGGCGGGTGAAATGAGGGTAGGCAGTTTTGGTATTTCTTATCTGCGATTTTATCTGAGACACTGAAGAGGCAATGTTTGCATCCTTCCATGGCAATGTTCAGGTGCTTTGTAAAACAGCTTGAAGAAAGCTTTATTTTGACTGCCTGCACACCATCTGTCCTGGGAGGTTACTGAGTTCAGGAATAGCAATACAGACTCCTTGAAAAACTTTAAAGGCATTTTTATAGATATTAAAAAATCAGGTTTAATATTATTTCAGTGAGCTGCAAGGTATACTGCATACAAATAGTTATAAGGACCATGGGTGCATGAGATGGCAGGAGAGCTTCAACAGAAAGCTTCACTGAAATTGCTTTGCTGCAGAGGGTGCAAGGGATGCTGGCGTGCTGAACCCTGGTACGGCACTGGCAGGGGAACTGTTCTGCCTGCAATGGTACATCACCACCGCATATACAGCTTCTTGAAATGCTGGCAATAACATGCTAGCCAAGAAGAAGCAGAATAAGAAGCTGAAGTGTAAGTAGAGATGAAACATCCTATCTGAATGTATGCTTTTGCGTGAGCAACAGCAATTAGCGGAGTGGTTGCTTTTAGGAAGAGTTGTTCCAGCAGCGCTTCTGGAGGGATCAGTGTAACAGGTCTGAGTCCACGTAATGTAGCTCCTTAGTAAGAAGAAAGTTTACAGATTGTTTCTGGCAGAGTCAATGACCACTTACAGCAAAATAAATGCTGTGGTGGAGTGCCTGTGTCCCAGGAAGCCTTCTGCCAGACCCTGAGGAGCCTTGCTGCCCTGTCAGCCCCAGGGACAGCTCTCCATAAGAGAGTGCATTGCACTTACCGGGCAGCCCTCTCCCCAGCACTAGGGCTGTTCCCATCCCCGAGGGGCATTTCTGAAGCTGTTTCTGGTTCAAGCTGAGACAGCTTAAGTGATCTCAGCTGGTCAGGGGAACTTGGTCCACAGCTGAGCCTCCCAATAACTCCTAGGGAGAGGTGCTGTTCCCCCTGCAGCCTTCTAGGATGAAGAGGCCACCAGGAGCAGGAGCAGTAAGCTTGGTACACGTGTGATAAGGCTGGGAGCCCAGATCCCTGCTAGCTTGTGCTGCTCCATCAACACAAACTAGCAGGGACTTATTTTGCACTTCCCACACACCACCTCATCTTTCCTTCTAGCTGAGTGATTCTCCTCAAATGGTCTGTGGATGTAGAATGTATCTGCTTTTAAGGATATTGTAGAAGTGAACCAAGAAATTAAGCCTATTGTTTAATGAGTCTAAAAGTGACTCCCCAGGTCCGCACGGACATTGAATAGCTTTTAGGGCTCTGTAAAATGAAAGCTGTGTTTTGCTTTCACTGTATAATATTGCTGAAACTGTTGTGGTATGAGGCTGATGATTTCATCCTGACTGTGGCAATGGTGGAGTGATTTCCCCGGCTTTAATAGTGACACTGTTGTGAGCGACTGGACTCCGGCTGCCTGGGGCTGGCAGTCTGCTTTCCATTGCGGGCACCGGCAATGAAATGGAGTTGGTCCATGTGTGGGCTGTTAAAATCTGCAGGGTATTTGGAGGAGTTTTATACGTTTTCCACATTTTCAAAAGTACTTTCCATCCATCCAAAGAGTTTACAGAAATAACTTGCCGCAAAAATATAAAAAGCAGCAAGTGTTTGTATTGTGTGGAAATGTTAATTTAAACTTACTGGGGCTAGACCACATAGTTTAGTTACTAGCGCTTACTGCATGGGTAGTGAAATTTCTGAAGCACCATGAGTCAATAAGGGCTGAAAGTCAGCCGAGTCTCCTTTGGCCGCCTCACTGGTACGACTGCAGCCACCAAGATGCCGTGGCCCAGCGTGGAGCAGGGTAGCAGCAGAATCAAACGCTTCCTGACTAACTGCAGAAACTCAAACAAAGTCCACATAAAGAATCAAGCAAGTGAGATCATAGAATCATAGAATCGTCAAGGTTGGAAAAGACCCTTAAGATCATCGAGTCCAACTGTTAACCTAACAGTGCCAAGTCCATCTATACTATGTCCTCGAGCACCGCATCTATCCGTTCTTTAAGTACCTCCAGGGATGGAGACTCAACCACTTCCCTGGGCAGCCTGTTCAGATCTGAGGGGGCCGCTCATGCAATGTCCCTTTGATGCTTGCAGTTCTATGGGCCTATATAAAAAAGACACAATGGGTATCTAGCAGCTAATTTCAGCCACGGACAGAAATTAGCACACTTCAGTTGCTAATTCCTTGAAGGTATGAGCTGTTTCTGATATAAATATGAGCATGTGGCTCACTGTGCAGGGCCTGCCCACAAAATTATCATTTTTAGTTACATTAAGCCAAAGCAGAGAGAAATGAAATCTGCAGAGGCAAAGATGCATCAGAAATTCACTGGAACTCCGCCGAAGATGTACCCTGCATAAATAGCCTTAACAAACAATAATTAACATAGCCAGCGTGTTTCATCATATTATATTGTTAAAAAGATTAGAAACAGAGTTAGTTAATCCCATCTGAATTGTAATGTAATGCCATAAATAATGATACAGTTTTCTTTCTTTGGACTGCTGGTTTTGGTTTAAATGACAGAAAGTCCTCAGAGAGTCCAAATCAACTGTTCACAATGAAACTGGATGCTTCTTCCAGCATGTGATAGAATCATAATCAAATGAGATTTTAATTAATAATTGAGTAAATCCTTAGTGAGTATCTGAAATGTGAGGCATGCTCTGCATCTGCATGATGCCAGGAGATCTGTGAGAATACTGAACTGTTTCTGATTAGGAAAGTAAGTAGGAGTCCTTGAATCCAGACCAACCATGGTGGACTGAGCTCTTCTCTCAAGTCTACCCTTAGTGCACAGGCCTGGAAGTTCATAGCAATTCTAGAGCAAAAACATAAATTCAGCGCAGCTGCGATGAGAGGAATACCACTCTTCCTCACTAGCTGATTTTTGTCCCTTCCTTGATACGATTAAGTATAATGCAGAAAAAAACGCCCAAACCAGCAGAGGTTTTAGTCTGTCCCCTCCCATTCACCTTACAGCAGAGGAGCATATTTGGTGTTTTACTATGCTAGAGATGTCCTCAGCTATCAGAATAGTCCTCAGGACTTGTGGCTTTCAGCAGTTTGCTATCTTGTAGCTGCTGTGCCTTACAACACTGTCCAGACCACCTACCAGAGGGCCCCAGAAACTTCAAGAATGAAGGCACAAGGGAAACTATGTGTGTGAGAGACAGAATTTACTGGAATAAAGCAAAACCAATATCTACATCTTTGTACCCTCTTTCCCCTCAATACAGAGCAATTTCAATGCAGGTTCAGCCCTAATCTGGCCATGAAATTTACTTTTCTTTTTGAATACATGGTGCAGTCTTTCAATATCTGAGGTAAAAGGCACCAAGCCTGTAGGACTCAGAATTGAAAGGACAGCGTGATGTGTGGCTTCATCAAGTCCCACCTTGAAACCAGCTCAGTGACTTGTCTGCGCTCTTCTAGTTAGGAAGCATCTCCAAAGCTCACTGCTTTTGTCCCAGGAAGCCTTCTGCTTTCTGGAGGAGCCTTGTTCCTTTTTCTCAATAGTCCTGCTGGCCTTAGGGTATCCTCTGAGGTGCTGCACTCTGGTCATCATCCCAGAAGCCCTCCTCTGCCTTCTTTTAGTGCGAATTCACCTTCGTTGAACACAGATGGCCATGATTATATATTACTCCAGGCGAGGTCTCACTAGTGTTTTGTACAGGGCCATCAGGATAACCCTACCTGCTGAAAATCTCTCTCCTGAAGCCCAAATCAATCATCTTTGCCTTTCATGGTCACATCTCAGTAAGGGCTCATAGTCGTCTGGTGTTGAGTACCCGCATTTCTTGCCTCTCCTTCCTGCCCGGTATGACTTTGATCTTTACACTGTTCAGCTTCGCAGCATTTCTTTTGCTGTAGCTCTTCATGTCACCTCAAGCTTCTTCTATAAGTCTGTCTCCACAGAGTGCAAAGTATTTACTCAGGAAAGAAAAGGGAAAATATTTTACCTTTAAGTCCTAGTCCACATGGTCTCTGCAACCACAAATAAATAAAGGAACTTTGCTGCTTTCAGCATTAAGCAAATGCATAAATGTAAACCATTCTAGAAAAGGGGCCAGCACATCACCAAGTTAATTTTTTCTTCTGCCACATTTTTAAGTTATCAAGGAAATGGGACAAGAACTGCAAGCATACACCTGTCTTCCAACTTTTCTTTTCCTTATGAGTCAGTCTTGGTATCGGAAAAACTAGTTACTCAATGTACTTTGCTGTTGCAATAGTGTAGATCTGAGAAGGAATGTGGTACAGCCTCTGGTGATATCACTTTTTACCTTGCAAAAACCACAGTCATGGTTAGTGGAAGATATTTTTCCCCACCGCAATGAAAATAAGAAAGATTGAGATATTATTTCCAAAAATGCTGCATTTTGAGGACAAAAAGCAAATGGAAGGAATAGAATCACTGGAATATCAGCAGGAAATAGCCTTACAGTACTTGTTGTCTCTGAATGTGCATGTTTAATTATTGCAGCCAGCTTCCCTGTAGCTCTCTGGAACATATAGCTAGATCCTTGGACGCAGCTGGAGAAGTTAGCTGTCCATGCAAGCCTTTGCCAACAGCAGCAAAACACTTAGGTCAGTGTGTTCAGAAGTAGTCGTGATTCTGAGAGTCTAATAAAAACTCCTTGGGAACTTACCATCAGAAACTGTTAAAATTTCCATTGACCTCAACTTGGAAGAGTATTTGATCAGGGAATTGGGGCAAGATAAGTGATATACAAGCTACAAAGCTTAAATGAGCTATCTGTCACAGAGGATTTTTAGGAAAGGACAAACTGGAATCTGCATGTGAACCAGTAACAGGTTCCTTTGGACTCTGGCAACCTCTTTTATATTCAGTAAGAGTAGACACAATACCACTAGGATTTAAAGGGTATTTTTTACAAAACCCACATGAGGGCTCTCTGCAAAGTCCTTTCTTGGAAACAGAGCATGTTTACAAGGACTTTCTACACCTAAACACATATGCAAATATAACAGAAAAGCTGCGTGGGCACTGCAGGATGCTCACTGTTAACGGGAGCTCAGCACCACTGAATGCTCACTTCACCTGGAGGGAAGGACAGGATGCATTAACTGTGGACAATTTCTGCAGCCCCTAGGTCCTCTTCATCAGTAGATCCCTGCATAGCTGGACACAGTTTTCCAGGTTTCCTCACTGCTCGTCCAGAGTTGCTCCAGCTCTGCAGTTGTACACTGGAGGACTCACCCCTCAGCTTCAGTCACTGGCAGCCTCGCCCTCCTACAATGTAAATTATTCATAAAATTCCAAACAAGACAAAACTTTTCTTGAATTCTCTACCTGCATTCCTTTTTAGCACTGCTCTTTTCCTTCATGTAGCTGTGGAACATACTCACTTTTATCCTCCAAAAGCTTCTACGCAAACAAGGAGGAAGGTGTGTCTGATAGTTCAATTACCTGCTCACCACCAGCTGTAGCCCTGAGGGCCAGCTGAGTGCCTTGGCTCCAGTAACAACTCCTCTCAACTGATCTCTTTGCAGAAAAGTTCTACGACCTTGAGCAGCAGGGAGTGAGGAGGGCCTGGAGAAGGGAAGTTTGTGACTTGGGCACCCATAGCATAGCCTGTAGCCAGTAGCAGGCAGAGTGCTACAGAACAAGCTACAGTCTGTGAAGGGCAATCCAGCAGTCTGTGGTCTGTGCTTTTGCTAACAGCTCGCAAATACGTATTTCTCCAATTATCTGGTGAATTCAAAAGGTAGGTGGTAGCATAGGAAGAGGGAATTTTAAACAAGCTGTCTGTCATCCCAGGAGAGAGAGGGGTTACTATAAGAGCTCCACGTGCTCAGTGTGTTCCTGCAGTGTTTGGAAACACTCGGTGTCTGGTGCGAATGAGAATGTCTGAATACCTGGCAAGAAAACTTTGTTTATTTAGAGACTGATTCTTAGCTGTTAAAAGAAGGTACTTTCTGACAAGTATGATTTTGATTCCTATAAAGATCCCAAACTCCCTTTCTAGTTTTTCCACTCACCTAATCTGGCTACGTGTGCCTGTAATCCCAAAACATGAAGACTATTTGTTTCTTCAGGTGCATGTGATGGACAACGTGGTGGCAGCAGATGTACGTAGATCTCACCCTTGTGTAAGAGGCATAAGGCTGGGCACAATCCCATGCTCTCTGCTACAAATACTACATTGTTTGGGTTGGGAAAACAAAGGTATCTTGATGTGATATGCTGTGATGTCATTTTGCTGTGTGCTACTGGATCGCGTGGTTCAGGCATACCACTTTCTGTACTCCAGGGGTGGCTAGGCTTCTACAGATGTCTGAGCTGACACTAGGAGAGTGCAAGGACTCTGGCCAAGGCAGCTCCTCCAGAGAGCAGCTGCCTGAAAATGAGCCCAGAGTAAACAGGCTAGCGGCTCCACGTCAAGGCATGCTGTGGACTGTGCCACAGAAGTAAGGAAAAGGCACTAGAGTAAAAGCGGCTTCTGCGCTTTGTGGGAGAAGGTGCCACTTTGCAGAGCCTGTGTCTGAATGCCACGGTGAGGTTTAATAGCACTTTCTTGTGTTTTGTCTGAATTAGATAACCTCGTTATTTTGGGGGGATTTGTTATACGTTCATATGACGTGAAGAGTTAAATTTATTTTGAATAGATTTTGTTTTAATTGGGTAACACTTGATCATAGAAAAATCCCCCAATTAACTTTCTAAACACGCCTGTTAGCATTTCAGCAGGCAAAAGCCAAAGCCACTGCTGCACTCTTCACAGGAAAACACTGCTGAAGAGCATCTAACCCGCTCTTCGAGGGTCGGGTTTTCACACCGACAAACTCATTCCATACAAGACACCAACCTCTGCTTAATTTGACTGGGAAGGTTAAAATAGGCAGGTTATATAATGATGTTTGTCTTTACATCAGGAAGTCAACTAAGATGCTGTTAAGCTGATATTATGTAACACAGCCCCCATTATAGAAAGTGTGGAGGAAGATGATCTAGGTTGATGCATGTCATATTGGCAGTAATTGTTAATGGTTATAATTAATATTGGTTTGTATGCTTTTGGTGTTGATGTTTTGCAGCCTTCCAGAAGGCATTGGAGCATTAGCGGCCAGGCACTGAACTTTAATTGTTTATAGAGATTCCAATTACGCTATTCTATGCATGAGGTAAATATACTTAAATAAAACATTCTAAATAATGAAATAGAAGTCACACATCATTTCCTGTAATGCTCTAGTTCCTGAGGTTGCTGGAATAACAAAACTCACTCTTTTGTAGGATTGTGAACTGTCCCAAACTGCATAGATACACCTTATTGCAAAAGCAAAAGAAAGATGAGATGACTTCAGGCACATGGCATACAATCCCTAATTGAACAAGAGCTCAAACAACTTCAGAGCACACAAACTGCACAAGGATAGGGAAAAAAAGATTTTTTTTTTTTAGATTAAAAAAAAGACCAGTTCTCTCTTACTCTCCCTGTAAACAGGAACATGTTCATCTACTAGTCATACTCAGCTGGACGCTCTAAACCTAAGAATAAAGGCATCCTTGTGTTCTGATCCAGATCGAATTAACCTAAGGCAAGCTTCAGTTATGAGGACAAACACTGGATACAGAGTTCACAAATTAAAAATATGAAGCTTGTATTACTGGGGAAACAGTCTTCTCTGTATAAGAAAGATTAAAATCTAACTATCAGGGATGCGTAAGAAGGTCCCATAAGAATTCTATTGAGTAGGCTTAATTAAATAAGCTAAACTGTGATTTTTTTTAATAAAACTTTGATTTTAACAATTGGAATAAGATTGGATCTTCCTCTGTGTGATAGGCAGCAACTTATTTTACCCAAAAGAATGAAGATGTTAGAAAACAGTGAGCTGGTATTTTGACTGTTAACAGTATATATGATGGGCACGCGACTCATTGTGTGACACACTAACTGCACAATATAATGAAAAGAGTAGCTTTAATCTTTAGTAGCCTCATGAAAATTAGCTACATGTAGTAGCTCTTGTAGAGAAAAAGACATATGCTACCATGTCATGCTTTCATTCAAGCAGAATGCTTCCATAAGAAGTTGTTTGCATCTCCTATAACCCACAAAATTACAGATGATAAAGAAAAGGCACTCTCCTGAAGACAGCTCCTGGAAGGTAAGGCTGTGGCACGTGATCCAATCTTATCAGGCATCAGAGAATCCAGATGAGCGGAGGCATAATGAGCAAGCTAACTTCACTCAGGCTTCATTCCTTATTAGCCAGGGGAAATTAGGCTTCATTAGTTTCATTGCTTCCCCAGTTAGCTGTGAAGCATTGCATTGCGTTTGGAGGGGAAGTGAAGTGAAAGCTTTTCTGCAGCTGTCAGAGATCCTTTTATGAGTAACAATTCCCAGTTCTGTGTGAAAAAGGGAAATCATCTGCTCTGTATACTATATGGTGACTGCTATACTATATGGTGACTTCGGGGATTAAACAGATGACAAACAGAAGACAGAAAGGATCAATTTTCTTGTTCTTGTGTTTTCTTTTATTAGTAAGCCCAATATAAAAACCTCTTGAGTTTTACTCATTACTCTTCAACTGGCAGCAATTCTTTTTGTCAAAGTTAATATTATTGATTCTAGCAATATGCCATCTTATACACCAGCGTCCAATTTGAAATGAATATATGTACCGGTATTTATTGAGGTAATCTACCCCACCTTCTGCCTTAATGGAGTTTGTCTGAGCTTGTTCCTGTTGTATTTTCTTGGCCATACTGATAACTGTAAACTCCTGCAATGTGGTGATGTCTGCTGTCCTTTTTGTCTTGGGTTTCAAATGGTTGTTGCTCTGCTGATTGGTGTGTTACGTGTGGATCTAAGTGAATGTTTCTTGAAGTCTCCTGCTCTGAGTTCATCATACCTCTCCGGTTACTGTGTGCGGTGCCAGCTACAACACATCTGCTTATATTGCCATTTTGAGCAGTCCATGTTGTTGTCAACTTGTTCCAGTGGGACTCAAGGGGTCCACCAGGTACCTGGTGTGAAGTCAGACCCCTCCGCGTCATGTTGCTCTGCCTGTGGCCAAAGCGTGACTGCTGCAAGACCCAAGAGCCTGGCAGCGTTCCCGTTCCCTGCAGCGGGGTGCCAGCTGTACAGGTGACGTTTCTAGAGCATAAAGAGCCGTTTTCGTAAGTGGCATCTGGCAGCTGGCCTGCCTGAGGAGGTGGGAGCTGGTGTATGATCAGGTACAAATCCCTGGCAGGGGTCACTACTGTGATCATTTTCAGAGCCAGCAGCTGCCAACAAGCCCTGAGGTAGTTTCTCAAAGCGAGAAGGCATCATCTCTGTTTAACTGTGGGTTAATAACTTGGTTTATTAGCCTGTTGCACAGGGCCTGCTTTTCTCTGTGTGCACGAATGGCATGGGCTACCATCAGGTGGCCATTACAGAAGTTTCTCCACATCTGGGCAACACGCTTGCGCTGTGCTGGCCTCCTTGCTGTCAACAGCTGCCTGCTTCCATTTGGCACATCCCCCCTAAGCACCATCTCCTTGAACAGGCAGAGCAATACATGCATTGTAGCAAGTCGCCTGCTCCTGCCAAAGGTACGGTCCCAGACCGAGGGTCCCACACAGGCTGCTGGCAGTGGTCACAAAAGAAGGGTTTTTAATGGCGAGATCGGAAGGCAGGGAGAAGGGGCTGTCGGTCAGATCCTCAGCCGCTCCTGGGGCCAAGAGGGCTACAATGGCGACAGGCTGCTTCTTGGTATAATTGTTCTGGAGTTCCTACGCCAAGGGTCATTCTGGAGCACAGCCAGGACCTGCTGAGCGCAGCATAATGCTGACTTGTATGCTGACCACACCAGCGGTCAATGTAAGTACAAGCCTTTCTGAACGCTGCCTGTAACAGTTTGATTTAAATAATACTGCTTAAGCCGTGGCATAAACGATGCTCTGGTTTGTCCCCAGTTTTCCCCCACCTCCAAGGGAACTACACAATTTCCTGAAACCTGGAGCCCGAAAAAGACGATGTGTAATACGTGACAGTTTTGCAACACTGACTCTTACTGCAATGTGCTAGTAAAAATGCCGCTTTCCATTCATGGGATATTTTCTATATGCGCTGGAATTTCAAAACCACTTTATATACTGAAGTTTAATACTGTGCTTTCTGGTTCAACCACTTTCAATCAACAAATATGCTCCTAGAACTGAAACAGAAGTGCCGGGAACCAGCACCGCTCTCTGAGGTACAATAAGGCTCACCTAATTGCTTCCTGGCTTGCTGATCCGTCATCCTGACCCCCTCTTTGATGTTTTCTTTTTTTTTTTTTTCCTGGAGCATTAGTAACAAGTGAGAAATGCTGTCTCAGGGTGTTATATATGGGATTATTTCTGTATCCCCAGCACAATGACCGTATGTAATGGGATTACCTCTGATTTAAAATAAAAAAGCCTTGAAACATCAAATCCTGTTTATGAAAAAGCAGTTTCTTTATGGTGGTTCCTTTAATTGCAAAACATTTTCTTTTTTTTACTTTGTAATAATACTTTTTTGTCAGTTAGCAAAACCAACCTAACTGCTGCAGATGTCTCCTTTCTGCAGCTAAATTTAGGCTGTTCTTCCGCTCCTTCTGTGTAGATATTCCTCTGACATCAAGAGGACTATGGCCCCTTTAGAGTACATTTATTGCTGTTGTAAACAGTGAAAACTGATGAGGCCAGATGATGGAGGCTTCTGCCAATGTTCCTTCTTAGCATGCTTTCATTTCAAAATATATGAATGGGTACCCGTTAGTGCCAAAATTCTGAAAGTATGAAAATACAACTAGACAGGAGGAAATGGGAAATGTGTGTCAGTGCTAAATGTATATTCTGTTTTCTTCAATGAGGTATGTGAACAATTTCGCAGTACATAGCTGTGGGAGGAGGAGAAACTCCTGGTGCAAATCTAAGTAAAAAACATGTGAGTATTGGGGCGGGGGGGAAAGGAAGAGAGGCCTTTTCTAGATCTGGGTTAGATTTGTGGCAGTGTAAATTTTCTTTAAGATTAGGACTTTGCCACAGCCAAATCTAGTCCTGATTTTTAGACTTCAAATTTGCAAGAGTTGCCCAGGAGATTCTTTTTAGGTACCTTGGGTAAACTCTTGTACATTTTTAGTTGTGTCTAAATCAAAAAAGTGTAAATGGAGATGCAAACTTTGATCAAAAAAATCACATCAGCAGAATTTGCTTTGAACTTTCAATTCTCTCTCTGCCTCTCATGTGCACATGCATACATAGTTTGAAGTCTTTCAGATGCGAGGTTCTCGTTGATCGTCGATCTGATTGAGAAATAATTAACATTCCCCCTCAGTACAAGTATTGGAGTTACCCCTAAATTCACCAGTTTTAATATAGATTTTCCCTTTAATGGACATCTAGAATACACTGCAAAGATCAGTTACCTTGTGCATGTTTCTATCCGAGCCACCCATTTCTATGCTCTCTCTCTTTGCTATCATGCAAAAAAGCAAGCTGTTTGTACTGTCTCTGAAGGCACCTCATTACCATTTCCAGCCAGTTTTGAGAAAGTAGCTTTCCTGATTCTCATCGGTCCATGATGTTAGCCTATACAGACCATTTCTTAAATTTTGAAATGAGCAAGGCTTTTCATGCTTTCTCCCACGATGCCCTTACGTTAACCATATGTCCTCTGCTAACTGCAGCAAAGCTATTACTTTCTCCTCCTTCAAGTCAGCCCTTCTTCTCCCCATGCTGTTCTTCACTGGGATGACTGAAGGAAGAAGCCAGCAAGAGGGGGATGCCCGTGCTCCGCGCATTGCTCATCGCCTGGGCCGGTGAGGCCTGCGAGCTGCCCTGCCTCTCCCATGACCTCGCCATGCAACGAGGCTGGCAGCTTCCTGGAGCAAGGAGCACCTCCAGCCGTCTGCTTTCACGGCCGGCAGCACAACCAGAGCCGATCCGTGCCCGGGACTCTTGCAGTGCCGGTGCCAACACAGTTATTTAGCCCGTTTCCTCCTGCCAGCTGCGTACGCGCTGGGTAAATGGCATTTAAGGGCGGATAACCGGTACTGCCAAGTAACTTTGGCGGCACACCTGTGGCTGTTCCGCCCTCCCACACCGCACGCTGCCCGTGCACCCGGGAGAGGGGCTCCGCCGCCCCGGGGAGCGCCTCACGCCCGCAGCGGGGCGGTGGCGATCAGCGCCGGGGACGCTGGAGGGCGGGTTTCTTCGCGGGGACCGTCCCGGTCCCGTTGGTGAGGCCGCGCCGCCTCGGCCGGCGGGACGGACTGAGGGAGGGACGGGGCGGGGGGGGGAAACGGAGCCCGCCGCCAACCGCCGGCCGCGCGCTGCCCGCCGCTGAGGGGCCCGGCCCGCAGGGACCACCGCCCCGTCGCGCGGGCCTGGGCGGGGCCAGCCCACCGCGCGCCGGCCCCTTTAAGGCGGGCGGCGAGCGCTCACCTTGCCTCCGCCCCGCCCCGCCCCGCCCCGCCGCCTAGGTACCGGCCCCGCGCCGAGCCGAGCCCTGATTGGGCGGCCGCCGGGCCCGGTCACGTGGGGGGGGGGGCGCGCTCCCCACAGCCGCCAGGCCGCCATTTTGGCTGGAAAGTTTGGAATTTCCGAGCAGTGCGAGCGGGAGGCGGCGGGAGCGCCTCAGCCCTGCCCGCCCCGGCACCGGTCCGGCCCGGCCCGCCCCGCTGCACCGCGCCCTCCAGCCCGGCCCGGTCCGGCCCGGCCCGCTTTGTCCCGTCCCGTTCCGTTCCGTCCCTCGCCGAGGCGCCGCGGCGGGAGCCCCGAGCGGAGCCGCTTGCTCGCCGGCCGGCCGGCGGGCGTGCGGGTCGGTCAGGCGGGGCGGCCGCCGCCGCCGCCGCCGTCGTCGTCCCCTTCCCCGCCGCGGCTGGCACGGGGAGCGGCGCAGCCGCCCCCGCCGCGCCGCCCCGACTCGAGCTCAAAGTTTGTGAGGCGGAGCCCCGGCCGCCGGGGGAGCGTCGCGGCCCCGGAGCGCCATGCCCGTCAGGAAGCAAGGTGAGCGCCGCACGCCGAGGGGCCCCGGCAGCTGCTGGAGCCGCTGCCTGACAGCTGCGGCGGCGGGACGGGCGAGGAGGGGCGGCTGCCGGGAGCCGCCGGTCGGCAGGCAGCGGGCGGTGCGATCCCGCCGAGGGGCACGGTCCCGCCCGCGCTCTCCCGGCTGCGAACAAAGAAGCTGGCGGGCTGGGCTGGGGCCGTCCCGAGCGCCCGGGCTCGTTGCGTCCCCGGCGGGTGCATCCCCGCTCCTCCTGCCCGGTGCCCCGGGGTCACCGGTGTGTCTGGTCTCCGCTTGCAGATACCCAGCGAGCCCTGCGCCTCCTGGAGGAATACCGCTCCAAGCTGAGCCAGGCGGAGGACCGGCAGCTGCGAAACTCCATAGAGCGTGTCATCAGCATCTTCCAAAGTAACCTTTTCCAGGCTTTGATAGGTAAAGGCTGACTTCTCTCGGTTTGCGCTCTAGCCGGTCGCTTCTTGCTCATGCTGTCACTTGCAGTGCTAAGAAGAAAAGGTATTCTGCCCTTGCGTTAGATGCCATGTGCTTTTTGTCGTTGTGTTTTTGTTTTGCATAGTAACGCACGTGCTGTTACAGATCAACAGTTCACTTGTTTCATATACTTTATTTGAGGCTTTTGACTGGCCCAAACTGCTTAAAACTGTGGTGCAATTTTTTTCTTCCGTGACATGTTACTGTAGATTACTTTATGTAGACTGTTTTTCCACATGTCTTTATTCACCTGAACAATTTCTAAGGAGCACTTTTTTTTTGTCAGTCCATATGTAATAGGTTAATGAGTGAGTTGAAATGGTTTTAATCTAAGGTAGGATTCAGGCAAATGTTCCTGCTGAAGAATCTCTAAAAACATCACAAAGTGTATATCTGAAATGTAAAGTTAACTTAAAGTAAATGAGAAGAAATCTCTAATGCTTCAAGGAATACTACAGTGATCTTTTCTCTTTTGTTTGTTGCATATTAAAGTGTAGTGAAGACACTACTGATTCTTAGTTTAGAGTATTGTGGTGCTTCATTTAAAATGTTCCCATGAGTCTTGTTGAACTACTTATGTGTAATTTTTAATTTCCTTCATGTCTGTTCAGAAAAAAAATTGAGCATAAATACAACTTGCAGAATCCTGACTTTATTTGGAAACTTAGGCAGGGGAGTAGTGAGATGTGGTTTCTCCTTGATTGATTGTCACTATCTTTATGACAGCTAATGAATGAAAGGGTTTTGTTAGTTTACTTTCAAGAGTAAAATTTGTAAAGTTCTGCATCCTTGTCTTTTAACAAAGTAACCTGTGTCTGAATTGTACTAATAACAAACACTGTAGCTAAGTTTGTTATTTGGCTTACTGCATGGTTAGTGTCATACAGGTGTACCTCTTACTTCATAGTATTGCACCTTTGAATCTACGTTGTGGTGGAAACACAGGGACAGGCAAAACATAAACGTGCGTTGCTGCATGTGGAGTGTTTTCTTCTGGAGCATTTATTTCATCTTCTTATGTAGGTTTTCAGAAGATAGTAATCTTGCTGTGTTTTTTTGATCATACAAGTTCATGAAAGGTAGTTGTGAAAATAGGTCAGTTACAGAAATCTTTTACTTACAGGAACTGTGTGCATTTCTCTTCAATACTGAGTTGATGCTAACCAACTCCATGATGAAAAGGTAGACATACTGAAGTCTTGTATTAGAAGCTTAATGTACTGCAGTTGTGCTTTTTATTTTCACCAGGAAAATTTCACTGTTGACTACCATTTTTCTTGTTCTGAGGGTGTGTATTTTTTTTTAAACTGTGTTGAAGATCCGTGCAGTACTCTGTTTTCTCCCCTCCATTGCATAAGATACCAATCTATTAACCTTTGCTATTCTAACCTGCAAGACAGTTTCTTCTCATATCCACGTAGGGATATTCATTGTTGTAATAACTTCACACCTAGTAGTAGTAAACTTGAAACAGCAGGCAACCTTGTGTCTGCTGGCTTCATTCTGCAAGAGCAGAAAACAGGAATGTGTCGTTGCCTGGGTGGGCTACATGGCCTGTTTTCTGGTCTTATAAGAAGTAGTACCTTGCAACCATATGACCCTAGTTTTCGACGAGTTCAGTTCATCTGTGCGTGCACAATAGGTGTCATGCTTCTTGGCTCTGTTGCATTAACTTTGCATTTACTGGTTCCCTGTATGATTGTTTATTACAGAGTCTACGCGTATGTTCCCAAACTGTTTCCCTGAAAGGTGATAACACAGAAGGCTAGTACTTTCCAAGCAGTTTATGCTGTCAGCTTGAGTCTTTCTCCTTTAACCTGCTCCTTTCCGTGGAAATACGTTGGGGGAGTTCTTGTTCGTGGCAGGCTGCTCCTGGCTATTGTTTCCCTGGAAACATCTTTTTATGCTGTGACTGCTGCATGATGGGGGTACAAAGTGGGGGAACTTCCTGGAAAAGATGCTATCTGGAGGATGGCTGGAGTTACTGGGAAGACCTTGAGCCTCCTCCTGCCTGTCCTCTTTCCATGAAGATTTGGAAGATACTGGATGAAGTATTCAGTTGTGCTGCAGTTCCACATTATTTCATAGCAGATTTTTAAGTGTGCATTTTAGAGGAGTTGTGGTGTGTCCCCAAGCTGTTTTGACAGAAAGTTTCAAGCTCAACTACCAAGTTATTTCTCATATAGCTACTCCTTCCAGAAAGTGTGCTACTTTTAGTTTCTGTTTTGTTTGTTTTTTTTTTTTTTAAATAATACTGAAAAAGAAAAAAAACTTCATCCATTTATTTTCTGCTTTTTCTGCCAAGTTACTGCACTATATCCAAGACCTCCCTGTCCATGATAGGTGAGAATGTTTGTGAAGGCTGCAGTCAAGATCTGCTGTCAACTTAATGTATCTTTTTTTAGTATAATTTTTAACTTGGCAATCAAATGCTGTTCTTTCAAGCAAAAATTAGACATCACTTTACGTACAGAAATGTATCTTTAGGTTTATAATGGGGAAATTAGATATTCCTGAAAACTATACACTTTATCAATATTTCATGTATTTAGATGCACGTGAAGGAATTAAAGGTTGGTTTTTGGTTTTTTTTTTTCGTGAATTTCTATTTGGATGCTGAAGAGTAAATGGCATTATGTTCTCATTTGAGTCTTTTTTTTATGTTGTCCTCTCCTTTTAATTCTATCAATAAAACTTCAGTTCAGCAATCTACAAACTTGACCTGGTTCTTAAATATATAATTATGGCTTTAAATGATTTGAATTAGAGCAGTAACTAGTCAGTGTGAACAACCAGTGTTATGAAATTGACATTCTCACAATAGTGT
The DNA here is from genome assembly GCF_047370975.1 of Nipponia nippon. Lineage (NCBI taxonomy): Eukaryota > Metazoa > Chordata > Aves > Pelecaniformes > Threskiornithidae > Nipponia > Nipponia nippon. The sequence goes on from NW_028262391.1 coordinate 15,450,064, forward strand.
TATATTTTAAGTGAAATAACTGTAAGAACTTCAAATCAGTTACAAAATTGGTAACCAAATGTGACCTCCTTAAAACAGTCTGTGAAAAGCCCATTTTTTAAATTTTCTGTCTTCTGTAACGTGGTATTTCCCATTACCGTTGCTTCAACCAGCCAAGTGTAATGATGTCTAGTACTTTTAATTAAATGGATACCAATGGCCTGTGATTGAAATCGGCTTGAGAACAGTATCAGTTTTAAGTAAACTTCCTACTGTACAGTTTCAGAATTGTGTGGTATCTTTTTTCTAGCTTGTCATTTCTTGGTTGTAATCAAAATAGCTTGTTATTGATATTCTGATAATTGCTAAGGTGAACCCATTTATTAAGAGACCAAAGAAAGATATCCACATACGGAGGCATGGCATAGACTTAATTTCACTTTGGTAAAGAATTTGATATTTATCTTCAGATAGTGAGGTAATAATTCTGCAGATAAGTTCTGCTTCTACTTTAGGCACTTTTTTGCATTCTTGAGGAGATTCAGGTTCTTCTAAAGGTACAGATATATGATGTATTTATTGTTTTGAAAATACAGATAGATTAAAAAATCAATCTGTTTTTAATGGTTGTGTGCTGCAGTTGACCATATTAAGTCTTCTAAAATGAAAAATATTGCTAGTTATAGCTAGAAACATGAAGTAGTTTACTATAAAAATATTGCTTTTCCTGACAATAACTAACTCCATTTGCACAGGTGTCAGAGAAAGGGAATTGTAAGAGAGTCACTACATACCCTGGCAATGGAGTTGGTTGTGCTGTCTTTCTTGCCTTGTCTGTCTTAAGTTTGATTGTTTGTTTTTTATGTATTATTTTGTGGCTACGTGTATAAAGACTTTTTGGTATAAAATGGCAAATTTGAGTAGGGGAGGTTGAATGTGTTGAATTTCGTATGTGTAAGCAGTCTAATTTATTTCACTTGGAGTCCTTTTGCACAAAGATCTGCCTCGAGAGTTGTGCTTACACGCTGGCTATTCCTGACACTAAATACCTGGTGTGGGAAATTTTGAAGAAAAAAAATGTAGTGGTTTCAGTAGTCCTTACTGAACCAAAGAACAGCTCCCCCCAGTAATCATTAAGGTTTTTTAACCATAGTCTGGATTCGTGAGCTTTATGAATTGGACAGAATATATTAAAAATGCTGTTAATATGTCTTTACACACCAGAGAAAGTATAGTTCTGTCTCTGAAATTTTTGTAAAATTGATGGCTGCATTAAGGTAAACACTTTGTTCAGATTTATCAGCAGTCTGACTGGGGCTGAAACTTCTAGGAAACAACCCTAGATTTTAGACTGAAGTAGACTGGATTGGGTCAGCACTCATCAAAGTTAGTAGCCTTTGGAGGGATTGACCATATTTCTGCTAGATGGCACGGGGCCCCAGTTCTCTGAGCTGTGTGTGGCATCTCTGTAGACATTCTTGCTCTTTTAGCTCCCTCTCAATTATCCAGCATGGAAATGTTTTCTGTACTTGCTGGCTAAATTAAAATCAAACACAGTTAATGCAGAAGCTCTTCTTCATAACTGAAACCAAAAGTACTTGGTCTTGGGGAAACTTCAGTATCAGCTTTTATTTCAGGGACATAGTTAATAGAGCATATGGCATGATGACACAGCTAACTTTTCAAATCAGTTCAGGCCTCAGAGAATTTTAGTTTTGGGTATGTGTCATTGTGTAAGACTGCTATTCAGTTAACTTGAGGAAGGCCACTTTGTGAACTGCTTTGTATTTTCTAAATGTTACTGAGGCCCTAGTACAAGTTCTTTCAGACTCAGTTGAATAATATTTACATTAAGAATCCAGAAATTCTTGACAGTAAGTCAAGGATCTGGTTAGATAGTCAGTGAATATTGGTGTTTGTTTTTTTTTTTAATTAGAGGAAAGTTCAGAGAGAATCAGATCTTCTGTTCTATTGGATACTACTGAAATTGTTACAGATGCCAAATAGGGTATTTTCACATTGAAATCTTACCCTTGCTGCGTTTTTGTGACTTTTTCCCCCAGATTGCAACTTCTATAATACAACATCTTTGCTCGTATTTGAGACTGAAACATCCATGGATATAATTCTTGCAACTTTGAGAGCTTGTCTGCTTTTCAGACAAGTTACCTAAGGATATGTTATGGTTGTGCTTATTATGGTCCCCTTCTGAAACTTATGCAAAAGTTGGTCAGTTGCAGAGAGATTTGTCCTGGGGTTGTGTCTTCAAAGGTAGATAAGTACTTGATTATTGACATGTATTTTTCTTTATACGATGGAGGGAGGATAAAACTCTTTAGTTGGTGTCCAGACGATTGGAGTGTTAACTCAGTCATTGTTAGTATGCTTTCTGCCATGTAGTTTGTCATTGCTTCAGAATGTCCCAGTTTTTGGAAGAACTTCATGGCTTCCTCTTCAAGGAACCTAATAATGAGTGAAACAGTCTCACTGCTCCTCCTTTTTAAAGAACTACTTACTGTTCTGTATGTATGTAATGCAGTTCGATAGCAAAGAAACTTCTGGGGTTGTGTGCTTGCTTTTTTAAGTGTTTTCCATGCTGTGTTATATATACATATGTGTGTGTGTGTGTGTGACAGTGCAATGTATTGAATTTTTGGGATTAGGTGCTGCTTTTGGTAGCCTAAAATAGCAAGTAAGACTAGTGTAAGTTGAGTAGCTACTGGTATGCAGATAAATAGTATTGTGGCAAAAGATTATCCTTGTGGTTATTATACTGACTGTGTATTCAGTGTTGAATAGCTGCACTGTAGAATTTATCAATTACAGTATTATTCTCTTTACAGGGTTACCATTAAAAGGGGCTATTGACAAGAAAAGTTTGTCAATAAGTCTGCTGTTCATCCAGGGGCTGAAAAGAAAGTCAAAGTTGGGAATAACTGGTATAGATACCAGGTTCTGGGAAAGTTTATCTTCTGTCCTGTTCTTGCTTTACTTTCTTTCCTGTGTTCTTCTACCTGTTTTCCCTAGTTCTGATGCCTGTCTTCTCCCATGCTGTGGTGTACCTGGCTTTGCTCCTAATATCCCTCAACATTTGCTTCAGTGCTTGGGTGCAGCGTACAAGAAGGGGGAAAGCATGGAAGAGGATATTTGGTCTTAATCTTAGTCCTGCTTCCATGGTAGTCCCAGCAGCAAGGGCAGAACACCTTGTTCAGATCTGCAGCTGGAATGCCATGTGCCTCCTGTGCATCTGGTTGCCTGTGTTTTGAGGGATGGTGCTTGTTTTGGTGCAGGTGGAATGAATCTTGAAAGAAACTGAACTCTAGCAGCTGACTAGTAGTCTCCTTGCACAGATGGCTTCCTGAATTATAACTAGGCCAAATTTGCAAGAATGTTAAGAGACCGTAGAAGGTGTAGGGCTGACACTAGAATAACCTCCTTAGCTTCTTTTTCCTTCTCCAAATTAGGGAGGCTCTAGAGCTCTTTGGTAAAGCTTTTATAGGAATCTTGTCACGTGCAAATATCTTCCCAGCCATGTCCTCAAAAAAGCTGAGTTATTTTGGCTTGAAATTAAAAGGTCAGTCTAAGACAGAGGTGCAATAATGAAAACTTGTGGACAAATTGTAAAAACATTGCAAATTTAAGTCCTGTTTTCAGAAACTTGTGTCAGAATTTGGCTGCAGGAAATGTACAGATGTCACTGCTAGTGGAGATGCTAGTATGTGGTGCCACCCGTCCTTGTGTTGCCACTAATGTCAGATAATTACCTTGGATGCTATGAGCTTACTGTTAGTAGAAGAAACTGATGCTTGTGCTGTCTCCTTTAAGCAGAGCTATGCACCTGTATGAAAGCTCAACTTGGGAGTGTTGAGTGAACTCATCCCAAAAATAGTTTGATTTTTTGAACACGTTTCTCTGGAGAGAAAACTCCTCAGTTCTGTACTGACACTATTTAGGGGACATCCTACAAATAAGACTTAATAGTAACACTTCCTTTGCCCCTAACAGGTTTCTGTTACCACTAAAGACAATAGTAAATACATCCTTTTAGGAAAAAAAAGTACATTGTTATATTGGTTGCTGATTTGCAATGGAGGTTGAGATATTCGGAGAGGGTGGATAACTGGGAGTTCATTTTTAGTTTGGGTTTGGTGGTGGTGGGGCGTGTGTGGTTTTTTGTTTTGTTTTTTTTTAGGCTTAGGTTGATGACTAAATGTGCACAAAGTGGTATTAAATGGAAAAGAGTTTGGACAGTATAAGATTGTTATGCCAGTTTTGGCTGTATGATGAAAACTTTATTTTTTTTAAAGTTTTTCCTACCTTAGTTCTGAACATAGAGGAGAAGACCCTGTGGGTTTCTGAAGGAAAATTGGAAAGAGACAAGGTGAAGATATGGTGAAGGAGTGATTAGTAAGCAAAGAGGAAACTATGAATGGTTTGGAAAGCGTAAGTGGACAGGCTTGCAATGAGTTGAACATGTCTAGCTGTAAAAAGCAACTAGAGGAATAAAAGCAAACAACTAGATCAGAGGTAGATGAGGGCGGTTTCAGCTGAGCACAAATTAAGGAGCATTTGTGTTAGAAGTGGAAAATAGCATCTCCTGGGATTTGAGTTGAGCAAAGAAGTGTGTGTGGAAGGAAGGTTTAAAGGGTAGGACACAGTTACTGAAACAAGTGGAAGGGCTGAGGATGACTATTTGGATGCTGCAGCTTGTAGCAAAGGATCATGTAGAACAGAACACGTATGGGGGGAAAGTTGCACTGCAACTTGAAACTTTCACTTCTAAGAAGTCTTGATTGTGCACAGCAGTAGTCAGTTTAGGTTTTTAAAGAAGGAAAAAAAAAACCCAAAACAACCAACCCTGAAAGGGGCTTTACATGGGTTGTGACGAAGCTGGTTTTCTCTCTTCATAGTATGAATGCAAACATTTATTTTTGACTGGACACACACACCATGACACAACACAACCAATGAATACACAAAGAGAATATTTAGTTGACTCTGGTCATTGGCTTGATAAATGGATATGAAGCTTCTCTTTGTGTTTGTATTTTCTTGTTGATCGCTACTCGTATACTTTTCAAGTCTTGGTTTACTTGTGTTAAATGGATATTCTTAGCTTGATATAGCAGGTAAAGTATGCAGGATTGAGACTTCCTTAGAATTAGTAGGAGTTGCTTTATGACTTAAAACATGAAAGTCTAGCATTGGCAGACTCTTACCTGTTCTGACAGTGATCGTTACTCTACTTACATTTTGTCTATACATTCATTGTGTAGGGCTGCTAAGAATTTGGCAAATGCCATACATCTCAAATTGCCTTGAACTGAAATAACGTGTTGACCTTTGTTTTCCTATCTAGTAGTTTTGAGACAAGTTTTCAGTGCTTCAGGTGCTTTGGCAGGAAGCCCTAAGAAAGATAGATGTCTTTCCCACCCCATCCCCCCCCAAGTTAGAGAAGTACTTAATTTGTAATGGGAGGATACTTCTTCCTGGACAACGTACAGGTAGTCAAATTCTTAACAGACCTGTTTGTTTATGAAGTTACTCGTATTTGAAAAAAACAGGCATTTGCATGTGCTATATTTGGATGAGCGAATGTCTGAGAAGAGGCAGACCAATGAGAGATGACAAAGGAATTGCTCACATGGATGGATCTTCAAGTGAAGTACTAAACTGAAATAAGTCAATTACTGAAAGAATTCATAAGCTCCTTGGTTGCTTGCAAGCCTGAGGGAGCATGGTTGCACTGAAGGGTTCTCCTGAACAAAGCTGGTATTGAAATGCTTTGTGCTGTAAAGTCTGTATGTTGGTGCAAATGTATCTAGTGGTTTTCTGACTTGCTGGCTTTGACATTGGCTGAAATTGGTTTGTTCTGCTGTTGAACATCTATCAGAAAGGAATACCTCATCGATGTCAGTGCAGAATTAACTATATAGCTGGAGCACATAAATCCTGGTCATGCTGCTGTGCAGCAGGACGTCGACAGGCTGGAGAAATGGGCTGACAGGAACCTCATGGAGTTCAACAAGGAGAAGTGCAGGAACAGTCCCACGTACCAATACACGCTGGGGGCCACCCAGCTGGAAAGCAGTTTTGCAGAAAAGGACTTGGGGGTCCTGGTGGATACCAAGTTGAACATGAGCAAGCAGTGTGCCCTTTCAGCGAGGGCGGCGAATAGTATCCTGGGCTGCATTAGACAAAGTATTGCCAGCAGGCAGAGGGAGGTGACCCTTCCCCTTTGCTTTTTAGAATGCAGAATATGAATTTAGAGTTTATAAAAAATGAGCAAACAGAAGACAAACATGAATTAACTCTTGCTCATGCACAAAGCTGTTAAATACATTAAAACTGAAAAAGAGAATACAATTAATACAGCATATAGAAATGTGGTTGTTAACTTCGTGTATATTGTGGCAGCTGTTTACAACTTTGTGTAGTGTATGGTGTAAGGGCAACAGTTCACTATTTCACATGCACAGTGTCCAGTGCAGTCGGTTGTAGTAAATGTGTCAGTGTTTTAGTCCATGAAATGTCAAGCTTGTGTGGAATTTCCTGGCATTTATTTAAGAGAAACCACCTATATCCCACAAATGGTCAAGATGCTTAAAGTGTAAAAATGCAAAGCCTAAAAACAGTAGGTTACTGTGATCATCAAAGGACTGCGTTTAATTTTTTTTTTAACATACTTTTAATAAGTAGTAAATGCCAATGAAATTTTAGTGATTCCCTCTATACCATAACATTAAAGGTCCAATATCAGAAACATAAAGAACAGCAGCATGTAAAAAATCACAGTGCGTTGCTTAATACTTGTTAGAAAGCCAAAACATACTAAAATATAGGCAAGGAAGAATGGGGTATGGGAGTCTGAGTGGTACAGGGAATCCTTCCCATGTTGATGGTTTCCTCCTCCTCACTGTTGTGTTTTCTTGAGGTTATTTCTGTTTGCTACCATACTCTGTGCTTCGTTCTTCATTACTTTGCAGTTCCATGTTACATTTGAATTCCTTGTATATACGGTGTGTTTTACATAGACTGGATGCTTGTTCTTTTTGTTATTCCCCAAACTGTTTTTGCCCAGTTCTCAAGGTTGGTTTCCTTTGACCAGTAATTAGCAGTTGGAGAGTTGTTTATAGCCTTGAGGCCTCTGATATCGTCCTGTGCCTTTATTTTCAAGGCCTCTGCTGTCATTCTATGCTTGTGCTCCTCTATGCTGCTTTTTATTCTGGGGTCATAGGTAATTAATTCCCCACAGAATAGTGACTTGTTATTGATATCTATTAGTTACAGAAATACACACACACACACTCTGATTTGTACATACAATCTGTGTGTGTGCATGTACTGAATGTATAGCTTTTACTTAGCTTCGGACAATAGTGTGATGTAACACCTATTGGTTTTACATATTTATATATAATATATGGAATATGTAAAATATATATTTATATGCAAAATTACGTATTTAAATATCATTTGTGTAAGCTGCATGTATTTTAAATGTAAATCTTTATAAAAATAGGTGTTACATCACACAATTGTCCGAAGCTAAGTAAAAGCTATACAAATTAGATAAGTCACCTGGCCTTTAGATGATTGCTGTTAGAGTTGGACAAGATAAAACATAGCTCCAGGCAGGTGAAGACAAGTTCAGAGGCCTGGTTATGAGCTTAATGTGAGGCCGGTGGCCTGTTACAAGCAATGTCAACACCTTGTTTATGGGATTACACCGTTCTCTTAAGAAAATGCAATTATAGGTATCCCATCTTTGATTTGCAAAGTTATCAAAAGGTTACTGTTATCAAAAGGTTCATGCATAAGTGAATGCAGAGAATAATATTATTATTTTACTAGCTGACTATACTAAAATTACATATTCTTTTCTGCAGGAAGGTATATGTGGAGAGCTTGGCTTGACAATGGGATTTTTAGAACGTACACTGATCTTAAGTTATCCTGATTACAAGTGTACTCTGTTGAATATATAGCAAGAAGTATCAGACACTGCACATACCAGCAGAAATGGCAAGCAGAGGCCTTATGTCTGATTTCTAAGGAGCAGGGAAGAAATCTATCTGAAGGAATGGTGTCATGTTGCTGGTTGGCATCCTTGTCCTCGGAGGCAGATCCTCTGGACAGAATTGATGTAGGCTCTTGAAGTGCCATCAAATATACTTAATTTAGGAGATGCTGTAAGAATTTGTTTGCTTCTGCAGTTCTGCTGTTGTTTTAATTACTGTGTTGTGGTTTTCAGTGAACCTGGAACTGTCTTGTGAGGTCGATTTGGGTTTCAGTTTATATTTGGTAGATAACTCTCTCTCATTTGCTTTAAGAGTGAGCAGTTTTAGCTTCTAGTGTATCACATTACTGGTGAATGCGCCTGTTCAAAGAACAAAACTAAGATGAGTGGAGAATACGAGAAGGGGAAAAAATAATACACCAGCAAACAGCTTGTAGTTGGTCAACTTCTACTGTAATGAATACTGAAAAAAATATTGTGTTTGTCACCACTGCTTAGCTTTTCGTGTTACTAATAAGAAAAATAATTTTCTTTTTCATATCTGAAGAGTCCTCCTTTTCAGAACTGGTGGTCTGCATTTGCTTTCTATAGGCTTTTATTCTTGTTGCCATCAAACATATTGCTGATTTGGCTACTTAATGTGGTTTTACTTGTAAGCTGACATAATTCCAGGATGATTTTCTGTGTTGCCTACCATTCATCGCTTTTTGTCACTTTGGCTCTCCTGAAACTTTGTGCTCCTATTTTTTGTCAGTCAGCTGTTCTTTCAGTGTCCCCCCTCTAGTTAGAAATGTTCCCAATCTGCGTTTTCTTTTACTGTTGTGTGATATCTGATTTGAGTTATTTTTCTGAAACTTAGTTTGAGGTATAATCTGTCTTGGAATTAATATGGGAGGAAGGGGCTGGGAAAAAGCACATCTAGCTTGAAGAGGGAATCTAACCATAAATGTAACTAAAAAAAAAAATTAAAAATCTGTATTTTACTACCTTCTATTAGTAAGAATTAGGAAAATGTTAGAATTTTTCATATGCTAATAATGCATTCACAGATTGATATGACTTCAGTAGATATTTAAGTGTGTTCATGTGATGAAATATTTTTGTGAGCTGATACATAGCAGTAGACCAGAAGAAGAAATTTTTTTAGGTTGGATTTAGTATGGCCTGAGTTTCTTGCTTTAAAAAAATGTAAATGTCCAGCACTCATTCCTTGTGTACCTAAAGCATTCAGGGTGCATAAACTGCTTGCCCATACTTGTAAGTACTTAAATGTTTGCATTCTGAACAGTAAAAATGTAAATACATGTTTTTTTGGTTTTTTTTTTTTTTTAGAAAGGTAGATATTATCATATAGACACCAAATTCCTAGAAACTTTTTTGCAGATTTGGAGTGAGGTCAGGATAGACAGAAACTAATTCCCGTATTAAGCGGTGTATTTATTTCTGACATCTTTCAATAGTAAGTCTGTTGTGGTGTCCTTCATAGAGAAGTGGAGATGATGTATGGGAAATACTGTGCTTTTTGAAACAAGTCATTCTGCAGTATGAATAAATGGCTACCTCCACTGGCAGGGACTTAAAAGAATAGTAGCAGAATTGAGAATTGGTGCTCTAGATTTCTGTTGCAAAACAGTTGCACAAATAACCCCTTCCCATAAATAATGCAGTAGTCTTCCTGGCTTGGTTGCTGTGGATTGCAGCTATAGAATCAACTTAAACCACTGCCTATTTTAATATACAAAGTACTCTCTATCGGGGGGGGGGGGGGATGGATGGGATGGATATCTTTACTTGGTGTGCTAGATTGATGTATTAATGCAGCTACAAGACAAATTTGCAACTGTGGGAGCTAATGTGAAAGATAGATTTAAAGGCAATTTGTATCTCTTAGACTGCTTTGCTCCTGTATATCTAGGTCACTTAACATCATCTGCAACCCTCACTGCTATTTCTTCCAATCAGCAGTGCTAAGAGCAAGTATAACTTTAAAAATTAATGTAAGCAGTTGACAGGAATTTGACTCTTGCTCAGAGAAAAGATACAAATGGAATTTGAGAATTGCAGTTTTCTGAATGGGTAGAGAGCAGGAATGCAATGTCTATATATAAAAAAAAAAAAAAATCTAAGACTGGAACACCAGCAACAGTAAGACTTCCCTCATTTGTGTGGTTTCCCTTTTGTGGTGCAGCTCTATAAAGCAATTAGTTATTGTGCCTTTGTTACTGACTCTGGGCAGCTGCTGAAAAGCTGTAAGATTCTGCAGATCAGAGTCCTCCTTATTCATGGCTTGGTCCTATTTACTTCTTCGACCAACTGTGTCTGTATGTGTGTCTTCTATGAAGTTGGTGTAATTAAAAACATGTTTACAAATCCTGTTAGCAGATTTCTACTTTGAAGAAGAGACTAAAAGCTTTACAAGACAACTTCTTCATTTGTCTGCCCTTCCCTTAGCCTATACCTTTCCAGATTTTTTTTTTTTTTAATGTGAGTGTTGATGGATGTGATTACAGTTGTGGTAGCGAGTTTCATGTGCTTATACTTCCATAGAAACACCTTTGATGCTTCTTTAGACTGTTATTTTTATTGATGCTTCACGTAGTTGATAGGATGTCAATAAAACAAACAAATGCAGCCAGATTCTTGTTCCCAAGAATTTTCCAGTTGAGTCTTTAGGTTTACAGGAAAAGCTGTTTATTAGTTCGTAAGTATGATTCGTAATTCATACTGTTAAGGTTTCATCCTATTTCTGTTACTTAGACTGAAAAAGCAGATGATGACCCATCCTGAAAAAGCTCCTTTTTCCTAACTTCTTGCAACTTCTGTCTTACTGATTTCATCAGTATACTTCTATTTCTGTGGTCATTTATTTAAAACATATACCACAAAAAAGACCTTCTAATATTGCCCTTGAACAGTAGATTTCAGATAAGCGAAGGCTACATTAGCTGAAATTATGTATACCATAACTTGAAGCATAGACATCCATCCCTTCCACTATTGCACTGCAGTTATTCCATATGCTTCTGCTGTTCATGCTGCAGATCGTGCTACTGGGGTCAGTGGCAGAAGACCAAAGTAAGCGGGGACACATAGGCTCTGAGATACGGGGTGTAGAGAGCGAGTTGCGTATTCTGTGGGGAGGCTCACATGATCTTGGTGATACAGCTTCATCTGTAATAGGTAGATAAAATAGTAGGTATCTGATTTGTTTTGCAGGAGGAAGATGATGTTAAAATCAGAATGTTATAGTAACTATAAAGCTTAACTTCTAATTTTTTTCACATCTTTAGATATTCAAGAATTTTATGAAGTGACCTTATTGGACAATCCAAAATGCATTGATCACTCTCAGCCATCTGAACCAATACAGCCTGTGAATACCTGGGACTTCTCCAGCCTTCCGAGCACAACAGTGACATCAGAAACATTGCCAAGCAGCCTTAGCCCAAGCGTAGAGGTAAGATATAGAAATCTTTTTTTTTTTTCTTGTGGAGACTATTAGCTCAGCATTGTTCTCTACATTTTCTTCATTTTATAAAATATTTAGTTCCATAGAAAACTTAAATTATTAAGATCAATAGTCATAGGGGATTTAATTATTGAAATGTTTAGTAACAGATGTGTGCATTTTGCTTAGTCAAAAATTTATAAACTTATTTGTCAAATGTACCATTAAGTGACCATTAAATTGGATTTATGCTCTGAATTTGGAACCTCGCTGACAGGCTTAGTATGCTTATACTCATGCATACTGACGACTCTTCAGTCATTACTTCATTAATAATTTGGGAAATCTGAAGCTATGTCTTTCTGATAGTAAACTTTTCAGTCTGTTCATAAGAAATTCTCTGCTACTTACACAGCTATGTTTTGGAAGGACTTTTTTTTTTGACAACTACATGAATCCAGTTGTCGCTAGTGAGTGGTGAGAAAACTGAGCAGGGAAATGCACATTGATGTATATTTTCACTAAATCAAGATCTTACTGCCCAAGTTAAGGTTATAATGTTGCTTGAATTTTTTTGCATCAGAACTATTATTTGTCCCCAGAGAGGTGAACTTCGTTTCAAGTGCGCCCTCAATACTGACAGCATTGGAAAAGGTGTGTCAGCGTCTCAGTAGTAACTGAGGGCAGTGTGCTGTGATGACCCGTTTTCATGAAATGGTCATAGTGCTCAGGAAGAACACTGGGGGAGACCAGCCAAAGTAGTAGTGCTGCGGCCTGTAGGGAAGCTCGGGAGCTTGTACTGCCCAGCAAGATAAAGTGGTTAGGATGGCTTACTGAGTGAACTCTATCAGAGGCTGTTCGGACTGTGTACGAAAGTCCACTTAGCTGCAGAACATAAGCAATCATGTGATGTGCTAGTGAGTTTGTGCAGTTAAAAAAAAGTGCTTGTGCTTATTGTAGCTTCTCTGAAATTTGTCATATTGAAGCTAGTGTGAAATGTGTCAGAAATGCCTTAAAGGAAGCTATAGAGGAAATCCAAAGGGTTGTGTTGTGTTCTCTCAGAAAGTAGAAAACGGCTAGTAGATAAAGATCAGCTTTTTAGCCTAGCCAGGGACAAGAGTTATACTTTGCCAAGAACAGTGATTAAAATATCTTCACATGAAAAAACTGAGCAGCCTAGGTATACCATATTTTTCAGGTTTGTAAGTAATTGAACACTGAGGGATTAAAAGTCTAGTTGAACTTGCAGTGTAGGAATGGATTATTTTCCTTTGACTTTTGTGAACCTTGATTATACACTGGAAAACTTAAATTATATGTCTCTTTGGAATCTTAGTTACCTGAAATTGCATAGAGAAGGCCACTGTCATCATAGTCATCTTAATGAAAATTTTCTCTAAGAATTGTCATCTTTGGAAAAAATGGACTAATGCTAGAGTATATGAGAAATAGTATGGAATGCATCATTGTGCTATTTACTTGTATGCCATCATCTAAATCTTAGGCTTAGAGCCACAGACCTTCTCTTTCTGAAGGTATGGTGGAAATGGAGTATCTTAGAAGCAGGAGCAAAATGGACTGTAGGCAAGGAGAGGCCAAGTTTTATTTTTTTCTACTGAGGTGTCTTGAAATAAGCTGGTTCTAATGCATTTCATGTTTGCATGTGCAGATAACTTAATGAGGCAATTTAAGAGTCGGTACTGTTGCCCTTAGTCAGGGAGGATGGATGAAGTTCTGGAAAATTGCAGATGGGCAAACACTATCTTTTAAAAAGAGTGTATATAGGAGCAAGGCAGGAAAGGAGGATCCAGGTTTAACAGGTACAAGGAATGATTCTGTAGTCTTTGTAGCTCCTTGAAAGCAGGAAAGGAGCCAAATAACAGCCATGATAATTGTTGATAACAGTTTTGTCAAACCTAGTTTCTTTCTAACATGGTAGTGATACTTGTGGTAGGAAGAAACAGTAAATGTGATAAAATCTGACTTAAGTAAAACTTTTGGCATGGTTTAACAGGCTATCTTTTGAGATAATATATCAGTTAAAGTTTCTAAAAAATGCATCCTAGTTCGAGTTATTAGTGAAAATATCCTGATTAAATTATAAATTAAACCATGGCAGGGGAATGGTGTGTTGCTGCTTCAGAAGCTAAGACTAGAATGAAGCCTTGAGCAGTTGAAGTAATTAATGGGCAGGCTCTAGTTCAGCAGGACCAAGTCCAGTGTCCTGCACTTTGGTTGTACTTCAGTAGCACCCGTAGAAGTTGAATAGTTAAATAGTGGTTTCTCAGAAAAGATGTGGGTCATTTTTGAATCTCAAGGTGAGTCAACCATGTCACGTTAATATGCGAGAAGAAACACCTTATTGACATAAGAGTGTGGTGTAAAACTGTTCTGTTCTACTTGGTCTGCATAAGGCTTTGCTGGAGATACTGTCAGATTTAAGGTACTGTGGTGCAAAAAAGATGTAGAAGAATGTAAGTGCTTAGAAGAGATTGACAAGGAAGATCTACAGCTGGAAAAGAAATTAAGACCGATGGAAAGATTTGGTGCTGCTTGAAAGAATTGAACACTTAACCGGGAAACAGAGTTTTCTTGTGTTTGTAGGCAAACGTAAAAAAAAGGAAGTTAATATTTTGTGCCTGTACAAGATGTATTAGACTTACACTGTAGTAATAGGCTTAGCAAAAACATTTTAAATGTTTTCCTAAGCAGCGGAATAGCTGTATATGGGCAGTCTCCCTTATTGAAGGTCTTTACAGGCAGCATAACTGTCTTAAATGGCTTAAATGGTTTGGTTTGGGTTGGTGAGGGTTTTTTTTCCCCCTCTTATACACCTTGGAACAGTGTAATGGACTTGAGGATTTACGTCCCTACCAAATCATTTTGTTGTTGTTAAACGTGCTCCTAATTCCAGCAGCTGGGATTGTGAAGCAAATATCCGCTGCTATGAGATTTGTGTTACGATGTTCCAACTGTAGCGTACGTTTTGTGCTTCCCCTGTAGGGGAAACCTGCTGAAATCTGAAATGCAGGATAGTGCATACTGTTAAATTCAGGCTTTGTGATTATTTCCCCCTGACCTCCTCCAGAAACTGGGAAGTTTATCCTGTAGAAGTTTGCTTATTTTCCTACCAAGAAGTCCACAATAAGAAGGACTAACTTATCAGCTAAAGGATAGAGTTGTCGCTGTATCTTCCTAAATTTTACATGAAGATGCATGTGAAGGTGTAATTTAATTATGAAGTTGCATCTTTAATTTTTATTCTCATGTGTTAGTAGACTGCCAGTAATAAAAGGACTTGTTGTCCATGACACTGCACCACTGACAACAGGCACGTTATTGTGGCAAGATCACAAACGTGTTGAAAGGAAGAATGGCCTACCTTGGGAAGTCTCACCATAGACATAAGCATATGTTCTCAGCTGAACTGTTTGCTAGATAATGCAACTGCTTCTCCAGTACAGTCTGGTGGTCATGGTATATAGTGTTATCTTACAGAACCCGATATAGCGTGGATTACTTTGTTATTTTTCTAAGTGGCCCAGATTTGAACATTTATGACAAAGCCACCTGTCTTCCTTCAGATTTTTTGTCTCTAGTATCATGCGAAAGGCAGTCGTTTGACCTTCTGTATATGAAGGTCAGATTTTACATTTACTGCCAGTATTTAAAAGCATAGTTGCATATATTGGTGTTGATGCTAGTTTATGTGAAACTGAAACCAAACTTTTCTCACGGTCTCTGTCACCTACAGTAAATGTTACCTTGTATTTTATTAGTTAGAATACTGCTTCCACATTATAGTTGTAAAGGTGGACAGTTTTGAAGAGTGGTAGTTAAGTGTTGATTTCATTTGCTTTTTCTAGTATATCTGAATGTCTTAGTTTAGCTTTCAAATATATATGAAAATTGTTACAGTAAACATAATCTTGTACATATCAGCCTTAATTCTTTCTTCAGTGCCTTTTTTTAATTCATATGCCTGTAAGACAATAGCTTTCCCTCAATGTTTTAAAACTTAATGAAAATTATGAGGAGAAATTCTTATGTATTGACAGTTCGTATTCCACATACTTGCTATATGTAGTACATGAAGATTAATGTTTTTATCCTGTGAAACTTAATGCATTTTGGTTTCAATAATATGCTTCTTTTTTAGGTACTTAGTTTTTTTCATATTTGGGTTTAATCAACTGGAGGGCATAACGATTCTGGTACAGTGTGTGTTTAATGATTTGCTTTGCTTGCTGAAACTTACTAGAGATTGGAGAGAACTTGAGTTTAGTATATCTGACTTTGTTCATAGGCAGCTTTTTTTTTTTATAACAGAAACTGTCACTTTTTAGACTTGCAACGCTGCTGCCCAGTTCAATATTAGTTCATTAGCCAGATATAACCAGGTCGGCATACCAGATGCACTTTGAGGTTATTTTAGCTCTATTGCTTGCCAGGCTGGTAGGACTGTAGGTGATAATAATGGGACAGGTTTTTTTCTTGCTTGCAAATTGGTAGCCTTGGAAGTAATAGCTTTCAACCCTGTTTCTTTTACCTTAACAATATATTTTTGCTCTAGTTACTCTGTGCCAAATGAGTAGTCTTCTAGCTGACACTTTGATGGTATATGCGAGAGTTGCTTGAGAGTGGGAATGTAATGCTCCCCTAAAGTGATTGAGGATTGTATTACAAGAACTTTCTACACAGCTGACTTTGGGAATGACTTTTTAGCAATGTGTGCTTGTGTATATACATAGAATAGTGGTATACAAGCTTAGGTTGCCTGAGGACTTCTAATGGGACGTAGCCTAGTTCTGCTTTTGCCTTCCTACTTCTGGATCAAAAGACTGGAGTCTGTAATCCCCATAGGCGTTGTATTAGAGAAAGTTAGAGCTACAGATTGCAGTTTTCCAGTTCACAGCAACCTGTTTTCTTTTCCATGCTTTGTATTTCCTGGAACCTTAGTTGACAGTTTTGTTTTAATCTCCAGTACAAAAAGATGATGAGGCAAAAAAAAAAAAAGTTCAAGATGATGATAAGCACGAAAGGAATGTTAATCCTTTCAGTACTAGGGACTAGCAAAAAAAAAAGAATACAGATTCAATTTGAAAAGGCTGAAAGGTGCATACCTTTTTCTTATGTGCATTAAATACCGAGTTTTAGGTGTGCATTGGCAAAGCAGCTAACAAATCTAAAGCAAGATCTCAACGCTAGTAATCGTGTGAGAGAAGTATGTGTACAGGAGGGAGCAGTCTCTTAAGCTGTTTGCTGTGATCTGTAGTGCCATCTGTAGGTGGGACAGTTTGTGTTTAAGAAATAACGTGGTGAAATTTCAATCACTGGTAGAAATCTCCTTTGACCTAATTGAGTAGTGTATTGCTAAGGAAATAGTAGTGACATTCTCTTTTTTTTTTTTGATCTGTACGGTATGCTTTAATATTGTGATCACTTTAATTCAAGCTAAACAGCAAATGCTTTTTAACTTCTCAGACTTAAAAGTAGCAAAAATAAATTCATTTTAGGTGTTGAAAAAAACCCCACTGAACGCTGTCGCAAAAGAAATGTTTTGTCTTAGGAGGTGGAACTCGATCTGGAGTGTCTTATTCTTAGTTTGGGCTAACAGATCTCTATTTAGTCGGTAATGGTGGCTGAAGCGCTTTGGTCTGATATGTGGTTTCCCCATATATCTGCATGTGCCCAGGTGTTTAGTGTCTGGCACGTAGAGAGACTGCCTGGCTCACTGTCTTCTAAGGCCTTTTGCCAATTTCTTTAATAAAAAGAAAGCAAAAGAGAAGTAAGGAAAATAGCTGAAATTATAGATGTGTCAGCTAAATTTGATGCCAAGGCAGGGTGGAAATGAACCTCTCTAAACATCTTGGAATTATAAAATCATTCAGGCTCACCTGTGAGGTTGATCACATTGCAAAGGGTTTCAACCTGCTGAGCCCTGAAAACCTCCAAGGATGGGAACTGCAAAACCTTTCTGGTCGATCTGTTCCAATGCTTGACTAACCTCATGGTGAAAAAGCTTTTCCTTATTTCTGATTGAAATCTCTGTTTCCATTTATTTGTGGTTTCTCATGTCTTTCCATCGTGCAACACGTACTTGGCTCTGTCTTCTGGGTAACCTCATTGTAGGTACTGGAAGGCTGCTTTTAGGTTCTATTGAACTTTTTTCTCAAAGCTAAAACAAGCCCTGTGCCCTCATTCTCTCTTTAAGGAGTCTTCCAGCCCCCTCACTATCTTGATGGCCCTCTGCAGAACTTGCTCCAGGTTATCAACATCCTTGTTGTACTGGGAGGCCCCAAACTGAATGCAGTATTCCAGATGACTTATTAGAAGTGCCAAGCGAAGAGGAATAATAGTTTTGCTTGATACTACTGACTGTTTCTGCTAACGCAGCTCCTGTTAGCCTCCTTTGCTATTAAAGCGTACTGCAGGCTCGTGTTCGGTTTGCTCAACATCTGTAAAAAGACAAATAACAGTCAACGTGCATATTTTGAAAACGGGTAGAGTTAAGCTAACCTAATTTTCACCTACAATGTGGGAATTGGTTTTGTTTACAAAGCAAGTGGTAATGTCTTTTTAACCTTTAAGATTTTGGTAGTTTTGTGTAACTGCTTAATAAGATGAGCTGACATAGTTTAGAGGAAACAACTTTGGATGTATGGTGTCTAGTGGAATGAAAAAATCTGTGTTTAATCAGTAGCATTTTGTATTCAAAATGGAATGATGCATCAAGCAGTTAATCGGGATCTTAGAGGAAATCTTTGAAAGAGATACCTGCCTATGTAGAGTGCATTATTAAAGTGGCAGGATACTCTAGTTTTCTTTTTCTGTTTCTGAATTTTGTTAACTGCAGTATCCTCACCTGGCCTTCACAAATGCAGTCAATTGTATCTGTCATAATAACAAGCTGTTCCTGGGAAAATCCCAGACCTATTGTGCTGTCTTCAAATACCTTCTTTGCCTTAATATTTACAATGATTCAGTAATGGCTAGCTTGTTGATATGCTATGTCTCATTGTTGTACTCCCTGTTGTAACACAGGTCCTTTACGCTTGTATCTGTATGTGTGTATTGCCCATTATTTCATTATATCATGCCCATTATATCAACTCCCCTTCTGCAGAACTGGTGTGCTTGTTTTATTTGAGCACCTAATAGTGTGTGGTCTTGGGTCACTCAGGAGCCTCATTGCTTTCGCTGTTAACTTTACAGTGGGGAAATGATATTTGGCTTGCTATGTATTTAGCCTTCAATTTTTGAAATCCAGGCTGTTTGTACAAATAAAAGAATGTAAGTCTTGAACCAAAACTAAAAAAAGTCTTCCATGGGCAGGCATCTGGTCAAACTGAATGCAAAAGCAAACAAACAAAAACCCCCTGCTCAGTTCAGGATGCATACACAAGCAATAAAAATCTGCTATTTCTAAAAACTTACCTTTCTCAGTTCAGAAGTAAATAGAGAATGTACAAAAAATGATGTGAATTTGGTATCTAATTATGTTTTTTAACCTGTAATAATTACATCTTGCAGCCAGGTTCAAAGGTAGCAAGATGAATGCGGTTACAGCATCTTACAATTTTAACACTTTCTTTACTAAAGGAGCTGAGAAAACGCTTGCAGTGATGATAGTGCTTGATCTTTACTGAGTCTTTGAAATGTCTCCTCAAATATGGTGAGGTTAGGCAATTGAGGTACCCTTGCAAAGCCCAGCTGAGCCTGCTTCTCTGGTTACACCTGTGACAGCTGTGTGTTATGCAGGTTTTCTCATAGAATCTGAGAGCAAATTAATATTTAAATACCCATATGCACTTCTAAATTTGTGGATAGATGAAGTTATTTATCTGGAAAATTGGTGTTTTCCAAAGCATTGTTTTCGTTTGCATTATTTATTTCTATGCATGGTTTACCTGTGCATGAATTTTCCTTTATTTAGTTATCTGGTGACTTTGTAGGTAGACTCTCACACTGGAAAAAGAATAAGCCTGTGAAGGCCCAAAAAAGTGACTGCCAAACATAATCTGAAATAATTGGCAGATAATTCAAGGCAAGAAAAAAACATTTCTCTCCTTTGTGTTTCTCACGTGAGAATCATCCTTTGTTTTTTAATATCAATGCCACAAATAGTGGTGAATGGAAAGGCACTTTTTCCTTCTGTCCAAACTGCATGGAATTGTTGTTGCTGATTGTTACTGAGGTCACTTGGAGCTGACAGGAAAGAAAGGTTTATTTTCAGCAAGTATGAATGACATGAACAGATCACAATGCTTCTCACAAGTTCAGTAGAATAATAGTGATTTTAATGGCTGATAGTACTATGTGGAAATGTCTTACTCTTCAGTGCATTGAAAATGGGGCTTTTCATGCACTTCAGGATTTTGATTCTAGTTTTGATGTGTCCTTTAATATCTTTCTGTTGCTCCTCACAAGACAATTTAAAGGAAAGAAGGTTCTAAGTTATTTTATTAAATTGTTTAATTCCAGATGTTTTAGTTCTGGTTTCCTTACCTAGTTCTCATTTTGAAAAAACTGTTTCTTCCGAGCTCCAAAATTTAACACATGCTTGCTCATTCAAGGAGTTTTAAAATTTGTCTTCAAGAAGCTGTATTATTGTTTCTTATGACAATGCTAAACCTCATGAATGTTTGAGTCTTGGTCAATCTTTTTTGAATATTTTTCTTCTATGTGCAGTATTTCCAATGAAAAGTCTGCAGAAACTGCTTTTGGGCTAGGAAATACTTTATGTACCGTGCTCTCTTCTTCAAGTGCTTATCTGTCTGTGTACTACATTTATGAAAATGTGTATTGGTGTTTGCTACAAAATTTTTTGCTCTACCAGTATAGTATGTGTGATCGGTGTCTTTTTCTGTGCGGACAGTCTGTTGTTTGTGCTTAGTTGAAGATGGGTCTTGAGAGACCTGTGCAGTTACCAGAAGGGCTTTTAATCCATTGTAGCGATGCACTGATTGGTAAAGGGCTCTAATGTAGCTTGGTTGTACATGCTCTTCTGATGTGTGCAGTGGATGTGTTACTACTTTTCAAGCACACTTGTTATGAGACGACTTTCTCTCTGTGCCCTCTGCTCTGAAGTGTTTAGTGTCCATGATGAGCAGTCTGATCCACAAATCCTCAGCAAAGAAATACCTTTTCCCCACCTCTCTGGATAGGTCTCTCTCCCACATCTCATAGTCGGCGTTGGCAACCTGAAAGAAGTTATGTGCTTTCTATGACAAGACTAATGGGCCTTAGGTCTTCTTAAAAGGTGAGTGGGAGGGGAAAAAAAGGCATGATGTTGATGCTTAGTTCTGAAGGAGTCCCAAAGAAGATGAGAGAATAAAAAAATTGAGGGAAAAGAAGAAAGTGATGGACCCTGAATGTAAGCCGGTTGTAGCCAGGATTAGTCTGCAGAAGCTTAATCTTGAATCAAGGTGGCTGAGAGAAATTTGAGTGATGTGAAAGTATCATTGATCTTTCCCCCTCATAGACAGAGCATGAGGGACAGGCAGAGTTTGTGTGTGCTGTTGGGGCTTCTGAAGTGAGGTTTGTGCAAGAAACTTACATGTGGACTGACTGCATGTCTTGGACTAGTCATTGAAGATGTTTCTGGGCAGGATGGTGGACACGTGCCAAGTCACCTAAAAACGCGTTTCCTCAGTTTCCCTTACCTTTTTGGATGCTTGCACTTTGTTAATTTCTCTGAACTTTACAGTCTTCCCAACAGAAGACTTAGGAAATTCAAGGATAATTTGTACCTCATGTGTATTCAGCTACAGGACTAATTTTTTTTTTTCCTTTTCTGACAAAGAGGAAAGTTCCATCAGCTTAAGTAGTGCTTTTCTTTTCTGAAGTTAGAACTTTTAGATTTCTGCCTGGGTTGAGCCTTATCAATCTGAAAGATGAATATTTTTCCCATTGATGCTTTGTAGCAGTGAAAGCTTCACCTAGGTGTTCATAGTGGAAATTCTTCACAGACTTTATAGACAGTGTAAAAATGAAAAGTATCTTTGGTTTGACTTGGACACACAAGGTAAAAATCCTGGTCTTGGTGGCTGAATGGTATAAGATTTACCTTGAAATTCCATTCAAGCTGAGTGGAGTTGTTTTTACTAGTATGCAATCGTGCTTTTCTTTAATGGTTTGGGTTTTTTGGGGTGTGGTTTGTTTTTGGGGGTTTTTGTGTGTGGTGGGTTTTTTGGTTTGGTGTTTTTTTTTTTTTCTTTTTTTAAATTGGAGAAGGATTTTGTAATGTCCTCCTTTTCCTCTTTGCCCTGTAAAGGCACCACCTGCCCGTGAAATAATATGTGTAACTTTAGGAAGAACAGTTTCCTTATTTCTTAACTTTTTCTTCTCTGGCCTTCCACTCCTCTAGTGTGTATCTGGCAGAGCCAGGGAATCAAGTGGAGTAAAGTTGCAGAAAACTTAAAGGGAATAGTGAGAATGCTCTAGATACATAGGTAGTATATTCTAGGGTTGTTTGCTGATGTGAAATATAATCACTTTGGCTAGTTGTACATCTTGGGCTAAAAGCAAAATGATGCAGATGAGATTTAATAGTTTAAAATTATTTCTTGAATTTTTTCAATATACTTCATTGTGTTTGTAGCAAAGGTGTTAGTGGGAGACCTAATAGGACAAGATAGCAGAAACTGAGCTAACTAGTTGCTTTCAGTGCCTCTTGTGAGAAATTAATGTAATAAGGTTCTTAGCAATGTATGAAAGTGTCAATATAGTGTTCCATAGTACATAGGGTTTTTTGTGCCCAAGTGTTTGACTTTTCCCAGCTGTGCTAATTAGGCTGAGAAGACAATGCCTGTGCATACAAACTTTGCCTTGTCACTGCTTTACAGCCTTACAAAAGGAAATGAAATTCTAGGTTAATTCGAGGCTCAAAATAGCGTTTCTCTTGCAATATGCATTACTCTCTCCTTGCCACTTTCTTCTCTCCCTGTTCTACATGGAATATTCCATTCATTACTGCCTAAGAAATCAGTTATTTTGCAGTCTGCAAATGCTGAAATGACGTTAGAGGAGAAATACTTGCTTGCAACCAAAACTATTTTTGAATGAACGCTTCATTTTAGAAGCTGAATTGAGATTTTTTTGCTGTAAAATAATTTTGTATTGCATTTCATCAAATGATTCCCTGTGATGCTCATGTGTTAGGTAATCCTGAAAGAGGAGTATATGAAATAGAATACGAGGAGGTACTTAACTGGTATGGAATAGGATTTGACATCTTTTGTAGGATATTTTCAAGGATAAATTTAAGTTTTGCAGACATAGATAATCAAAATAGGTTAAGAATCTTTCATGAAACTTAAAGCATTTGTATTTTAGCCTGCTGCTTTTTCTCCACGGTGTTTCTACCTCTGAATGAATCCAAAGGGAAACCTGGCATGCATTCTACTGTTTTGACTATGAAATAAGTGTGCTCTTTCTCGTTCTGTTGAGATGGGTGTTTAGCTGTGATTGAAAATAAACCTTTTAAATGTTTGGAAAGATACCTGCTGTGCTGAAACGATGGATTGCTTATGCATTGTAACAACAAAGGTAAGATGATAAAGCTTTTGATTAATGCCTACAGTCTTGGAAGTTCTTGTTGAATCTTTCTTCCAGTTTTTGTCTACCTGTAATGAAAAGTCTTGACGGTTTTCTAGTGTTGATTTTTTTAACTTTAACTGCACGAATTGCCAAAATAAATTCTGTAGTTGTTGCTAAGAACAATCATAGACGTTAATTCTTCTAAGAGCTGATTATGCACATACTGAAAAACCTCAAGTGTAGTAGAATGAATTTTTTTGTCATTCTGCAGCAAGACTCTTTTCTATAAAAATTCACTCTTTAAATGTGCTAAAATAGTAGTTTGCTTTTTATTCCAGAATGAGGAATTCCAAATGATGTTTTACATAACCTTTATTGGGACATGTTTAAAATAATCATCAAAGAGAAGAAGATGAATCTGGAAAGTCCTGTTAGTGATGGATATATTTCAAGATGCTTTGTTATTTTGACATCTTGCTGCTTTGAGATGAAGACACCCAGATAGCTTAGTGTCATTACTTCTGTGCTAGGATGAAGTTTTATGTATGATTGTTTTTCGTACAGTCCACTTGTAACTGTTAAAGGTAAAATCTAGTGCATAAACAGAATGTATTAGTAGTGTGCTTGTGAAATATTGACTTGGTGAGTTTGGTTTTCTGGAAGCTTTTTATTTTCCTGCAAGTGGTAAACTGTTGTTCTGTATTGCTCCGTTTCCCCTGAATGTTCAAATAGTTGCAGGTTTTTTTTGGTGTTTTTTTTTTTTTTCTTTTTTAACGAGCTACTTTGATTTCTAGCATTCTTCTGGGTAATTTGAAACCATAAAACTTGTTCATACAAATGTCCTTCTCAAGAAGTATAATAAAATTGAACATCTTTGAGAATATTGTGTGGGTTCAGTGATAGCTTTTATAGAAGAAAAGGTCAAGATGCTTATCAGTCTGTTTGACACAAGGAAGCATAGGCTTATTGGAATGGGTGAAGTTACCTTGTCTCTCACCAGCAAAGGAGTCTTCCTGGTGTCTGAACTGTCAGGGCTTTTTTGGAAGTGAAACATACCCTTTTAAATCATGTTTGATTAATAGCATTCATTTGTGGCATTTCTGCTTCATTTCTTTTAGAATAATCTCTTTTGTACAGTGATATTAGGATCGGATATTAATTCCTTGACTTGGATTATATTGATAGGTACCTTAATTTTGTTGTACTCATTTTAAAAAAGGGAGGGGCAGTGCTGTCATTTTTACAATTGAACTGCTCAACTTCAGTTTTATTTTGTGCATTTGTTTACTTTCCCATATCTACTTGTCTAAGAGCAGAAGGATAACTTATATGGAAAGTTAAGCCAATAGAAAATGTATTCGGGGGGGAGGGAAGTACTGTTTTTTAGTATGATTAGCCTAGCTCTGAGTGCTAAACAAGTAAGACTGCTCACAGAAATGCTGCACAGGAGAGGAAGAGATCATCCTCTCTGCACAGCATAGTCTTAGGTGGGCTTAGACTGATCATGCATTTCCAGCTGGAGTTATCACCACTTAATCCTTCCTGCCTGTTCCATGTGAAGTTTTGGCCTCATTTAACTAAAGGCTGCTGTAGTACCTTGTAGCTTCAACTCAAGCTGTTTATTTAAAGGGGGGCTTGTAACAGAACTGTTTACTTCCCTGTGAACATGTGTGCATCTGATGACTTGAAAGTTGTAGTCTAATGAAAAATACATTCCTTAGTTTTGTGCATAAACCTATTTCTCAAACGTAAAGGAAAATGAATGCATGTAAGTAAGGCAATTTTGAAATCAGCATTAAAGAAATGTATGATAGGATAGTAATAGTGTTAAATGCTTCCCCTTTCTCCACCTTGAGCGGAGGAGTATTTCATACAATTCATCCTCTTTATTTCTGAATAGGGAAGAGAAGAATTTGGTCAGTGAGATTAATTTTCTAATGAATTTGAGAAACCTTTCATAATTTGATCTTTGATAATTCTGTTTTACTTAATTCAGAATTAAAATCTAGTGACGATGGGTGAACAGGTCCTTAAACTACTTTCTGTCCCATCTTCTAAGGTCTAATTGGTTTACTTTGCCCTAATCTAGTGCAAAAAGTACTGATTAATACAGTATTTTTTTTTCTCCTTATGTGGGCACATTTGGTTTGATGTAGGTAGGCAAATTTGCATCACTGCAACCATGGATACTATTAAGAGCAGGCATGTGGGCTGAGCTTACAGTAATGATTTTTATTTAAGT
This sequence comes from Nipponia nippon, assembly GCF_047370975.1. Taxonomy (NCBI): domain Eukaryota; kingdom Metazoa; phylum Chordata; class Aves; order Pelecaniformes; family Threskiornithidae; genus Nipponia; species Nipponia nippon. The sequence goes on from NW_028262391.1 coordinate 15,475,294, forward strand.
AACAGTTTTAAATGAGTTCATGGCACTTAAAAATACAGGATATGAAAAATCATTAGTTCTTCCAGAAAAGCAATTTTTGAGCAGTCATTCTTAGCTTGCTTGTTCAGTAGTATACTTTCAGTAAGACAGTTGAATTTAAAGTGATGTGAAATTGCTTCAAATAATATTTCTGGTAAGACTAGTGCAAAAGAACGATTATTTTGTACCATTTTCATTTCAAAATACTGAGAAGCATGTACCGATACCAGACCAGTATCGGTCTAGTCCAGTATCTGGTTTCTGACAGTAGCCAAAACCTGGTATCCTGGGAGAGGGGAAGCATGTATGATGCATCAGCCTGTTACCAAGGGAGAAAGATGAAGGGGTTTTTTTTTTCCAAGTTGTTAAACTTAAAAGCCATGAGTCCTCATAAATTCTGGGTCACCTCTGTTCTGGGTGAGCACAGTGATGTGGCTGTGCAAGGTGGGAGGCTGCGTGGTGCCTGAACACAGGAGCACAACTACAGCTGGTGTGGCCGAAGTTGGAAAGATGACACTGAGCTTGTGTGATTCCTGCAGATTTCCTCCCTTGGCTGTGCGGTGTGCTGTAGTTCAGAGAGCCCCATTGTTGTTATTGTCAGTTTTCAGAATTTCCCTCAACTTAAGTGAATTGTGCCTCCTCACCTACCAGTTGCAAATGCAAAAGGGAATGACAGACTCTTGCACTGGAAGTGATCTAGTCCAGCTACCTGCTTTAAAGCAGGGTCAGCATCAAATTCAGACCAGGTTACTTAGGGCTTTGATTAGATCTTGTAAACCCCCTCGCCCTGTCTCAGTTTAAGGTTGTCTCTCCTGCTGCTGTGCACTACAAGGGCCAAGCTTTGTTTTCTTGGTAACCTCCTCTTAGACATTAGAAGGCTGCTACTAGCTCCTGCAAAGCCTTCTTTTCTCCAGGATGAACAAGCCCAGTTCCCTGAACCTTTCTTCATTGTGCTTCAGCCATTTTGACCATCTTGGTGGCTCTCCGTGGTACTTGTTCCTGTATTCCAGATATAACCTAACAAGTGTTTGAAAAAGCATAAGGGGAGCTTACAGTGCAAGTTTTAACCTTCTGGAGGTACTGTGTGCATAAAAACTCCGATATTGGTAGGAAATAAAATGTGATAGAGGCAGCTGTGTGAAAATGGAAACAGTTAAAATCTAAGCTTTTATATATAAACTTGGTGGGCCCAAAGGAGGCTGCTTTCTTAAAGGGGTGGAACAAAATACAGAATGTTGTGAATTTAAAATTGTAGAAGAGATGGAAACTCAGTTATATGGGAAATAATTACACTAAAAGCTTAAGGAATATCATGACTGCTAAATAGTCCACAACAGCCCTTCCAGGTTCGTACTTGTTAATGATGTGTCATGATGGGTTTTGGCAAGGAATATAATTTTGCCAACATTTCATGTCCTCACTAAAAAACAAATAGCTTTTCAAATGTATTTGATTAGATTGCGTATAAATCATAGTTATGTGGTGAGCCAATTGCATAGTGCTAATAATACACCACTTGGCTTTGATACGCCATCTGGTTACAGTGTTGAAGAAATGCATGCAGAATCAATCATCATAAAAACTTTGGGAAGTGAAAAAAGTTGTGCATCACTAACGTTGGCAGTGTCAGCAGATGGTATGAAGTTGCTCTTGCATGTAATCTTGAAGTATAATGCAATGCCAAAGAAACAGCTGCCTACTAGGGTAGTTGGTAAGTGTCAAAATCAAGGATGGTTGTCTGCAGACTAAAGGATTGGCTAACTTTCGTTTGGAATAGGAGACCAAGTGTGTGAGTAATGTATGCCATAGGTGGGTTTAAAGGGTTTTTGACAAAAACAATGAGGAATACAAGCAGAGAACACTGATCTTGTGGTCGTGCCAGGAGAAATGATGTCCTAAGTGCATGTATTTGTGGTCGTGAGCAAGCCTTGGAAGTTTTAATACACAGAATGGACTTTGGGAGGGGGTCATGCTTCTGACCTCTATGTGGCAAATAAAGAAGCCCAGTGCAACACAAGATTGCATGAAGTTGGTTAAATCCAGAAGTTGTAGCTAAAGAACTTAAGAAATACTCTATTTTGGATTCCATGGGTGGAACTGAAGGTGGCTTGTCTGAGCTTTGAAGATGAGTAGGTTTGAAGGTGATGACTGAGGACACCAAGAGTGACGAAGAAGTTGAAGGTGGCAGAGAGTGATGGTGATGGAAATGATAAAGGAACCTGATACGCAAAATCTGAAAAGCTGTACTAAGAAGGCATGAGAAAATAGACTAAGTTAAGGCTAACTTAAATCAAGTAAAAGTTAACATTCTTACTGTGTATCAATTACAAGGATATAATAAGCTTTCTGCATTTAACTTCTTTTTAAGGGGATTCTCTTAAATTCAGTTATCTTTCTCTTAACATGTTATTTGGTATCCTCCCAACCACCAACAGTTTAGGACTCAAGGACTTCCTGGGCCAGAGGCAATTGCTCTCTAGTAATTTTTGGCTTTCTCTGACATGGATTGTCTAGTCTCACCAAAATGCTCATAAAATACAAACCAAAGGTACAAATCTGTGGCATGTGCTTCATATACAGAGCATCTCCAGACATCATCTTTGTTTACGTGTGTTTGCTTGCTCTTTCTAAATGACTGCAAGTTTGCAAGGTCATTTCATTGATAAACCAAAAGTTATTAGAATTGTGTAGTTGTTCAGGCAGAGACATCAGTGAAGTTTGTATTTGTTTGAGTTTGCATGCTTGAAGAAGCTGGGTATCACATACCTGAGGCTGATGAATCTTACATGAAGCTCTTGAGTCTTTGTGTTCAAGTTCGTACTTCTTTCCCCTCCTCTTTTAAATGTAAAAGCCGCTGATTAATACTACAAATAAGTGACAAATGAGTTATATTTTGGTTATTGCACCAGTTCCGGCCATGTTTGGTTAGGAATTGATTGAAGAGCAGATAAAACAAATGCCTCTAAAATATCAATATTTCCACCAGTTGAAGTATACAACTTGTGGACTGATTCTGAGAACATGGTGTGAAATATATTTAGGTTGGAGATGCTGAATACAGCAGTAAAAAAAGAGAATAACTTTCTGAAATCAGTTCTATAAATAAGACCCCTTCAAAGCATTTTCATAACTCCATTTGCCTGCCTGGAATTGTGTGGGTTTATTTCAGAGGAGGTGATGATCATAACCTGAGTAATTTTCCAGGTAGGATTAATGGGAGCAGAGCATTGAAACACTCATTCCTGATCAGTTTTGCTTTGCTGTCCTTGTTTACTATGGGAAAAGAATTCCATCTGTGGATTCACGTGTGGCACTGAAGTGATCAGGTTGCTGCTACTGAGAGTGCTTTTACCTCCTTTTCTTCACTGCTCACCTACTAGGAACCTAGTAGAACCTGGTGTGCTTTTCTGCTGGCTAGTGAGTGGAATCAGCTCATGGAAAAGGTAGCTGCTGGGGTGGAGGGTTGGAAAGTATTTAGCAGTTAAATTGACTCAGCTGCCTGTGAAAAGGCAGGTAAAATGGTACGACTTAACAGCTCAACACTTTTGGAAGAAGGGGAGGAGAGCAGTGATTCTCTGTCCAGCAAAATCAAAATGTTTGCTCTGTTTGGCTGCTGCTCGTGAAACCGGACCCTCAGAGTGAACAGCTCTGGCATAGTTTCCTGTTGTAATGAAAACAGTGGGGGAATAAATGCAGGGTTGTTCGTAGTTGGACATATGGTCTCCAACATGATTCCTTCAGTAGGCAGAGGTATTTAGAATTCTTGATGGCAAAAAAACAAAAGGCTTCCTCTCTTCTTTGAAATGAGATTTCAGGATGGCTGAGCTCACAGGCTGGTTATCTGGTATGCCACTAGTCGGTTTTGTTTTACTAGCCGGCAGGGTGCTTGATCACTTCTCTTTTGTGAATGCAGTAACTTGCACCAGGGCTTTGTTAACATGAGGTGTGTTTCTACACTTTATTTGAGGCTTAATCATAGCCTGATTTGTTGTCAGTGGGTATTACTCATTCTTTCATAAGTGGCAATAACATTACTTGAATTTTATTCAAAGGACTGGTATTTACCAGACCAAAAAAAAGTAAAACATTGAAGACATCTTCAGGTGAAGACTATCGCTGTTTAAATGATATTCAGCCTTGTTAAATTTTGTTGGGTGTTTTGTTTGGTGTTTTTTTGGTTTTTGTTTTTTGTTTTCTTTGAAGAGAGGGTTCTTTGAAGACCATATGCTGCCACGTCTTGAGTTTGGAGGAGGGAAGGGCACACTTCAAGGAAATTCTAATACACACTAAAAGTGTAACTGAGGGCTGCTGTCTTAAAGGTCAATGTGGGCAGGAATCATCAGCATTTTCTGAGCTCATCTAAATGCCCAACAGAGAATGAACAGTCCTTAGGGTGTTTTAGTGACAAACCCATATTGCCTGGAAGAATGATTCCCTCCCCTCCATTGTGTGAAAACACGAGAACAAGAATTACTTCCTTCTTCCCGTCTCTCTCTGTACTCTAGCAGTGGGTTTACTTGTGCCCACGTATAATGTATGTTGAGGACATATTCGCTCCTTCCTTATCTTGGCACGGCCGAGTGTGCCAGCCACCATTCAAGTTTCTCTCAAATGTGCCATTGAGATGGAGCACTCCGCTGCCGTGAATTTCCACTCCTCTGGGGCCTGTTCTTTCTTTCCTGTTGGAAAAATAGCCAGTGTGATAGTTGCATTTAGCCACGCGCATTTGGGGGCGCCTTTATTACCTGGTGAAGACACCCCCACTGAGGAGTGCCTTGTTTGCATGTTGCATATGTGATAGATGAAGTGCAAGCTCCAGAGCTTTTCTCTTAAGCAGAATACAAAGGCTCTTCTGACTTGGGCTCTCACGACTGCTGCGGTGGTGGGTTGCCCAAATGTGGTAGCAGTGAATCTGGAACTGAACAGTCACACTTCTTGCATTCTTGCACTTGGCTTTTATTTCTCTTTGTCATAACTCTGTTGAAATCTTTGGAGTGTTATAATGATGAACTTGGTCCATTTTTCTTTTGTGGTTTTGTAAGATGGCCTTTTATACACTCATTATTTCTTTGAAAATATACAGTAATTCAAAATTATGCATGTTTGACTCAGGTAGTATATTCCTGTATCTTTTTTGTAAATGTTTTACCCAGAAGGAGACTTCTTTCTTATTCTTCAATTTGCTATTTTTCTATTTGGAAAAAAAAATAAAAAATTCATTCACATGTGGTAAATGCAACCATTTATTGCATGACCAAGTCTGAAGTTCTACTTTGATTGCTTTAGCTTTAGTTTAGAAAAGTGCGATAGTAGTTAAATCAGGTAGTTTTTCTCAAAAACAACAACAACAACAACAAAACAGAAAAAAGAAATGTCTGTTATACTCCTGCAGCCTAGAGTGATGATGCTGTTGCAGTTTATTAAAAAAAAAAAACAACCAAAACAAACCAAAACCCACCAAACAAAAAAAGAAACAAACCCCCCCCCCCTACAAAACCAAACCACCTTCCTGCTGCTATTTGTAATTAAGATCGATGACAACTTAACTGTAACTCAAGAAGGCAAAAGTAGGACTATTTTATTACATGAAACTTTTTTACCTGCTGCTTTCATCTTCCTTCAGTCTAAGAAAATGGCTAGGGAATACTTTAGCTAGACACTGGGGGGGGGGGTGTGTTTATGGTGTTTATTGAAGTTTGACTCTTTATATGCTATAAAAAGCCCAGTTAAGATGAGGAGGAGTGGTTAACTCAGTGACCCATTAGTAATAAATGCATCTTAAAAGCTGTTTGTAGAAAATTTCCTGGAAATAAGCATCATCTCTTGTATGGTGAGAAAAGCATCAATTTTTCTATTTCCTCACTTCCTAATAGGTTGTTTACAGGATCGGATGTACACAGCTGGTTTTATGCAAGTAACTGGAATTCAGGTGACTGGAGAGAAGCTTGAGGTTGGGCTAGAAGCAGCATGGTCTTTAACTCCATTCCTGATCTTATTTTGATTGATTGTGACAATGTTAACAGTGTTTTATACAGTGTTATATAAGTGCCACTCCAAATTGTGCATACACAGCTGGAAGTACTATTAGAGCAGTGAGGGAAGTGCTGTCTGGGGAGGAGGGGAATAAAAAAAACTGGAAGAGCTTGTCTTGACGAGGTAGAGAATATGTTTCTGAAATCGAAAGACTTTTCAAATGAGATGATGTTGAAATGGGAACAATAAGCGTTAAAGCAAAGTAAATCAAAGCTGGAAATCAAAAGGTTCCTTGCTGCTAAAGTAATTGGTTCAATAAAAGCCTTTTATAACAGTAACGTAGATAACATGAGCTCATTATGATGTAGCTGGATGATTTTAAAGATCACATTAAGTTGTTTATTAAGGGTTTAGGTTGTTTGAGAGACCTAGCAGAAAAATCTGTCTCACTTTGTATAATTTTGAAGGAAAAGCATCAGATTGGATTGGATCCAAAAATGAGGATTGTTAGTCATCTAAAATTGTGTAAGCACTGTTTGTAGCTTAGTCTAATGTAATTCTCCTGTCAAAAGGATTGTAAAAGTACATATCTGATAATGGTAAATGGGAAAGTTAATTTCAAAATAGGGTTGTTTCAGCTTCCTTAGTACTCACTGGCAATCCAAAAACCTTTACTTTTTCCCCATTAATTAAAATCTTTCTTCATGTATACATTCAGAGAATAAAATCAAAATGAGTTTTTGTGCACCAGTTCACCAGTGCACCACAATTTATAAACAGCATGTTGGAACAACTTTGGTAGCAGATTGTGACTATAACGAAGGAAATGAAAAACTTTCTGGCAGAATCAACTTGTATTTTCTCTGCTTTTGTCTTTGCTTCAGTTCTGATGCTTGGATATCATAGTGGATTTTTTGGTTTGTAGGCTGTGAAGTGTATTTCTGTAAAATGAAGACTTGGGAAAAGGGAATATCATTTACTATAGGCTCTTGTGTTTTACCTCCTTATCTTTAAATTCTGCTGTTAGCAAGCAGTGAAATGCCTTCGAGTGGAAATGGAGAAATGCTGCCCTCTACTGTTAGATAAATCATTTTTCTTAGATTAACAAAAGCGGGACAAAGCGGGCATCTACACTTTTGAGAACTTGGCAAGGCTTTCTTAGCCCTCCGAGATTTGAAATATGTGAGGACGTCCTTTTGAAAGGTAGAGAAGATTACAGAATTGTAGTGCTAGTTTACAGGTTACAGAGCTAGAATTAAGTTGTTGGTTTGCTGATCACGAAGCTGTAAAATCTTGATTGATATAATTTTATTTTTTAATTCCTATATTATTTGGGAATTCCTTTATACAGTCAATGTCCTTCCACACCCACTATAAAAATATGCATGTGGTAATTTTTGTTGAAATTGGATTATCCCAGCCCTCATTAGCCTAGGTAATGATTTCCTGTAATGTGAGAACTGGGAACGCAAAACCATTTTTTGTTTTAGTGATCTCTGTTTTTTCTATGAAATGTTTTAAAGGGCTTTTGCAAACTTTGGCAAGTACTGTGTGTATCCTTTCCCTTTCTTAATTTGAATTTGCGTGTCCTCAGCAACCCAAGTACTATGAAAGTGTCCTCAACTCTGTACGATGACTTCCCTTACAACATCAAATAAAGACACTAGAACTGTGAAAACTTTGACCTGCCTTTTGTGTTGTATGGCTTATGTAGACACTGCAGTGCACCTTCTGTAATTTTCTTTCCCTTTCCCCTTTTTGTTGTTCCTGTTTGTCCTTGTATCGGCAGCTCTTTAACCAATACTCAAGACGCCCAGTGGAAGCCTTGAGTTGATCTGAGTCTCTGATGTTCTGTCAGGAGGAGGTGATTCAAATTGAATCCTTCGGAGTACAAATACTCTTCAAAAATGGAGCACTGTCAAATACTGTGAACCAAGAGTTAAGTGAGAGTTCAGCTGGCAAGGGGCTCTCCCATCTTGAACTTCCTACTCTCCAGCTGATTTGGTGTTGCTAAAGGGGCTGAGTGCACTGTTGCCCATAATGTATGTAGCATTAATTATGCCTTGGTTAACCCTTTCTGCTTTTCTGCATGCTGGACTGTTCTCCAGAAACCACTGATACATCCCTTCTCTCTCATGTGCAGCAACACTTTTCCTCCTCTTTACTGCATCCTGTTGGCTTAGTTCAGTTGTACCTTGTGTTAGTTTCGGATACTGTGTAACAGAATTTGCAGAAATGAAGTCTTAGCTTGTACAGGTTTAAAATATGCCTCAAGCTATTTTTTTTAAGAGTTACTACTCTCTTAGCGCTGGTTTAGTTGACAGAAGTCCTTCTCACATCTTGGCTTTCATGCTTTTGTTCAAGTGCCAAGCATTAAGACCACTTTGATTTGAGTTGGAAATATAGTTTGGAAAGAAAATTATAGGACTCTACTGGACATGTATTTTCCATGTTCAAAGTTGTTCTTGAAAGATGTGTGTGGTTTGTTTTTAAAAAAAAAAAAAAAATCTTACCTGAAATAAGGATAATATCTTTGAATTCCTTGATTGCCTCACACAGCCTCTTTTCACTGGTGGAAATGGCATAAGAACCGAAGTGAAAGGAACTGAAGTTTGCTTTGTTGTGACCTGACTGCTTTATTGATGGATCAGATTGTGGTGCTGTGGGGAGAGAGCAAGATAAGTGCTCTTCTGCTTCCTAAGTAGTTTAAAGTGCTCGTACTCCTATCAAAAACACCTTCTCTGTTAGGTTAGTGTGAGACATGATTCTTACGTGGCACCTGAAGTCACCTTCAGATATATGCAGCCTCTGGTTAATGACTAAAAAGGAATTCTTCTGACAAAATAAGAATAACACAAAATTCTTCATTTCTTCTAAACAGTTGGTTCGCAGAAGCTGAGAATATAATGTATGAAAAAACATGTATAGGATGAGACCAAAAATTTCATGTAGCCTAGGCCTGTTTCTGAGTGTGACTGGTAATTCGTTGTAAGAAAAACGTGGTAAGTAAAGGACAAATCCCCACTTCAGTTGCTGTCCCACTCCAGCAGGCAGCATCTTAAAGATTTCCTGAGGTAGTGATTAGACTTGTACATTTTTTATTAGACCTTGGTCTACATTTGATTGACTGTTTTATATTTCCTTTTTGAACATTTGATGTCCGTGGCAATGAGTTCTACGGTAGTTTTTTGTTTGCTTTAAAACATCTGCTGGATAATGTAATAGTCTGCTAATGCCTGTGTTGTCTTAAATAGTTAGTAATTGCTTTTTCTATGCCATTTCTATGTCGTTCATCTTTTGAAAGATCTTGTGTCATGTTTCCATGCTCAGCTGCTTGCTTTAGAAGGCGAAGAGCTCTGTCAGTTTCATCTTCTCAAATGGAAGCCACTGAGTATCTTCATCTTTGCTCTTATTCTCGGTACTTTTTTGATTTTTTTGTAGCTACTTTTCTCAGGTAAGAAATGTTTTCAATAGGTAACATTTGTGAACACCTCAAAATTCTACAGAGAAGTAGTACTTTCTAGCTTTCTCAAAGTTTCTTTTTTGAAAATTGGAACTCACTACTTTTGAGCTAATGGCTTTCCTCCGGGTTGTGGTTTACCACAGCCACTCGCTCACTCCCCCCCGGTGGGATGGGGGAGAGAATCAGAAGAGTAAAAGTGAGAAAACTCATGGGTCGAGATAGACAGTTTAATAGGTAAAGCAAAAGCAATGCACGCAAGCAAAGCAAAACAAGGAATTAATTCCCTACTTCCCATCGGCAGGCCATCTCTGGGAAAGCAGGGCTCCATCATGCATAATGGCTACTTGGGAACACAAACGCCGTCACTCTGAACGTCCCCCCGTTCCTTTTCCCCCCAGCTTTCTATGCTGAGCATGACGTCATATGGTGTGGAACAGCCCTTTGGTCAGCTGGGGTCAGCTGTCCCACCCGTGTCCCCTCCCAGATTCTTGTGCACCCCCAGCCTGCTCGCTGGTGGGGTGGGTTGAGAAGCAGAAAAGACCTTGACTCTGTGTAAGCCCTGCTCAGCAGTAATGAAAACATCCCTGTTATCAACACTGTTTCCAGCACAAATCCAAAGCATAGCCCCATACTAGCTACTATGATGAAAATTAACTCTGTCCCAGCCAAAAGCAGCAAACTCCACTTGGTTTAAAAACTCCTCTATCTTTTTAGTTAAGGTACTATTTTCTAGGTGTTTTAAAGGCAACAGAGGGGTGAGAAAAGGGGAGAGTGACCTATGTTTGCTTTAACATGCTGTCACAATCACTCAGGTATATAGGTCCGAACTGAAGTAATTCCAGTGCTGAAGTAGGGCACTATTTTCTGTAGCAAAGTATTGCATCTTGCTAAAACATACTGAGAAGAAATATTCAGTTTTGAAGAGTTGTGCAATTAGTTTGCCAACAGCTGCTGGTGTTTCTTAAGGACTGGTGTGTGTGTTGCCCTAGATTCCTGCTGAAGTACTGTGGTTTAGAAACATGTTTTAATGTGCAGAGGCTCTAGGGTTGATAAGTAGGATTGAGTCTAGGATCAATATTTTGAAAGTTTGCTTCATAAACTGTGGATACAAATCTAAACCAAAGTTAGGTTTGATTTAGGCTGCTAATGTTGCAAATGTTGTAGTAAGCTTAAAAACTATGATTTAATATTAGTCTGCTTTAATAGTCGCGAGGTAATAGTAAACAAATATTTGTTACCTGTTTCTGAAGATTGCTTTCAGCAGGTTCAGACCTCATTGCCAGTCAAAGTACCTACTGTTATGTTTTTGCTATAATAAGGGGTGTTCCTTGTGCCTTCTCTCAAATGATGAAGGGTTGGAGGAGGGGAGAAGCAGGATTTGAAAGCATTAGTAAGTGAAGTACAACCAAGGTAGACTTGGAATAAGCTTATGGTCAGGGTAATGTATTTGGTAATAAGGAAGTAGGTAAAGCATCACTGTGTGAATTCTTGGCAAAGTTTGGCTTTAATTTGACAGTGATTTTTACTGTGAGAGTGTTTTAATTTGCATTAGCTAGCATTAAGAGAATTCAACCTGCTAGAAGAAAATGTAATTTTGAAATTCCTTTGTGGAGCTCAAGTTCAGTTTGAGTAACAGTCCCCACATTTCTCACTTAAGCTCTTCTGTCATGGTGATAAAGTTGTAACTTGTGTTTTCAGCTTTTAAAAGGCATAACACCACCCTCACCTCCAACTTATTTTTTCCAGCTTGTTAATTACTTATTTCCTCCTTATTTGCAAGCTCTGAGAGTGTTACTGCGCTGGCTACCATATTAATGAGCACTGCATAAGAGAAAGAATCTGCTAACAACAGCAGAAATACTTGGAAAAATACTTTTTAAAAATTGGAGAGAATTGATACTCACTTCTTAGCAGTATTGGCTCTACCCTAACCTGCTTATAGCTTGCGCTGTCTCTTACTTAGCCTGCTGTCCCCCGTAACTATTAGATGCTTCTCAGTACAGCTGCTGTTCCAGTACCAGTGCATGGGTTTGTTCTATCCTTGCTGCAGAACTTGGCACATCTTCTCGTTGAGCTTCATGAACTGCCTTCTGACCCAATCCTGCAGGTCACAGAGGTCTGTGTTAAGGTCCTGCAAATTCTTGTATTAGCCACTTTAATTAGCGGAGCGTCGCCTGTCAGTTTGGTGGGGTGTGCTGTGTGTCATCATGCCAGAAACTAGTGAAAATGTTGAGCAATATGGGCCCCAGTATCTGTCCTCAGGTGCTCTGCTTGTTACAGCTGCTAGCCAGGTACCATGCGATCAGTCACTTTTTAGGCCTGGTGGTCCAGCAAATTTTCAACCTGTGTAACAGTCTATCCTGCCTGCGAGACCTTAACTTCTAGATGAGAAAGCTTCAAGAGGCTGTCAGAAGCCTTTCACAGCCTTGGTCTCTGCCTGTCCATCTGTTCTGTGCCTTCTTGCAACTGTCCCCTTTTCCTTTTAGTTTCTCAGAAAATGGGAGGAGGGTCAGTGGCCTGCAGGCAATAACAGTCTTCCTTATCTGTTCTCAGTTAATAACAAAGTGTAAATCGCCACTATCCTTCCCATCTGGATTGAGATGGCAATCTTAGTCCTTTCCTGTAAGAGGATTTGCATTTTAAGATGGAGAAAGTGATGAAATTGCAATGAATTGAAACTAGGCTAGCAAATTCTTTGGAGTCCTTTGCAGTTTAATAGTAGCATTATGGATCTTTGAGGAAGGAGTCATCTCTGATTTTGAAATGTTCAGATCTATTACAATGACAGAAGAAATACATTATGGGAATTTCCCCTTTAAGCATTGCACTAACTTTGTTGTATGAAAAAGTCTTTTTGAAAACACTTGTTTCTTATAGAACCTAGCGACAGTCCTCTCTGTACTCAGAAATGTATGGCAGATACTTGAGCATCAACAGAACAATATTACTGCCTAGATTTTGTCCTGCCCTCAGTAAACTATCTTATAACTGAGATGTGATCTGTCTTCACTGTTTTTAAAGCAGCGGGACTGGAGGACTGATTTGCGTTTGTCTCTGGGAACAACCTTCTCATTGTCTGCAGTGGAGGAAAAAAGAAACACAGTTACTAGTATTGTGCAAGCACTTCATCTCCACTGGCTATGAGAGGCTTTTAGCCTCTCCTCTGGTGCTACATCAAAGCAGTAGAGCAGAAACATATCAAATTGCAGGCTTTTCTTGATGCTGTGTTAAGGAAGCATGAATGGCTATCGAAATGAATCTGGAGTACTATGAGGCTTCACCAGATAAAAGGCATGTACTATTAGTATATTTCCTCTCCCTTGTTTTCACTTGTTTTTTACCCATGTGCCCTTATTTTTCCAGTGGAGGCACAGATGCTTGATTAGTACTTTGAGAGTTACTCAGCAGCAGAGCTACTTTTCTTGGCTGCATTGCATGGACCATTTAAAAGGTATTCCAGTACTAAAAACTGCTGGTCCAAAAGGAGCTCTTTCAAAAAGATAGGATGGGATGACTTGGATTCTGAGCAGTCCTTCAGTAGCTGAAGGACCTTCATATAATATCCATTCTGGGATAAACCTCGAAGACGTCTTCTCTCATTCCTCCCATCGTGGGCCCCCCCCCCCCCCCCAATAGTTCTTGCATGACAGTCTGAATCAAACTAGCCTTCTGTCTCAGCCCAGTAGATGCTTAAAGAAAATGATGTGTTGGAGGATGTGCTTAGCCTAGTCAGCCTGGGTCCTACTGGGAGCAATCCAGAGTGATGAATTAGATCCTTGCTCCAGCCTGGTCTTCATGCTGGGGAGAGCAGTCCCAGCTAATCACACCCTGCTGGATTCAATCTTTCCCACTGAGTATAGCCTTGAAAGTATAACCTCGCTTGGCTAATAATCTTTATCACTTGAGTTTAAAGTCTATCCGCTTCAAATACAAACTGAGTGGAAGCTTCACTGAGGGTGTGGGGAAGGGATGAGACAAGGGTGTAAAGCTTTTGGGTCTTTCAGAAGGTATGTTACTTAGTGGGCTTTCATAGTTTATCAGTTTTATCTTTGGGATTCAGTGTCTCTTGTTCACTAGAAATCTTCTCCACAGTTGGATGGAACTATCTAGGGCTAAATACGTATATTTTTTTCTCCTCTGTGGACAGATGGGAGCAACACATCAAAGGCAAGTTTAGAATAATCCCATACTTTTATTCTAAGATGATTTCAGCACTGTTTTTTGAATGCAAAGATCTCAGTTCTTAATTTTAAAGGACTTTTCAGGTCAGACTGGTAGTGGGTTTGGCTGAGATGGAGTTAATTTTCTTCACAGCAGCCCATATGGTGCTGTGTTTTAGATTGTGACAAACTGTTGATTAACACACCAATGTTTTAGCTGTTGCTGAATAGTGCTCCCACAGTGTCAAGGCCTCCTCTGTTTCTCACTCTACTGACCTAGCAAGTAGGCTGGGGGTAGGCAAGAGGTGGTGACCCACACTGACCAAAAAGATACTCTTATTTTTTAACATCATGCTCAACAATAAAACTGGGGTAAAGTCTTTCCAAAGTAGCTGTTGCTCAGATTGGCCATCGGTCTGCTGGTGGGAGGCGGTTAGTGATTTGGCTTGTATCACTTGTGTGTATGTGTGTGTGTGGTTGGTTTTTTTCCTTTCACTTATTTATCTTGACCTATGAGATTTCTCCATGTGCTTTTGCCTTTCTGATTCTCTTCCTCATCCCTCGGGGGGGAGTGAGTGAGCAACTGGGTGGGCACTTACCTACCATCCAAGGTCAACCTACCACAGACTGTTTCTAGACATGTTAAATACATTTGAAGTAATGTAGTACTTTTTTCATTTTAGGGTTTTCCTAACTGAGTTGTATTCTAATCACAGTACAATCTATTCAGAATACAGTTGCCCTTTTCTTATTTTCCTTACAGAGATGTTAACAATATAATGAAATTAATTTTCTGCAGTGAATTTAACAGAGGAGGTCAGGTAGGCTTCAGTCTATCTGCTGCATTTACATCCTTTTTATTGGATCAAACTTGAAGTCTTGCAAAAGGAACCATTTATTTTCAGTCCTTTCCTAGTCTGTTTGAAGATGTTCTCCTGATTTTGGTGGTTTCCAGCTAGTAAAAAGTAACATTGGATTTTGGATTTCACAGTAGTCATACTAGCCAATTCTGTAACCTCTGTAATTCTCAGGAACTTCTTGTGTGACAACTAAAGATGTAAAGGCATGCTCTAGTAGTGCTAAAATACTTTCAAAACATCTGAAGAAGGGGAAGGAGATTCCACTCTGGGCCTTTTTAATTCCAAAACATGAAATGGCCTCATACCTGCCTTACAAAGCACGACTTCCTGTAACTTCTTGTCAAGGTGTACTACCATTTTAATATAAGCTACTATATAGCATTTTACTATACTTCCCCCCCCTTTGATATTCTTTATATCTTTCTCGTTATATAAATTCTGCCTGTTGTTGTGTAGGCAGCCTTACCCCCTCCCTGCTCCCTCTTCCTTTGGTGGGGATTTTTTTGATATTTATTCCCTTGCCTACTACCTACTTCTAAGAAACTTGCAAATGACTGATATCCTCAGAGACCTCTATCCCTCCAATCAATTTGG
Source organism: Nipponia nippon (assembly GCF_047370975.1). NCBI lineage: Eukaryota > Metazoa > Chordata > Aves > Pelecaniformes > Threskiornithidae > Nipponia > Nipponia nippon. Next base: position 15,490,362 of record NW_028262391.1, read on the forward strand.
CTGAAATGAACGTGTAGTGTTAGAATTACTAAGAGTCAGGGGCTGACAGATGAATGATAAGATTATATGTCTTTGAAATCACACTTCGAATACATAGGATCTCTGTCCAGTGGTAATTGTCAGGAAGGTCTGTTTTTTGTGAAGTTTTGCTTCTGAATGCTCTTCAGTCTGTCATCATTTTGCAGCTTGTATTTTGAAACCTGATTATTTTTGCACATAGAGGACATACTAGAGCATATGCACATAGAGGACGTACTAGACCACGTCCGAAGAAGGGCAACGAAGCTGGTGAAGGGTCTGGAGCACAAGTCTTATGAGGAGCGGCTGAGGTTGCTTAGTTTGGAGAAGAGGAGGCTGAGGGGAGACCTTACCGCTCCCTACAACTACCTGAAAGGAGGTTGTAGCGAGGTGGGGGTCGGTCACTTCTCCCAAGTAACAAGGGATAGGACAAGAGGAAACAGCCTCAAGCTGCGCCGGGGGAGGTTTAGGTTGGATATTAGGAAAAACTTCTTCACTGAAAGGGCTGTCAGGCGCTGGAACAGGCTGCCCAGGGAAGCGGTTGAGTCCCCATCCCTGGAGGTATTTAAAAGACAGGTAGACATGGTGCTTGAGGACATGGTTTAGTGGTGGACTGGGCAGTGATAGGTTAACGCTTGGACTCAATGATCTTAAGGGTCTTTTCCAACCTTAATGATTCTGTAATTCTGTGATCATAACACAGGCACCTCTGGGTTCTTTCTCTGACATGGCATTACATTTTCCTGCTCTGGTTTGGAATGAAGAGAACTCCAAAAGCAAGTTTATAAAGATGCCCATAATGATGGTCACTTAGTTGGGAAGGAAAGTATTCTTGTCTGTTTTTTGGCTTGAGTTATCAAGGCTTATGAAGGACCTCATTGGCGTGATGTCCCAGATCTGTCTTATACTTAACAATTTAAGACTTGGAATAAACTGGGAGAAAAATCACAAACACCCACTGAAAAGTTTCTATTCATAGGACCTGCTCTGGGCTTAAATGCCATTGTGGGGCAGGTTTTAGGAAAATGCAACTATTAATCGAATTCCTCTTTCCAAAGTAACAGTTCATCTTCCTTCTGAAGTTAATGGGGCTGTGGTATTCTTCAAGATTTTGGAAACTTAAAACATAGACAGCTGTATTTACAATATGCTAATTGTACCAGAAAATATTTTTATTGGTGGTGTCAAAACAATAGAAAGGATTCTCTCAATTTTTAAGAGTTTGGTGATGATTATTTTCAGCACGTATGGGTCAGATTGAGTGGGCACTGCAAATTTTGTACATGAGAGTATTAAGCTTCTTAAGAAGGGCAGATGCACTTAAGCGTTCTGAACTGGAGATACAACAGTGGCTGATGGTTTAACTCCTGCAAACATATTTACCTGCCAACCTCACAAAAAGGTGCTTCTAAGGTATGGATACCTGTTAAAGACATCCTTTAGAAGGGGAATTTGCAGCTCATAGTGTTTTCAGTAAATAAACCTGTTTGCCTGAAAGTAGCGTGCAAATGATTTTTCTGGCAATTTAGGAGCATGTAGGAACAAGCAGTACATTTTTTGGCTGCTTTCTCAAAATTGGTTTGGATGGTTATCTGATACTTCAGGGAGCAAGAACTGCAAAGCCAGAGAGCTTCATGGTGCTGATGGATGCAGTCTGCACCAGACATTGGTTGTTATGAAACTAGTGTTCAAATTTCATTTACCTTACAGAAAATGCTTATAAAATTACTACTCCTTGAGTAAGGAATCATTACAGCCATTACATTAGAGCTCTGTGTTAGTATGTGGTAATCTAAAACCAGTATCCAAGGTTCTTTACAGAGACTAATTTTGGAATTCTATGTATTCTTTCAAGACTATACAGACTAAGATTATGCAGAGCAGAGGCTAAAATAAGTGTATTAGATTTAAATAATTCTGATGCTGAAAAGCATCTTTTTTGTTTTCTTTTTTTGATTGGATTGTGGAAGTATACCAGTTCAGGCTTCTGGGGAAGAGGGACCTAAACTAGAGTCCCACCAGCTTGACAGATGCCTGCAGGGATACTTAAGGGACATGTTCTGTCTGAAGAAATACAAAGGTTAGTATAGCCTTTTCCCCTTCAGTCTGGCAGTCTGAACAGTTGGTACGTTTGTCAAGTTAGACCTTCACTTACTTATTTCATTAAAAGCTCCTGGTCTTACTGCTTCTGAGATTGCTGTTTCCTAACCTGTGTTGTATTGAGGATATGGGTGGAACACATGGATCGATGAAATGTGCACTATGTGTGTTTAATCAAGAATAGTTGGCAAGTGCTGAACAGAAGCATTAAGTTTCTGAAAGTGTTGTAGTGTGGTTTTTTGATGCTGCATAACTCTTGTTTCTCTCTATCAGATATTCGTACTGCTCAGGGAGACTTGGAAGATAGAGCTTTCTTATTTTATGATAATAACAAAATTAGTCTGGCTCACTAATTAAAGATCTTAATGATGTTGATATTTTTATTGTGCATGTGGGAGCCATGCATAAAGATGGGTTATTGCCAAGTAAACATACAAACAAAACTTGAAATAAAGGCAATTCATTTTATGTAGTGTTTTCATAAGGATGAAACCAGTCACTTTTACTGGTAACACTTTTGAGTAAACATGATTTTTTAAAAGTTTTTAATTGGTTTCTTTAGATTGTTCTAGTTAAAACTGTCATTTAAACATTTGTATAATGTCAAGCAGAAGCATCCTGTGCAAGAAGAAAATTTAGGTTGTTGGTTTTCTATATTCAGTGAATGCTGATGTGTTCTTGACTATCTATATGGCAGCATAGGATGAAGTACTGGCACTGTGTGTATCTTGCAGTCTCCCAGTTTAAAAATTGTTGCTTTGTATAATCAGCATGGAAACGGTGGGCTCTGACTGTAAGAGCTCAAGCTTGTATGTGATAACACAAAATACAGACTCATAAATCGGGAGGGAGTATTGATAGATAGTTAAGGAGTTAAGGCCATATTCTTCTTATCAACAGCTTAGTTGTGTTAATAAATTGTTTTTTGTGTTTTGAAATGTTAATCCAACCTTCAATTTGAATCAGAGCAATAGTTAAGTAAGTGGAGATATGTCTCTTTAGAGCTCAAAAGTAGATTTCCAAATATTCTGTTCCATATGTTTCTCTATATGGTAACATACTATATGTTCTTATTTCAGAAAGCTTTATGTTTACAACTGTGTATTTAAAAAGCCTTTGAGCACAAATAATTGTTTTGAACAAGTGAAACATTCATTACAGTTAAACCTCTGGATTTAGTCAGCAAAGTATGTAAGAATAGATTTTAATTGTACAAGCTTAACTATTGTATTTTTAAGCTGGTGGGCAGCAAGATGTATAAAAAGTTCCATCTTTGTATAAAGATCAAGACAATTTTGCACTGTAACCAATTTATTTGTTTGCAGCTGCAAATATATGGCTGAAAGATTCAGATGTTTTATGTAGTCTTCATCAACGATGTAGATGTAATTGCCTGAAGTTACTTAAGCTTTCTCTTCTTTATTGTATCTTACTGATGGAATCCTTTGTAGATGTGTAGACTATATCTTCCTCCTATTGATTCTTCTATGCCCATGGCACATTAGAGCTTATATTTTCTGCATCGCAAAAAGCTATTTCTGCAACATTCCAGAACTGCTTTTGGCTCGTTGGCTTTATTTGTTGTCATGAAGTCGCCATGCATTTGACTGTGTATTATTTTAGTGAGAAATTATATTATTACATTGTGATTAGAGGTATGGACATAAGATGGGTTGTTGACCTGTGGTGCATAGACAAGGTGGTTTTGTGGGATAGGAACATTCTTGTGTTTGGCAAGAGACAGTACTGTGTGACTGTTTTCCTTCCCCTTTTGCATTTTTTTTCCTTTTCCACGTGTGGTGTTTGAGTATGTGTTCAGTTATGCTCTGCCCTGTTTCTTCAGACAAGAGACTGCGTGCTGTGACCCCCAGCCAGCTGAAGGAAAATTAAAGGCCTGTTTAGGTTCTTCCATCATTCTGTTACACTTAGGGCTACCCTTGGATTTGAATGTTCTTGCAAGAAAAACTTAGCTAAAAAAAAAAAACCTAAAAAACCTAACTTAGCTAAACAAAGAAGGTTTATTCTTTTTGTTGTTGTTGTTTTTTTATAGTCTTTCGTTTCTTTTTCTGTGATGATTAAGCAGAGTGTTAGAGATTTTTCTTTGTTTCTGCCCTATGGCTGTACTTGCATGCAGACGATGACCTACTGTGGGAAATGATGTCTAAGGCTATTTGGTGAAAAATCGTAGGTCACAGCACATGGTGGAAAGAAAACTATGCTTATTAGTATGGAAATGCTGTCATCTGTAGTCCTTGGATATTCTACCAAGAAAGAGGTCCTCATGCAAATGAAGTTTATTTTGAGGTTTACTGTGGGCTGAGTTACGCATTTTTCTCCAGACATCTTGCCTTAGTTTTGGTTTCATCAATCTGTACATTTATATAAAGATGACTGTCTCAGTATAATTCATGAAGTTACTTGTTTCTGAGCTGTAAGTGTGGATGTCAATTTTACACTACATTAAACTTTATACCTCAAGGGTAGTTACCAGGTAAACCAAATGAAGTAAAAGGGAGATGACAGAAGGCTGCTACAGGTGTAAACTTAGGTGAACAGTCAGGTCCTAAATAGGGGAGATCTAACAAAGCTTCTCTGGAAATCTGAAATGCTTTTTTACAATACTGTTCAGTACAATTAAAAATAGAAGTGATAGCAAACATTATTTCATTGAAGCTTTTTGCAAAGGTTTGTTAGCTTATGGTACAAGAGCAGAGAAATCACAGAGGATGTGTTTCTGATCAAATTCTGTAATGCAATTTGTTAAAATATAGAAATACACTACAATCCTGCAGGGACCCCTATACTTTTAAAAAAGGAAATAAAGTTTGAATCCTTATAGGGCTTGATTAAAACAAACAAAACCTCCAAATAAACCATTTTAAAAAGAATTTTGTCTTAGACTTGTTAGCACACAACAAAGAACAACAAATCTTAAGGAGATGACGACCATATTTACTTCAGTTATAAGGAAAAAAGCTTTTTCTTCAAACTGTTTTGTTTAAGTGTTTACATGTACAGTTGCTTGAAATGCTTTACCGAGAGCTCCTCATAACCAAGTTGATGCGTAGTCCAGATTATTCATGACTTCCTAGTGATAACTGGGGGAAAAAATAGCAGCTTCTCATTTCATTGTGTGTTGAAGTTGGAGAATATTTGTGTATTTTTGTAGCTGTTTCTTTATTGCTTTTGGTAGACCATTAGGAGTTTTACTCCGCAGTTAAAGAACATTTTTTTTAACATGTGTCAAATAACCTTGAATTTTTAATGTTTGAAAATGAGGATTAAATATTCCATAGCCATTCATTTTGTGGTCTGCTGACACTTCCTTGAAAAAGCTAGTGTAAACTGCCGATCAGCAAATTCCCTGCTGTTAAGCTTACAACTTCCCTGCTTTTATAATTATGCACAGCTGATTTTAAAATGGGTTTTCACATGCTCATTGGTGCAGTGCGAAAGCACCTTGCAGGAAGCGTTGGGTTTATCTCTGTCGGGCGGTGAAATGAGTCCCTTGCTGCAACATCTTGCCCCTCCCCTAAGCAACCAGCATACGCTGAGCATAGTGGCTCTGCTAGAGTTGCTTCTATTTCCACGGAGGAGATAGCAGACCTTGCACTGCAGCAGGTGGAGCTGCCCTGGTGGATCTAACCCTGGGTTCTGGCTGAGAGGATCCGAGTATTACTTGGGCTGTGAGACAGTTGTCACTTCAAGCTGACGCTAACGTTAATTAAATATAAAGCTGACTCAAATTTTAAAAATGGACACAGGATTTTTTCTTTGCCTTTTTTTAAAGATCTGGTTTCTAACGTGAAGCAAAATTTTTCCCGAAGGCTTCAACCTGTTTATATAAAGGCTCGCTTTTGAACACTATGGACCTAGATTAAATGTCAAAGACAGGCAGCAAGCAGCGCTTACAGAGGCATTTTTCTGGAATCTCAGTCACGGATCGATTGAAGTGCACAGGGTCTGAAAAAATGTCTCCTAGCATAAAAAACTTGGATTGTTTTTCTCCGATGCTGTGCCACTGTAAAGTAGCATGTACCAACAACACAATATCTTTAATGTTTGGATGTAAGGTGGGTCTATAAAAGGACTTTCCTGGAAATGTAAGCTGCATTTAATGAATGATTGCCATTATGTATAATGTAACTGTACCTTACGTTTCTGATTAAATAGTGTGTATTTTGTTCCATGCCTTACCCGATTATCGGAGCTCTTGGTGATTGTGACAGAAGTAATGAATTATCATGCCTACTGTGTAAAGATCCCTTTGAACACTTTTGAATTTACTGAATGCTGCATGTAAAATGTCGTCATTCTCCATTAATCAGCATTAATCATCACGTAATCAGTTTATTGCCCTTGGCTTTAATTTTCTTCAGCTGTAGACTTGCACTGAGATGCAGGGCTGGAAATGCCTCCTGACATCATATTGATGGAAGCAATTGCTAGTGGCAGGTTTGGGTTTAACAGTGCCCTTGGGCATCCAGTCATTTTAGGACTACATCAACTGTTTAGGTTTCAGAGTAATAAAACATATATAATTTAGTAATCCTCAGAATAGTAAACAGAATATATTCAGTGTTGTGTCAAAAATGCTTTTTTTCAGTAAAATTAACGCACAGTGTGAAGGATATGATGAGAACACTAAGTACTGGAAAGCCCCTTTAAAATTCAAGGGGTGTGTGTGTGAAGTTACTTTTGAGACAGATTCAGAAATCTCTCTCTCCAAAACTTATTTTGAATATCCGGTGTTTCCAAGTCAGCGTTTATTTTTAACAAAGAATAATTGAACTAGATTTTATTTTAGAAATTGGGAACTGGTGTGTGTGTGTGTACACATATACACACATATATGCATATGGGTGATGCATTTTTAGATAGATATATATATATATATCATAAAATGTTGATGTTGAATAAATGTCACCTAGGTCAGGAGGGAGGAGTCTAAATTTTTATGTGTCTTTTGATAGTGTGAATCATTTATTACGAAACTTCGAGTTGAATGCTCTATTTCCAGGAGGGAAGAATTTGCCTTGTTTTGAATCTACTTATCTTTCATGTGTCCAAAGCATTTTTCAACTGAAAATATGTATGTATGTATTGAATGCAATTTGGAAACTATTTGCTATAAAACTAAGATTTCTTTCCTTCTTTTTGTGGAATCGCACATGCCTTTATTTAAGATATTCTCATATTTAAATAATAAACTTGGGAAGAAAGCCATAGAATGAAAATACTATCTTGATTTTAATTTTGCCAGTTGAACTGCAGAGGAGAGATGCTGTTCACTTTAAGACCAAACTAAAAATACCCAGCAAACATCCAGAATGCACTTTAGGCATTTTGTGTCGGATCTGAGCAATGGCGGCATTTTCTACTGTACTTGCGCATCAGCGGCTCTTTTTGTCTGTCCGAATGCATTAATGACTTTTTACCTTGCTGTAATTCAGCGCCCCCGGCCCCCGGGGAAGCCTGCCCCGGGGAGGGAGCCGGAGCTCTGCCGCCAGCACCTGGCTCGCGGGCAGCGCGGGCTGGTGTGGAAGGAGGGAGGTAAAGCACCTTGTACAAAACACAGTCCCCAGAATTCTTTATTATTATTTTTATTAATGTCGTTTGGCTGTATGCTAATAAGACATGTATCTTGCAGACCAATAGTTTCTTGATCGCAATTAATTTAGCGGTGTTGTGTTTTAAAATATCTTAGACACAGGCTTTAATTATCTTCAAATAAACACGTATTGCTGTTAATTTAGAGTTGGGTACTCTATACGATCTACATCCCGAATGAAGGGAAGGATTTAGGTTTAAATAGTTGTGACTTGCTGGTAGCGCAGAGAGATTTTGCACTAGGCACTTGTCGTTTTTTGAAGAAAAGTTGCAGGGTTGTATTGCACTAAAAATAAAATACTCATGTCTGCCGAGAAGATAGCCTTTGAATACTGAAAGAGTCAATATTTAAATGACAATGTGAAACAGTAATACAGGATAACCTGTTCAGTCCTTTACATAAAGAAACAATTCATCTCACACAAGTAATCCTATGAATTAAGTGTTTTCCATTTTCCTTTACTGTTTTTTGACCACATATGAAAAGAACATTCACAATCTCACTGCTGCTTCTTTGGTCTCTTCCTTGGCATTCTGGAATAGGTGAACTTCTTCACTATGAGTATTTCTGATGTTTTTGTAAATGTGTCTATCTTAAATTAGATTGTTTCTGGATATCCATGCCATGAAGCATTACGTAAATACTTACATTTAACGCTAGCTGTGCATTTTGACATATGATGGAACACTGTGACCTAAATAAACATATTACATGTGGTTTTATTCAAGATACGGTGTCAAACTGAAATTGTCCAAGGGGGGGTGAAATGCCTTATGTTTTTGGCTTAGCTCTAATTATTAAAAGAAAACTTAGTGCTTTTATTTGAGAACGAAGCAGCTAGTTACTCAAAGTACTGAACTTGCGTTTAAAAAAAATAAACCCAAAGATCAGAAAACCTCTTCTAATATTTCAAGTCATTCATTTTATTGTATGTTGAGGCCTAAATTGAAAATAATACCGAGTGTCCTATTCTGTGATCAGTGAAGAAGTTCTGAATAACACAAACACATATCCTCTTTTCTTACACTACTGAAGTTTCTTTTGTTAGCCCCAGGCTTTCAGCTTTTCAGTGTGGCAAAGAGACTTTATTTGACTTTCATAATCTGCCTCGTTTTTACAAATGAAAAGTTAACTTCAGTTCTGCAATAGTGGAGCATGGCTTTTGTTTTGTGTTCTTTTCCTCCCTGAGGAAGGTACTATTATTTCCCTAAGCACTACTTTCTGGTTTAACACTTCCATTAGACTACAGGGAAGACTTGTACAAAAAAATTTACCCAGGGACAGACTGTGTAAGTCAGGCTGGATGTTTTCCTGGGTTTTGTTTGTAGTTTTTGTTTGAAGTGTGCAGTAACCTGGGAGTCGCATTGCTGTGTAGGTGGGGAGAGTTAAAATCTGGAGGAGAAGGGAAGTGTGAGTATAAGGAGTTCAACTTATGAACTTTTTAATTGGGTTTTTTAAGCACCCTTTCACTCTTATTAAAGCTGGTTTAGCACCGATTTTCTTCTTTGTGTGTAGAGAAGATACATTACTGTGCTTTCAAATTTGTTTTCACATAAGACAGTGGATTGATGTGTATGTCTAATGAATTGGATTTTGATATACATCCCATTTTGAAGAGAACTGTAGTTACTGCTGCCTTGCATTTTGTCATTGAATTATCTGGTAGTTAAGGACGTTCTTGCGTAATTAATTTTCTGTCCGTGAACGTGGCATTCTGTATGGCTTGAATCTCTGGAATAACAGCATTGCATGGTGTTGTGGATATGGGTCACCAGTTTAGAGCATGGGATGGTTTAAGTGTTCTTTAGATAATTTCCTTTCATTTCTGTTTCAGTAAGATTTCTCATTAGAGGATCTTTAAAAAGACTATAAACCCACAACTTAATTATCTCTAGGGGTAGATTATGTATGAATCTGTTTGAAATATCTTCTTTTAAAAATATAGACAAGAGCTTAGGCAGACTAAAGTGAACCTTTTTTAGTATGAGTTTCCTAAAGCTCTTCCGTGGTTTTTCTGTGAACAGCTGATCTATATTCTGAAAACCAGTGCTATAAAATGTCCACAGAGTCCTTGTTTGTCCTGCATATTGTTGCAGATAACTTGTTCATCCTTATTTTTGCCTCACTCTGCTAGGCCTGGGAATTGAAGGAGGGAGGCTGTGGGCCTGAACAATTAACACAATGAATGATTTCACTGTGGTGAATTTGGACCATCTTGTCTCATGTAAACTAGAACTGGTTTATTAAAGTCAATTGATTTTTTCAGTAGTTTACACCAGTAAATAATTTAGTCCATAGTGTTTGGTGACAGTTCAAAACTCACTGAAGGTATCATCTAGCCTGAAGAAATTTTGTTAGCTGTGTTGCATCAGAAGAGAAATGTGTGTGTTTAATTTTGACACACCTATATACCTGCAACTGAATCCTTTGGGGCAGGATCTCTGTCAGAAGTATGTGTTAAATGTTTATCGCTTGGTTGCTTTGGACTTTAGATTATGATTGTAAATTATACAGCAGTCCATAAAGATTCTTAAAAATAGTTAAATTGCTTGGCTACTACCTAATTGAGTGCTGGGAAACTTCTGAGATGTGCAGCTGAGGCAGTCTGTGTGCAAGTCCAGAGCTGCTGTGCCACACCTGCCTTTTTCTCTTTCCTGTGATCTGTCTTGCCCGTTGCTTGGCTGGCGCTTCTGAGCTAGGGTCTCCTTGGAGCCTGGATTTGGGTGCAGGATTGGATTCTCTTGGTTGTAAGCAGAGAAATGGTCTTCTGCTAGTCACTATGAGATGGGCTGGTCCTACTCCCTACCTGCTTCTCTGCTATGATGCCAGCACTGCTGCATGTCTCATCTTGTTGTGAGCCACTTTAGGGAATTAAAGAAAATATAATATTGCTGGAAGAGGGAACGAACATTCTGCTGGATTAGCTTGCTCACCATCTGAAGTCAGATGTGTACTGGCAGCAAGGGTCCGGGAGATGTAGTTGTACAGCTCAACCAAGAGGGATTGAATGGGTCCTGGTCCTTTGGACAGTAGCTGCCCTTTGAGTGAGCTAGGCCGTATTGTGAAACAGTTTCTTTAGACTCCTACGGAGGGTAACTTGCATGGGATTTTGCTTCATACATAGCAGCAGAATGAACTTGGCATGACTAAAACAGTTGACTGAATTCTTGTTCAAGGGATGGCAGCCTCTGGGAGAGGAAAGGAATAGACAATTTTGAATGGTGGCTGTTTGACCACGCTAGATCACTTGTATGCACTACCTCCGTCAAGAGCTGTAGTATTTCAGAGGTGATGCTCCACAGTAAAGTTGTACAAAACACTTCCATTTCTATGGAGAATTACCTGTTATAAGATACGGTAATTTCCTTTACTTGAAGCACTTTGCTCAAAAGTAATTTCTGCAAAGGGCAAGGATAGCGTGGTACCTTTCAGAATTAGAACTACTGTGGTTATGTTTTTCTGCACTTCATGTCCTTGTCTTCTATTTGGACTTTGAAACGTTATCCTGTAAGTATTTCCGTTAGTATATCTTAAACATAAATTCTGTTTTTGTTAGTAGTTTCAAGTTTGGAAATATTTTCTGAGTAATATTAAAGTTAATCTTGAATATTGCATCAAAATCCAATTAGTACTTGCCATTTAAGATGTTTTTTTTTTGAGAAGCTTATAGCCCTTGTCAGTGCCTCATATGAGAGAGAATTCTTTACCACAACATTTTTTCAATTTTAATCTAAATTATAATGACATACTGATCTATTAAAACTTCATACACACTATGTTATTATAAGCAATGATACATTTTATAACGTAAACATGTGTTTCTTAGTGAAATCTAGAGCCTGTTTATACTCAGGCAGGTCCAAATACCTGTTTCTAATAAATGTGTCTGACTTCAGGAAAAAAATCAAGGTAATTCTGCATTTTGCCTGAAGGTATTGACTGTTCTGCAAAGGAAGCTAATTTTGATTGGCCTGTGACTAACTTTTTTTTTTTTTTTTTTAAATAAAACTGGAACGATCCACTTCTAGCTTTCCACAGGTCTTCTCTGAGATGAACTGGGAACTTAATGCACTTTCAGGTCCCATTTTCCTGTATTTCATAGTCAAATTGAAGCTTGAGATCTGGCAGAAACATTTTGAGTCACAAGTGCAGCCAAATGCTGCCCTCACCAGCAGAGCAGAATTCCTACTTTCTCTGATGTTGCAAGGCATTGTCTGTGCTTCTTGCAACTCTAATGCTTATTTTCTCTAATTTCTAATGTGATCTTATTTGTGATCTGATACTGTTCACTTGTATTTTAGGCCAACACTGTTCTCGATGTGGTAGTTATTCCCTGTTTCTGAATTTTAACACGGCTGCTCTAGAGAGTTAATGTCAAGTCCTTTCAGGGTTTTGTTTTGATAAGTTAAAAACAAGTCAATCTCAGAAAACAGATGAATGGCAAGAGTCGGAAGCTGAGCAATCTAGCATCTCACTGCTGCAGGGAAAGGGAAAAAAAAGAACTTTTATCTTCTGCTAGTAGTGACCTATTAAGTTGACCTGGTCATCTCATGAAACCGCTCTGCTAAAGATTTGAAAAATTAGGGTTTTTTGAGTAACCATTGCAATTTTTCACAGCTATCAGCATTCACCAGCTCTCCTTTGCCATCCAGCTAAGGAGAAGGTTTGGAAGTGTTTTGAGGTTGGCTGTTGTAGTAACAGAAGTCTTAATGCTCTTGCTTTCCTCTTCGGAATTTTTTTCTTCTGCCTTGTGCTTCTCTGCTAATCATTGGTATTTTTAGAGGAAATATACTTATATTGCTTCTACTTTATAGTTTCTAATACTTTGAAAGCATAATTTCTCTCATATAGTAGAACTTGATTTCGTTTGGTCTCAACAACGAAGGGTATTGAGTAGGGTGGATAAAGATTTTTAATTTTATTTTTTAAGCACAAAAATAAATCAGCTTTAACTCCAAAGATCTGACATCTCATCAGTTACTGGCTAAAAGAAACTGCATCTTTCGCGTCTGTGGGTGTGGTTGGGTGTGGGTTTGTTGCTGCTGTTTTGGGGTTTGGAGGCGGGGTGGGGATGGTGTGCTGTAGTGCAGGCTGGGCCTGGTGAAGTGCAATGGGTGATGGAAATGTAAAGCTGCAGGTTGTTCCTTCTAAGTTAGTAAAGGAACTTTAGCTTGTCTCCCAAGGAATCTTAGTATTGGCAGAATAGCGTGGCACGGAAGAGTGAACAAATCCTTCCTCTTTCAGCACAAGTCAGTTATGTGAGTTCAGCTGCCCCATGTAACCACTTCTTTACTGGCAAAACTCCGCACTGTTGCTTTATGATGAGTCTACAGAAGACAGAGTAGACTGATCTGTAGCTCACTTCCAAAAGAGAGATCTCGCCCTGATTTCCTTCCTCCTTTTGCACTGTCTCTGGTGTTCTTTGAGTCCCTGCCTGAATCGGGGTCCTATGAGTCTAACCCCGCGAAGGAGAAAAAAGCTGGCAATTTTCTGCTGATTTGAGTGCCAGAACCAAAGAAGGGAAGGGGATATGGTGCCTTCCCCAGGGTTTGGGAGATGGGGAAGCGTAAGGGATTCCTGTTGTTAGTAGTTTAGCTGTGCTATTTGACCATGCTTAGAAATCGTTTTTTTGCTGGATTGACAAAAAATTAAGTCTTCCTGTAAGGCACATGGGGGTGGGTGGGAAGGAAGCGAATGGCTTGGGCATTGCAGGAGTTGGTAACTGATGGATCATTTCAACCAGTTTCTTTGTGGTTTACCCTGTAGACTTTATAATTGTGTAATATGGCGGGACTGTTCTGTGAAGGGCAGGGATCTTTGTGGTAGCCTGAAATTGTACTTTCATGTAATTGTTAACAGCGTTAGTTATCATACACTGTTTATCAGGTACTGCCTTGGTGTGGTGTTCACATGCTTATAGACAATGGGTTACTTGCAGTGATCTACTGGATTACAGTGTAGAAATGACTTAGCAAGATGATGAGTATTTTTATTTAAATGGTAGTATGTAAATATTAGCATTCTGTTAAAAAAACTCAAGGAAATGTCTTCTATTCTAAATATACTTTATTAATAATAGGGATAGCTTTTTCTAAGTTTAAAACCATTACATGTTTAGAAGGTTTTTCTGTTCCTTTAAGGATATGACATGCTTTCCCTGTAAACTAGTGACAACTATATATGTACTCCCTAGTATAGTAGTAGTTTGTGAAAGTGAATGTGGCTGTAAAACGTTGGGGTGCGTGTCATGGACACAGTAAACGCTACTGGAAGAGTTATGTGACTTCAGCTTTCAGCTTTAGTTTTTACTAGCAATAAAATGCATGGACTGCCTAAAGTGCCTCTGAATTGTCTGGGACTACAAACCTGAAACTGGGGTGAAGCTTATATTTAAGTATGTTTGTAATGTGAGCCCGTGTTAGCTCTGGAGTTTGGAGGTGCTGGATGAGCAGTTCTCTTTGCAGTCCAGAGAACAGGTGAATGTTATGTCTGCTCCTGATTTCATGAAAACCTTTTAGTAGGCATCTGCAAATGTGGATACAACACAGTCTGACTAGAGTGCATCCCTGGTGGCTAAGTAATAGGTTCTGGTTTTTGAAATTGAATGCAAATTAATAAGACTGAGACTGAATAATGTCTTGTGTTTCTGTTTGAATATTTGCTTGTTAAGGAAGCTTAATCTGTCTAGTAGCAAAACCACATTTTATTGTTTCATAATTAAGTTAGCAGTAGTGAATTGCTATATTGATACCCCAGTATAAAAGCTGAAAATCTTTAGCTGACAAAAAAACCCGCTTTTGGCAGATGTGCTAAATTGGAAGTATAGAAAAAAGCTTTTGAGGCTGATAGTTTTTAAAGGCAGAAGAAGGTGATAAATCCAGTTGGTACTGAGAATTTCTGCTGTTAGTGAATAATGTAGTGTTAAAGTGTTCGTAAGAAAAAAAGCTGGTAAAGGGAAAAGTTCTTTGGAAAAGGGTTTGGGGAGATGTTACTGTATGCAAACAGGCAAAAGAAAATTAGGTAGCTTTATAGTAGTTCTAGGTGAGACTAAAAAGGCTGGAACCTTTTTAGACAGAATCAGTCTTTAAACTGAAAATACTAATTAAAACTTTTATTTCTGGATTTTATTGCCTTGAAGTCAGCAGGGTCAGAAAATAACTATTTCTGTCTCACCTAGGTTTTCTGGATAATCTTTTCACATTTCTGTGGTGGACTGATGTTTTTCTATAATTGTTTTCTTCAGAAATACCGCTATCAGGATGAAGATACACCTCCACAGGAGCACAGCTCTCCGCACATTACCAATGAGGTGACGGGTCCAGAGCTGGTTCATGTATCCGAGAAGAATCTGTCACAAATTGAGAATGTGCATGGATTTGTTTCCCATTCTCATATTTCACCAGTAAAGGTAGGCATTTTTGAAGTTGTTATAAGAGTGAACTCTCTTGATATACTCTCCAGGGATATAATTTTGTGGGGTAAAATATTACATGAGTTATACTCGATTCTGGTTTTCTAATGGAACTGCTCATTTGTAAAATTCACTTTGTAGATGTTAAGGCATTGACTTAGTCCCACACATTCTGACTAAAAATGCATGATAGTAAAATGCTCAGATAACAAATGTAGGTAACTTAAGGTCTCAGGTGTAATTGTGATGGACACTATGGTTAGTGCTGTCAGTTACATTTTGAGTTTTCTACCAGGATCCTGTAGAATCAGTTCAGAGTTTGTTTCTGGTAAATATTTTAATCAAGGACCTATGTGGAAAACATAATAAGCCAAGTGTAATATATGTCTCTGGAGTTTTTCAGCATGCAGCACCATTATTCTCAAGACACCTCCAGTAACTTCAAGGTAGATTTAAAAACTAAGAGGACAAACTGAGTGTGAGGTTTTGGGGGCTTAGGGGCTGTAGCAGGCAGTTTTATTTGCTGGGTTAGTAAGGAGATGCAGCTTAATTGTTTTCTGAACAGCATAATATTTTAGTGTGCCAGACTAAGTGCTGTTTTCTATAACACTTCTGAGTCTTTATGGCTTGTTTTGAGGAAAAAGTGGAGAAATTACTTGATACTGATGAGTATGTGGGCTTTAGAATGATGAGGTGGGCTTACATTGTGGTAGGCCTACAGTTTGAGACTTCTAGCATGAATCGTTGGTGTGTGGTAGTATCCTTTGTGACTGAAATTGGCAGTGTACTATAACAAGCGCCGCTATATTTTAAGAAAAAAGTTATTTTCAACTTAATTACATTTTCAGATTTTTTTATTATAAAGGAAAATCTTGTTGAATATATCAGCTCTTTGTAATTGACTTGTAAGTATTCTGCAGAGGAACCAACTGTAGTGGGTGGGTGTGTTCAGTAATTGTGTTCCAGATTTTCTAAGATTTTTTAAAATGTGTATGTTGGTTTTGAACACAGTTATTTATTTTTCTTACAACTCCATTAGGAACTCTGTGTGTTTCCATAGTCTTCAGGAGCTAGACAAGCTGAATTATTTAAACCCTAATGAATAATCTTTTTGAAGTGGGCTATGTTAATCTCTGAAGAGCCTTGTAAAAAAGCTAATATGACAAACCTTTCATTTTGAGAATGGCTGGGACCTCAATCTTCTATTGCTTATGAAGGTAGACACACAGTAACACACTTTCACATGTCTAATTCCGTGAATTTATTGATATTCAGAAAGTAATACATCACATTTTGTGCGCAACCATTAGAAAAAAAAAACCAAAACCTCTGCCTCTGGGGACTTAAGGTCAACTCTGTTTATTCACAAGCTTCTCCTAATTCATAGTGCAGTTAGTCTTGCATTTCAGAAAGCATAAAGGGATCAAAAAGGCAAAGAGGCAAACTGTAAAACTGTCTGTGATTGATCAAGTATAATGCATTTTACTATCCAGAAACTCATACCCATTCTAGAATTTTATTTTTTATTTCTATGTGAGACTGAAGATCTCTTTCTTGGAACTGACTAGGTGTTATTTCATTGTACTTGAGACTGTTCAAAGGGCTGTAATTACCTTGGTTTCTTTCTGGCTGCTTGGATCTAAGGGAAACCAAACTACTCAGAATAGTTCCTGTGTTTGACTTTATTTCAGATTATTTTTGCAAATAACCAACTACAGAAATATAGAAGTGAGGATTTGATATTGGCAATATTAATGTTCCGTGGAAGATGACTTAATTTCTTACCTCTCCATAGTGTAAGTGATCTCTGCCTTACAGAGATCCTACTAGGCAGTCTCCACAAACAAGTGAGGCTTGTATTTAGTGTGTTATATGGCACTCTTGATTATCTGTTTTAATTGAGCTTTATCTAATACTGTAACTTTCTGTAAAGATACTGATGTAAAGCCCAGAACAGTTTTACAGAAATAGATATGAATGATTGTACTCTGCCTTCCTCTGCTCAGATGTGGTCTAAGCTGAAAGTTTTTTAGTTTCCTTGGGGTGTATTGAATATACAACTCTGCTGCACTCTTCTGGAAGAAAGAAACCACATCTCGATTAAACTATTCTGGAAATAGTTAAGCAGTGTGCAAGTATAATTACAACATATGGTGAGGCCTTTTCAAAATGCTGCCTATCTTAGGTCTCTGAGGAGGATTACTATTATCTTTCTCAAATTGGTAAGTGCGGGGTAATCACCACTTGATAGGAAAGAATGTGTATAAGAAAAATCTCATCGTGCAACTTGTATTACCATTTATACGATACATCTGATTATTTTCATGTGACTACTCTCTTTATTAATTTCAAAGGAATGTATGGTAAACTGGAATTTCTGAGCTTTGTTCATCTGAAAAGTGGGGTGGGTGATCCAGGTTTCAGTTGTTCACCAGCATTTTGTGGAACTTTGAATTCTGATGCTAAGTTGGCTGCTGACTTGCTTCTCTCCTGAAGAAGCTAACTTCTTTGCATAAATTGTTAATCAGTCCGAGGTCTTAAGGTATTTATGGGACCTTTTAGAGTAAAATGCCTTTAAGCTCACAAAGTTTCGGTCAGGAGATAGTTTGCTAAAGTTATTGGAATAAATCCTGTTAAAAATTGAACTTGAGTATGTCAGAAAAAACCCAAGGTTGCTATTGTATTATTAGCATATCTGGTCCTCTCTTCTTTTGGCCTGATGATCTGCAAGATGTTCATAGTTTTGGCATAGCTCATGTTGAAGATCGATTTAACAACAGCTCTGAGTTAAGAGTGCTTTGCGTAATTTATTTGGTAGGTTGGCTTGATGCACTGTGTATGGACTAAGTTTTGGCTAATATACAAGATCTTGATTAGCTTTGTTCAATAGTGCATTTGCTTAAGGAAACTAAATGTAATAGAGGATGTTGTTTATTACACTAATAAAAAAGATTTTTTTTTAAATATAAATGTTAAATACACTTGAAATTTCAAATATAGTTATTAGTTTGAAGAACAAATGTAAACAGTGGTTTTATGATCATATGCTGCTTTTTAAGAATGCTGCAGAGGGCAGTAGAATCAGATTTTGAGGAATACCTTCTTTTATAGCAAACCCTCTGCGGTCTAGAGCAACAATACAGAAAATGAGTAGAAGATAGTGAAGAAGGGAAATGCCTGGTTTTAACTAGTGTACATTTTGTTCTTGAAAAGCTTTCAAATTTTCTAGGACTTAAAGCAGCTGTTACAACTTGCTTGGAGAGGTGGGTGGTTTTCAAAGAGCAGCTTTCAAATGACCAAAAAGACAAACGTGTATCCTAAATTTTTAGATGATGAGCACGTGAATACTATTTATCAAATGTTCTATGTTATGTAATGCAGTAACTCCGGGTGGTTTACCTTCTTGACACAGGGGTGGGCTACCCCAGATTCAGGTTAGGGTAAGATATTGCGTGTTTGCAATTAGTATGAAATAACTGATAGTAGCTCTACTTGATTTAAAGTCTAAAAGTGAGACAGGGCTTACAAGTTTTGTCTTGTTAGGGTGGAGCTTTGTCAGTTTAAGAAGAAATGTATACTTTGTATGTCTCGAGCATCAAAGAAGTAAACTTGACCCAGGAGATTTCGTGAACTCTGTTCCCTATTTAATACTCTGTCAAGAGGAATTCTTGTTAATTCTGTAAAACAGCTTTTTTTCAAATGTTTAATGGTAGAGAATCATGAACAGATAGTGAAATGGTCAGGCTTCAGATCCTTCCCAAATATTCTGTCCCAAACATTTTAAAAAATATTTTCATGTAGGTGGGCAGCTACTACCAGAATGTCTTCAGTATGAGGTTTCCAAATTGCTCATTGTCCTGGTTTCAGCTGGGGTAGAGTTAATTTTCTTCTTGGTAGCCGGTATGGTGCTGTGTTTTGGGTTTAGGATGAGATAAATCTCCATAACACACTGATGCTTTGGTTCTTGCTAAGTAGTGCTAAGTAGTTGCTGAGCAGTGCTTACACTGGTCAAGGACTTTTCAGCTTCTCGTGTTCTGCCAGGTGCATAAGAACCTGGGAGGGGGCACAGCCAGGGGGGCTGACCCAGACTGGCCAAAGGGCTATTCCATACCACATGACGTCATGTTCAGTATGTAACCGGAGGGAAGAAGAAGGGGGGGGGGGGGGGGGCATTCGTCATGATGGAGTTTGTCTTCCCAAGTAACCGTTACGCGTGATGGAGCCCGTCTTTCCTGGGGATGGCCGAACATGGCCTTGGGAAGTAGTGACTGAATTCCTTGTTTTGCTTGGTTTGTGTGCGCAGCTTTTGCTTTACCTATTTAACTGTTCTATTTTATTTTACTTCAATTATTAAACTGTTCTTATCTCAACCCATGAGTTTTCTCCCTTTTACACTTCTGATTCTCTCCCTGAGAGACAGCAGCTGCATGGTGCTTAGTTGCTAGCTGGGGTTAAACCACGACACTCATAGAAACTTGCGATTTATAGTATGAGGTTCCGTGAGTTGTTAGGAAATAAAATGTGAAGTTGAATTGACTTTGATGTAATTGAAGCAATACACTGCTACCAAGATTGACCACTAGATGGTGATGCTGCAGAAGGATTTATTTCGATTGTAAAACTGAATTTAGCTTCTCTATCATACCTTCAGATTGACATTTTTGAATTTAACATGTTTTATTAAATAGCTCCAACTAAGTGAAATCTGTCATAGATGTAATATGATATCAAACAAGTTTTTAAACTGTGGAGTGGAAGCTGGAGTTTTCTATCGAGGAAAAAAAGCTTTGAATAATAGATTATTACAAGATTTTATAATAATGTATCATGATGTAATAATAAGAAAAAAATCTATCTTAAATTGCATTATTCTTCACTTAAAGCAACCTGTGCATGAAAGGGAAAATATTTTATTTATAGTTCTATGTTTATGATGTAGCATGGCAATTCAATATTTAAGTGTAGACTCTGACTGGGGCTTGTATATTTTTCTGTATTATGTTTGTGTATTATATGTTGGTATTTGGGGCCATTATTTTACTGGTAATACAGAAGCTCCAAAGAAAACATGCCATAATTTCTAAACTACTAATATATTTTGTACCGGAAAGGTAGACCATGACTAGTGTGATAAATGTTAATATCTATCCTGCTCTGTAATAAACTCTCTTAATATTATAATATTCACCGCAGTTCCATTATATCCACAGTTCGCATTCAAAATTCTCACAAGGCTGTTCTTGGAAAGTCTTCCAAGTATTTGATAAGTTCTGGAGATTTTCACCATAACACCACTCTTCAAGGGGTGAGAAGAATGCTTGCACTTGGTTTGTTCCTTACACACATAGTGGACATTGACAACTGAACATAAGTGCTTTAGTTGGAACATTGTACTAGCTTTATTAGTCTAGTAAGGTATCTAAAATTGCTTATTCATGCTATACAGGAAAATTTGAATTGCTGACTGAATAGCACAGCCATAAGGAACTAAAGGTATTCTACTCATTAAATATTTGGCATCTTCAGAATAGCTTTGTGCGATCATCAATGAAGTAGCAGAAAAATCCAGGATTATTATTTATTACTATAAGAAATAAATTTGGTGGGGGAGAAGTATGTTGATCTTTAATTTATGGTTACATAATTATGGACTCTTGTACATATTTCATGCAGCACAGTCGGCTGCTTTATTGTTCTCATGTGCTCAGAAATTATCATCTCTATACAAGTGGTGCTGGGAAAAAAACCAATAGCGAGCAGGTCAAGCAGTGCAGCGACTGGCCTTTTTCATTACCGGCTGCCTGTTTGATCTCATGCAAAGGCCTGTCATTCCAGCTGAGGGCTGTTATATTCTGCTAGAGTACTTGAATGTCAGATAATGCAGTAAAAATCCCTACTTCCCTATACCAAAGATCTTTTTTAAAAAATGTTTTAGATGTGGATTAATGCTACTTGCCCATTTAAAGCACAGTGGTGGAGTCTTCTGTGGTTATATAAACTCATTTCAGTTAAAGAAAACTATGACTTCATAATACTATGACATTAAATGCAAATGAGTTATTGTCTCCTTATCTCTGAACAGTGAAGTATTTCAAACTAAGGTGAAATACTGTTCTCCATTAAAAAAGATGACAGTTTTACACTCCAATTTTAACTACGAGAATCTTCTTGCGCAAGTGAAGCATCTGGTGCTGGGTCCAAAACTAATCTCGTAATGTGTTGAATACCTTTGAACCAGCAGCTTTGCCCCATGTCAGTGCCCCTCTGCTTTATCTGTGTTTAGCTAGCAGTGTCAGATCTGGGAGAAATTGAACTTAATAAGGCTCAGTTTGTATTCGAGTGAAAGTAGTCGTTTATTAGAATAAAAGCAGTAAAACAGTTTACCTTCTTTGGCTCTATGAATCTCTGAACTGTTGGAGCGTGGGATGGTATAGTGGGGAGGGAAGGATTACTCTATGCTTACACTATTAGCTACTGAGGCAGACGGTAGGTTAGTTGGGCATTTTATTTGACCTAGCGCTGTGATTATGTGCTTGTTGGGTATAGAATCATAGAATCGTTTAGGTTGGAAAAGACCCTTAAGATCATCAAGTCCAACTATTAACCTAGCACTGCCAAGTCCACCACTAAACCATGTCCCTAGGTACCACATCTATGTCTTTTCAATACCTCCAGGGATAAGGGACTCAACCATTTCCCTGGCAGCCTGTTCCAATGCTTGACAACCCTTCTGGTGAAGAAATTTGTCCTAATATCCAATCTAAGTAATATGGTCTTTAGCATTATCTTTCCTCTTGCTTAGAAGTAGCGACCCCTGTTTTTGTGCCAGATACCCCATACTTAGTGTAGCTTGCACACCGTTTCAAAGAAGTTTCCTATAGTATATATCAGCGGTACCCAAATCTACACGACAGGCTTTGTAATCCTAGTACAGCAGTCCAGGTGACTACATGCACTGTAGATTTACTCTGTGAAATAAATGTCTTGTGCCCACTTGGTGTATGCCTGCTTTTTTTCCACGTGTTTAGACATCTTTGGAAACATATTTCCAGGACCTAATGGTATTTAAGCTTAATGGTTTTAAATGAACTCCAATATGAAACTGCTTATCTGTTAGTTCTGCAATGCTGTATAACAGTCTACTTAAATTGACTGTGGTATCACAGGAATGAAATATGGCAAGGTGGTACTCGGTCTTAAAATAGCATCCAGAAGGGAGAGGAGAAATGAGAACTCGCTCTCATTTCTGTACTGTCAAAACATGGTGAAACTATTCTAAAGAGCAGAATCAATGAGTATGTGGAGAAATTACAGATAAGGAAGCAATGAAAGCATTGTAAAGAGAAGTTTGCCATACAAATCTCTTAGAGCATGTGCATAAATATCATCTTGTTGGTGTAAGTTTCTAGGTTTTCTTAGATGCACACAATAGAATTCCTCAAAAAAGTTTACGGAGAAATTTAAGCTGTCATGGAATAAGAAAAAAAAAATATCTTGGGATTTAATTGTTTAAAAAAATCAAAACAAACCAACAACAAAAGGAAAGTAAAAGGTAAGAAAGAAGATCAGTAATCGTGATGGGTGGAAGTTACCAGAAGGATCTCAGAAGAACTCGTGTTCTCATTGCATCATCTTAGAGGAACGAGAGCTCAGGGTTATGACAGATTAATGGAATCATCATCTCAGTACTCAAGTTACAGTCAAAAAGGCAAATGGAACACAAGGAATATCTGGGGAAGCAAATGGGGATAAAACTACATTATTTTATCACTCTAGAAATCTGCACTGTTCCTTATCTTGATGGAGAAGGCATTTCAATCTAGAAATGGTTCATGGAAGAGGAATAAGAGTGGTCAGAGGCGGGGACAGCTACTGTACAATGAAGGGTGAATCAGTTTGACTCCTTAGTTTGGGAAAGAGCTGAGTCAGGAGATATCAATAAAACTACAGTCAGTAAGGTTGGGTCACTAAAACTGCGAAAATGACTAGGGAATGGTTATTTCAGAAATATAAATTCATATTCAAAAACATAAATTAGCAGGTGATAGCTATCTTATGGCCCCTAGATGCAGTGATCTACAGTTAGCCTCTGTCTTTAGAATAATCTTTCAGCTGCTGATAGTCTTTTGGTTTCTGGCTACACCAGCAAAGGTATTACAGCATGCATCGCTTGTCTCTTCTGCCCTTTTTCTTCAATGGGAAGCAAGCACTTTTATTTAACTCCTTCCAATTAATCTGTATAGGAAATAACTGCTTATATAAATGTGCATATACACACATGCTTCCTGTAACAGAGGACAACCTCCTTTCCCTGTAAACCTGAATCTTGATAAGCTTCATAGGTTCCCTTCTCTTTATCTCCTGGTATGTCTTCCCTCCAGTTCCATTCCCTCAAGTGCTTGCTCAGAAGTCTCTTAGAGCTTGTGGAGCTTCTGTTAAAATAGACTTCTCTGTTCATTAGGAGAGTTTTTTCTGCTCTCAGAAAGAGCTGATGGTCTTTATGATTCGAGGAACTCTGAAGGCATGTTCAAGGTTAACTGTCAAAGTAATTGTAACTTTCTATTTGCCCTAGTACATTTTCTTGTTTATATTATTTCCTGAATCCAGGTAGGCAAGATTACCCTGAAGATGAAGATGCGGTTTCCATTTAGAAATTAAAGATCGGATGACATGTAATTTGCAAGATGGATTGATATTTATGATTGTGAGAAAGTTGCAATCTGTTACATGTTTCTAAATGGAGACCTTTCTAAAGCTTTCCAACATCTTCAGCAGGCAGACAGTACTTCTGGAACTTCTGGAAATAGAAACATACCTAGAATAGTGGAAATTATAAGAAAAACTTGAGCATACCCTCAGAAATACTAATTTTTAGACTAGCGTCATACTTTGGTGGTCACTCTTGAGAGGAGGTGCTCTACAATCTTTAATTAAAATGCCTTGCCCAAGTTCTTGATAGGTTACTGCTTTTAAACTTCCTATAATTGAAGACTATATAAATATGCGTAAAGGTGTCAGTTTGTGTCTTACACTAAGAAGCAGTTGACCAAATCTGGCCTTTTCTCAGTATGGGTCTGCTCAACACATCCTTGTCAACAGAGACAAGAAAGAAAAACTGTAACAGATGGACTGTGGATTAATCCAAACATTAGAACAACCTAAGATACAGTAATCAACATCAAGTCTTCTTAATAACTGGTTATACTGTTTTCGCCTGAGATTTCCCCTGAGCTCTCAGTGCAGTTGGGTTCATTTGAAGTTGGGTTCACTGAAGAAAGCCTAAAGAAACTTGCATTAAACACAGAATGTTTTTATCAGTCTGGCGTGCCAAAAAGATGGGCCGGAGATTCATGAACAGGGTATGGAAGAACAGGCAGTTTAATCTGCACAGATTGGTAGGTTGGCTGAGGTGTCGTATGAGTAATAATGTAATAATATTTTATATTCAATATTTATACTAAAATGTATCACTATAGAATAATCATGCTGGGGTGTTTACTTATAAGGTGGTTTCAGCAGTAAAATATCTACTTTTTATTGACTGTGTGAATCACGCTTGATCAAGGGCTGCCCTGCGGTCCTGTCTCTCAACTAAAAGCTAAGTTAGGCTTTCTAATGTATTTTAGCTGAAAGAGTTAACAATGTCTTTTTCCACAGTGTCCAATTTAAGTACTGTACTCCTGGGCTTTGGCTTAGAATATTACATATGCTTATTAATGAGGCTTAAATTTGTTATGCCAGTAAAAATGTATTAAACATAGAATTCTGAAAAGTGTAAAAAGTAAACATGAATTTATATCTATATTTTCAGTGGTGGTTTTTGTTCCCCTGTCTGGAGAGTTAAAGCTGTATAGTCTATATCTGAGTATTTAAATTGAGTTCTGCACATTTCTTTGTATCTATTTTTGAAAAAAACCTAAGTGATACTGAAAATAAGTCCTTGCTATTGTTTTAGGTGGCTCTTGAACTTTATTAAGTGTATCAGTTTATTCCTGTAGGGTCTGTGCTTATTTTAGCCAATATTCTGTTTAGCAGGATAGTAATAAAAATAACATAAGACACTTCAAACCTTCAGGAGTTTTGTTGTTATTGTGTAAAAAGGGTAATTGAGGTATAACTGCTGTTTCCATATACAAACAGGTTTTGTTGCTGTGCATTTTTAATTTCAAGGTATGCATGCTGCGTGTAAAGTTATGTCTAGGGAAACTTTATCTGTGAGATAAAAATATGGCATTATGTCATGTTTTAACTTGTCCCAGCAAGCTGATAATAAGAATTGGCTCAGGTACAAAATCAGAGGAACTTTATTGCAAGCATTTGATGGTAATTTTTAAATTCAGTAACCACTGTGATTACTATATATTGTTAATTAGCCACAGAACAAATAATGTTACTCTGCATCCACTACAAATGCGGATGTATCTTTCAGTAAATTTATTAAGCTGTAGAAAGGTATGTTTACCAATGTAGAAATCTTAATTATGTGCCTTTTTTTTTTAAAAAAAAATCTGCAAGTTCTTAATTCTTGCCTCACAGTAAATAGGGGCTTTTTTGTTTTGCTGTGGTGTTTGGTTTTGGTGCGAGTTTTTTGTGGGGGGGTTGGTTTTTTTTGTTTGGTTGGGTTTTTTTGGTGTTGGTTGTTTGAGGTTTTTTTTGGTTTAAATTTTATCCCCATCAGTCCAACATCCAGAATATGAAAAGGGATGACGGAAGCTCTCAGGTCCCTTTAGGACTTCCTGAGATTCCTTGGTGAGCCTCCCTGTTCTGCCTCCTGGCTCGAGGCAGTCGTTCACAGATGCAATTTCGGCTACCACCTCTGTGTTGACGATTCTTAGATTCTCCTTTCTCTGGATACTCCTTTTTCTGTCCAAATAGCACTTTCTCTGATTTCTACTTGTAGGTGTTTGACCCTCTGTCAAAATGCTCTTTGACCAAAACAAACCCTTGTTTTTACTCCCACCCATCATTTTTTTAACTATACAAATGACTATTCTCCTAGTCTGGATTCCTTTGCATTATCCTGATGTTGTATCATCGCTAGAGTTACACCATGCCTTTATCTTCAGGTTGCTTTGCAACTTGTAAAAATCGGGACTTGTCTCATCACCACAGTACAGGCTCTTTCTACAAATAACTGCAACTGTATCCTAGGCATCAGCAAATCTTGCTCGATACCGTTAATATCCATATGGAGTGTAGGTGACACAGATTGCTGCCTTGTATCACCAGTGTGATTGCATAACCTCTTCCTGAAGTACTTTTCTGGATTTCTGTCTCTGTTGAAATGAGATCATCATAGCTTCGCATTCAGGATTTTTTTTTTTTTTGTCCATATGAGCCTTTCCTGAAGTGCTGATTTCTAAAGTCTTTTTGTCGGTGATGCCGCAGTTGATCGGTGGGTGGATGGGAATCATCCTTGAAAGAAACTACCTTAAACCACAGGAAACCTGTCGCATCTTCAGGCAGATTGATATAACAGCAAGAAAAATAAGTACTTGTTACATGGCTTGTCCATGTATTGTGGTGTTTCTTTTTCAGAATTTTAAACAATACTTCCCCATGTGACTCTCGGTTTGAAGCCTCTGGAGACACACACACACACACACATATGTATATGAATGATCTCATATATACATTATTGAATTCTTAAACATTTTTTTTTGAAAGTTATACTAATATTCTTGTGTTCTCAGGTCTTTTGAAATGTGCAAGATTGTCAACATTCAAGGCCATATGAAGAAAAACAAAAAATATTTTCACTTTGACTCTTTATAAAAAGACTCAGAATTCAAAGCATGTAATTTGTAGCTTCTCCCAAACATCTTCAATCATAGCGAGGGATTAAGGAATTTCTCCAGTAATAAATTCATAGGCATTTTTCAGACTAGGTATTTTCTTTGAGTCTGGAAAAGGGTAGGGCTCAGGCAGGGCTGCAGTCTTCCCATGAAAACCTTGTCCATTTAAATGGCTCATTGCATCTGCTATGTCTCAGGCATTTCTCTACCTCCGTTACCTATCTTATGAACATAGCTTTGAGGACACTGCACAAGTCAGACCGAGTTTCATATGACTTACACTGATAAGCCATTGTATTTTATGAATATTAATAAAGTCTATCTGAAAGATGTACTCAAATTACTTGTATGTGATATGTTATTGAGCTGTACTAGTGACTAGAAGTAAATGGTGCATTGATCTTATTACCACAGTTTTAAATTAATGTACTTATTATTTCTGCTTGTAATGTAAGCTCTTGGGAAAAATTTGTTACACAGAATAGGATAGCTGTCAGTAAGAGTTTCTTAAACAGAAGAGTATATTGCACCAAAAAAAAGTATATGGGGGAATTTGGTAATCCCCACTAAAATGCACATCGTGAGTCAGTGGATTTGTAGAATCATGTTGTTGTAACTTGTGGCATCATTGTAAGGAACTCTTCTGCCTTTGATCATCATATTGAGAGTTTTCTTCATTTTGAAAATGTTTGCCCTGGTTTGTTATGGTTATGACTGTTAGAGCATTTTGTTTAGAAATATACCACAAACAGTTTTGATAACTTTTTGTTGGAATTCTGGGGGCAAGCTTGCACTGAAAACCTTGACACTTAACTGATTTCCTAAGTAATCTCTTTCATGTGAGCTGGAGGATTTTTCTTAAAGCAATTGACTGCAAAAATGTGAATGGTGAATTCAGTAAGGTAACTTGAATTCTTACAATCTTTTTGATATTTACTGTGTGACTTCTCCTTTTTTACTGTGAAGAGAGCAGAGAAAATGCACACCTATAGCAGTAATATGCTTGTGATTTGCATTGACAATCAAAGTAACTTTATAGAAAATTCATTAGTACATATTAAGAATTTTTCATTTTTTTGCCAGTTCTTGTACTTTTGAGAAGTAATGTTGTTTTCGTATTTATTGTTTTCATATTATGCTTACAGTGTTCACAGAATTTTGGAAATAGGTGTTATGATCATGACACATTAATCATAAAATAAGAACAACAGAGTGTTGACTTCTGGTGTTTTAATCTTAACATCCCTAATCTTCTTGCTAGTTAAAAAAAAAAAAAGGCAACAAACAAAAAAACCCCAACAAAACAACCCCACTAGACACCCATTAATATGCAGCACAAAATGACTGTGTTATGGCACAATGATATCTTCCCTCTATGGTTGTTTTATGCACTAAAAACATAAGGGGGGGGAGGGGAAGAAGAAACCAGCAAACACTTCTTTCGTGAATATTTTTTCTGGACGTGTTGTTAAGGTCTTTTTCTCTGTGAAGCATTTTCAGAAAGACAGAATCAGTGAACAACTGCAATTATACTGCATGCTCCCTGTTTTGTTCGGTTCAGGTTTATAATTTATGCAAGCAAGGAAGTGAAAAGATGCTATTGGATCTTACTCCAGGCAGTGATTGAAACTTGGTTATTTTTGATCCGTGCTTTCTCCACCCAGTAGCTGTTATCATGCACCACCGTTCTCATAGCTGTGAATTCGTAACGTTGTACTGTACCTGCTACGCAGTTTCTCTTAAGTATCTGTTGTCAGCTAGGAAGGGGAAGCAAGCTTTCGATCCTGTGGGTTCTGAAAAAGGAAAAATAAGAAAAATATTTGCTTGCTTTGTTTTAATTGCTCAAGATTATGCTTATCATTGTAATCACAGGTAGAGAAGGGATGTAGGAGCTGGAAAAGCTTGGAAGAAAAATAGCATCAGCTATCAAGAATTTTGTTTTCCTGTTTTGTAAACGATGCTGCTGTAATTCTATCTGCATTTTTTTTTCCCTGCTCATTCACCACTCAGCAGCTGGTAGGGAAGTAAGACTGCCTGGCAACCACCTGCAGAGCTGCAGAGATGAATTACATTTTCGGAAATAACACACTCCTCTATTCTCGCGCCAGTCGAGGCAACACTAGCTCAAGCCACAGTTCTGTAGGCCCAAAGCACAAGCAGTGGGCAAAGAAAGGCTCGACAGATGAGTTACGGAATGAGCCTTCCCGTTGGCAGCAGATAGTCGCATTTTTCACTCGGAGACATGGTTTCATTGACTGCATTTCTGTTGCTGCCAGCTCCACCCAGGTAATATGCCACTTGTTGAAATTATTGTGTCTGCATGTTTTCTGGTTACTTGCTAATCAGAAATAGCAATCTATTTATATATGCATGCTTTCATATAATCTGTGATTTATGAATGGTATTTTCTGTCTGCTTTCATTTTCATAGTTTAGAGCTCTGTCTAATATTTCGGATTAAAGCATGAAAATGGAAGCACTTAAATAAGATCCAATTTTTTTAAAGTTATTTTGCAAGTGGTGAGCCTCCAGCAAGTTTGAATATGAGGTATTTTAATGAAATACTGAAAAATGTAGCTTGTGTTCTACTGCCTAGCCCTGGAGGGGAATAACGTAGTTAAGAAATACCAATTTCATAGCTGTAGTAAGATGACAGTTCAAATAAAGACCACATATTTCCTGATTAAGGCATTGTATTTAAAAGATTAAATAATTTAAAGTCTTAATTATATGTAGCACAACAAATTCTAGTCTCTATCAGTTTTCTGGTTTTTTTGGCTGCTAATAATCCATAAATAAGATTAAGGAATGCCTTCCTTACGTACAGAATATACATTTAATAGTGCAGTCTGTAAGAAAAACGTGACATTTTTCAATATGACTGTCAATCTGCTCTGAGTGATGTTTTTAGTAATCATTGAAAGTCAGGTAAAAGGAGGCAAGCCAAATTTCAAGTCTGGATTTTGGGGTGAGTTCTTAAGGTTGATATTAAGAGAAGTTTAAACTTATTAGCATTAGCAGATGAGTATCTCTTTGGATAATGCAACAAAGGAGGATATATGGAAGAATGCTGAGATGTCAGCATTGTTTAAAAATGTGAGATTAGATTTGTTTTGCTTACTGTCAAGCTAAATTCAGCTTTTGTCAATAATAATTGCTTTCTTGATGTCGTACAACCTGAAGTACTACAAAAACTTGTAAAAAAAAAAAAAAAGAAACATTTGTTACCCTCAGACACTGTAATATTGTTAAGATGTTTTTTATCTGTTGGTAATTGTTTCAAAGATGATAAACTGCCACTTCCTCTGGAAGTCTGCTTATTGTTGCCTGGTTTTTGCTTGTGAATTTAGAATGAAGACTGAATAGGAGATCTTAGAAGGGGATTTTCATTTTCTTGTTGCAAATGTACATGAATGTTGAAGAGGGATCCTGTAGTTTGTCATGGGTTGTTATACAACTCTTAAGTGATGCATTAGGTAGACAGAATAGCTTTTAAGTACTGTTATTTTTTTAAAGACAAAATATACAGTATTAGCCTTTTGAATAAATATTATGGTTACTCTTATTTGTTTAATGCTTGAACAAGTAATATTGGAATGCGTGAAACTTGCAGTTGGACTGACCAGTCAGGACTAAAAACTTGCTGATAAATGAAATACCGAATAGCCTCTGCTTTGAGTGTAGGTTGGGCCGGACAAAGATCCTGACATCCCTTCAAACCAAAGCTGTGATTCTGTGAATATCTCAGTGTTTGTTCTTTTTTTCTGCTATGAAAAAGATAGCTTACCTCTGTGAAAGCCTGCCAAATTTTTTTCATAAGTCTGACAGTTCTTCCATTAAAAAGAACTGCTTATACATGTTCATGGCCAGATGGAGGGGGAAAAAACAACATAAAATATTATGAAGTGGTTGTAAAAAAACTTAATGAGCATATTCGGATGTAATGCACTGAGAACATAAGAGCTTGTTGAAGCCTCTTCCTCTGGAAAGATGCTGTACTATCCTCCTACCTTATCCACACATTGCAGCTGTTCTAGCCTCAGGGAGGGAAAAAAAGACATTTAAAGATTGCTCATTGTGGTGCAGGTTTTTTTTTTTTTTTCTTTGAGTCCTCTTCAGTTTTTGTTCTGTGATGTAGTATTCTGAAAATTCTTGATGAATTTTGTTTGTTCATTTAAGATACATCCCCATCACTTGAATGTAATCACATTTGCAGAGTCCAAATAAATAATTAGATATGATGTACTTCTCTAACCTTGTCCGTTGAAATTCTACTTGTGATGATGGGCTTTATATATTCTTGTTGTGATATCATGATTTTTAACATCTACAAAACCAAACTGATGTTTTTTTAAAGTACTGGTCTCCTACTTCCCTTGTGAATCTGCTACATAGCACCCATTTTTAGCTGTTCCTTCATTTGTTGGGCTTTCTTGGATGGGGTGGGATGGCGCGGAGTGGTGATACTTGCTTAGTTCCCTCCATTACCAGTGAAAGGGAAATGACTCCTGGAGGTTAGGCCACACACCCCTGTCCTTCTCCGGGAGTTGCAACAGGTCGCCATCTCCCCAGCAAGGTGGTACGAGGACTTTTGCTAAAGAAGGGACTTCGGGTTTTGCAGTAGGGTATTTTTTGAGTAGGGAGTCTTGAACCCTAAATTAGCAAGGAAGAAGTTGGTAGCACTGCTTTTTGCTGTAGTTATCGCTAGACTTATGCCCAAAAGAATGCACGTGTGCACAAATGCGTTGTGGCATGGAGGACTAGTCGGGAGTGAAAGGCTACTGTAAAAAGCCACAGCACCCTGAAGGCTAGCAATCCATTTTCAAACATCGAAGATGCCTTATTTACTAGTATTGCCCCTTTTTAATGTTGTTAGAAGATTCAAATCACCCATCTCTCATAGGAAGAAGGCAGCAGTGGAAACAGATGGTGTGAACACATACAAACGAACACAGTGAAGTGGTCATTCTGACTCTCTACTTGCGTCCTACCCTAGCCAAGGTCTTCAGGGAGCTTTGCATGGAACTCGAGGTGGTTGTAGTGGTTTGTAGGCTTTGCATTACTTCAGTAACAAGGAGTTCAGTGATCAGACACTGCAGTCTGTCCATAGAGCAGCAGTACATCCTTCTGGGTTAATACCTGTTCCATTTGCAGTGGTGAACTACTGTAGAGGTAGCGATGCTGTCCTGCCCCACCAACCACACCAGGCTCCTTTATGGGTCTGGGGAACCTTATTTAACATGCTCAGGCATTTGAGGCCTTTATTGTTGCTTCCTTCTGCATTCTCTGTGATGAGTTAGTTACTCAGAAGAATTAGAGAAATTGATTAGAAGCTGGCCTTTCAATTTTTGTCAGCAAATTTATTAATTTCTTTCATAAAAGCCAAATCTGTTGCATAAAATAAAAGATAAGGATAAAAACAAACATACAACAAATTGATGCTGTTGCAAGAGTGAATAACTAAGCCATGAGCTTAGTAAATATATGGTTATGCAAATGAAAAATACTGGGTAATTTCCAGTGCTGTCCGAACAAGAGATACGCATATCGCATCAACAAAGATAACTGTAGCCAGGGCAGTTCTTTCACCCAGAGTCTTTCTAGAGCTCTGAGAAGCACCTGTTCTTGACAGTGAATACAGCTATCATGTCTCAGAGTGCATTTTAACTGTCAGTAGTATTTGGCCCACGTTGTGCTACAAATGTGGAAACTGATTTGTCTGAAACTCACATGGCATTAAACTGGTTCTAACAGCAATGCATTTAGGCTATTCTTAGCATGTAACATAGTATAATAGTCTTCTGGCATTTGATACTGAAAAATTGTTTAGCTCTTTGAATATGCTGTGCTAATTTATACTTACATTTTTACGACATGTTTGCAGGGGGAGAAGAAGGAGGGGTGCAGAAAACCCCTCCAAATTCCACTTATCCATTTCAAAAACTTAGCTTTACATTTCAGAGGTTATCAGCTGCTTCTGTGAGTCGTTTGAGCCCAGGCATTTCTTGTCTTTATATCTCTTCCTTTTAAGATATTGATAAAAGTTTTACTGTATGTCATTATTCCTAGAATATTGCTTTCAAATTTATTGAAATACTATGAACATAGTTCTAGCATGTATAAAATGCTATATGTAACCAGAAGACAACATAGAGGTGTTACAAGGTGTGTTTAAAAGATAATGATTTAAAAAAAACCAGGTCACTACCCTAACCCCTTTCTTATTGTACTTCTTACAGTTCAGGAATTGCAAAAATTAATTTCTTACAGCAGTATTTACCATCCTTTCTATAATTTTGGTATACTTAAGTATTTATGTATTTCTAGACATACAGATCATAACACTAAGGCACATGCTAAAAATGTGAGATAAAAGATAAAATAGTTCTGATGTAGTATGTGGAGGTTTAATTAAACAAGTGGAAGTTGAAAAGCAAAAAAAAAAAAGAGGGGTGTTTAATGTAAGACATGGAATTAAATCTGGAACTTGCAGTGGGAAGATACTGCAACTAAAAGTTCAGATGATTTGATAATCAGCTTAACTATTAAATATCTTGGCATATCAGAATGTGTCACAGGGGGTGATATGTTTTATGAACAATATTAAACTCTGTGGATGTGTGACTGTTCTAGCATCCCCTCAAGTTTACAAGTGAAACTGGGACTTCATTATGCCAGCCATGGCGTAATGTGAAATTCTTTACTTGCAGGATCTGTTTGAGTCAATACATTTTTTTTTTTTTTTTTTTTTAAAGAGGTGATACAGTAAAGAAAGGAGTTACAGGAGTAACCGTATGGAAGTTTGTATGAGTACATAGAAGAACTGTTGTCATTGTTAGATTTATAATGCAGACTTTCCCCTGAGTTTAAAATTTAAGCATACATTGCCTGGAAATCGTTGCTGATAATACTGTGATGAACACATAAAAAAGCAGCTTTAAGTAGTACTTGCTTTGGATGGTTTTAACTATAAGAAGGCACCTTCTGAAATTTAAACATGAGTTTTCTGTACTAAGTTTCCTTCTTATTCTTGATTTTTAGCCATGTAATATCACACATTTTTAACAGTACGAATTTATTTTGCAGATTTTAGTTCTGTCACTGGTTGCATTTTCTATGAGAGGACATTATAGCAGAGAGAAAAATGGTATGAATTTATGCTGTAATAGGAGTGCATTAATATGAGTTCTAAACAATAGTCTAAGAAATAGGAAATTCTTGACAATTTAAACTCAAGCCTTAAGGGACTGTTTCTGGAACCTTTTGTAAACGCTTCCATTTTGTAAACACTTTCTAACTGTGTACAGTGGAGATGGAAACTTCTGAAGACTGAAGTTTGCTTGATGTTTAAATTTAAAATGCAGTTTTAAAAGCATATTAAAATCAATAAATCTTAAGAATATATATCATGAATCATGTAGTGTCATGTATATTGTTAGGATCATGCTGGTTCCTGCTGTAGCCTACTCTCTCTCCTCTTATGAAGTCAACCAGTAGTCTCATGGAGTAATGGGTTTGTGCTTTTTCCTTCCCAAACCCATGTGTGTGGCTGCAGTGTTGTCACGTGCAGTGCGTTACTTCAGTTAATCACTCGCAGCACGGCAGGGATGATAAAAGAACTGAACCGGTGCTCCAGCTACCTGCAGGCACTGCTTGCTGCCAGAGGGTTTTAGGTTCCACTTTCTCTCACAGCTGTTGTTCTGTCTCAGAGTTGATAACAGATTTTCTTCATATTTCTGTTCCACTGTATCTCAAGACAATTACCTTTTCCAGAATGAGTCAGAAATCTGATAAGCAAGGGAGAAGGGGACACAGAATGTTTTGCTTTTGGAGTACTACTGCTACTGCAGGGGCTTTCTACGTTGTGCCCAAGACTCTCAACCTTCAGGCAAGGCAAGCACTGGATCCCCTCTTAATCCATTGTCTTCAACTCCAACTAGTAACTCGGGTGGACTAACAGGGTCTTGCCGTATGAAGCCAAGTGCATGGAAACCTCTGAAAGAGGTAGGACTCTTTAGGTCTGTTACATAACTTCGCTCATTTATTTTATATTGTGATAGTTGCCCTCTCAGTTGAGGCTTGTATTGATTGACAAAGTGTTTTGAAAACCAAATACAGGCCAGTCTGTCTTTCACCAGCTGTCAGCTTACTAAACAGCTCTAGCACGGCTCCTGTGGTATAGCATTTCTGTTTTGCTGCCAAAGCTGCTGTATGTTTCAGTTAATACAATTATTAAGTAAATGACTGACAGAACCACTGCATCTAAAGTGAACACCATCTTCTTCCTGTTCTTCTATTTTGGTCTACAACATCAAGAGCACTTTCAATTATGATTAAGGATATGCAGGATGATTCTTTTAGTTTGAAGAGGCTAATGCAACAGAAATGTCTTAGATGTTTTCAGAAAACGTGACTTTGTCTTTCAGAATTATTTGCATCCATACTTAAGGGCTGACATGATATCATGTGTTGTGCAACTTAAGAGACTTAGTTTATACCCAGCTGAGAGTCTTGTTAAACTTTGTGTCCACAGCCTTTCTGGGATTTATAGTAACTCAAGGAAAGAAATTGTTGTCTTGTTAAAGCAAGAGAGAT
The DNA here is from genome assembly GCF_047370975.1 of Nipponia nippon. Lineage (NCBI taxonomy): Eukaryota > Metazoa > Chordata > Aves > Pelecaniformes > Threskiornithidae > Nipponia > Nipponia nippon. The sequence goes on from NW_028262391.1 coordinate 15,525,891, forward strand.
TGAAATCTTTATGTGCAACACTACCTGTGCAGTCTCTTTTCAGAAGAATATCGTTCTTTTTTCTAGAACCTCTGTTGAGGCCAGTGCTTTCCCCTGTACTCCAAAACAGAGGAGTTACTTGAATTTGTCTTTATGAATAACAATTACTTATTAGAATTTTCAGTTTTCTGTATGAGTGTTTGAATCATTTATCTTCAGAATTTTTTTCTAGTTCTCAGAAGCTGTCCTACCCTGTGTAAACTACTCAGTGTTAAGTATTAACTCCTAGTCCCTGATAGGTAATTACTTTGTATTTCTGTATTCCTGTCTTATCCTCATCTGAGTTTCATAGTGTGATTTTTATCGTCACATAATAACCAGTTATTTCTATTTCATATATATTATTCTACCGTCTCTTCAGACCAGTTTTATCTATTCGACTGATACATTGCAAGACCTACATAGTACTGTGTATTGTTGTTGCTTACACCTTGACACTGAGTCAACCTCCCAGATATTTCAGTGCATGGAAGCAAACATGTTCTGGAGCTGTTGTAAAATGCCAGATGTGCGTATCTGTAGATCCCTTTATAGAAGATGTCTTTGCAAGGCATGAACTCTTTTTGACTAAGCCTACCAGTTTGGGCTACGCACACAACTTCTGCCATCGCAAGGGCATGGCACTCTGAGTGAAGAACATGTCTTTCACTACTCTCCCTGGGAGTGAGTTCAGACTAATGTTTGACACACTACGGTTTGCTGAACTTCAAGCACAAGCATATTGTGAAGCATTTCCAGTACAGTTCATTTTTTGTATTACTACGGCAGATCCATAAAAGATGAACATGTCAGGAAAACATCTGCCTTTTCATGTGATGCATCTCGTGCAACTGAAATGAAGTGCCTCATCCTTGTTTATTAGTATAACCACATTGTTCACACTTTGCTTATCATATAATGACTCTGTAACAGACAGGTCCCAGTGGATGCTTTTCTCCCTTGAGGAAAGATTCTTCCTTTAATGTTGTTTCTAATGTGCCTTCCCAAATTTCATTCAAGTGAAGACTGCATAGTTCTACATATGATTTCAGGAACGCTTAGAGGTTCCTCCAGTTAGAAGGCAAGAGAAATCCTTCTGCTCAGCTGGGACTCTTCCTGCAACAGATGCTTTGCTAACCAAGCATTGTAATGAAATTCTAACAGGTATAAGTCTAACAGGGCACTGCGGTTGCAATGATGGTCTTGGGGGCATAGGCAACAAAAACAACAATATCAAATACATCAGTAGACTTTGAGAAGGACATAAGCCACCTGTCAGATGCCATGTTCATGTTAAGCCAGCACTCTCAGTCCTTCCATTTTTTTCCTTACAAAATGGATAGGAGCATTCCTGTTTCACATCAAAGACTGATAACCTTGTGCCACCTGCCCAGGAAGCTCAGAAAACTGTAATACACAGGCCAAATTCAGGACTGAGACCTGATTTCTTGTTAATACCACCACCACCTGGTGAGTCTTCCCTGAATCCCGAATGTACCTTTTCTGGACCTACCTTTTCTGGTTTTGCCCAAAGTATCATTAGCTACTGTCATTTCTATACCAGTCAAATTAATTAGGTCAACATAGTCCCTGAAAGTAGTCTGTCATGACAAAAAAAAAAAAAAAAAAAAAAAAAAAATTTGTCTACTCTTTGTACTCAGAAAGCTGCAATATCTTTTAAACTATACCTTTGTTTACTTGGGATCATCACTGGCCACTTCAAGCAGTCACCTCTTGCTACTAGCTTGAGTTTCTTCCAGGAACTGCTTGGACTCCAAGACAATAAGCCCAATAGCGCTTCCTGACTCTCCTGAGCTGTGTATCTTCTCTGTACCTCATTCATTTTTTACAAATGTTACCTGCTGAGAGCTGCTGCTAGAGTAGATGCTAGAGTTAAGTGATGTTCTAGCCTCTGCTTGCCCAGGATGGCTGATGCTTATCTTCTAGTGGGTAGAAGCCACCTATTCCACACTGATGTGCATTTAAGTAAAACTGTTGCACATTTTTCTTCGGTGAGGTGGGGTAGGAGGAGGCACTTGTTTCAGTGGGCTGTGGTCCTTGGTTTTTGCCTTTTTTAAGGTCCTCTGGTGCATCATGTCCATATGGCAGTTTTATCCCCTAAAAAAATGTCAGGGATCCCAAAACTTATGCAGTTCTATCACTTGCTTTTTGAAAGACTTAAGGTTCGCTTCCATGTACCAGGTTTTTGTGTGCACACACAAGGCTCAGTATCAAAAAAAGCACGCTGAAGGGCTGCAGTCAGTGTTGAACAAGGACCCCCTTCTGTGTCTATCTTTTGTAATTTTAAAAAATCTTTGCCACCAACCAAAGCGCTTCTGGACTTGGTTTGCAGTTTGGTATTCCTCAGTGTCTGTGCTGCTTATTGCTGTTCCATGTGACTTTGGTTGTCAGTATTGAATTTCATCTCGCTGCCTGTAACCCCCTTCTCTGATGTATCAGGCTTGCTCTACAGCTTGTCTCTGTTGTGCATTTGCTGCTCTTCCAGTTTTTTTGTGTTTAGCTTCACATTAGGATGTAGTTGAGCTGATGTGTTCTCCAGAGGGAAAACAGACATTTATGACTCATTTTGTCTCTCTTGTAAGCTGATCTTGGCATTTATGAATTTTCAGTCTTTTGCTCCATTAAACTGTTTCTAATGCATATTCTAGTCCCTTGCAACCGTCTCTTTTGTGAAATGATACATCTAAGCAATGATTGAAATAAAAGCAGATCACCTTATTCATATTTCCATAGAAAAGAAGAAAGCGTCAGGACAAAATAGTTTTAAATTTTATTTTGACACTGGTAAAATATAAATCCTTATTCATTTTTTTCATGTCCTTATAGTCAGCTTAAGAGTATTTTTAAGTTACCATTGGTTTTTAAACTGTGTGGAAGTTAGTATTAATGTTATTGGAGGCTAGTATCTATGTAGTTGTGTCAGTCTTGTAACATATGACTTCAGATATTTTATGGAATGCAGGTATAGTACAGGATTTTTCCTTGACCATGGAATTTTCAATTTCTTCCCACTGCTTTGTGTGGTATTTACTGGAAACCGCCATACTGTGGGAATGTTTTGGATGAGTCTTCTAGCCTCTCCGCCTTTATTTTCTTTATCAGTGCTGCCTCACAGTGTGTATATTTGCTTATTTAAAATTGTTTCTCTAAGACCGATGCCTGTAGAAGTTAGTTGAGCAACCTGTGTTATGTGCCTCCCAGGTAATAGTGTTTGTTTTTTATATCAGAGTAGGGAGCAGCGTAAAGGTTGCTTGTGCTTCTGGTGTACAGTTCTACTTCAAAGCAAATTTAATTTAGTAAGTCAATTGTAGTTGTTTTTCTTGGGTAACTAACTGTATCTGACTCCACAGTGTGATGTAGCAGGTGAGAAGGAAGTCAGCTTCCCCTTTGGAGAAGGAGAAAGAGGGAACTCTGGATTCTGTCTGTAGCGTCTACAGTCTCCAGTCTGAAATCCTGGCCTGAAAAGGGATCCTGATAAATTGGGAGTGTTCACAAAAGGGATTATAACTGTAGACTGTGTTCAGGAAGATGTGCTTTAAAATGAGAAACTTAAGAACCTCTCCTTAGTTCATCGGAAGGAAAGTCAGGAGAGGATTTGGTCACAGACTATAAATATATAGGGATAGATTTCGAAACTAGCAAGCTTGTTTATTTAATAGAAAAAGGCTAGACAAATTTAGATAGAAAACTTAATTTTAAAGAAGGATATTAATATAATAAGCATTTCAAAAGCTTGGCGGGACATGATGTAATTGCTAATTCAGGGTAATAAATTAGTATTTCCTATGTAAAAAGCATAATGACAAAGTTTGTACTTGAAAATGTCAAAATACATTACACAATCCCTGAATCACCATCTAATATAAAGACTTTAAACTGCTATTTGGAAGCTGTAAACTGCTGGAAAGCAGTTTATTTTCTTAAAAACTCTTTTATTATATCTCTTTACTACTGCTTTTAATTTTTATTTTAACTCTGTCATTTTTGTTACTCTTTTAAAAAGATGAACACTACGTGGCAAAATTCTGTGTACAGCTTTTTAGAATTGGAGCACATTAAGCCTCGTTACAGAGCAGCACTTCAGTAGTTAGATGCTAAATCAAGTGGTATGCAAATTGACTGTGCAACAGTACTGATCAAGGTGGTGATAGTACAGACCTAAGACTGTATTCCCAGATAAGTGTGGAATGCCAAAGCAGATGCCTATCTCTGAGAAAAAAAAAACAAAACAACAAACAGCTAGGGCTGTCCCACCTTTGAGCTCGGGGTAGTTCCTATGACTCATTTTATGGTATTAAAAATAAAAACATTCAGGTGCCAATAGAAGAGAATTTAAATTAATGTGGTAAGAGGCACAGGTGATCAGTAGGAGATGACATTTATTCAGGATTTCTTAAGGAGCTTGTGTTTAATATGGCTGAACTGTCTGTTGTGTTGTGTGTGACCTTTTTGTTTAAACTGTCTGGGTATTCCTAGAATGAAAATTTAAAAAAAGGCAAATACGATGCCCTTTTTAGAAAAGGACTCTCTGAGACTACAGCTGAGCAGGTCTGATTTCCTTATTGTACAAACTTTGAGAAATTCTTTATTATTAAAAAAGAATTAACAGGTAGATGGATAAACATATTTTGAAGAGAAATCATCCTGTCTTTGTAAAGGGAAAAGGACTTGCAGATTCTGTAGACTTCTTTGAAAACAGGGAGCAAGTAGATAAAAATCTACGTGGGAATATGTGGTCATCAGAAGGTCATTATAATTACAGAAGTCTTTGAAAATAATGGTTCTTAGATCAAAGGCTGGTAAAATTAATGCTGCCATGAGATAAAGGGGAAGGATGTTTTGTAGATTTTCAATTGATTAAAACAGTTGCCTTCAACTGGGGCTGGATTCCCAGGGGGTTATATTCGTGAAAGATCGGGGGGGGCATAGGTGAAGCTGTGAGGCAGAGGCATGTGATTGATTTTTATTTTTTAAATTTATTTTTATTATCAGGTTTACTAGCTGCAGAGAATAGCAGACAAAAGTGAATGGGCACAAAAATACCTGGTGATATTCATTGTACGGTAATGAATGAGGAACAGAGAAGGATAACCCTGCACGTGTGCATATAGCGATAGGCTGCAAAGGAAGTATTTCTATTCCAGAAAGAGATTTCGGAGTTGTCACGGATAGATCTCTGAAAACATCACCGTAGCACTCTGCAGTAGTGAAGAAGGTAAATGAAATGTCAGGTATTACTAAAGAAGAAGTAGAGAATAACACAGAACATGACACTGAGTATACTGTGTATCTGTATTTTGAATTTTGTGTGGGGTTCCATTTGCCTTATCTTAGAAAGGATATAGCATAGGTAAAAAAGAAAAGGGTAATAAAACGTTAAGAGGAATAATCTAGTTACCTATAGGGACAGTTGATTTAATAGGCTAGAGACATAAAATAGAACCTTCTTAATTTCATTTTTTCAATGAGAAATGATTTAGTAGTTCTCTAATTCTAAATCTGTCACAACTGTCCTGTAAAACTTCTGCCATACAAATAGGTATGGTGCTTCCTCTGAGGGCTTTCAGAGCTTTCTGCCTCTTCCAGTGTAGGGATTCCAAGAGCTGGAGATGACTTGTGTGTTTAGTAACGCTGAATCCGTGAGTTTTCATGGACTTGGCCAGCCATCTTGTAGTGGCAAGGATTCAACAGTGAGAGACCAGTTTCTGCTTGTTCGTAGCCTAATGAGGGGAGGAGAGTTGCGGTTATGGCACCTGTTCTTGTGTATTTTGTTCCAAGATTTTTAATGCAGAACAGTGTTGGAAACAGAATTGAGGTTGTTTTTAAGGAAATACCCTTCTCTTGGACTGAAGAGTCAGATTGGTCTTTTCTGTTCTGTTGTTGGCCCTATTTGGTTTTAGTTCATTTCCTCCTGAAGGCAGACGGGGATTAGGCCCGGGCTGTTGGAGCGGTCTGTGCAAGGAGCAGCTCGGGCACTGGCCTGAGAAGTGGAAACTTGAACCTCACATGTCAAAGGCAGCCTGAAACCCAGAACTGCACCCATGGCCTGCCCACTGTTACAAAAGTGTGGCTAAAGGTACATTTAAAGGTATCTTGTCATTCTGAGGACGTAAGAATGAAGAAAGTATTTTTTGAGTAATTGTGTTAGGGAGGTAAATACAGGCCGTGAGACCTCCTTTCTTTTTTTTCCTTTAAACTGTTTAGTATACAGAGATTTTATTGATATCTATTAGCTTCTCAATGTCTAAGGGCTTGAATCTTTAGTAGAATCGTGTTGTGGAGTGTTGTTGGAATTATAAAATGAAACTGTAAAATTTTGTTTAAATAGTTTGTAATCTTGAGGGTCTGATGAATCCTGTTTTGCTTTTCCTGAATTGTAAATTCAGAAGCCAGAACCCTTGTCTTAGCCCTTTCTACAGATTTTTTTTTTTTGTATGAAGAATTTCAAATATTTGTATCCTAAAGGCTTCAAACATTTTATTGTAGGTTAGGCCTTTTAATTATCTGAACTAAAGAGAAATTGGCAAAAATGATTTTGTAAACTAGTATCCTGTCAAGATTAGACCAAAAAAATGAATGGAATTAAAGTTGTGACTCAAGAAAAGCTTACGTTGTTTCATGTATTTTAAAGTATTCTGAGAAACTTAAGCTGCTACTTGTAACATTTATTGATACCCACTTTTTTCAGGTCAGTAGAGTTAATATTTCTTTTATCCAGAGTAAATGAGGCAAGGATCTGCCACCAAAACCTGACTGATAGAAGTTTTGGTGTGTTACCAACACAAATGCTGGTTTTGTGTGATCCCAGGTCTGCCCTGGCACTGACACAGAATAGGAAGTCTTGCACGTTAGGTCTGACTTCTGCAGAGCCGTGTGGTTGTCACTGCAGTGTCCTCTTCCCAGAGGAGGTTTACCGCCTGATCTCAGGGCTGAACCTCATCCTCTGGCTCCTGTGTCTTTGTCCTGGACAGGTGAGTCCTCACGGAAACTGCAGGGAACTGTTTAAATGACTTCTGCACTCAACTGGGGTACACGAGGGCTTAGTTAGCTCCGTTTTACTTCCAGTTGTAGTTGACTTGGCCTAGTTCCAGTTCATGAGACAGATGGGCTGTTTTTGTATGGAACCCAGAATGACTGGCTCAGGTTTCCCTCTCTGCTTAAGAGGTTAAGCAGCTTCTGCACTAGCTAGGTAGGGATGCACCATAGTTGTGTTGGTACAGCACTGATCATAAATTGATCAAATCTGACTTGTGTTTCTATGGTGCAATTAACCCAAAATCCAGATAAAATGTCTATGGATAATTACGGACCAAAAGTCAGTTTATCTGTAAACCTTGTTTTTAAAGCACATTTTTAGTTAACACTGTAAGCTTAAAATTATACATAAATGTTTGTTTTTCCATTGCAAGGTTGCATAAGGCTATATTCTTTCCTAAGTTATACTGAAAAGTGCTAGAATCTTTAGAAATTTTTAGCAAACAGCATTGTAAGAAAAAAAAAATCAGTCTTTATTTACTTGTGGAGTGGAAGTTTGCTCATGTAATGCTAGGCATTAAACCTGTCAAAACTCTTATAGTATTTTAATTTACTGAAGACAAGGAGTATTTGACACTACAGAAAAGGTGCCTATTTTGCTGAAACATTGCAAGGCTCCTATGACTCATTCTAGAGCCTGGATATGTTGTATAATAGTACTTATTTTGAGATTGTATTATAAGTGCATGTTGTCATGGAAGCAAGTCTGAGGAGCTTTCAGTGTCTCCATGGTGTAAGAATGAATAAAATCAGATGAGGTACCTAGCTAGTAATTGCATGGTAAAGATTCTAGCCTTAGCTCTGTGCAATGAAGAAGCAAAGCATCTGGAGAGCAATATAAAGCTATCAGAACTGTAGAGAAAGTAATCGTGTATGTTTGGGAAGAATTCAGGATGTGTAAAGATAAATGCTAATGGCACTTACGTGTATGAAGCCCTTTGTAAATGAAGTAAGGAGTAGCTTTAGTATAAAGCCACTCTTTGTGTAAATCAAGTCATTAATTTTCCAAATTTTTCTGATATTTACATCCTGATAAAGCTAATGGATTTTAATTAATGGGTTGTTATAGATGACTTTTCTTGTGTGGTTTTCTGTTTGCTGTTCGTTAATATGAGGTAAATGACTTTCTGCTCACGCTCAGTGTTTTAGGGCAAATTTGTTTAATTTTATAAAGAGATTTTTGGACAGATAATGATTGCTCATGGAATAATACAATTGTCAATAAAATAATAAATACTTCCCTTAAAATGGAAAGCTCTAGCTTGGATTCACTGACTTCCTTCAGCTCACTTCATTACTCCTTGTTTTAAGACTGTACTCTTAAGTACTTCAAGGGCAGTGGGGTGCTATAAGTGAACCTGAATTTTTCTTATACTGAAGAAAAAACAAATCATGCTTTAGATAAGATGAGGTTTGCATGCATCATTATAATATTTTATAAATCATGTTTCTTATAGATTTACTCAAAAAAAAAAAAAATCCCCAACAAAAAAAACTTCTGGAGCAGAGTAGTGGGATAGTTTCAAGAGTTAACTGATGCATTTCTAGTATTGAGAGAGATCAGTTCCTACTATCAGAGCTGCATAGATGTAGATCATCTTTGCTATTTGAATGAATTATAAAGAACAAAATAATCATGCTGTCTAGGAGGACTTAATTATTCCCTGAATAATTTAGGAATGATTGGAAATTATGTGTTCCGAGGGCTTAGAAGAAGTGTCACATCTAGTGAAGCATGTAAACAGTACCCAACCTTTATTGTTGTATTTTGATTTAATAGTGTTCTCAGGAGTGAGCAGAGTCTATCACATCTCAGTTTCCTACCACAGCATACCCTTTCTACTGTGAATTTCAAAAACTAAAATATTGATAACCTAGAGCTGCCAGTATTTTTCTATAATAAAGTCTTAGAACACATTTTCTCTTTGCCTAGTCTCTTTCTGATGCTGAAACCCTGCTTGGGCTTTTTTGTGGACTCTCTAGCATTATAATCAAAGCTACTATTCTTAAGGCTGATGTTAATTTAAATGGAGCTTTCTAGGCCTTGCTTTAAGTTGCAAATTAAATGCATTAAATTCATTCTCAATAGCACTTACGAAGCTAAATGAGGAGCCTTGCAGTTCTGTTTTGAGCTTAGAGTGCTGGGTTGCTTGGTGAATACAGATGACTAACCTGCTGCACAAGGTTCAGAGCTAGGCATTTGTTTTGTATTTGAAAAACAAAAGTCACAAATTACCTTTATTAAAACCAATATTAACTTTGTCTACATTTTTTATACTATGGATTTGGAATATGACTGAAATTCAACTGCTTAAGCATCCCTGAGAGATTTGGCAGGACAAATTAGTTTGAGCTAAGTAAATCTTTCTGAATGCCAGACATAAGCAGTGGATAGTGGTGGTCTCCTTTGTATGAAACAGTCTGTGATGTTAAGTCTATAAGGGTCCATTTTTAGATTCTGACAGAGAGAGGAGAGGGTTGCTGAAACTATTGCTCTATTGAGACTATTGTTTGTATTTGCATGAGATTCTTAAGCACCTGAGAGTTTTACTCGTCAACCAACCACTGGATACTGTGTGAGAGCGCTGGTGATCGTTTTGTAGTTCCAGGTTCCCCATTTCTGCTTTGATTTATCTCACACGCAAAGCTCTGCTTTTGCTACAGAGTAGGACTTCATCCCACAAACTGCTGGACAGTCTGTCTTGTCCTATATTATTGCTTATGGTTAAAGCATTCTTTTTTTTTTTTTTTAAATTTTCTGCACTAAAAAATTGCTTACTAGGTCTCAGCAAATAAGGTTCTTTCTGTCACTGCCTTTGCTGCTTTACTTCTGCTTGGGTAATCACGGTACAAATTGTTCCTTACTGGGATGTATTTCTAGATGAAGATTGTAATAAAGAGTTGACAGAAAATAAATTGCTTATTTGTCTTTAAATCAGTTCAGGTCACTGTCACCGTCTGTGATTTTACTGATATTCTGCTGTCACTGTTTTTTCCCCTTCAAAGCTATTTATTTATGTTTTAAGTTCAGAGTTTTAAGTTCATTTGAGTTCATTGTAAAATGCTGTGGGGTTTGAGGAGGAAACTAGGTTAGAGAATCAATTTGTTGACTGAGTTTAAAAAAAAAAAAAAACCAACCAAAACAAAACCAACCAACCAGATAACCTCTACAGTTTAGTCATATCTAGCATGCTAGCTGTGCATCTTTAAAATAGAGTGCTTACATAGATATGATTTTCAAGAGCCATGGTTTACTCTGAAAAAAGTGAGATCTAAAGTAAAGTCACAGGCATTCAGACTAGTCCTTTTAATCCACAAGAGCTGGGTGGGTAAACCTCTTACTTTCTGCGATCCAGAAAAACTTTCATATCTTTGTTACAGTACTTACCTGAACTGATGTTACAGCTCCAAGATGGCTTGTCTGTCCTCAAAATCTCTTAGTAAAACCATTGCGTACTGACCTACCCCTCTTTTGTAGACATACCCTGACGGGCTTCAGGCTCAGCTTCTTCGTTTCTGTGCTTTGTGTCCAAACTCTCCTTGGAGAGACCTGGATAGCATCCAGGTGGAGATCTAGGTATTTTTATTCCTTCATCCTTGGGAGACCATGGGAATTGGTCTTTGCTCCATCATGGCAAGGACCAGGGGTAGCCCTTTCAGGGGTAGGAGGGTCAGAAACCCAAATCTGAAGCCAAAAGTTCTTCATCCTTTTATCAGTGCAGAATGATAGGCAGGCTTAATTGTAACCACCCATGGGTTAAGGCCATCATAATTAAGCTTATCATTTACCCTAGCCAGTCTCTCTCAAGGTTTTGTTTGTGGTAAATCAGTTTATTGTTGAAAAACACTATGGAGTATGCTGACTTACCCCCACCCCCATGAAGTACATATTACACAAATGCAGTCACAAATTTATAAGCATGAGTGGTTAGAAAGCTGAAAAAGTGTGTATTTTGTTTTTTAGCCGCTGTGTATGAAATAGTCAGATATGGTGTCCATATAAAAACTGGGGAGTTACTGTACTAACGCACTGAGCAAGGTGGGCAGGTGAGTTTGAGTTCGTCAGGTGGGAACTGCGTTTTTAAAGCAAAGTAATGGTCTGTTGATAAGAGAACCTTTCTCACATGAAAGAAATCACAAACCTGTAGAGGGGGAAAATTTGAGTCATACTTGTATTAATGATATTCTTTTTTTGGTGATTCTGCTTCCCATGCTCTGTATTTGGCATATTTTACCCTCTAGACTATCAGCAATGGCAGTACTTGTGCCTGGGTAGAATTGGGTCTTGTTTCTTTACAGTTCTCAAATTTCAGATATATGCAGCGTATTAGCGTGTCTGATTGTGTTATATGCTGTTTTGATATATAAACATTATTTGGGATTTCAAGTCGATACTTAAATGATTGCTTATGTTCAGGTAGTTCTACACTTTTTTAGCTCTTGTGAAACTTGGTATTTGATTTCTCTGAAACTTCGTTTTGGCAGTAGGGAAATACTTGTATGTTTTATTTCCAGATCCTCTTGATGCTACATTTTGTTTCAAGTCCTGGAGAAACACACTCAGGAAAACTATGCATGTCTTAAGTGCATTGCTTAACAGCTTAAGTCGCTGACATTGTGGTGCAAAGGACATGCCCAGGCCAGAGGATGGCCCTGCCTTAGGGAGGAATATGGCAGAGATGGTGCATCAGTCTTAATGCTAGCTGTGTGCTCGGACTTGGACGCTCTGGGCAGCGTACAGCTAACACGGATTATGGATGAGGATGGATGGCAGTTGTGCTTTATTCTTACCACCGTTAGACCCCACCAAACAGCCCATAAATCCCTGAAGGTATGTTTAGATTAGTATTGACTTCTGTGATTTTGAGGAAGATGGATGCAGAGGTCTTAAAATAGCAGGCTTCACTAGTGAAGTGTCCTGTGGCATTCTAGGATGTAGTTCAGAGAAAAGATAGAAAACTACACTGCCAGACCTTAAAGTATCTCTAGAAAGAAAATATGCCATTTATCTTCAGCTTTGCCACTGGGTATTGAATCAAAATTGTTTCTTTCTACCACTTTTAAAGTTTTGTTCGCTTTGGAAGATACTTTATTTCCTTTCAAGAAGAGGTAATGAATATGGGCTTGTTTTCATCAGTCAAGTCATATTGACAGAAGTCGCTGATTTTGCGGTATCTGCTTGAAGGCAATGGAAGGGGTGAAGTGCAAAATTATTTTTGGAGGATTCGCCCAGCTATTAGAATTGCTTTTGGAAGTAATGGAAGTTGGTTATTGAAGACCTTTGCAGTAGACATTGCTGGTGAAATATTAGTACTGTTTTCCCTTTCCACGGGTATTGTTGTTATCCAGTTCTTGAGTGGGTGTTACAGAATGCGGAAAGAAAATGATTCTTGAAGAAATAGTACTTGTAAAAGATTACTGGCACTTTAACAGATTGCTGCAAAGAAGTGTGCACTGTACATTCGATGTAGTAATTTAAAAGAATGAAATATTGATGATTCGGCTTTGTGTGAGCAACAAAGTGTTCAGGGTTTGTATGTAATATGAAAGCACAACCTGATCTTGAACCCCCTCTGGTTATGAAAAATCACTTAGTGCTTGATATTAGAGTGGAGCAGTTCATGCTAGTAATTAATACAGTCTGCAGAGAACATTTGCGGGTTCAGGCTTTCTGCAGTCAAAAGACGATCTGCCAGCCCTGTGCAGCTTTAGTTACATAACTGCTTTTTCTTGCTTTGAATTATGCATATGTCCCACTGCTTTGCCAGAGATTTTTTTTTTTTCCCTTTCTACCAGCGCAACTGCAAGGCAGGCTCTGCTGTACCTCACATGTGTGAATGTAATTGGGCAGAATGATCCCTGTGACTCTCAAATATCTGATTAATCTCTTTGAATATCATTCTTCTTGCCTTCTCTACTTTTTTTCCTTCTTTTTTTTGCTGTTGTCTGTTTTAATTTTGTTTACACCACGATTGTACTAGATAAGCCTTATTATGCTTTGCTTATATATTCCTTTTCTCTTCTTCCCATGTTTTTTTGACGAAGATGCTATATTCACTTTCCATACTTACATAACGCTAAATTTCAATGCGGCCTAAGCTTTTTCACTGGAGATTGCCCTGGCACACCATGCAGCCCTGGATGAGTTGGGTATTCTGCCTGTACCTCCTGTTCCTTGGCTGTGTTTTAGTGCTTGGACTGTTGCTCTTGGAACTACAAGTGTCTTCAAGTTTTTCTTTTCTTTTAATTATTGATATCTTATTGATATCATCTCGGGGACCAAAGGCATGAGGACTTCCAGAAAAAAACTTGTGCTATTACCAGTTATCTGCTACATCATCTTCCTTCTTTTGCCACTGAAGTCAGCATGTCTGAAAGCACGCTGGAGAGATGTGAATTCCTGTGTCTCATCTTCTGCCTTGTGTCTTCCTCTTTCTTGTTTGGAGGAGAATATAGGAAGCCAGACAACTGGGTTTCCAAGAGCATGGTATCCAGCATCTCCTCCCCTTGCCCTCACTTTCTCACTTAGCACGCTTCAAGGCTGATTTTCTTTTTAGTAGCCTCTTTTTAAAGAGGCTACTTTGTTGAAAACACGTAGACCAAGTTGATGCCTACAGGAATAAGATGTTCCTTTTGAATGTGGAGCATCACACCTTTTGGGATTTACTATGTATGCAAGAGAAAAGCCTCATCCCCAAACCCCCTTGCTTCTTCCTTTCTACATTTTAGTATTTAGTCAATGTCATGCTGGGTGGAAAATAGAGAGTACTGATATGCAAGTAAAACAAGTGGTATGAACACAGCCTGCTAAAACCTCAAGCAATCTTGATAACATCTCTGGAAAAAAATGTGGTCTAAAAAGCACCCATTTGGCACACTGTTGGCAAGGAAGACTGACGGAGACTTTGACACAAGACACAGTCTCTGTCCCCATAATCCCTGCAGGCTGGGCAATGTGCCTCAGAGTTGCTCAGTATTAATGTGTCTGTGGAAATTTCTCAAAGGAGAAGTTGTTAGTTGTGATGTGCTGGTTTTGAACTGTTTACCTGTATGCCCTTTCACAACGTGCTTATCTTCCTCTCTGCCTTTGACCTTCAGTAACAAAATCTAGAGATTCTTGGCTTGTCTAGAGCAGAACAACCCAGGTACATCTGTCCAGATGTATCAGTGGGACACAGTCCTCCAACTCCTTGATACTTCAAAGGCAAAAGACATACCTACCATACACATGCGCAAGTCTGTGAATGTTGTATGACCAACGCATTTCCAGCTTCCTGTCACTGGCCAGAAACCTTTCTGTCTCTGCATTTACAAATATTGCATTAATGATGCAGCTCTTGATTACATCCATTCTGGGGAGAAGATGAGACATGGCAGCTCTTGGTGATTAGAGGAGCATCTGTCAGTCCCTATTTATCTCTTAATATCAATGCTATAAATAACTGGAAATGTTTGTACTTAGGTCTGTATTTCCAGATTTTTATTCCATGTGTAAAAATTATGCTGACTCATATTATTTAAATATTTAGATTTGCTGTAGCGACGTGTACAGTGAGAGGGAGAATAACCATGTTTTAATGCTATGAACTGATGAAATCTCTCCGTTTTATCACAATACAGTGCAGCTGACCTAATCGAGCTTTGTTTCCTATGGGCTGCTGTCCTTCATTCTTATCATACCCAGGGCCAGATATTCAGATTCACAGCATATTCCTAGAACAGACCCATGGGGCAAGAGGCAGATGGTGTGTGATGTGGCTGGTCCAGAGCTGTGCAAATGCTGGTTGTGTGTCCACTGTCGAGAAGACTGCTTGACTGCTGACTTGAGCCTGCTTCTTCCTTCTGTGAGGCTAGGTGTCTCTATTTAGCTGTCAGTTTTCATGTAGACTCTGGGAAATTAACTTTTTGATCATTACCTCTTTTTAGAATGATTGACTGGTAAAGTTAAATATTCAACAGCATGATTAAATCAAGCTAGCTCCTTATTGTGTGCTTGAGGGGGGGGGCAGGCGTTATTTTGAAGCTTTTTTGTTTTGAAAATTGGGGTAAAAATGTAATATAGAGATCATGCATCTGTGGCATTAAAAACTGAATGAATAAAATATTTAAATGAACTTGAGTTCTTTATTATCTTCATTTTTTTCAGCTTTTGATTTAAACAATGTGCACCTTAAAATTGTGGTCTCAAAGTGCTGCTGCATTTCATGGAAATGCAACTCTTAAAATTATTAAAACAAAGTCATTCTTGTTATGGTCTGAACAAATTTGTTTTCTTTGGAATTTTAATGTTGAAATCTTGTACAATGTATCTGTCTATTTGCAATTCAATACTTTTCATCATAAGCTTCTTTAAATTCATTAGTTTTCAGCCCCCATAAAGTGTTCAGAAAAGCAGAGGAATTGGTATATTTTAAAATTTTCTAGATGTAAACCTTGGAGAAGTTTTGAGGTGGTAAAATACAACAAAGTTTAGGGATAGTAGTAGCTTAGGGAAGAAAGAAAATAACTATAACCTTACATAGCTTCTTTTTAACAAAAAATGTCGGATGACTTTTGCCATCTATTCAATAATTTGTGCATTGCATTGATTATTTATGCCCAGCAAATTGACTGTCGTGTGGTGGTTCAATGGTGCTCTTTAAATAGAGTGAGAGAGTACACAACATGCAGTACTAGCTAAAACAGCATTTAGTGTTTCTTCCTATGACCATAATCTAGAAAACAGTCATATTTTGAACTTTCTCAGGAAGCAATGTTTTGGTTTGTCTTTCCCTCTATTTTTTGCAAAAAGGACTATTTGTGTTGCTAGTTTCATGACTACTCACTGTCACGACTACAAATACTGTTGTGCTACAGATGACAGTGAAATGGGAACACTCAAGCTCACTGATTTAACAAGGAGCCCAAGAATGGAAATACGTCAAAATCTTCATATGCAGCCAAAGCAGCCTTTCCGGCATCAGCAGCGGGCGCTGAGCATTCATACATCTTTCAGTTCATCCATGTTGCCAGTGTCTTCCAAACACAGAGGAAAATTTATAAACCTACGCGACAGTGTAAAAAAGAGTCCTACAAAAAGTACAGCAAAAGTAAAAGCTGCTAGTGGTTGGGTGTCTGATGGCTCATGTTCTAATTGTTCTTTAGAAAAGGTATGTATTGCACTAGGTATTTATAGATGTGCATTTTTAGTGTAAACCGTAGAAAGTATGTCGCACTTTCTTTCTGTAGTTTCATCCCTGCTATTTCTAGAGGCTTAATGTTACTTAATTTTCTTTTGTATTTTATCACTAGAAACCAAAGTAGTAATAATTGAACTTGGGCTGGCAAAGAAATACTTTTGCTCGGTGTTTTCCCATTAAGATTGTTGTAAGGTATACAGTGTAGGGTTTTTATAGTAATTTCGTGAAAGTGAGGAAAGACTGGTTTGTTTTTGTTCTCTGAAATATGTCTTTTAGTACTTGACAAATAGCAGCATTATGGAATTTGCTGGTTTAGTTGATCTGCTACGGGATGCGTATGGTGCTTTGATAATTCCAGGTCAGTCGGTATTTTGTCACAGAAGGAGTTACTGGGTGTGTGTTGGTTAAACATAAGAAAATGGATGTGTTCTTCCTTTTCCAACATCTGGACTTAGTGTTAGGTTTGGAGGCACTCGGGTTGTTTGATCACTTAAAGGTATTGTCATCTTAGCTTTTTTTAAACATACTGCTTAAAATTAAACTATTTTTGTTTATAAATATTAGAAAGTCCATCCTTACACTTTAAAAAAGAATTACTTGATATTTATTGTACTGTTGTAACAGGATGGCATTTCATTGTAGGTGGTAGCACATTTATTTAGGCTGACAGACTCTGTTAAAGTGAGTTATTTTGTCATGCATTCCTGTATATATTAGTCTATCATACTTGTGTGCTATAGTTCATATATGTTCAAAACAAGGTTTTTAATTGACCCGTTGCTTTCTTTGTAGTTTAAATAAGTTTGTGTCTATCTAAACCAGAATTATTAAATGTTGTAGTCAGAGATGTATTTATTTAAAGTTATTTTGAGGATAAGCTTTTGTTTTTCAGAATACTTTAGTGTATCAATTTGGAGAATTCCTAAAGATCACAAATGTTTCTTGAAAATTCCTGGGAAGCAGAGTATTGAAAGCAATACCCTGAGCTATTGGAGCCTGTTCAGCTGTTCTCAGATACCTGTATCATATAATAATTTTCAGACTGATTATGTGGCATACTACATAAAATTAGCATTCTTCTATTATAACGCTGTTACAGGTCTTCTTGCTCTGATGGTTTGAAATCTTTTAATTTCTTGTGTTGTGCTTCCGTGTGGTAGCCATAGTGCCTACATCAGTTCACTGTATTCCATGAAACATTTAAGTGAAGACAGTCTTACCTTCATTTGGTTTTGCACATCCTTTGAAAGTGGTTGCCAGTGTTGTCACCTCCTCCCTCACGCACATGGTAGTGGAGGAGACTCAATAGGAACATTGCCAGGAGCTTGGAGGAGCAGGGAGTGGCTTTTAAGAGTCAGTGGATACTAAACCATCAGCACAAAGGGAAAAGACAGTGACAGTACTAATAGCTTATGAGACTGGAACCTGAATGAATTAAAGGACTTTGAACAATGTCAGTTTTAAAACAATCAGGATAAAAATTGGAACTGGTTGGGAGGGTTCTTGAAGCATTTGGGAATGAGAACCCCAGAGAGAGAAGGGAGTTAAGAACTGAGAAGAGGAAGGAAGCAGGAACATAAAGCTGCACTTTGGTGCAGATAGAGGGGTGCAGATTGTTTGGTCCGTAAGGAAATCAGCTGTGACTGTGCCAGTCATTTTTGCTAAGTCAAAGGGCAGGGGAATGTGGTCAGGATCTACGAATAGCTTCGATTTGTTTTTAAGCTTCTCTTATTGCAGGAGTCGTAACCGTAAAGCTGGAATTCTTCTGACCTGCTAACAGTTAGCTTGTCAGCCTTTATGTTGTGTTGTATTTTCATATGTAATATGTGTATATCTGAAATTTTGGTTAACAGGATTTTTTACTGTGTGCATACGTGGGAAGCTGCTTACTTTGGAACAAGGCAGACTTGAAGGGGTGGCTTATTTTTTGTGTCTGTATGGCTGAGTGATTGCTCAAGCTATTTAGTTTGATCTGTCCTCTAAAGGTTGCATCGTTCTTCCATAGCTGGAGGTCTGTTGCACTGAGCACCTCCTTCATCCTTTGCAAAATGTATATTATCATTGTTCTAGACCAATTTAGATTCTGCCCCACCCCCCTTTTTTAACACTTGAAAGATCGTGCTGCTGTCCACAGATGTAGGGATGTTTAAATGACAATAGTAATAATCTTTCAGGATACCAAATATATCTTGTTCTTACATCTTCCAATAACTGCAACGTTTTTCACCAGCTGTTCATTTTGTGTAGATTGACTTTGAGCTGAAAAAAAACCTGTAGAAATACCATATGTACATTTAATAAGAGTTGCTGCTCTTCGACTGTTTCAGGTTTCTTTAATTGCTTTTACCATTTAATTTGGTGTATGCTATTGGTGTATGTTGCTTTGTGTTTTAAAATATTTCAAACTTAAAAAATATATTTTATGCTTTTATGTTCTGGGTTTTTTGTTCATTTTCAGGATTTTGTATTATCTTTTGTCATTATGCTTCATTATATTTAAAGATCACAAGAATGTCTTGGAACGAATAAGTTGCAAGAGCTTTGATCTGCTGTTCAGCTTGTAATTTTGGTGATAGTTGCCAGTAGTTTATGTTGCTGACAACTTGTTGACAACCAGTATGTTAACATCTCAAAATGATTTGAGTCAATGTTTTGCTCAAAATGCTATTTGTAATCTTGTTCCCTTGCAGCTTAAGTGTCAGTAGCTTTCCTGGTTAATATTTTCATGAAAATCCCCCAGATCAAAATTCTACTAGTCTGAAGGTGTATGGTAAACCTGTATGAAGACCTTTGAGAGGTAGATGGAATCTGTTTCAGGGTCTTCCACCCATTTGACTAAAACTTTTTATTTGCTTTTTGCCTGGTTTAGAAACCTTAATGTAATTCTGATTTTTCCCCTTATCAAAAAGGAATATTTACTTTGTCCAGTGCTATCAACTTTAGCCACTGTTTCCCTGCTTTTGCATACTGTTGTATAATGGTGAAGGGCTTCTGTTGTGAAACCAGCCCACAAAAAGCCTGAGTCTGTCCATTGACATAAACAGGTTTTCTGTTGGATCCCAAAGTCTTACTACTCTGTACTGCAAGGTGAGTAACTTGGTATGAATAAGCAATGTGGATATGTCTTACTACTTTGGGTTCTCTGACGTTAGGGCGTTGCTGGGGATGCACTGCCATATACAGCATGGTTAAAGGTGGTTGGTTGTCTTCAGTTGTGGTTATAGTCTCCAAATCCATATGCTATTTAAGAATCTTTTTTAAGCTGTTACATTTGAATCTTGTTCGTTTGAAAATGTTTTTCTAGTTTTCGTTATTTTTGACATTTTGTTGGTAATTTTTAGCCCACAGAAGCTGTTCCTTCCTCTTCTCCCATTGTCCCTGTGATCCCTGTCCCACCAGTCCCTGCTGAGACCACTGTCATCCCATCCACCGTACCACAGGTTTTTATTATTTTTTGTTGTTGTTAAATTTGTTCAACTTTTATTTATTCAATTTATTTCATTGCTTTGTTTAAATTCACATTTTGGTATTCGTACACACAGGTTTGAGATGAACTGTGAAATAGCTGAATTAATAACACACTGAAGTTTGTTTGTTTTGTAGCAGCTTTTAGTCCATTTAAAATATCTATATTTTCATATGAAAGTATATTAGTTAAGTTGTGAAATAGCTAAAGAAAAAAAAACCCAAAAGAATGGAAAGAAGCAATAGGATATTTTGTGTTCTCACATAATAATTTGAGCCATTTCACCCTTACTAAAGTGTTATTGCTTTTTTCTTTATTAATAGAAAATTGTCTCATCTCATATACAAATACTTAACATATGTCTTTCATTGATTGCACTTGCATAACATTTCTTCTGTTCTCCAGCCATTTGTTGGTATTAGTGTGCTTGGAGGCATTTAGAATACAAAAAGGTTTGGGGTTTTTTTTACGCCTGTATTCCTAATGTATTTGACTCATAGAATGTGCTTCCCTTCTGGACCTTCATCCTTTAGGTCAATTAATGTCAACACACACAAAAAAAAACCCCTGTCAAGACAAGTGAAAGCAGTAAACATGAGTTAACATTACTATGTTGCATATAACTTGGAATATGTGACCACAGCATGGCAAGCTATGGAATAATGTAGGATAGCCGTTATATTTTTCAGTGTTGAATGGCATTCTGCTTTTATTTTCTGTCACTTTACTGTAACTTTCAGCACAAAAATCTGAAACTATGAGTGCACACCTTCTGAAAAGTTGGATCACTTTTTAGAATTGTCTGGTGACTGATATTTATTAACTTTAAAAGGGAATTAAGCTATCCAGAGTATTACTGGGATATTTTTGTAGTATACACGTCAGTATTTTTTTTTTCTTAAGGTCTACTTTCAAGCTATGCAACTAAACTTGCAACAGGTGGTAATCTTTTTTTATCTCTGCTACATTGTTAAATTTTACATAATAATTATCAAAAGTTTTTACAGTTGGCTGTTTTATAGTGCAGCTTCTAGTGGATGTATGTTTACACGAATCTGCCACCTCTACTTTACCCAACAGGCAGACTACAGATTTGGTTAGTTTAAGAACTATTTCCCTCTTATAGAGGGATTCTGCCCGCGTCAGGGTTTGAGACACACAGCTAGTGCGACCAGCAGATTTCTGCTGTCAGCCTTGGTGGATAAAGATTTTTCCAGTAGCATTTACTTTCAGAGAATTGCCAGTAGGCTAAACTTAGTTTAAAGTAAAATAATTAGTGCTATATGTATTTATATTTTCTTTGATGGCGATTGCTGTGACAGTGTTAATGTCCATTGATGATACTGGATTACAAGCAGAACAGTAAGAATTGAGTGGTCTGTGCCTCTCTCTTCTGAGTGCATAGAAATGTCTGCAGGAGTTAGCTATATAATTCTGCGTCGTAGCTGATTCTAAGCAATTAGAAAATACCACAGAAAGTTATAATCAACTTCGGATTTGGCAGATGCATTTTTGTGCAATAGATACATCTCTCTATTTTGTTAGTCACTTTAGCCCTTAGGCAAGCCCTTAGTCTGCTTGTAAACAAACTTGTCAAATGGCTTTTAAATATTGGAACAAGCCCCGGCACAGAAGCTTCACAGTGTTAGGTAATTTGGAGAAGTCTTGCGTAACAGACTGAAATACCAGGTCTTCCTTCCAAAAACATTTGATGTGTTGAGTTAGATGTTGTCCTGTGTCTCTCTAGTGTCCAGGTGTGCCTTTGGAATGCCTAGCACAAAGCTTTTCTCCTTCCTGCTTGGAAACGATGGTAAACTATTGCTTCTTGATGGAGAATTCGGATAAATGCAGAAGGAGTGGTAGGAACAATCACTTAACTTACTGAAGGTGTTTTGCATCTGTTGGCTTGTTTGTGTCTCAAACGTACTGTTCACTTAGAAACCTCACCTACAAACCTCACCTACTAATAGCAATTCGCTTTTAGCTAGTCTTCCTCTTCTATTTTTTTTTTTAAGACATTAAAAGAAGAACACTTGTCAGCCTCAAGAAAAAGATTCATGGGAAACCAGCTTTCACCAACACTGCTTTTGTTGAATATACTTGGATATTACAGAATCCTAATATTAAATAAAAATAATTCTAAAATTCAGTGAAATGTAAAGAACATGACTGAACTTTCAAAATTGATCCTTGTTTTGTTTTCTATTTCTAAACTAAAAATCTTTTCATAGATGATACACAAATATAAAATAAATGTAGGTATGCTGTTCTCTTGTACATCCAGAGGAGATTAGACTCCTACTGCCTCATATTCGGTCAAGTTCTTTTTAATACAATGTATTGCTTTGTTTTTCTTAAAATCATGTTAATTGTAAAGCTCTTACCGGCATGGTGATGTGTAATTTAATTGACTGGTATTTTTAGCACACGATCCTATTTTTAATTTAATCTTATTTTAATAGAACTTGCACTTAAATAAGAAGCAGAAATTGGAATGTAACTTAATGACAGAAAATGGTTGTGAAGGATAGCGTTGTTTTGACAGAGATTTATATCATGATACTAGTAACTAGTACTTGATTTCTATACTGCATAAAGTGTGCCCATGCTTCTACTGAAAGGTGTTTGATGGCATCTTGACGGAGTAATAAGTGTCATCCTTTTTGTTTCCTTTTTTTAGTAGTCTACTCTGTTAACTTTTGTATATACCACATGATTTTAGTACTTATTAAATGATACAGGTCTAATTTCTGACACAGCAACCTGATAGCAGATTGACGACTCCTGTCTAGTGATGGTAGATAATTCATCTCAGTCTTTTGTAAGGAACTTCTGAGTCATCGCTTACTTCCTAGCTTTTGGGGGCTTTTAAAAATCATGAATTCTTCAGAAGTATGTTGTTGTCATGGTAACGAAACTAAAATGCAGAATATGAATAGGTTAATACAATTGTCATGTTTTTGTAGATCTTGTTTATCTTTGAATGAGTTTAATACTAGCTTCTATTGCAGCCTGTTAAACTGTCCCTAAATTTATTTCCACACTTACATGCACACATAAGAGATCTAAAAGAAAAAAAAAAAAAAAATTTAAAGAATGTCTTAATTTTAAAGATAATGAATTTTTATACACATTAAAAAATCTCAGCCTCATTAAAGCATTAAGGAGATTAACTTTGTTTTGTGCCACTGAGTTTGTAGGTCCTGTTGAACTTAATACATCAACAGTATTTGGAGCCTGGAATCTATCTGCACACTTTTTTGTTTTGTTCTTAGAGCAGGCTAGGTGCTACCTATTGTATAGGCAGGTAATTGATGCAAAACCAGGAAATCTATTTATTTGGAAGTATTTCAGATAAATGCCACCAGTCTGTATGGATTTTCTTTCAGTTGAAACTACATTTTTCACAGAAAAATTCTCAGTAATATCAGAGAGTAAAAGCTTATTCTACCAGTTGCTGGCTAGCAAGAACGCTATACTATTTCATATTCCTATAGCAATAATCTCGGACTGCTTATGGCTTGTGAATCCATAACAGTTCTGTGATGGAACCACATGCTGCTGTGCGGTAGATGAACGTCTGCTCTGGATTTGCTTTCAGTTTTGTAGATCCTTTCTTCTAAAAGTTCGCATTTCTGTAAGTCTCCATTTTGCAGGTTGAAGGGGGAGGGGGGGGAAGTGTTCATGGTAGGAAGAAAGAGGAATCAAATCCACCAAAATCTAGTTTTAAGATGCTGGCTCGTAAAGGAACTTCTGAATGTCGTATCACAAGTACTAGGGTAACTGACACAATGTCAAACGATAGCATGACTCAGCTTTTCTTTTGAGAAACAAGATAAGAAATGACAGAACTTGTATATAAAATATGAGCTCAGAGTTTTGGAAGAGTGGTTTCGTGGAAAGAAAGCACTTCGTTCAGGATAGAAACAAGTGTTTCAGAAGGTGAATTTTTGAGATTCTCAAGCTGAGGCTAGCTTTTAACAGAACTTTGAGACTCAAACACAAATTAATTGTTGTATAATTATCATTAGTATTGCTTTCTTTTATGCTGTATAACTTTTTGTTTTTTTGTTAAAGGCAAATCCCCCTCCGGTGCTGGTGAATACAGATTCTTTGGAGACTCCAACATACGTAAGCCTACACTTGCTTTCAGTTGTAACTGTTGATAATGTTTTATGTATATAGTTGTTTAGGTCTGTTTCTACTGTTTAATAAAACTGATTTATCTCTCTGGTGCTTGATTTTGTCAGCTATCCTGATGGTTATTTGAAGTCCTTAAACAGCTGTTTCATGAAAAAAAAAAAAGTTGTAGATTGCAGGTGGAAGGTTCTGTGTGAGTACCAGTGTGTGACAGTGCCGAACACCCTTGTTTGAGGTTCCAGAGGTTCAGTGTTCAGAGAACATCTGTTTCTGCAACTGTGCAGGCAGATGCTTTAATATTTAATGTGCCATTTCCCTTGCACTTCTCATAAAAACACTTCTTAATGCAGTGGCTATACTTAAGATTTTAGTGCTCTAAATGTTCATAAAAATGGGTTGGTTCTGTTTGAAACATTAAGGTAATAAGTGTAGTTATGTGGAGGCTAAAATTTGTGTTCAGCAGCGTGTGTTCTGTGATAAGAATACCACTGGCAGACAGAGACTTCAGAGGTTTTGGAATGTATATAAATTTGGCACAGGTTTCACGTCTGAATTTTCCTCCTGCACTTTTCCTTTTATTGTTAGATAAAATCAATTCAAAGGTAAATTTAAAAAAAAAAAGGGGGAGGGGGGAAACTATACAACTGAGCTAAACCAAAAGTTGGAGGTTCTTGTTTGCTCCTGTTTATCTAAAGGATATTTTAAAATTGGATTACAGAGTTTTGTACATGGAAATAAACAAGAGACTGCTTAAATATTTTAGGATTGCCTTTGTTTTGCCTAATGGTAATGAATAGGGAAATGATGGTGGTGTTTATTTAAAAAAAAGGCGGGGGGGGAAGGCCACATACTGATCTCGGTCATCATGAACCATTTCCCAGGTACTGTAATGCTAGATGACTGGTTCAGTTAGCACATGTTGTCATTCTTGTAGATAATAGCTCAAGGACTAAGCTAACATAAAAACTTCTTGATAACAGGGGCTTCTTTGGTGTTGGGGTAGTAATAGATAGGGTTTCATGTACTCAGAAGGTCAAGACCTCTTCCCTTTTTAATGGAGAAATATCATGTGTTCAAACTACAGTTATCTTTTTCACTGAACAAGCTACTAAGGACAGTTTCAACCTGCTATATGGCCTGAGGAATAACTGAGGATCTTGAGCATTTTTTTTCTGGCAGTCAGAAGCAGAGGGCCTCTGCTCTACAGTATTTGTGTAGAACAGTCTGCTGTCTAAAATCGTAACTTTTAAACTCATACAAAAAGAGTGTCTGATTCATATGCAGAGCAATGTGAAAATCACATGTCCCCTCTGAGCTCAGTGGTCAGTGTGAATCAGTTGAGATTTGATGGGAGTGAACCACCAGCTGAGCAAACTGTAGTGTGTAAAGTATAAAGTTCTCTGGAAGTCTCACTTTTCTTTCTTTATAGGTCAATGGCACGGATGCAGATTATGAGTATGAAGAAATTACTCTTGAAAGGGTAACATGCTAAATGTCTTTCTGTACTCTATTTTAAATGGGATTTATGGTACTCTTAATATGGAAAAAATTAACCTCTTGATACTGTTAAATGGCAATCTAAAACAATCCTTATTGTTTTTTTTTTTTTTTTTAGGTAGATTATTTATCCTAAAGAAAAAAAATACATACAGTTACTAGAGCAGGAATAGAAGTTTTTTATTAATAACCTTGACCATTAATAGTAATATGGGGGAAGGATCTCCCGGACACATACTGCATTTAATGTTATTATTTAGGCTTGTAGAGAGTAATAACACAAACTATTATTTCATTTCCTATATTGCCATTTATGATAGGCTTTTATTTATACCATTAAGATTTATATTGAGATTCAGGCTTCCAGTTGAGATTACAAGTTACACCTTGTCATATGCATTGCTTCGTTATGTTTGCGATGTAGAGATCTGTCTCTGTTCTCTTTTCTTGAGCTGCACTGTTAACAAAAAGAGAGAAAGAAATGATTGTATTTGATACCCGTGCAGTTCGGGTGGTTACTGAGAGGGTGAAGAGGTCTTGCAGTTGATAGTAAGGGCAGGCAACATCTGAAGAGAGAATGTGGATCTGAGTCTCTGCATCAGTGAGGATATATTGCGTATGTGACACAAATACCTTGGGAGAGAAATATTCTGGGAGAAATAATTTGTCACTAATAATTTAACGAGGAGGAAATATTTGTATGAATAATCTCAAAGATCTAGCTCACTAGAGAGGGAAGTTTTTATCCAGTTTACCAAGTTCACTTCAATGAGAAAGCTGTGGGGTTGGAACTGTTATCTCTTACAGTGACACAATGACTTCCGTTGTCCTTACTTCTATGAAAATAAATATAATTACATCTTACATATGGTTATATGTATTATAAAAGACACTTTAAGCAGTATACTATTTTTTTATCAGTGAAAATTATATAGATTTGGGTTTATATTGAATCAAATAGATACATGCAAATATCTTTTCCCCAAAAAAGAAATGTGTTAATTTTTTTTCCCCTCTACCTTTAGGGAAATTCAGGACTTGGCTTTAGCATCGCAGGTGGTACAGACAACCCACATATTGGGGATGATTCAAGTATTTTCATTACAAAAATTATAGCCGGGGGTGCAGCTGCACAGGATGGAAGATTACGGTATGATGACTTTCTGTGTTGGGTTGCTAAATGTTTCTTATTATATTTTCAAACAGTGGATAGAACACTTTCTGTTACGTTTAGTAGTTTTATCATGCTACATTACGTTTTCAATAAGTTTTTCTTACAGAAGTATTCTGTAAATAATGAAAAATGTTTGAGTGGACCAATTCCGCCGCGCCCCCCCCCAATAAAATCTGTAGTTAAGTGAAATTAAGATAACTTGATCTTGTCTATTCGGTGGTATAAGTTGATTATGCCATATGTTCTATAGTCCTTAATTCAATACACAAAGGAAAAGCTTAGACAGGGAGGATACGTGAGTCTTGGTTATCCATGTGCAGATTTTCTGATCTGTAAGATAGTTGAGCTTAATAAAAACCCTTTCTTATGCTTGGTATAATTCTGTGTCTTAATTTTTCAAAGATACTACACATCTTCAAAAGCCATATTTTTTTGTTTAAATTAAGAGTACTTCTTCTCCAGTATACCCCATTTTCTTATTTAATTTTGGATTGATACTACTGCTTAACTCCTAGTGAGGAAATGTTGGCATATTATTAGATGGTAGCAAGTGATATTTGCAACTTCCTTTGAAGAGTACTGTTAGAAGGTAATAACAAATTGCATTAATGAATTATTTTTCTAATCACGGCGCTAAGCCTGGCAATATTTAAGAAGCATTTGGACAATGTCCTCAGACATATGGTGTGAATTTTGGGGTTGTCCTATGCGGGGACAGGAGTTTGACTTGATGGTCCTTGTGGGTCCCTTCCAACTCAGGACATTCTATGATTCTATGAGGGAGCTAAAAGATATGAGTCTTTAAGTATACTCCTGTATCACTTTGTAGGGGAAAAAAAAAAAAAAAAAAAAAGACATCCGATTGTAGGACCAGCTTTTTTTCTCTTGTGCTGTCAAGAACCTGCCCTATCATTTTTGGTGCAAATGCCTGATGCCTTATGGTTTTAGTGCTAATAAGCTTATTTCAAGGTTTCATTTTAGCTTGTTGGCCGTTGTCAGAGGTGCATCTGGCAGAACATGGTGACAGGTGGGTCAGGCATTGTACTTAGTGTAATGAGAGCTCAGTGTTACTACAGCAACATGTTAAATGGAGTGGAAGGCAAGCACTTAAACAGCTTGTGAAAAGCAGGAATGGAGGTTGACTTGTTCATATCGTGGCTTAAAACCAGTGTGTTCTCATTGTGTACCTCCTAGTTGCTGAATTTTTAAATTCTTTCTTATAGTCCTAAACAAAAGGTAGTTTGTATGAAGCTCTGCTCAAAATACTGTTTAAATGAAACGCATATAAGATGGTGTCCTCTTTGGCTGTGAACAAAATATTCCCTTTAAATGTTTTCTAGTGATCCTTGTTTTACTTTTAAGCACTAATAATTAATTTTAGAGCATTGTGTTGAATCAATATAATTTTGAAGCAAAATCTATGTATCTTGACGCGTTAACATATATGTTAGCGTATTGTAGATAAAATATTAGGCTCCTAATGTGTCTGCTCTGCTATAACACAACAACTGAACATGAATTTTGCTGTCTCTAGGGTTAACGATTGTATTCTACGAGTAAATGAGGTGGATGTTCGTGATGTGACACACAGCAAAGCAGTTGAAGCATTGAAAGAAGCGGGATCAATTGTACGATTGTATGTCAAAAGAAGAAAACCAGTCACAGAAAAAATAGTGGAAATCAAACTTGTAAAAGGCCCTAAAGGTACGTAGAAGTATAAAACTTCTGTTTCACAAGAAGGATAGAGTTGATGATAAGATTTCTGCATATTTTTTTTTTATATAAAACAGTACCTTGTATATGAAGTTCTAGGAAATGCAGAATAATGAAAAATAAGATAATGGCATTGCAAATGATGCTGAATTTTCATCCCTCTGTCTTGAAACTGTTCTTGTAGAATGCATCTTTTTCTTTCAAATGATAAAAATGTGTTTCTGATGGTATTTAGTAATTACAAATGGGAGTAAAATATTTCATTGAATTACCCAGAAGGATCTTTGAGAGATTAAAAAACATTTAAAGAAAGTATTATTTTGTTTCTATATGGGGAAGTGTTGGACAGTGGTTCTTTAAATAGCAGCAGTGATGCTATAGCTGTGCTGTGTGCATCTTTCATAAGGCGTGAAGTAAATGATGTACCTTTTGATTTTTGGAACTTCTCTGCATGTTATGTCTTTTCCAGAACTTTCTGGAAAATGATGGAGTTCACTTGGAAAGGCATCCAGTATTGCTTCAACCAGGGCCTAATATTTATATATATTATACACAAATATATAATATTTGTATTTTTATATATATATGTATATATAAATATATATATGTATGTATGTCTGTGTGTGTGTGTATATATATGTGCATATATGATACAGATAGCATTATTATTTATATAATAATTTGAATCTAATGAATTCTTGAGTAATGACTTTATCTTCAAGCAGGTCTTGGTTTCAGTATTGCTGGTGGTGTAGGAAATCAGCATATACCTGGAGACAACAGCATCTATGTAACCAAAATCATTGAAGGTGGAGCAGCACATAAAGATGGCAAACTTCAGATTGGAGACAAACTTTTAGCTGTAAGTAAGAGCTGCATTTTTTTTGATGCCCATTCACTTTTAGTCCCAGTAAGGGCATGATTCACTTTGTGGTTAAGCTTCCTGCTGGCGGAGTGTTATTTCTTAGAAATCAGTAAAAAAATTTGATATCGCCAGGAAATCAATGATAAAAATTAAATCTGCAGTGTTCAGCACCATCTCATCAGGAAATCTGAAATCTGTTCCTCAGCACAGTGTTTCACGCAAAGCCTCTATTATAATCAGCCTGTTTATTTCTGATGCCTGCTATTACTGTTCTGGGATCTGAGCGATGGGAATGTAAACCAGCATACAATGGGATTGTTTCTCCTCAAAAAAAAAAAAGAATGGAAAGGAACTCCGAGTACTGGTGGCTGGCTAGCCTCTAGTGAAACTGCTGCTTACATTGGATTTCAGTGTTTTTAATGCTTTTGAATGGCTTTTTTTTTTAAAAAAAAACTTAAAATACTTCAAAGTGGAATTTTCTATGCACAAAGTAAAAATAACCTTTAACTTTCTTAAATTCCATATGGAAATCTAGTCCATCTAGAAAAACAAGAGCCAGAGCCAGGAATTTCTGAATGAATTTCTGAATTGTAAACTCAGCTTTTGTAAGGTGTAGTTGCTCCACCCTCCTACCTCTACCAGGCAGTACTTGCTTCTGTAAGAACACTGACTACATCTGTACTCGGAGTACCTGACAGCAGAATGTGCTCTATTGCTCTTCAAACAGTAAGAAACTGACTCTAAATGTTTAGTGCAGAGTTTCCCATCTGTAAAAAGACTTTTTGGATAAGTTTGCCACTTACAAATGAAGAGCTGGGAAAACTGAAGCTACTCAAAGATAAAGAATCCTGGCATTATCCCTTTATCTAAAGAATCATGCTTTTTTTGAAGTATTGGGAATGAGATCTTGGTGTTACAATGGATAATTCTGTGAAATCAGCTCAAGACATGAGCAAATCCTCACATGAGAATTTGGAGGAAAAAAGAGAGAATATATTACGGTTACTATGAGCTGCACAATAAATATACACATTTATATGCCATGCACATTCACAAACGCAAAGATCCAGCTACTTGATGACTGCTATTAATATTTGATGTTTTTAAGTTTTAAAATCTGCATCATAGGAAGTGTTTTGGTTATAGGACTTCCCCACAATGTAAGGGCACTGGAGAGCTTCCTTTTAATGGCGAACTGCTTTCCAGAGTTATAATTTGTTACCTATACAGGAAAACTTCATGCTAACTTGCTTATATCATAAAATATATGGAAACTTTTAAGGAATTTTTGTTAGAAATGTCAAACTTCTGAGACAGATTACTTTCTCCAGTATTACTTTATCCATTAAAAAAATTTGCTTGACAAAATTAAATAAAGTAGCTTTGGATTAATATCAGATACTGTTTTGGGGGTACAAGGAGCATATGCAGTATGATATTGGATATAGTAAATATAATGTCCTGATTTATTGTAGCTGCAATCATTCCCTCAGTTAATTAAGTTAGGAAAGAAGCAAGTAAAATGTCACCTATAATATCTTCTGATTAGCTGAATTTCACTTGGTCAAAGCTTTAGTCACTAACGTAGAGATAAGCTCCCGTATTTTGCAGAATGTAACTTTCTGTCCGTGTGTTTAGGTTGTACTGCAGTTACCAATGCACTGCAAAATGACTTTTCAGTCATCAGGAGTGGTAGGAGTTTAAATCTGTGGGGTTTTTGGTTTTTGTCGTTTTTGTTTGGTTGGTTTTGGGTTTGTTTTTTTTTTTTTTAAGCAATAAGAGGCATTTAGAAAACTTTTAGGGAACACTTAGAAAATAGAGATGGAAGGAATATATTTAAGCAGTAGAGTTTTTCCCCCCACAAATAACAGAATTGACAAGGCCCAATTGTTTATATAAACATATATATGTATATATGTTTATATGTTTTAACAATATATAAAGTTAAGTAATCGGAGAAAGTGTCTTTGGTCCCTCAAGTTCAGTGCAGTACAAGCCTTATTTTCCATGTTGCCTGGAATTATCTGCAGAAGTTACTTCCCTCTTCAAAACATGGAAGAGAGGGTCAGGAACTCAATTTACTAAGGCTTTATATGAGATACTAATTGTTAAACATGTTTTAATTTTTTCTAACTGAAGTGCTATTGTTTCACCTTAATAGCAATAGTTTAAAAAAAAAAAAAACAAACAACTTGTTTCCTGTAAAGTTAAACTAGTTCTTGTTACTTGGCATGTAAGTCAGTCACTTTAGGATCTTCTCCAGTTTTGATCCCTACTTTTGACCTCTTGTGAGAATAGTTGTCCCATTAGAATGTCTAGAACTTAACTATGACATGACAAGATCACGTAGGATTTATTTTTACTAGAAGAAACTTCTTCTTATTCAATGTTTGCAATAATATACTGAGTCAGTGCTGTGATTGCATGCTTATGGCATTTTGAGTGTCATATTTGCCCCGTTAGTTTTCCAAAGTCATGTGTGCCTTTACAGTGTTACAGTCAATACAGTTTATGATAATGTTTTGAGGAAAGACTTGTCTTTCTTATATTTCACAGCACTACAAAGCATCTTCTGTATAACTTTTATATAACCCATTATGTCTGCGGCACATGAATCCTAATAAAAACTCTCAATGCCAGAGTGCTCCAACAGCTTTCAGTGAGTGTCTTACGAAAACATACATTTTTGCGTTGAGAATTCTTTTACTTTTTTATCTTTAGGTGAACAGTGTTTGCTTAGAAGAAGTTACTCATGAAGAAGCAGTGACTGCCTTAAAAAACACATCTGACTTTGTTTATCTGAAAGTTGCAAAACCCACCAGCATGTTCATGAATGACAGTTATGCCCCTCCTGACATCACAAACTGTAAGTTCAGCTTATCTTTGTGACTTAATTATTGTTCCCTTTAAGGCTTTAACGTACCCCATTTTTTTAGTATTTTAACAGCTTCAAGCTTTTTAAAATTATACAGTGTGAAAATCTGATACAAGAAAGTTGATTAATCAGGAAAATTATATGCTAAACAGAATAACATCCTATAGCTTGTATACTGAAAATACAGCAACAATGGGGCTCTTAATGTGTTTCTGTGACTGATGCGGCCTTGTCAGAGTGACTTAATGTTTGTGACCACTTGCTGATGAGTACAAGGAGGACACCTGCCTCATTCTCCTGGAGGCTGTGAAGAGTAACAAACAATGCACTGTGTAGATGTTCAGTGTCCTGTGAACTGAGCAAAAGACAATACTGTTTCAGGTAGAGGTTAGTGATGTTCTGGCTTACTTTTTTCTGTTTTCCTGCTTTTTCATGAGCTGCCTGTATTTGAAGAAACTAGACTGGGGGGAGGGGGAGGTCTTTACCTCTGATGCCTACCTGCAAATGTATTGTGAAATTCCATGTTGACTTACTGGAAATCTTACTTCACTTTTGACATAATTGTTGATAATTCAAGTTGAAAACCAGTGAATGCTATATTGAAAATAGTTAGAATTTCTTGTTTACATAAGGGTACTGCTTACAGAAGTCTTTTTGAAGTCAAATGTCCAAATCCAGAAAGTTCAGGGTTGAACCACAATAATAAGAAAAATTTGAGTTTAATGTCCTGTTTCTTCAAGGGGGATATTACCATTTAGTGTTTGGAGAAAGGGATGAGAATGATATAACTGTATCTTTCCAAGACTGAATAGGTGGACTTTTCTGGATGACCAGTTTTACTCATCTTGTCACATAAAATGGTTCTGAGGGAGAGTTATTTTAGGGTTTTGGGTTTGTGGGGTTTGTTTGTTTGTTTGTTTCTTCCTGCTGTTGGGTACAAGTAATTGATATGTAGCACTGATCTGTTTTGATCTGTTTGGATACTACTTCATATGAAAAAAGGAGCACTTTTGGACTAAAGAGCCACTGATGTAATCTAAAACAGTATATAAAGAACAGCAACAAACATGCAGCACAACAAAGGACTGAAGTACCGTATGAGCCCATCATTTATTGGTAATAGCTACAGTATCTTTAAATCTATTTGTAAGCTTATTGAGTTACAATTTGGAGCTAATTAGGTGTTATGTCTTCACTGTCTTATTAGAAGGATGTTCTTGAAGGTTACATTCTTTGACATAAAACTAATTTTCAGTCTTCATGTATTCATCCCCAGTTTTATAGTCATATATATGGTTAGAGAGCAGCCATTTTCCCTTATGGTATCTAGTTTGTCCAACAGCTTTCCCACTGTTTCCTTGGAAGAGGCAGACTTCTTATTCTCTCTCCATTGTAACTGACCTCTTCATATGTTTCACCTTGAATTCAGATTTTCTGGAACAGAGGCAACCTGAGTTGTACGTAGTGTTCCCGGTAGTGTTGCAGTAATGCAGTTACACTGCTGTGGATGGTGATGTGACAAACATAGAAGTATCTTATCTATTACTACTGTATCTTTACTCAATCATTGGGATATTTACTTTATGAATCTTTTGTGGGGGCAAAGGCAAAGCTTCAAGAAAGTTTGGGGAGAGGAAGGTAGAGGAGCTGGTTTCTGATAATTTGCCCAATCCTAATAACTCAATGATACCCTGATATCGGCAAAAGTCATAATTATTAACTGTTCCTCAGTGCCTCTGATTATTAAACAATAAATTGGTATAAGGCTTAAATGGAAAAGAACAAAGCACTATAGCAATCTAGAGGCCTGACTGTCTCTTTTTGGAGGAAAACTGAACTGAAACTGTTCAGTTTGTGTGAGTGGAGGGAGGAACCTGTAGTAGGATTTGACAAACCTACTCCTTTACTAGGTAACCATAGAGGAGTGGTTGGATATAAATGTAGATTCTCATTTTAAATTTTTATGTGCTTTGGTAGTGTTCATTAAATGATACTTTGACCTTAAAAAGACTGTCTGTAGACTCAAAAAGTTAAGAACACAGACACCAAACTCAGCGCAGCTGATTCTCAGTACTGTAGTTCAGTAGTTTGGTTTTAGGTAGGTGAGATCAGACTGCTGAGCGTCTTATTCAAAGCAGCAGTCATATTTCCTCTTTGATTACAAATTGGTGTTCTCCTTTGGGTGATTATTTTGTTTTTATATTCACATTATCTGTATCAATATAAACTTTTAAAGGAATATTTGCTCTAGCAGTATGCATAAGGGCATGCTGTTGGCCCTCTTTTCATGCAGCAAATTAGTTTCTCTCAAATGGTGGATGAGCTGGAGACTCAGTTCCTTGAAGTTAATTGCATCATAACATAGACCCATAAAAGAGATGGTGGTATCTTCAGGAATACCTTCTTACCATGTCTGTTGGCTCTTCAGGAAAGTTCTGTCAAGGGTAGTCCCACACGATTGCCATGGAGATGTGCGCTGCCATCTTGCCTCGAGTCCTTAATTTCCCAGTATATATGACTTAGTGTCACATCCATTTTCTGGAGGTAAATGACCTGGCCACAAATGTAGGTCCTGTTTCATCCCATTACTGTCCTCCCTCCCAAGTTTCTCTCCCATTTGGCTGCTCTCCCTGTAAGCGGGACTTGAGAGAGGCAGTGGCATTCTGGGCAGGCCAGTAACCTGTCCTTTGCGTGAAGTGGCATTTCTGTCCACTGAGAAGTGAAAAGCCAACCTCCTGGGCTGTCATGCCCCTCCAGCTCCAGCAGCTGCTTCTGGGAACCTTTCTCCTCCTGATGAAGCATTTTGAAAAAAAATCACAAAAGATTTCTTGGATTCCAGGTGTCTGTCTTCTGTCCTTCGGTGACCTTTGACAAGGTTTGTGGGCTAAAGCACTGTCTGTACTTTTGAGTAGATTTTCTGGGTTTCATTTAGCTGCAGTTCTAGTGTTCAGTTCTCTGTCTGAAGTTAGTCTGGTTTTTTACACTGTTTCTGGTAGACTTTTGTCAACAGTTAACCAAAGAACATTCTTCTGCAAAGTGCTGGATCCTTTGATGAAACTTCAGTCTGTTCTTTTTCCTTACAACAGGAAAGCCAAGGCTTCATACGCTTGTCTGTCTCTGTTGATCAAAGTGCAGCTGTGGCTGTTACTGCAGCTGGCATGGAGACTCTGGATCTGCTGCCTGAATTCTGCACGCAAAGGTGCACCCAAAGGTCTTACCTGAGGTGTTTAATGACTTAATTCAAGGAAATCAGTTTAGCCTTCTCCTAAATCTTTCACTTATCAGAAACAACTGCATATGGCTAAGATGCAAGATGCTATTTTTCTAACACAGGGCGGAACAAAAGCTTTTTCAGGGCTCCTCAGTATTTTCACATTTCCAATGGAAATTTCAAAGGGAGACACCAGTCTCCTTGAAGGCTTTTGCGTCTTTTTAAAGGAGTACTATAACTTTGCACCTAGAAAGCCTCCACTTCCTGTAAGGAGCTGCTCAATTAGAACTCATACCAAAAAATGGTGGCTCCTGTACATAGTATTTTAGAAGCTGATGTTTTCAGGGCCACCATTTCAAGGTTTGTTTGCACCTTCGTTCTCATCTCAGATGAGACCTCCAAAAGTGATGCTGCATTTGGCAGAGCAATACCTGGCTCAGGAGCTTCAGGTTAGGGACTCTGAAGAGCTTTTCCCCAATGACAATTAAAGAGGTATTTTCTAGAATCACCTGAATTGTGAGTGTTGGAACAGTTACCAGTCTTCCTTCTCTACCTGCTCACCTGCAGCTGTTTTGAGACAAGTATTTGCAATCTTCCTTTGTATTTCTGTCTGTCAGAATCCTCTTATCGAGGTTCTTAGGAGTTCAGGCCCATCAAAAAGGGGAAGTAATACATACTATTCCTTTCACTACCGAATCTCTTAAATTCGCACAGAGGCTGCCTATGGACATACCCATTACAAATGATGTTAAGGTAGAAACCCTGTCTACTGTCTGAGTATGTATGTAGACTGCTCACTGCCCAGAACTCCCCTTGGGTGTTTTTTTATTTTTGTGGGTTTTTTAAACACTCATTTTATCAGAAACATCTAAAAGCACAGTGCACAGTACTTACCGGCTTGGTATCTGTACTGTCTGCAGAACATGCAGTAGATTGCTCATTATGCTAACTTTTTTCAACATGGTAGTTCATTCAAAGGTCCACAAAACACCAAATTCAGAATTTGGTTGTCTTCAAGACTTTCTCTCTGGAACTGGTCTAGTTTGGTTATAGGGCTGCCTCACTTTCCCTGGTGATAGGTATTTAAAACACAGAGCTAAGGATACTGAAAAACTGTTTGAGAACCAGGTTCACGTATTTCAGTATCTAGGTTTTCTGCAAAATCTGTTTTCTTTTAGAACTCTTGTTGTACAAGTACCAGCCACATAATAGTATGGTCTTGTCAGGTGGTTTGATGGTGCAAAAGATGGGACAAAGTAAGTTAGCATCCATGTAGACAAATAAATAATTTGATATTTGATATTTCTTTGGAGTTAGTGTCTTTGTATCAAGGGACATTTCATCAAGAGGTTTCTGAGATTGATTTATGGCAGTATTAATACTGAGTACAGATCCTGCCAACATAATTCTTTGTGCACCTGGGGCTGAAAGTAGACCTCTGTCATTTGAGTGAGTGAACGGCTTCTGGCTGCCCGTGGGGGAAATTAATGTTGAGAATCTTGTTAAAGAAGAATTGGGGCTCTGAGACAAGAGCACTTAGCAGGGAATGTGGGGAAAAATAGCTCATAGTTACGTGCTGTAGCTCTAGAGACTGGTACTGTGAGCAATGAAAGCTTGACCACAGCCCGTGACAGTCTGGAATAGTTGATTGCTATGCCTGTTTCTATTGCTTCTGTGAGAGGTTTCTTTTAACCTTTGAGGTGTGGATTGCTAGTTTAAACAGCTGCTTTACAGTGATCTCCATTTTCTGACTCAAGAAGAGTGCAATTATGAAAGATTATTCTTTCTGAGCACATTGCCATTTGAGTACCCTTCTCCTGTGTGGCATCTGGTCTCTGAGATACGGAAAGACGAGAACTTGCAGTATAGGAAACATGGAAATTCAACCGAAAAACCCACAGAGGAACAGCAGCACTGCAGGTGGGATGGTCCTGTGGACTGATGCCACCCAGCTGGCTAGCACCATTAGCAGCTAAACCAATTTGTGCGTTCAATAATCATAGCTATTTGTCTTCTGTAGTAGGCCACATGTCAGTAGGGAATGTAAACTGCCGCAGTAATCTGTATGTAAATATTGGTCATTAAATGGTTCCTGGAACAACCGTCCAGTAACTTGGTGGTATAAATGCTTTTAAAGTTATTCAGTTGAAATATTACTAAGAAGGTCTAGGTCTAGAACTTGCTATTTAAAAACACCAACGTTACCTGTACAGTGCATATTGTAGAATAACAGAGTCAGAAAAGTACCTACACCATTTTTGAGAGACAGAGGACTTGCTTCCTGTTCAGGCCTTCTTTGAAGACATTATTAATGGAGCAATTTTGACTCCTAGTCCATTTTAAAGTATTTGTCTTTTGTGTGTGTGCATTGGTACAGTATTTCCACCCTGCACTGAGAAATAAAATTCTGCAGCGTAGGGAATACTCAGTTTCCTCACTAGACACATAAATGCCTTATCATTCCTTAAATGGCATAAATACAGGAAGAAAAGAATGTGTAATAACATTAAATTACAATAAAATTTTAATTTTATTTCTAATTTTAGAGATTGTACTTGTGATTGGTGTCCTCAGTTTGCAGATAATAAGGAAATAATAGGAAATCTTCCATTTTCTTTTTGTGTAGAACTGTGTTATGTCAACGGGGGTGGATTTGGAAATGGGATCTCTCCTTAGGAGTCTGTGACTTTTCCTGTCAAAGCAAGTTCATTTTAGGCATGTAATTTTCTGTTCATCCAAAACACAGTTCCTTTATCAGTTGCATCAGTAATAATATTTACTTGGAAAGAGAAATTTAGACTTGATTTAGGATTCAGAAAGTGATGGCTTGCCTTTTATTTCTATCATGTTCCTCATGAATATTCTTCAGGTATAATCTCCAGCTAAAATGGTTTTAGGAAAGGTGCAGGCACTTTTTTTTTTTTTTTTTTTTAGGACCTCCATAGAGAGCTTTTTTATGCCTTGTAGCTTTGCTTCCCTAGCGCTGAGAACACCAGCCTTGAAAAAGGACCTGACTTTTCTAAGCAAGTACCATGTGTGGAACTTTATAAATGATGTAACCAGTGCTGATGTGAAACTGTCCACAGGTGTGAAATAAACTGTTACATTGCTTGATAGCTGAGTTTTAGTTACATGGTGAAAGGATACGAAATTTAAAATACAAGGAAATGTGACAGTATTAGATGGTATGTATGTTTCTGAACACGATGCAGTTAAAAACAATCGAATGAAAAGCACTGTAAGTCAATGAACATAGAATTTGTTATGAAAAATCTTATTACTTCCTATAAAATATGCATCTTTATAGCTGCCACTGACTTGTTAAAAGCAATTGTAAATTAATTTTGTGAAATGAAAAGATTTAGTGCATGAACGGAATGTACAGAGCTACTCTACTCTGATACAATTGTTTAGTGTTTTTTAATCAAAACCCGTTTTCCACTAATTGGAAAAGAGCTCATAAAGTCTGCATTCCATTTTTCTGTGCTTCAGCTGTAAACGTTTCTGAGGAAAACCAAAATAACTATATTTACATACAGTAGTCATTTGTTAAAGTATCACTTGCTTTAAACTAAAAGTCTGTACAGTGACATGGAAATACACTTTTGTATTAAAATACATACATTGTTTTCCATTAAGAAGTAAATATTGCTGTACGGTTTGGTAATCATTGTGAAGATCTGTTGCCAAAACTCCAGTGTGGCCAAAAACCAAGTTTTGAAAATGACAGTAAACTGTCCAAATCTGTTACCAGTGCCTGGAAGGTACACGTAGTGCTGGGGCAGACAGGAGGAATTAAGCAGTGGGATCTATAGTCTTTGAATCCTGGCAGGGAGCAGAAGGATGAAGGTGCAATGTACACGTGTTACAGCTGTTCTAAAAAATGGTTTTAGGAGTCATGTGTCTCGAACAACTCAAATATGAATGCTTTTGTTGATCACTTGCTTTTAGCAAAAGCAGCGTTCTCTTTGCTGTAGACCTCATGAACCTAACTTGAGGAAGCTTCTTTTTGTCTGTGTTGTAGAAGGGGACCTCTTGCACTCAGATTCTGATTTTTGCTGAAACCGTTTGTGAATCCAGAGTTGCAATTTGCAAAAGTTCTGCACAGTCCCAGACTAGAGCATGCAGCTCACTAAGGGCTGGCGTGTCCAAATAACACACTGAAGTACTTTATCAGCTAGTGCTTTTAAACTACCTAAGCTGTTAATAGTGGATTTTAATGCTTGCCAAAACATATTCTAGAAAATGGAAAGAACTCCAGTACTGTGGCAAAGCTTTAAAGAATAAGAAGCAATCTGGCTAATCAGATATGACACCAGATGCTATATGCCAGGCATTAAGATACTATAGGTGCTTCCCTATCTGGCTCGGTACCTCTTTTATTAGACCATTGATGAGGGTGAGATGATGTTGATGTGATAAAGTCTCCATGCATGGAATGTACTGCACACAGGTTTACTAGGAATCTAAAATAACATAGGATCAATCCAGCGTGGATTGGGTGGTTTGAAAGCTGGCTACGTAGCACATATCTCATATAAAAATACTCTTGATGAAGTTCGTTTGATTTGTTTGTTTGCTTGATCCAAATGTTCTGCCAGTAGTTTAAAAAGAAAAACAAAAAAAGGAGAATATACAGGTCGCTTCTGCAATCTGTGTCACGTCTATTCAGTTAAAAAGCTTTGGTTTTAGTGTAAATCCTCAAAGGTCAGGCACCACATCAGGTGCAGCAAGCGAATAACAGTGAAGAGGGTCTGGCAACTTAATAATGTTGAATCTGTGAAGTGTCCCCACCCTCCATGTTTAAGGATCAAAGCGTGCAGCATCTACACCAGGAAAAAGATCTTCAATTGTATAATATGCTTTGTAATAGGAGACACTGGGTATGACTGTGTCTGGTGAATGGACACTTAAAATTGATGTGCCTAACTTAGAAATATAATGTACCCTTTTAATTATTTATTGGAAGAACTCTCCTGCAATTGTACAATATTTCCTATTGATTGAAATCATTAAGATGCTGAATTTTGTTAGTATGTGTGTGGCGATTCAGGTAAAACACATGCACTTTATGCGCAGGATTTGTGGCCTGTTACGCCAGAGGTTAGACTATCCTTTTAATACTTCTTTCTGGTTTTAATCAATGAAGCTGTGAATAAGGCAACTGACCCTTGCAGTACAGTTGACATTTTTTGCACTAGCTTGTTTATTCCTTTCAGTAAATTGATGCCTCTTGCCTTGAAGAGTAGGAGGTGGAATAATCCTACCTGTGTGCTGTTGGCTGAGCGCATACTAGCATCGCTACCAGCACCTGTGCTATTAAAGATGGTTTTGTTCAGCGTCTAAGAAATGTAACGTCCCTCCCTGTTCAGACCTGGTAATCAGAATGGCCTGGAGTATTCTGGAGGTGCTAGGATGCCGCATCAAAGCACTGAAAAGGAAGCGGTAGGCAGGTTGACAGTTTTGGAAGAACCGTAACATTGAAATGTTGTATTTTTCACTGTTGCTCCAACATGCTTATTTTTAAGAAACTGAAATTCTTAATTGATTTCAGTCAAGTTGAAGACAACTTTAAAAACGGATAAATCTCCCGACTGTCCTCATGAGCTTCAGCTATCCAGTATCTGTTTCTGAAAAAGGGTTTTTTTGAGATGCAACCAAACTGAAAAATTTGCCTACTGACTTAAAGTGTGAGGAGACTGGGGAATGTCTAGATGTGACACAGTATTTTAGAACTATGATATTTATTAATGTATCATTTCAACTGTTATTTTGTTTTTAGAATAGGTCATTCTTTATAATACTTTGTTTCAGTTCCTCCAGCTTTTTCCTTATTGTCTTAATGCTTATTTTATTTTATTTTTTTCCTCTTTGAAGCTTATTCTCAGCCAGTGGATAACCATATCACTCCATCTGCCTACTTGGGACAGTCCTTGCCCCCAGCATCACCAGGACGATATTCACCAATTCCCAAGGGAATGCTTGGAGATGATGAGATTACCAGGTAATGAATAACCAAAGCTACATGTTAAATTAGTTAACCAGGGAAGCTCATAGGATGTGTTTGTGGGCAAAATACTAGTGAATACTAGATTTTATTTCAACAAATAAATGCAAATCATCAGTTTCTTAACACTTGTAAACATTGCTATAAGGAAAAAACTAGATTTATTTATGTATATATATAAAAATACACACACACACATATACACATGATTTATCAGTCCAGGAATAGTATTAAAATCAGAATGTCCTGCCAAAATGCTCCATGAGTTGACTGAGCTTTTTAGGATGGTAGTATGAGCAGACCAGAGATTATTTCTTGTTTTAAAGCCAGCAATGCTTTTTTTTTTTTTTTTTTTTTTTTTCCCTCCTAGAGACAAGGGTTTGTTTTGATGGATTAGTAAATCCAGAAAGGCTAGAGAGCTCTTAATCCTTTCCCATTAACAGACTATTCATTCCTTCACTGATTCAGTAGATTGCATTAATCTTTTGTTCATCATCGCCGATAAAGGGAAGCTCTTCTAATTTTGTTACCCTTCTGTTCTGCAAGTATAGGGATGATATGCTGCATTTTCAGTATGTTGTTGCTGAATTCTGTGCCACACCATCATCTGATATGGATAATGTCGCTCAGTTTCTGAGGCAGGGTCTATCCAGGATGGAAACATAAGTGGTATAATAAGTTGGAGAATGATTTTTAGTGTATTGGAAGGTAGGAGAGCCTCAGATATGTCTTTGTAGTTGTTTTTAGCTTAGGGTTTTTAGCTTAGGGTTGGGTGGACATATAAGCTAAAGTGATTCTGTCCCACTGATAGTATTGCTGAACTTAGGGTTTTATAGCTTTCCTTTAAAATTACTATAAAGGGAGGTTTTTAGATTTCTTCTGAAACACAAGAGCTATTCAGAGAAGGCTTTAGATGATTTTTTTTTTTAAATTACCTTCCCATGTTCCACTCCCTCCATCCGAAAAAGAGGTTGAGAAATTTTGAGTAATGTTTTAAAAGATACTGTATATTTATGTTCTGTAACTGCAGCATTTTTGTTAATGTATTAGCATGATCCAGAGCAATATACATAGGTTTTCACAATGTCATTTATTTGTAATAAAATAGTACTCTGAAAAGATGAATATAATAGTTGCTAGGGGGTTAATTTAAGAATTTGACACTAAGTTGATTTAAGAGCTAGTGCAAAAATGAACTGATTTTTAAAGATCAGATTAGATGATATTTTTGTTTGTTTTGGAAAAATGGAGCTTCTTAGTTTATTCTATAAATTAATAATTAATGTCTCCAAATACTTAAGAATGTCCATTAATTGTTCTTTAGTGCTCTCTAGTGATTTTTCAAATGCAGTGCACAGTTGCTCTGCTTTA
Organism: Nipponia nippon; assembly: GCF_047370975.1. NCBI lineage: Eukaryota > Metazoa > Chordata > Aves > Pelecaniformes > Threskiornithidae > Nipponia > Nipponia nippon. The sequence continues at coordinate 15,568,463 of NW_028262391.1, forward strand.
TTAAAAATATCTGTTTCTGAAATCATTTATGCTTCTCTTGTATGGGGTCAAGTAGCAGGTTAGTAGATTTTTTGGAAGGAGTGTTTCTGCATTACAAGTTGATTGGCCTTATCTTAACTTGACCAGCATCTCTTCTTTCCTCTTGTCATCCAAGCCAGGAGGGGATCCTATAAAAAGAATGCAACAACTTGGTTTATATTGAACTTTTTCAATTGCAGTTGCTGCAAATAAATTGCAAATTTATTTGGCTCTTGAACAATATGGGAAGTGTTAAGTAATGACATGTAGTGCTGAATAGGATTGTAGCATCATAGGAATTTAGAATACATACATACTTATGAATTGTTCACTTCACCTAACAACAAGCAGAATTGAAAGCATACAAATAGAAGCTGTTATTTGAAACTCTGAGCTTTGGGGGAGAGGACCAGGGGCGGGGAGGTGGGACACTCAATGTTGTTGCCTTAAGAAATGTGTAACTTTTGATACCTAAATTTTCAACACTGCTTCTCTCAGAAAACTTAGCTTTTTCTAATTGTTTATTTTACTTTTACTCATGGCTAGTGACCAAGATTTTGTATTCCTTTCTTTCCTTCAGGGAGCCTAGAAAGGTCGTCCTGCATCGAGGATCAACAGGTCTTGGTTTCAACATTGTTGGAGGAGAAGATGGAGAAGGAATTTTCATTTCTTTCATACTTGCAGGAGGGCCCGCTGACCTGAGCGGAGAGCTTAGGAAAGGAGATCGTATAATTTCTGTAGGATTCCTTGCTTCTTTTATTTAAACAACAAAGGTTTTCCCCTCCCTGGATATTAGTGCCAGTTAATATGATTTATGGACAAAGAATATCATTAACTGAGCTAAATTTGAGACAATGGAACAGATGCCAGTATACTTCCGAAGTATCTTTGAGGACTTTAGTCTGCCTCAGTTTCTCATCTGTAACCTGATTAAAATAGCACTTTCCTGTCTCAGAGATCTTTTTTTAAGTGAAGACATTAACTTCTCCTAGTCTGGTAGTTGAGGGGGGTGTGTGCCTAAATTGAAAGAATGCAGGCTTCAGAAATAAGCCTTCTACTGAGATGGAAGCGATTGGCAGTAGTGTCTAAAATGGGGTGCTTTACTTCCTGGAGTAACTACTAAACTTCCCATTAGTCTTAAACAGATCCATCTCATACCTGTCTGAGGGCTTTTTCTATATTAGTACTGAAGGTCATAAAGAGTTTGTGTGTTTCTTTGTGAAATGACTTAATTTATGGAGAGTCATTTCTTTGGACAATTCTGTTGTAATTTGGTAGGTATTTAAGAGGAAAAAATAACCTTGGCTCTGCTGTTATTAAAATGCTGATATTAAAGTGCACCTTTATTTTAGTTTGAACTATGAAAAATACTTTTGGTCTAAAATGTAACACACATTTCTGCTTCATTTTTTTCTGACACTATTTTAAAATCTGCTGCATTGAAAACAAGGCTAGACAATTTTATGGAGGGTGTGGTCTGTCACTGGATCTTAAACATAATGGTCTGTAGGCATGCTTTGGCTAAGGAGGTCCCTGAAGCCCTGTTGTAGAAAGGTGAGGTGAACCATCAGAGAAAGTAACATTCTCTGTGTCTCCTTAAAAAAAAAAGAAAAAGGTCTTAACAAGAAAATTGACCTAGCGAATACAAATTCATTAAGTGATATGCTATGACGATTACAGTATTTCTGAAGAGGGGTATATGTGAGAGAGGATTTGTTGATTTTGGTTTTCATTAAGGATCAGTAATCTTTGTATTAACTAGCTTATAATGTTGGAAACAGGGAAAACTCACATCGTATGGAAACTGTGTTCTGTGATGGTGAACACAAACATTTATTTTGATAAAGAGCTTTTTTGTATTATTTGTAGGTAAATGGAGTAGATCTAAAAGCAGCAACCCATGAACAGGCAGCAGCAGCCCTGAAGAACGCAGGCCAAGCAGTAACTATCGTAGCTCAGTATCGTCCAGAAGGTAAGGGTTGCCTCATACATTCAGAACTTGGTAGAAATACCACATTGTTATTTTTGTATTTCACAATTGTCTTCACTCTTTAATATGGTGGTTTTATTTTCCTTAGTGGTAGGAGAATAAAAGACTAATTCTTTTTCTGTTGCGTTGATTCAGATGACCTAAGGAGACCATCAGGTTTTCATTCCTCTGTTTTGTACTGAGCTGGTATTTCTGTTTACCCAGCAATTTCTTCTGGTCCAGATTAGACTGCAGCTGATGCTGAGTAACCATCCTTGTGTGTTCTGCAGAAGCCAAATAATGCTGCCTCATCACAATACACATATTTGTCCTCTTGTATTTCTACAGCACATTTCAAATGCCTTTGTCTATTTGAGACTTCAAAAAATTCAAGAGTCTAAAATTATATGCTTACCTTGAGTCTGTAAACCCATATATTATTGTTTATAATAAGAGATTTTTTTAATGTCTTAAGATGAACTGTGATGATCAACAGCTTTCTCCGATTTTGCTAAATTGGATGGCCCATCACTAAATCTTCCCTTCAGTGACTTGTCTGCTTAAACCTTTCCTTTAACAGCACTGACAAAGGGTAAGTGTAGGTGTTTATCAGAACTGGACATTGAGCAGGACTGCTGCCTTCGTCTGAAATTTTTAGGTAGCTGATTGCAGCACACTTTTCATTCTTTATTTCTTCTCTTCTGTCACGTTTCTCTTATCCTGGCCTCCCCAAGTCTTTGAAACATTAGCTTTCACATTCCCCTCCCCTTCCACCTGCATCAACATCATGTATCTCCACTGACCCAGGAACTCTGTCAGTAATAAGGCCAACTGATTTGTTTGTGTCTAGTTCTTGGTCTAGTTCCCTGCAGCCAGCCCATGTTGTCAGTGCCTGTATTGTCTTGAGGTGTGCATCCTGTTCACATGTTGAATCTGTAGATTGCTCTGTACCAGGATTCGTTTTCTAGGAGTGCTTGCTCTGAGACTTCTTTTTAGAAAGAATAGTAAGGTCAGCATTGGTTCTGGAATACTTGCTTTGCCTTTGTGTTAGAATTGTCAAATATTTCTGTTGATACACATTTGGCCTGTCCTCTGCTTAGCTCTTCAGTGTTGTAACAGGTGGGTCAAATTGTTATACCTTCTTGCTCCCTGCATAGGGATCCCTCACCTTCGTGAGAAATAAAACTTGTGCTTTTATTTGCCCATAAGTTGTCCTTTTGAGCATCTGGCCACTTTTTTGTTCAAAGAGGGCATTCTTGGTCACTATTTCTTCTGCCAGTAAGATATGTTGAGATGTGGCTCCTAGTAGCAGAACAGATGTTTCTCCGGTAGCACATATCCCAGGACATAAGCACTTTTTTTTTGTCTTTGCCGAAAAATGTATCCAGACTGTATGGAAAAGCAACAGTGTTTCAGTCCTCTCTGTCTGGGATTCAGGCTTTAAAAAGAAAAGAATCCCTTCATACTTTGAAAGTCAGAACTCCCTTTTCCTTTTAGAATAAGAGAACTCAGTATTTTGGATGGTTCCTGCTCTTTCTGCATTGGAAGTAACAGCTTTCTTCATTATCACTTGTCCAAGTAGATAACTTACTTTCTTGAAACATGTATTGAGGTGCTTGACTGACTGATGGGATTTTGAGTCATTGCGCAGAGATTTGCCCAGAGCAACATACGCTGCCTTTTACAAATTTCTCAACGACTGTCACTTGTCGACTTCAAACCTAGAGCTGTACTCATTCCTTTGCGACTACTGAAGCATTCAGAATAAGACTGCATGCAGTTGAGCTGTATTGAGAGTGCAATTCTCAAAGAATTATAGGGCCCATTTGAGAGGATGCATGTGGGAGCTGTTACTTGAATTATCCTAGATTATGGGCAGACATCTGACACGTTATTCAAAGAAAGGATTTCCCCCCCCCCCCCCCCCCCCCCCAAGGTGTTTGGTCTGCATCACCGTCTGTCTTTCTGAAATAGTGCTTAAAATCTCCATTTGGAGTGAAGGTGTTGGAAGCATGTTAGGGCTTACTCTACCCTTTTGAAGTATATCATGAAGGAAAAGTGTAACTAGAGATTAAGATCCTTTGTGGTTTGGAGACAAAGTATGAATTAACAACATGGGCAACGTACCTCAGAGTGCTCAGGTTACTGATGTCTGACTTTGACATCTCTGCTTGCCTTTTCCTTACTCCTCGTAAAAGAGGTTGAATGGAACTCCAGCTGTCATCTTCTTTCAGGTCTGATGTGGGAGGTAGGTTAGATCAGATACTCACTGTTCATATCTTAGAGATTAGTAAAGAGAGTATTTCCTTAAAGGTTACTGTTTGTTTATTATGATAGGAAAGCAGTCTGTTTTGAGATTTGACTTTTCAAATAGAAAATATCATCCATGTGATTGAGGGTACTTGATAAAAGTGCGTATGTTCTTTGATCACCTTCAGATTCCCTAATGGATGGTCGTCTTTTCCCCTCACTTGATGATTTAAGTTGGGAAATTTTATATCTATATATATATGTATATATAATTATCTCCACTTTTTGTTTGTGCCATTCAAGAAAAAGGTTAACATGTATTAAAATGAAGAGTTCATAAAAATGTCGTTCATCATTGGTGTTTCTCAAATGTCTTCGTAAAGATGAAGAGCATCAGTTATAAGTGCTTGTATTGCACCTGTGTTTTATTTATATTTATAAATCCAGTAGGATTTTGTAAAAGATGCTGACAGCTAGGACAGATCAAGGAGATTCTAGACATCCATCAGGGCTCATTATAGCTGTGTAAATAGATTCGGTATGATAGGAGCATTTGGAAGACACTTGGGACCAGCTCACTTCACTCCCTGTAATTCTTTATGACAGTTTATATGTTCATAGATGTGGTGGGGAATGCTAATCTATGTTTTTACATCCTACCACATTAGCTCTATCAGAAAGTCCCCATTTGTCTTTCTCCTCAGATTTCTGGGGAAAAGAGGATTTTTGCAAGCAGTTCTCTCACAGAAAAGCCTGAGTAGGCTGTAGAAAAATTAATCTTTGGAAAAGCCCTATCATGGAAAAGATTGAATTTTCCATATCTATCTCTTCAAATCCAATTAGACAACATGGTTTATCAAACGCTAGTGACTGGACTTGGGCAAGGCTAATATGGCTGAACGATACTGCTTTTATTATTATTATCTGGGCTCAAATTACATAACTGCTGACTTTTTTTCCCTTAAATCTCCAAAATGTTCCTTGGTTACAGAATCGGGTAAAACCAGATGTAATCTCATTCCTTAAAATATCCTTCTGGGCATTCATTTAGTTTCCAGCAGTGTTCTGTAAATCTGAGAGATGCCTTACAAAATTTTCCTACTATACTGAACCAAATTTCAGCAACTTGCCAGTACTCTTTGGGATAGCTAAAAGCCAAATAGGGAATGTGAAGGTATTCTCCCTTTTACAAGAGTGACTCATGCATCAGGCACCACTTCTGCAGTACCACAATTGTAGTCAGTTGACTTCTGCTTTCTCCTTGTGAGTCCATGCTTTACCTTGCAACTTGCCTACGAGTTATTGTTGTAAAATGCTGCGTCACCTATTTGGTTGTACTTCTACATACTTTTGTGGTACGCACACACACACGCACACGCGCGCGCGCACACACACACACACACACACACACACAATATCTCCCTAGTTGCAGAGATCACTGTGTTTGAACCTGCTGGGGCTGGATGCTGCAGAGGAAGAGTCCACGGTAAGAGAAGAGCAGCAAGGGGGAAGCATAGTACTTTCCAGAGGTGTAGAGTCCTTGGAGGGCTCTCCCCTCATTTCGCATTGACATTTCCATTGTTATGTCCATTCAAATTAAAAGGTCATCTGAAACATTCTTATGTGTTTTGAGGATGACATAATAATAGCGTTACTTCAAAATTCAGAATTTCTGGAAGGTTAGATTTTGCCATTTTGAAAAGGTATGAGGTGCCAGTAGGCTACTGTAACTGTATTATAGCTTAAGTGCATGTAAGTGTTTAAAATTAAGAAGAATAGCCAAAGAAATACATTAAAAATATATCTGGTTGAAATTGGATAGAAAATAATTTTGTGGATTAAACATTTTTTCTCAAGGATCCACTTGACATACTGAGAGAAAAAAAAAATTATAATTTTAACTAGGACAGCAGTCTTTTTTCATGTGAGTTATCAGCTGCCTGTTACTTAGAATTTAGAATCTACATTGGTCTTTGTAATTCAGTTGATCGAATCCATCTCTATATATCCACTTCTTTTCTGAAAGAGGAGCAAGATGATTACGTGATCAGATTAGCTCCATGTTCTTAGATGACTGGGTGGATCAGTGTAAGATGAGGAGAAGGTGGAGCGAAAACCTCAAGAGAAGATTTTAAGGTATTTTTTGTAAGACCTCTGCTTCTGAACTCACATTGTTCATATAGGTAGTTTACACATGTTTCTTTCAACTTTATTAAAGGAAGTAAGTGAATCTCCATGGTAAAATGTGTTCAAGATTCATAGTTCAATCAAAACGCCTCATACTTTGTTAGCCAGATTTTTAGGTGGATTTTCCTGGGGGATTTTTGTTTGTTTGTTTTGAAGGAATTTATTCATCTACTGAAAATAAGATCTAAGTATGACAGCTTTGTATTTTTCATCCTTGCTTGTCTTTAAAACAAATGAGTCAAAAAAAAAAAGAAAAAAAAAAAAGGATGGGAGGGGAAAAAAAAAAAGGATGGGGAACTTTGTTAGAGCTTACCTTTCAATGACCAATATTTGGCCAATTTTTGTGTTTGTGTCGCTTCATCTATGCATTGTTTTCTAGTGGAATTTAAAACAGAATAACTAAGCTCTGGGAAATGGTAGCACTTTCATGTGTATAAGCTAAGATTATTTTCTGAGCATTTGTCTTGAAATATATTGTAAATCTTCTGTTTGTAAAAAGTCCAGCTGGAGGAGCACAAAGCCAATGCTTTTGCAAAACTTAGTTTTCAGTATTTGTTTTGTATCAAAGAGGATGAGCTTCCCGTGCTTTCTAGCTGAGAACATGGATTGTCTTAACCAAGGGTGGTTTAAAAGATCAGTACATACCAATTTCGTAAAATGAAAGATTATTAAAAAAATAATTAAAAAAAAAAAGTTTACCCTATTTTGGGGTATGTGGTCTTTAGTCTTCCAAACTTTTGTTCCTGCTTGTTTTGAACCTGGTTCTACTCATTTGCAAATAATCCAGATTAGTCAGTTAAAGTATCTTTAAAATGGGGCCCATTGAGATTAGAAGAAGGGTTCTGCTATATATAGTCCTGATAGATGCTGTAAGGCGGCTTACACATGTTTTAATCCTTTAAAGCCTCACTCCTCTTTAATATAGTAAATAAAATTGTTTGTCTTTCTTTAAGAACAGTTTAGCCTTTTGCAAGTTGTGAATGTGTGGTAAAGCTTCAACAACATTTTTGGTGGCTTAACTTCAGCAGTGACTGGACCTAGTCTCTTTCTGAGTTTTGCAGGCTCTGCGGGAGGTGTTCTTAACTAAGTGCAATTTTTCTAATCTGTTCTGAAATTCCATGGCCTAGTCTTTCAGGTGATTAATGAGGTACAAGCTCATTACACATTACAGTGCATGAAAGCCACCAATAGCATGTGGAATGCATTCTGGTCTCTCTCAGGTCAAGTTAATATAAAACGACAGGCATTGAAGCAAAGTAATATCTCCTCAGAAGAGGTTTATGATGTCTTTATTGTGGTCCAATAATGGTTACATTTTAATAGGTAACCTCTTTGCTAGTGTTTTTGAGTGGTTGTACTAAACATGCTATACTCCACAACCTCCTCTACCAACTGAAATTTATACTACAGTCTGTAACAAGAAAAGATGTGCAAAACATGAATGGTACCCGTGAATTTATCAAATACCGGTATAGATAATCAAGGGATGGTAGTAGTACATGCCTAGAACTCATAAATACAACTTCAGTCATCTATATGCTGTTGCAATCCTGCCTCACAAGCTTGGAATTGAAAACAAACGGAAGGTCAACACAAGATCAGTGTGATGGTGGCCATCCTAACTTTGGATGCACCATGAAAAGGAAAATTGAATATTCTGAGAGTGGAGAAAAGAATGTAAATCAGTAGTTATATAAAATTGTCAGCACAAGAGTACTGCTTTGACAGATCCAATGGATCCTGCTAAAGGAGGGCTTTCCACAGACAGATGGGAAGAGGGAAGCAAGGGGCATACTTTTTTAATTAAAGTGAACTTTTTCAGCTCTTCTTGGGTTCAATATATGTAAGAATCTCTGCTTCTCAGTGCTGTGCTGCCATCTGTTCCCTGTACGCACATCCATGCTTCCATGAGTTGCTTTTCCTTCTGTGCTGTTTGCTGAATTTTCCATCCCTTGTCGTAGTCTTCTGTTCTTTTGCCCTATTTGCTAGAACATGTGTTCCAGACCAAATTAATTTTCATTGCAGCCTCTTTTTTTTTTCTCCTCTTCCCCTGACTGTATAGACTATTCACCATGTATCTGTGTTTATCACTGTCCGCTTGTTGCCCACCAGATAGGCAGTCCAGGAGAGTTTCACTGCTCAGACCCTTTCTCTGAAGTTTTGATTTCTGTTAAATTAAACATTGACATTGAAAACGTTAACGGTTTTCTAGGTAAAATCAGTTTAGGAGCTCAGGAGCAGAGGACTCTTCCAGGATTTCCTAATCTTCCCCCCTCTGCCCCCACTCCTTTTTGTTCATTGCTGTGCAGTACGTGCAGACATTGAATAGAGCAGATTTATTCTAGTTTTGCACCATCTGTTTATCCAGTGTAATTTTGAAGTTTAAACTTGAGCCCAGATGTATCCATCCAATGTTCTTAACAACTGATTATGTGTAAACCAGAGTAGGCTTTGGGTTTTTTTCTTTGGTGATGGTGGGGTACTGTTGGATAAATGCCATGAATTGAAGCAGCAGATGCTTGTGCTTCCTCTAGCTCTGTTATAGGTACCACTCCCCCCGTGCCCCTAAACTTACTGGAAACTTTGAGAAAATTCTAGCCAAGAGGTTATTCTTATGTTCTTATTTTATTGCATTTCATGTTAGTCTTGCTGCCTGTTACCCTCTAATTTGATGTATAGCATCAGCAGCTTTCCTAAAAGTCAGAACACGAGAAGAGATTCTGAGTTAAGTCCCATTCACTGCTGTTGCGTATACATCAGGTTTCAGATCCTGGTCAAATTCTTGCCTGCAAGGATTGAGGGTTTGGATTGTGTGGTTTTCTTTTGTCTTTTAATTTCATGGGGGGGGGGGGGGGGGGGCAGGGAGGAAGGGGGGTGGTGTTTCTTGTGCCACCATAGTTCTTACTAAAATACTATTTCAGAATCTCAGTGTTTTGGTGGCTGTGGAAGTTGGAAGCATATTTGTAGATGGAGTTCCTATGACCAGCCTACTCCATTTGGGTTAAAGTCAGTTTTGCTTTTTCATTTAAATAGCTTATGTCCTTTCTGTTTGGTTACCCCGATCACATTTGACCAGAGATCAATTACATTCCTTCTCAGCCAAGCTCTTCATTTCCTCTTAACCAAGAAAGCAGAGTGTCCTTTTTATCTTGTTCACTGTGCCTGCTCCAGCTCCAAATTTCTGCAATGTTGAAGTGGCAAAATAAAACTTTAAAAAGTTTTATATCTATATGTGCATTGTGTGGCTTTGTCACACTTAGCCATGTGGAAGTTTTTTGTGCTGTTTGCTATGATTTAGGGGAAAAAAATATGATCAATTTTGTCATACACCATATATGTAATATTATGCATACCCCATAAGAAAGAATGGAATTGTAAGGAAAACAGTTCTCTAGCATTTGGGAGAATTTTGTGACGATAAGCTGAATGAAATAGATAATTTAAACATACAATGACATTCTGTAAACATTGAAAATACTAGAGGATGGGAGAGCACTTGAAGGGAAGGTATTGCTCTATGCTTGCCTAGTTCTCATCCCTAAATGCTTTCTTGTCAGTGTGAGAGACAAGTGGTAAGCTAAGATTGTGCTTTTGGTTTTATCCAGTACTTCTGCTTTTATGTTACTTTAGCTAAAGGGTTTCTTACAAACTCATGTCTGGTATACCCATTATATGAAGTCTTTCATTAGTGTAAATTTGATGCTACTTCTCTGTAATTGCTTTTTTTTTTTTTGCGTTTAATAAGTAGTAAGGTATTACTGCAGGGATTGATTAAAAACATAGAGGTGTATAGGTAGTTTTCTGGTGCTTCTGTAATCAAATAAAATTGCCCTTTGTGTGGATCGCATTTGATGCACGCACACCTCAGGTATGAGTCTCCAGTCTCGCTCCCAGCTGTTGGCTATTGATGTTCCCCTCTTGTAGAACATGTAAGATGGAGCAGCTGTGGCCAGTCTTCTGACTCCTACCCTCCAACTACTTTTCTACATTTCATAAACTTACCAGATGGCATCGGCTTTCTTCAGTTTAATAAGAGATTGAAGGTGCAAAAGACAGTTGATATCCAACTCTTCTTAATCATAGAGATAGAAATATAACCACTCCTAGACAGATTAGCAGAGCTCACACTTTGCTTTATAATGCCAAAGTTGAGCCAAGCCTAATTAGTCAACAGGGGATGGCTGCTGATCCTTTGGGTACCAAACTGATACTGCTTTTCTGATGCTATCAAGAGTCCTGCTGTTGTCTTATTTTCTGTCTCCAGCATTAGTTTCAGTAACACCGTATCTAATACCAAGCTTTCTTTTTTCAAAACAAAAATCCTGTCTACTTTTCAGCTCCAGACCCAATGATTTTGAGATTTCTATCCATCCTGTTCCTTGCAAAACCTTCTGTAAGAGGAATATAACTCAAATTTTTAGCTTGCTCTACATCAAAGGAGCTCACCAGATTCCATCTGCACAGAGTGTTTAAGCTTTTCCTAAATATGACATCTCTTGGCACCCCTTCTTTTTGAACATAGAGCCTTCACAGTCCCAGCCCATTAGTTTCCTTTTTTTTTTTCTTTATTGGTATGGCAGGAGCCTCTATGTAGAAATTATTCTCCTTCTTACTCCTACAGATGTCCCTGTCACTCATTCAGCACTTACTTCCCAGGAGTTCTGATGAGAAAAATTAAATTAACTGCAGAAAACTGCAAGACGAGTAACCTGAAGATGATATAGAGTTATGCAATAGTAAGGAATAGCCTCCCCTGTTAACTCTCTTACATACTACATGCTACATAGGAGGAAATCTGATTCTTCCAACAGATGACACATCATACTTTCTTAACAGAAATTTTTAGTCTTGTTCAGTAGCTATTGCAAAGAACTGCAGATATTTTCAGTAGAAAATGCTTGGATTATCTGGTCTTTTCCATGCTTACTTTCCTTTCACAGAGAGGGCACAGAAAAATCTCTTATGTCAGAAATCTCAGCTACCGTTCTTGTAGTATGTTTGAAATTTAGAGCTTTAATCTTCCAGAGCACCCAAGAAACAGGTGAGAGGCTTAAAAGACCTATTCTCAGGAATAAATGAGTAAAATGAGGTGACTTGCCCAAGGCCATGCAGTGCAGCAGTAGCACAGCAGGAGCAGACTGTCCTCTCTCTGCATCTGGGTCCTTCCCCTGAGGGATATTGCTTTTTAAAAAATGTCTTTTTTTTCACATTTCTCTTGGGTTACCATCCTGTCATCTTAAATTCTTTTGCTGCTAGTGATAGCATTGGTAGTGGTAGAAATAATGTTTTTGTTTCTCGTCAAACAACCTCATCAGTCTGATTTAGTGCTGGTAAATTATTTGATCTGGACTTTATTTGTAAAACGGCACTTGATGCTGTTTTAAAAACTGAGATATTATCTTAAAATATATTAGCTTTTGGTTTTAAAGGACAAGTCAGGATTATTTAGGAGCTTGTTCATATTGTCATAATCTGGATAGGGTTAATTATAGTTGCTATTGCTAAAGCATCAGATTTATAGTTACCTTGATGAATGAAGTGATATACCAGAAACTGGTTCACAGAATATTCTTCTGTAACTTAATTTTTTTTTTTTCTTCTCTGGTTAGTCTGTAAGCCTTGGCGCTCCCTGTCTGATGAGTGTGTGGGGAGAAAGTGCTGCAGAATGTAATATGATAAATCGTTCATGGTATTTAGATCACTGTTGAAGGAACCTTAGTTTAGAGATTTCCTCAAGATTTTTGCATTTCAGAGCCCTCTTTATCAGTCTTGCATTTGCTGAGTAAACTTGATGCCCGCGGGGAATGAGGGTGCAGCTAGGAAGAGCAGCGCATTACCCGGTGCAGCAGCTGCTTGCTGCACACACCCTGGCTCTCCCAGCGTTGACTTGTTATAATCTGGCATCACGTGGTCTCCTGGCAAAGGTGGTGGCTGCAGAATGTTTCCTTTAACTAGAAAGGTTTTACAAGTGGGTCTGTTGATCCTGAAGTCTAAAGTTTTCAACTGAAGGAAAAACTTACTTGTTTTGAGTTCATATTTTATGCTGACGGCATGTAAGTACCTCACTTCAGGAAATGTTTGTCCTGAAGAAGCTATTACTATTTTACTGCCTGCCTTTGTATCTAAAATCAAATGCATTTAGCTTAGTTTTATTAGTACACAGTGCTGCTGAGGAACACAATCCGTTTTTCCAGGATTAACATTGTACATAATTCTATAGAGGGAGTTTGAATCTCTAATGCTGTTTATAAGTGGATCGAGATTCATGCCAGAATTCTGGATTTTTTTTTTTTTCTTTCTTGAGCTCCCATGAGAACATTGTCTTAGTCAGAAAATGTTTTGTATATTTCCCACCTTGTAGCGTTAAATTCTTTATCTAATTCAAGTCTAGTAATTTTAAAGTCTCTGTTCCATATTGGTTTTTCAGACACTTTTCTTTCCCATTTCTTAACATTTAAGATTTAAAATATATAGTTCTTGATTATAAGCATATGTATTTCAGATATATGTTCTGAAGTTTTCTTTTTGTCATGGGTTAAAACTTGTCTGTGTCAGTCTTTTTATATCTATAAAAATGATAATTGTTAGTAGAAATGCTTGTTCTAATTAGGAAAAAATAGTTACTGTGAACTGTAGATTAAAAACATGAAATTTTTAAGTATAATCGATATTTGCTCTTGTTTATTTGCTTTGCCTAATCACAATTATTTTAAATTTTATTTTGGTTAATATTGATAAATGTAAAACTTCACGTACCTTTTAATTACAAAACATAGTGCTTAATAAAAATGTTGGAGTTTGAGAGTTTTTCTTGTATTAAAAAAGCTGTAGCAAATGCTTATTCTCTGAGATTTTTCAGCATTTTTGTGAGTAACTGCTGAAGTTCAGAGGAAATTAATTGCGGTGCCTCCCTTTCTTACAGAATACAGTCGTTTTGAAGCTAAAATACATGATTTACGGGAACAGATGATGAACAGTAGCATTAGTTCAGGATCTGGATCTTTGCGAACCAGCCAGAAGAGATCCCTATATGTCAGGTAATCATCTTTTTCATGGTATCGCTAGTGTGTTTTTCTGTAGACTTAGTATTTCTGTATTTGCATTTTGAACTTAACAAATTGATATTTTGTGCCAAATATATTAAAAATAAAGCTTAATTTAGATTGATTAATGTAATATAGCTCAAAAAGGTGTACTAGCTCTGAGAACCCTGTATGAACTTTGAAGAGTGGTGCTATTACTTGCTTTCTGTCCTGCCTCTCAGATGATAATCCTTCAGCAATACCACACATTTGTTCTTTAAGTCAGCGTATGTGAAGTCTTAACTTGCTTAATTCAGTTTGTGTTTCTTGTGACAGTAGTCTTGATATTCTCCCTTGTTCAGTTCTTGAGTTCAAATTTATAGTCTCCCTTTACTTAAGCTTTGACAGATTTCCAGCTTATTTCCTTCAGCTTACTTTAGTTGTGTTCTCAGCTTGCATTAAGAAATCTTATTTCTATATCCAGTACCATTTTGTTATAGAATATTTTCCATGGCAACCAGGAGAGCAAATGCATCAAAGCAAATGAACTGAATATTCTTCGTTAATTTATCCATATAGAATTAAACATAAAGGAGGCTAAAAGGAAGTGGAAATATAAAAGAGCATGAAGCAGTTAAGAAAATAGGTGGCTTCACCAGGAAACTGTGGCCAGGTGCACCTCATTAATGGGCCAACTAACTCCTACATCAGTTATCATATACTGATAAAGCATAACGTTTCAAGTACGGAATGTGGGTAAAAGGATTGCATTTTTTAAAATAAATTGATTTTTGAGTTCCCCGAACCAGCTCATCTCTGGATTGAACAAGGGCCAGCAGTAGCCTCTTGGCAGGGCCAGAACATTTTAGTAGAGCAGGTAAGACTTCAGTAGTGCTGGTGCTTGGGTTAAACTTGGTTTAAAATGTTGTAGGACCTGACTGGCTTACCTGCTAAAATCCTAGGCTCAGGTGCCATTGCCTTTTCCCATCCAAAGCAGATACTGTTTTGTTCTTGGTGCTGTATATATTGAGCAATGGGAAAGGAAGCAAGTCGTACACAAGCAGTTACCTGAGTAATTGCATCTACGCTCAGCAAAGTCTCAGTCCTTTGCAACCTATTTCTGAAGGCTTTGAAACAAATGTAGCAAGTTACTCATACAGGGCTTCTATTTAGATTGACTATAACATGTAGCCCTTGTGTTTTGACCTGTTATTTTAGTAGCTTTATCTGGATTCTGTTTTTGCAGAGCTGATATTGTTCCTTTTTTTGTACTTTGCCTTAAATATTTTTGGGGGTCAAAATTTATATCTCTAAGGATAAATGCCTCAAATACTAAGGATAAGTGCTTGATATGACAGTTATCCATATCTTTGAATTTCCACAGGTAGGTGTATATATGGATATTGTAGTGAGGTCATCTTCCTTTCCATAATCCCATGATGTATCGCTTTAGCCCTCATCATATAACTAAGCCTAAACAATTCTGAATGCTTTTATTTTGCTTGGTTAGCTATAGCCTGATTAGATTCTCAATGGTTTATGCTCATGTTCACACATTGGTCTGGTATTTTAAGCCACTGACAGGCATTTTGTGTTTATGTAGCTTTTATTCCACTGATGGAAGTTGTTATCTGTAAATGATTGAGGTTGAGCTTTTGACTTTGCCAGCTGCTGCAAAAATGCAGCCTTCTCCAGGTTGTTGGCAGAAGCCTCGTGGAGACTGGTGATTCCCTTTACCTTTCTCAAAAACCTTTCTTGGAATCAGCTTTGTTATAAGTTAGAACAAAAATCTAAAATGCAGAGATTCCTCGGAAAAACTGCTTTTCCACCCACATCTCTTAACAGAGGGTGCTGCTAGGGCTTTTGAGATCTACTCTTGTCACCACACCAAAAGATGCCAAAGACTGGTAGGCAACTTGGTATGCACAGGATGGGTTCACATCTGTTCTGTCTGGTTTCTGATGTAATTTTGACCTCACTGAAGTAAGTTTTATGAATCTTTTCACATATTGCTAGATACTGACAGAACATGTTAGTTATCCAGTTTATTCCTTTTTATAAGTCACTCTGGTATGATCATTCTGTACTTTTAATTGTACCAATTCAAAGCCAATTTTAGTAACTGAAGCTATCATTTTTCTGTAATATTTGGTTTGGGATATGCCTTAAAGGATTCCAGTTATGTACCGTAATGCTGAATTGGATGGTAAATCCAACAGTAAAATGTTTATAGGCATTCAAACACAATTCTATCAAATAAAAATACTCTAAAAATAATAATCTGGTGATTTCTCAAAATTGTGGTAACAAAATAGCAAATAAAATCAGATACATCATTGTGTCCCTGTAACTGAAACTTGATATCTTTTATGAATATTCTGCCTGTAAACAGCATTTTGGCGGCGCTATGTAATATTAAGGAAAAGACAATTGTGTTTGCCTGAAAATACAATTTGAAGTAAAACGGCAGATTTTTTTTTCTTAATTGTATGTATATCAATATACAATGAATAGCAATATAACAAACAGTCCTTGGAGGGCAATACAAATACAGCAATTCAGCATCAGCTAACTCTTCGTTTGCACATCTAATCCCTCCCCCCCCGCGATGTACTGATTTAATGGCCGCCTCTTATTTTTGCTTTATATTTCTTTTGATCTTTATTCTGAGAGGAGAGAGATCCTTTCATGCAATGTTTCTGATTTTGCATCTGAAATACATCTATATGCTCTCCTCCTTCATCTACAGATTCAGAAAGCACATGTGAAAAAGTGAGATACTTTCACAGTATCAGGTTTCTATGATAATACGTTGACAGGGAGTAAATTTGTTCCATATTTTATCTCATCTTGTACGCCAAATCTCAGTCTGTGCAATGTGTGTAGAATTCAAAATTGAAAATTACTTTTACCTCTGTGCATTTTTCTGACCAGCATGATACATTACAAATTCGAACAATGGTGCCAATTCCTGCTTGGATTAGAGCAAAAAATGGTTACATCTCCAAGTGGAAGAAACTTCACAGTTTTGAAATCCTTAAGAAATTATAACTAAGTCCGTTGAAAAATAGGATCTGGCATCAGCACCAGGCCTGAAAACTTTACTTGCCTGCAGGAGGAGCTTAATTGGGCAGCTTTCCCAAAAACTCAGGGAGAAAAAGAGAACCTCCTGTATAAGCTGACCTTCATTCATTCTGAAGTGGTAAGATTAATTCATATTTCATGAAATAAGGCATGGAGATGCTTTTGCTGCAGGAATTCCTGATTGCTTAGTTTGGCAAGAATACCCTAAAAGAAATGCTTCAGTAAAACTTGATCAACAGCCTGTGATAGTGAAAGTAATGAGTGCGGCTAGGTAAAAAGACATTTGGAAAATTTGGCACTGTTAACACAGCTGTTAAATTTTTGGCTTTGAAGCATAAACACTTGTGAAACATGCAACTTAGCTTCAGTTTCTGTAGACTTGTAAGTGAAGGAACCAAGTTACCTTTTTAGTGCTGTTTAGTTGCTGAGTAATACAAGGTGAAATAAAAGGGAGCAGTTGATGCTTTCTCTGCAAAATAATTTTTATGACTCATTTAAATAGTACTTTAGAGTAAATACCATGGGACTGCATTCAAAGCAGCAGTTGATCGGGAATACCAGATGTCTTTCTAAGTAAGTTAATGTTTATAACTTACAGTAAATAAATGTATACATGGTATTGTTAATCTGTATTAAAAGTCTCCATACAGGGAGTTAATAAAAGAGGTATTTTTTATATACCAGTCTGTAGATAAATATGTCATCTTGGCTGTGAAATGAGTTCTCGTTTGTTGACTTGCCAGGCATACAGGAAAAGCCATGTTAATCAGTTGGAATCAAAAGAGATTTTTGTTAATTCTGTTTGCGTTTTGGCTCGTTTATTTGATCGTTACCAGTTCCTGGTGTTCCTCTGAATTTTAGCCTCATAGTTTTGTCACTACTGTGTGACACCCTAATTCATCTTATTATAAAACTATCTGTATTAGCTTTGACTTTTTTTCCCAATAAAACTATTTTTCTTGAAGTGACTCCTTCAGAGGAAAAGTATTTGGTGAACCTGCCTTTTGTTGTGCACAAACTATGCAGTGTAACCATTTATCTTGTTTGAAGAGTGCATGTTGATAATATAAGGTTTTTATCCATTTGTGTTTCCATTTCAGTCCTGTGTATTTTTTTTTTCTCATGCAGTCACCACATATTAATGCTGTTAGGCCCAGCTCACTGCTCATATAAGTTTATTTTCAAACTAAAACTTAAAATTTAAAAGTAGTGCTGGTAGAAATCGTTGCTTGAATGCTAACAAGAATTCTCAGGAAAAAAAATTCATGATGCATTTAATTAATTCAGTGAAAATGTAAACAACTTGAATCTGCATTAAAAGTACATAATTTATTATGATTTATTTTGAGATATGAAACGATATTTGTCCATAGTGCTTCTTCAACACACGTGTGCAGAATAAATCTGGAGGAATAACTACTAGGTGCATAGTTCAGTGTATAGTCCTGCAATATTTGGACTATTTCAAAGAAAATAAGAATTCTGATTTTTTTAAAAAGAATCTGGATATCTCAGTTACTACAAGTATTTATTATCCTGTTGAACAAAAATTGAACAAGCATTTGTATTTGCTTTGAACAGAGATAAAAGTACAAGTTTTAAACACACAAGAATGTTATGGAATTTAACTGAAAGATATTCTAGTGGAGGTTGAGCTGCTGAAGGAAGGTGGTATTTCAACCTCCAAGCACTTTCAAAATTGAAACCTAAATTTTATTATAAATTTTACAAATTAAAAGTATTGCACATTTAATTGTAGGGCTTTGTGTGTATCATGAGAGTAAATATTTTGAAGCCATTTTAAAATGTCTGTCTTGTTATAGACTTCTAAAAAAATACTAAAACCTTTATCTCGTTATGAAAAGTTTTTGATACTTTATACGGCCCCAGAAAGGCATGGTGTCTCAATCAGCTCTGAATTTGCAGTAGACCTTATGCTGAAGATCAATTGATCTGACAGAAAATGTTGAATTTCTTCCCTGTAAGCCATTTGACATTGGTTATGAGCAAATACAGTTCAAACCCAAAGAAATACACGCTGTGCTTTAGAAAGGCAAAATTTACAAAGCTAAAATACATTTTGGAGCAAACAGTTATGACTTACAGCTACTTAAATGGGTTAAAAAAATTCTGAGACATTAAAAACGTAGCAGAAAAAGGTACGTAAGACTAGTGTTTGGGAAGAAGAAACTAACTGAATTTGGACAAGGAAAAGGACATCATTTTAAATCATCACATTGTAATCTATTGTTGCTACTTTCCTAAGGCTGAGATGGATTTGCTATCAAGCCTCTAAATCGAGATAGGGTCTCATTTAGAAAGCGCATCACTGAAAAACTTACAAGCTTGCAGATGAAATAAAGTTGAGGACTTTTTGGCCTGTGTCATACAGGCACTTCTCACTTTACATAGGTGAGGTTCATACGCCTTTTTCAAATGTAAAATAAGAGTCCTTTATAAGGCATAATCTTAGGAGTATCTCTTAGAATTTGATAAGAGGCTCCTATTATCAGTCATTTCCCCATCTTCACTAAACCCTCGATTGCGCTGGGAGAAACACACTGCAAGTCTCTTCAGTTCCTCAGGGAACTGATCCAGATATAAAATGATCCAACAGGGAGAAAAGAAATTAATTTTACCCCAGGTCAATTCCACAGGATGGTGCACCATGTTCCTTTCCAGACAATTGTGCTTTCAAAGTAAGAAGGGGGAAGGAATCAGTACAAAGCAGGCATCAATGTGGGTACGGATAATAGTGGACTTGCATAAACCAACCTTGCTGGCAAAGGGAATGTTAATAAAACTGTAGCCATGCAGCTGGTGTTCAGGTATTGCTGGTGCCTATTATGCGAAAACAGGCTTACTTTAGAAAAAAGGATGAGATTCTCTTGAAACGGTTGGGAATTTTCCAAAAGAATGCACATAAAGTTCTTTGCCTTTGGGTACTGCCGTAGGAAAGTTGTGTTCTCATTGTATTTCTAAGCTTTTTTTTTTTTCCTGCCACCCTGTGAGCAGGAAATCGACTTTTACTTTAAAGACAGTATTTTTTATATAATAAAATAATTTCAATTTGTAACTTGATATAAAGCAACATACATTACAGAACTTTCAACAGAATACTTGCTTTTTTTTCTCTAGGCTGACATGTAACTTGCTCTGTTCAGAGTAGTTATTGAATTGCAGGAGGCATCTTCTGTAGGCCCTTTGCAAAGTACTAGAGTTCTGCTCTGTACAAAGTTTGTTCTCATTCATTAAAACAACTAAGTGTGTGTGAATACTATCCTATATATTCTTAGTGTGTGTGTGTGTATATATATGAGAGAGAATGCATTCAACGTTCTTCTTTTAAGCAACTGTCAGAATGATGCAGTCGTTTGTGAACAACACAGGCAGCTTCATATTTTGTGCTATTCATACTCCCCTGGGCTTTTTTCTTAGCTTTGCTGTCTTTAATTTTTTCTTTTCAATCTAGAGCTCTTTTTGATTATGACAAGACTAAAGATAGCGGCCTTCCAAGTCAAGGATTGAACTTCAAATTTGGCGATATTCTCCATGTCATTAATGCTTCTGATGATGAATGGTGGCAAGCACGGCAGGTAACTCCAGATGGAGAAAGTGATGAAATTGGAGTTATCCCAAGCAAACGCAGGTATGTCATGATATTTTATTGACTTTGAGGTATCTGCTATTAAACATCTGATATGATTAATACATATATTGCATATGCTTTGCTCTTTGTTGTTAATTCTGTACCACATCAGCCACTTGGTTTTCTTTTGGGGTTTTTGTTTGTTTTAAATAATCTGTCATGGGATTCTGACTAACTCAATGAGAAGTTTGTTGAAATCCCATTTAGCCTTAGGAGTTGCATGTTGAAGTTGATAAAGGTGGTCCAAGTCCATTTCTCTGTTCTCACTGTAAGCAAGTTACGGGTTTAATAACATTACACTATTTATGTATGAGAAGGCGGAAAGTCTTTCTTTGGTGGCCAGAGTAAACAGAGACAAGGTGTTTGCTGGCATATCAGAGACCCAAATAAGAGATTAGGTGCTCTGAGTCTTAATATCTGCTATTGAAGGGTAACTGAGGCTGCTCACTTATTGTGACATGCTTTTTCTTTTTGCCCTCCAATTTATTGAACCTATATAATCACAAAATACTCCAATACCCTAACAGCTCATCAGTTGAGAAATAATACCCTACTTTTCCAATACAGTCTGCCATTAGCAGGCTGCCCGTTTTCTGAAGGTGTCATCACCAACAAAAATCTGTACTACAAAAGGTACACCTGTATGCTTACACTGTAACAAGCAGTAACTTGAAGTTCTGGAATTTTGCTGATTTAACTTTTTTGGTGTGTGTTTTTGTGGTAGAGTTGAGAAAAAAGAACGAGCCCGTTTAAAGACAGTGAAATTCAATTCCAAAGCAAGAGGAGATAAAGGGGTGAGTTAATGAAGTACTGATTACACCTGGCATTGTGAATGGTAACATTTTTCAGTGGTTTATCTATACAGACTCAGTTTCAGTTTTTAGTGAAAAGATAGAAAATAGAAATAACTCTGAGCACCAAAGCTAACTTTAGAAGTAAACCATTGCCAAAACAACTGCAAATTGTTTGAACAATTAGGTTAGAAATATATATTATCAGTAATACTGTAACGTTCTAGGAATTGTAGATACTAATCAAGTATTGAATAGTGCCATTTCTAACAGCTCTACAAGTGCTGTTTATAAAGCGGTTTAGTCGTTTAGTGTGAATTGTGCTCCCGGACTCCCTTTTTTGGGAGGAGGAGCTTACTATCAATTTTCAGAAAAAGTAATATGTTCCTTTCTTTAAAGTTTTTAATGCATATAGAAAACAAGGAAGTAGAGCTTAAAAGGGTACCTATAATAAAATGAGGTTTTACGATGTACACAGTTACGCAGACAGCATAAAGTAACTTTTGTTACAATTATGGATGCAGAAGCTTTAAAGAATTTCATGCAAGGGTATAGGCCAACAAAAACTCAAGGCTAGTGCTATTGCTGACCAGAATAAATCTCCGTCTCACAGCTGTTTTTTCTCACCGCTGCTCTCTGTTGGCACAAATACTGATGTGGCTGTGCTCGAATCATGTAAAATAACCAATGCAGATGAAAAATAACCCAATCCAAAAGAAATCCTGGGTTTAATTTTAGGCAGTCCCTTGGTGCAGTTCACTGCATGACATGCAATCCCTGTCCCAGTACATGTGATGGGACTGAGTAGCTACTTAGGGTAGTAGCTACTTAAGTAGTAACAGGAATGCTTGTAGCCAAAATTATAGCAATTTCATAATGGTAAAGCAGCCAAATTCTTTTTTTTATTTTCAGGGTGAGGCTTTTTTGCAGTGTTTTGGTCATTTTGAAATTTGAGAAACAGTATCACAATCTCAGAATTTCTACCGATAGTATATAACTAGTAATTCCAAGACTTAGGTATATGCATTTTAGACGTAAGAGCCTTCTAAAGTAATAACATATTATAATTTTTTTACATGTGAAACATGCTTTAAGCTCCTGAGGAAGCTATTTTTTAAATAATGATTTTTTTTTTTTTAATAGCACTAATGCTGTAACATTAGTCAGTTGTTATTGTGGATCCCAAAGATTCCTTTTAGTCATTTATTTCAGTTACAATGTTTTCATAACTTCAAAAATCACATATATAAAGTATTAAAGCCTCAATACTTCATCCTGATAGTGCAGGACTTTATACGTTAAAGATTGTCAAATCCATATGTACATCCCTCTGCTACACGGCAAAGGTTTCAGTTTAGTTTATTAATAAAGACAATGTCATGGTTGTTTCTATAAGTATTTGTTTAAAAGGAAATCAGTATCTCTAGTTACTTTCTGATGAACAATTACAGTACTGCCTTGAGGATTATTTGCAGTTTTTTTCTGGTTTGGTACTTTCATATTTTGGTGTTGGAATAAAATGTTATCAACTGATGTGGTAATTTTTAACCTGATCATTTTTATAATTTGAATTCACTTTTTAGAAATCACATAAAGAAAATGGCTTAAATACTTCCGATTATTTTAATTACATTAAGTAATTTTTCAAATGTTACCATGTTCTTTGGAAGATAATCGCATGGTCTTGTAGTTTGTCTATCAATAAACTGCAAACAGTTAACTTAATTAACGATGTATTTGAAGTAGCATTTTGACAATAGCAGAGTTAGTGCACAGTCACTGTGTACTAGCATAGCACCAAAGATATGCATGGAATACTGAGTGGAAAAGCAACTACGCTTGCCATTGATACAGAACTGCAGTTCTTTTTCTTCAGTAACATTTCATTTTGCAAACACGCTTACACTGTTCACAATCTTTTGCTTCAGCTGTAAATGTTTTAACATTACAGTTTCTCCTTAAAGTATTCTTCCTGTATTTGTCATGGTGAATTTTTCCCAGTTAAGTTGTCTGCACCATACACGTCCTCATGGACTGTGTGTCTTCCTGTGTCTGTATATGATAATACTCCATGGACAGGATGAAATACCAACTTTGTACAATTCTTCAAAATTTCTGCATTAAAACCTTAAAGAATAACCCTAGTGATGGCAATCATTAAAATCCATGTTCCTTTCATTTTAAGGAAAGCTAAAAAACCTGGTTAATTAAACGGTTGAATTTTTTTCTTGTTTGTTCCTTTCGTATACACATTTATCTCACTTTCTGTGCTGCTTCTGTTTTAATATATTCTTGCTTATGATGCCTGTTTATAATTTGACTTGGACTTATGAAAAATTTAATACAATTACTATGCATTTTCAACTAATAAGCAATTCTCTCTAGCTTTTTATAATCATGGTATCTTTTAAAAATAATCTTTTGGCTAATCTTTTGTGCAAAATCAGTATAATATTACTTTTATTTTCCCTTTTTTTGGCAATGGAACTGACTCTGACCATTATACATGCAGTATATAAAATTTAATATTAGTTCAGTAAGATTTACTGTACAGAAAGTTAAAATAAATATTGTTACGAAATATTTTCAAAACTAAAATGAAGAACCTGATTATGTTTTATGAGGTACAATAAATCAGCCACTCCTTTTATTTTAACTGTACAAATTGCAGAGTCTCACCACCTCAGTTAAACTGCACCGTTTTAGGTTTGTTACTTTTATTTCCCCTATTCTTTTGCCCAAACTGAGGACTTGTCTAAATGGACCAATCATATAGATGTGAGACTTCCACTTTTTGAAATTCATGTTACAGTATTTTTTAGTATCCTCAGCCCAGATCTGTTCCTCTGGGCATATTTCTTTGTTGCTCTTGTTTTGTAGAGTACATTAATCTTTCTGGGTTATGAGAAAGCAATTGCAATGACTTGCTGACTTCAGACAAAGAAGGTCAGGACCACCATAACCTAAAACCTTGCCCATGCCAACTGTGGTTCCTGCAAGCATATGATTGGCCCCAAACCAGTTCTTTTGTCCATATGTCAGGTTGATAATTTACCAATTCTTACAGTGGAATGACCATTTTAGTCGAACACAGGTGCCAGCCAATTAAATGTTTTATGGATTTCCTACTCAACACAGTATTGCTATTTCCAGAGCTCAGTGTCACTGATTGTGCTCCCATGGTACCATGTGCCTCTTTAACACCTGGTAATTTCAAGTAAACTTTTTTTTTAAACAATGGTAATGAAAATATCACTGGATGTTTCAGTATCTGATATTGCCAAGCAAGTCTGTATTAAAACAGATGGCCAGAAGGATTGTTAGTACTGCAGCAGGGTGCAGCTTGTGTGTTGCACTATAGGCATTCTCTTTAGGAACGCCAAATGCTAGTTTTGTAATTGTACCAAAGAAGATAGCCCACTGTTTGAAAAAACTTTGTCTGATTTGACCCCCAGTTGTTACTATATTTCACTCCATACTTAATGCTGGTAGAAAAGGTAATACATGTTTTTGCAACTGTATTGCCTATAATAGAGGAAGATGAACTCACACTGGCTGAAGACAGATAATTACTTGAAAGTTAACATGCTCCAAATTTTAGAAGTAGCTGTTAATAGAGTCTTTAATGTATGAATTGAAAATATTTTTGTTTTTTTTGAAAATAGCTGCTGAAAAATGGTTCTGCTGAAGTTTTATTACTTCCTGCTGCACATGGGCTCTGCTTGGCTTAGAAATAAACAGTCCCCTTGCAGCACAGGGCCTCAAAACCAAGTTGGGCAGCGTTTTCTTACTGTTGCCATCCTTCCTGTAATAGAGTTTCTGCAAACCAAATGACAAAAGCATGGCAAATTTCATGTCTTCGCAAAACTGGGCAGATGATTCACTTATGCCTAAAGATCAAAAGAAATTTCAGCTGGCTTCAAGTTAGCTCTATTAGTCCTAGTTCTGGGCATAATTGCAATACTGATTTATTTATCCATTGAATTTCTTTATTGACTTAGAACGGTAAATTAAAGGTGCTGTAGTCACATAATGTCTTCAGCAGGAGAAATGGCAGATATTACTAAATTCTGTGTTAATTACACCTGTAGACATACCTATATATGAACGAAAATACATCGATGGTCTCCATCACGCAGACAAGGAGCACAATAATAGTTTATATTCAAATGGGTGGATATGTATATGTCTATATAGGTAACTCTAGAAATTTTCATAGTAACTGAGATGCAGAAATTGTTCAGCAACACAAGCAGTTAATGTCAAAAGTTGCTGAATGTGATCCTCAGACATGCAGGGGTTTTCACGTGGTAATTCTCTGTAAATGCACCCTTGAAAAAATAATTGCCACAGTAAGGAAATGAAATGAGTCTATCTTTTGAAAGTTAATCTTGGTATTGGGATGCAGACTTACATAGAGTGAAGTAATTTCTTTCAGTGAACTTGCAATGAATTGCAACTGTGAAAGATTGAAACAAATACAATTTGTTTTGCGTTTTTTTATTGTTTGGATATTTTAGCTAGACACTTTTTTTTTTTTCCTATTTTCCTACTTCACTGTTACTTAGTTTTATTGTAAAAGCATTCGGTACAACGCCAGCTTTTAGCTTCTGTTTTTCTTTACTGTATGATATGTTATTTAGCAGCTGGCACCAAAGTATTTATAGTTTTGCCTTTGCAAATGGGTAACACTGGCAAATACTTCTGGTGTGCTGTTATGATGTCAGCTGTTTGCAAAAGCATGGGTAAAGCCTCAGTGGTTTTTTAAAATACTGTAACCCCTATATTAGACAATATCAGTGATTTAATTGAGTTCATTATGGTTTGGACATCTTCTAATAGCCTAGTTTTTCCCATCTTTTTATACTCCCAGCAGGCCTAAATTTGTGAAATTTAGTAGTAAGCATGTGAAATACAGAGGGTGTGAGCAAAGCCATGATCCCGATCTCTTTTTTTTTTTAATGAGCTGAGAAGATAATGTTAATCTGAAATATGCACTGCATAATGTGGTTATAGGAGTCAGCTTCCACAAAGCTGCTGGTCTGGGCCTTTGTTCACACAGACATTAGACATCCTTTGTTTTGCCCCTCCTTCTCTTCTTCAGCAGTCATTCAATGACAAGCGTAAAAAGAACCTCTTTTCCCGAAAATTTCCCTTCTACAAGAACAAGGACCAGAGTGAGCAGGAAACCAGTGATATTGACCGTAAGTATGTGGCATTCGATGGAGAGCAAAGCACACGTAGAAGGGCCTGCTAGATTGCAGTAGGGTGTTACCATGGAGACAGTTTCATGAGCTGCAACAGGCTAATGAGCTTGAGGTGCCAATGACAAACCAATCTACAAAATCAATAACACTGCTGTTAAAGGAAAATTTAACCCAGGAGTGTCCCAGTTTGGAATAAACTGGGTAATGCTCTTGAGTAACAGTGTGTACGTAACTGGAGGAGATAAGTCTTCCAGCACTGTCAGTGATGGTTCTTCATTTCTGACTTGGAGGAGAACACGCAGCAATGAAGAAAGTATAACGGAGCTTACCAGCTTCTTGATTCAGTCCCTTTAGACTGGTTACTTCAAAGTCATTCCATTCTAATTTGGTTTTCCTAATGAAGAGAGGTTACTTTCATGGTGTTGCCAGCACTAAAAAAAAAAAAAGTGTCTTGTCAAAAAGCAGTTGCATAAGTTTGCTAATTCAGACCAGGTCTGCTACAAACTGCGTTCTCTGCTGTTTGCATCACTGATTACACTTCATGTGCCAGTCAGGTCAAATCCTATAGGCTTACCTTCCCCTGTGATGTTCTGGGAACTGTCTCCTGTCGTAGCGCCAATTTTATATATTACTGACAATTATTTTCTTTGTGATTGTCTTTTTATTGCTTGCCCTCTGGGGACTACTCTGCAGGAGGTCCCTGACGACATGGGATCAAAAGGCCTGAGTAAGTGATCAAAATACTCCCAAGTTATTTTAACCTCCATCTGAAAAATTACTATTTTTTTTTAACAGATCTCTTTGAGACTGGTGCTCTACTGGCACAAGGAGGTTGACTCTAAAAATGTTTCATAAGCTTCTTCTAGTTTGTAATGTTCTGGGGGTTTTTGCTTTCAGGAACGTGTTACTTTAAGCTCATGTGACTATCACGTTAGATTTTTTTTTTTTTTTTATTCAGAAGCTTACCAGCACTTACTTGTTTGTCCTTAATAGTATTGTGTTTTTAAATTTGGTGATTATTTTTTTATGTCACTTTTGTCTTGTCTTTGTGTTCTTATTTATTTAAAAATAACCTATAGCTTTTTACAGTAATAGTACCACCATTGCCATAACACTTTAACTAGTTACAGTTTTCAATTCTCTCTCTAGGTGACTGATGTTTACAGCTATGTAAAACAAACAAAAAAACTTTGCTTAACAAATGCCATGAGAGTTTTTCTGTCTGACTTATTTGAACTCTTATGATGCTTTTAGACCAGGTAGAGGGGTAGCTAATGGAGGAGACACATAAGCGGTAGTTGTATTTCCTGCAGAAATGTTAACTACTTGAATACAGTAAGATTCAAAAGTTGCTGAGTACTCGAACAGATCTGTTTGTGTACACAGAGACCACCACTGTACTAAAATGACAAATTAAAAAAAAAGTCAAGACCTTGCTTTCATCACAGATATTAAACATGTACATTGTTGTGTTTATGGAATAGTAACATTAGTCACTAAAATAAGTGACAAAAGGTCATTAAAGATAACATTTCTTCCCAGCGCATAACTGTTATGCACAGTGTTCCTGAAATTACATGTAAGCAGCAGTGTACTTCTATACTTGGCCTCAATCATGAAATAAAAATTCTAGTAGCTATAACATTAATTTTCCATTTCTGAAATGCCTAGTTTCAAGGAAAGTCTTGGTCCGGAGCCAAAGACCTTAGCAACCTTTATGGCCTTATGGTTTAGAGCAGAAGATCATAAGCAGCCTTTATGGCCTTATGATCATACCTAGTTTAAACTATGTAATGCGGTCCAGAAATGTTACTAGGTGATTCTGTTATAAAAACAAATGGCTTCTAGTGTGTTTCAACACAGTCAGACTTTTGGAAACTGCCTTACCACACTTAAGGCAAACTGTTACTTGGGCTCTGCAAGACTGCGGTTTTTGCTGGCATTTCGGGCTTTCCATCTTCATTAATTGTGCCCATTACAACTATCACAACACTTGTATTCTGAATTGACAATGTCTCCCTTTCATGTTCTGCCACGAGGCTTTTAAACATCACTATTTGCCTGTTCCATGCCAATGCAGACGTTCTTTTTCTGAGACAAGAAAATGAAATGGAAGTAGATACAAATTGCTGGTACTCGCAAAGATTTGGAACTATTGGTCTTTTTTTCCTGCACAAAAATGAAGTGAGGGAGTTCAGTCTAGCCAGAGATTTGTTGTTTAAAGATATTGGTTCACTGTATCCAAAAACATTTTAAAAGGTTAATTAGTTTACATATGATGACTGTAACTTTTTAATGTTTATTAATCACTAGAAGCATACTTGCTTCATAACTGTATTCCTACTTCTAGAGTCCCCTTGCTTCCTTCTCTTCAATCTTGTAGGGGAGGAACTGCACTGTATTTAATGTCTATTTATAAAGGCTCCTCGTGACAACAATAAGTATTATCATATGCACTCAGTTAAGTACATCATGTCAAATTTAATTTTACTTAATTTGTATAGGTCAACCACAAGCTTCTTTATGCAGTCTTAACCTGTGAATGTTAGTGTTATAGACACACTCATTGGGTGGCATAAAAATTGATTCTTTACAATAAAGTTCAGCAATATCAAAGTTCATATTTGTGCACCAGATTTGTAGAATTTTCAGGGAACAGAATAGACTGATACCTGAAATTCTTCAATTGCATTGATTTTTATCATAAACATATTTAACACAGTTACCTAGCTTAAAAAAGTCAATATAAACACCTTGTAGCTACTGAAATATTTTGATTTGATTACTGTGCAGAAGGCATGAAGTTAATACAGATAGTCCAGAATAAAAGTCAGGAGCTTTTGAAAACTAAAGCATTACTGGGAAGGGGCGGGGGGCAGTGTGCAAATCTTAATTCTGCATTGCACTTCAAGTAAACTATTTAATATACCATTGGAAGGTGTCTATTATTCAAAATGCTACATTATATTTCCTGCAATATAGTCCAGTATTTTCTGCTACAGGACTCTTAATATAATCAATAAATTGCCTGCATAGAAATTGAAATGCATAATCCCATAGTTTTTACACAACAAAATTCATCCGTAAGTGATAACCTAAAAAATGCAGGGTTACATGTGAACTATGAATTAGCGTACTTTTTGTAATCTTATTTTGATGTGCTATTTAACGTTTTTATTAACATCCATTCCTTTCATATGAAATTGAGCTTGATCCTGAGAGCTATGAGAAGTACCTTAAAACTTTTATATACAGTATGTATTGATTTCAGCATTTTGATATCAGTATTGTCTTTCATCTGGATTATTTTGTGTCAATTTGCTTTCTTTTGGACTCATGCCATCAGTGTATGTTCCTTATTTTTTTTTCCGTTGTGTTGTAATTTCAGAGCATGTAACCTCTAATGCCAGCGATAGTGAAAGTAGTTACCGTAAGTGTTTTTAAGTTCTTTGTTTATTCAGAACCTTTGTTTAGTAGCTCTTTCTTTGGTTGTGTTTGTCTGTCTTTTCTGGGTATTTACATGTTAAATAGAACTTCCCAGACACCTTCAGGTGAAATCCATATTCATGTTTTTGGTGGGGTACTGCAAATTCTGCTGTGTCTTTGTTTTTAAAAAACTGACTAGAGAGAATTATTGCAAACCTCCTTTATGGAAATTTTTATTGTGATCTATGATTTTCTTAGTTCAGCTTAATTTGAATCAATTCCTATTTTTTTTTTTAAATTATGTGAGCTAGCTAGACCTATTAAAAGCTAAATGTAAATTTAATGCTGATAATTATATGTAGTTGAGCTTAATACTGGAAGCATAACTAAACTGTTTAATCTGTTAAATAATGCAATAACTATCTACAGTTTTTCACAACTGATACTCAGATTTAATATGCATATACTTCTAATGAAAGAAAAAATAAGCAGACATGTTTACCCTTGCTTCAGCTTTCAATTATCTATTTTGTCAAGTGTGGGTGCTTAGTACGAATTGTTTTCAAAGCATACAACACACATTAAGTGCTGAAGTCAGTTATGATAAATTAGCATGCTAGGCATGCATAC
This sequence comes from Nipponia nippon, assembly GCF_047370975.1. Taxonomy (NCBI): domain Eukaryota; kingdom Metazoa; phylum Chordata; class Aves; order Pelecaniformes; family Threskiornithidae; genus Nipponia; species Nipponia nippon. The sequence goes on from NW_028262391.1 coordinate 15,598,696, forward strand.
ACATTCTCTCTCTCTCTCTGAAGACATAGTATCTTTTAAATACTAGACTAAGTCAGCTTTTGTACTAGCCCAAGCTACAGTACTATTTACTATTACCCAAGCTACAGTAGTACTACATGTTCACAGTGGGTAATATGCTGCATGATGCTGCTCTACAATGCTTTAAAATGTCTAAACCAGAGCCAGAACTTCAATCCCACTGGTCATTTCCAGTGAACAACTCCTCAGTAAGGTCACACACTCCAGACCTGGAACACAGAACAAAGCAGAGCAGGAGGATGAAAAAGTTGAGGATTTGAAGAGGAATACGGAAAGAAGGAATAGTAAAAGTCAGTGTGACACTGAGTGGCTCACTGATCCCCTCCTGGTTGCCTGCTAACGGTATAACGGGCACTTCAGAAACAGATATTATTTATGTTAGGGTAATAAGGAAGGTGGTTCATGAACAGATATATTTGTTTGGAAGCCGTAGATCTTCTCAGAGGTGATGATCCGCCTTTTTTCTTCCAGATGATTACACTCAAGGAGAGAATTTATACATGTATATAAAATCCCCAGCGCTTACAATGCTAACGGTGTCATAGACTGTAATTGAAAAGAAACCATTTGGGGGAGGCATTCGTGTTCCCTGAGAATAACACAAAATTGAGCATGTATGGAAGTTGCCTTTGCCTATATGACAAACTGACAAGTTTTAGCCATTTTTACTGACACACCATTAAAACTATCTAACCATGACTGTTTCGCCATAAATTTGCTGCTTTCCTCTCTTCCCCCCGCCCCAAGGTTTTTCTCAGAGCTTGCTTTATTTATGTTTAAAGCTCATTATTGGTACTACTAGTTAGTTTTTTACTTCGTTATTACTGGAGAAGCCCTGATTTTTATGAATGTCATGGATTTGCTTATCTGAATGTGTAATTCCAAGCACTTTTTATTAAAATGATTTTTCTAATTTCTTCTTACTGCTGTCTAATATGAAAGTTATCTTGATTACAGATGAGTACGGTTGTTCAAAAGGTTCATTCTATTAATATTCATTTTTCCAAAGTACTGAAAAGCGGTGACAATATATACTTTTTGCCCTCAATCAGGGGATGCTTTTTACTTGTTACTATCTCTTTAGTAGTTTGCTTAACTAATTTTTGACCTTATAGCAATATGACTTCTTCAAAGAAGTATCTAATTATATGTGAGCTGGAGCTTTCATAGATGAATCAATAGCTGGTGACTCCCTATTCCTCTCCCTAGCCTAAAAAGGGTTCTGAAAGTATATACTGTCCTTCTAAAATCCATTTGCATGAGTAACTTCTTGATATATTAAAATATACAGGTTGCATGTTTTCGTGTCTGTCTTAACGTATTCCTCACTTGCAATAACTTAAAAAATGAAAATGTTCATTCATGTATTGCTGTAGTACAGTTTGAATGCAAATTTATTGCAAATAAGAGAAATATTTCTCTTAATGAAATTGTGAATTTTAGATTTAAAAGATCAATGGTATTTACTATGACATAAAGAATAGATATATAGAAGCAATATATGCATTTATAAAAGCCTTTATCTGCTATCTGTTTCTATACACCTGTGGTATAGCATTGTTATAAGTATGGCTCATGAACTACAAAGAATGTTCCAAAATGACACAAGTGAGTTATTGAAGGACTGTATTTTATTCAAAATTCATAGTACTGTCATATAATTTGAGCTTGTATCTTCAGAATTATAAATTCTTTGCTGTCATGAAGTTAATTTTTAGTGATTCCATTGCAAGAAATCTTACTCGGAGATACCTTGTTAGACTAGAAATAATCTTTTAGAGAGATGGCAACTGAGGTATATTTCAGATACTTTCACTAACATTTAAAAAGCCTGCAGCTGTCAAAGGTCAAAATTCAGTTATTTTAGTTTCATTCACTGCTGATGTGCTTACTGGAGCTGAGAACAATAAAAAGCATTCTTTGTTTTCAAGTTTGTCTTTAAAAATTCATTAATAAAATAACAGTTATTTAGTATATACAATCATAATTTTTTTTTGTCAGAGTGGTTGAAGGTGTTTATATAAATGCCACTTCATGATAAAGTTAATGGAAGATATGTACACCTTGACATACATGATTGTCAGCCCTCTACAAATATAGAAAAATGTTGTTGTAAATGCTGGCTTCAAAGTGTGGGGAATGTTCATGATGAAGGTGGCATTGCCTCTAGCAGTGAATGATAGCATGCATGCATTTCGTTCAGGGAAGCGTGTATAAGAGCATTTCAATAATGCTTTAAAATTCTTCTTGTGCTTGATGTCAGCTTGACATGCTAACATAAACCAGGAAATTATTTATACTGTATGTTTCTTATGCTTTAAAATTTTGTGTTTGGCTTATCTGTGTGATTTTTATAATTCATCGCTCTTGAAAAATGTCCTTCATCAGTATCATTGTGATGCATATTACTGAGGAATGTCTGTATCATTATAGTTCATTCAATGACTCAGTTTAAATATGTTTGTCTAGAAAAAAATACATTGATATGTCTTTGCATTTACATTTTAGGTGGCCAAGAGGAATATGTCTTGTCATATGAACCAGTCAATCAACAAGAAGGTTTGTAGATCTCACTCAGTATAACATAAATATCATCTGAATTATCAGAATGCTTCATGTGCCCTTATGTACTGAGCACCATGACAAACTTCTTCACTTTTGAAATTGTTATCATTATTCAAATGAATAAAGCATAAAGGCATAAATTATTAAATGCAATTGCTAAATTATTTAGTGCACAACCCAAAGGTGTGCTACTTAAAATATCTTATTATGTGTGGTTTACATTGCATAAGGAAAATATCGTATGGTCAACAGTTTCGTCAGAGTGAACCTCAGAAATCATAGTTCTCTTCTCTTTCATATTGCTTTAGCATTCGCACTGTTGCAGTTCCTTTTTACTGTCCCAGCAAAAAGTGTCTCAGTAGATCATTTGTCTATTTTAGTAAGCTTTAATTGAAGTGTCTCTAAAACATGGCAGTCTCCCATTTCTGTATGGGCTTCTTATATGGCTAATTTGGTTAACAATTGCCAAGTGATTTTTTTTCAGGAAAAAAAAATTTGAATGAAATGGAAGTTGATAGGACAAAATATTTTCTCACACTTGCATTTAAAATAAAATGCTTTTCACTGATTTCCAGTGGGATGCTATCATTTCCTTTTCACCTTGGTCCTGATCTTGCTTCACTGTGTATAATAGATACAGAATTTTTAGTGTTCCCTTTCACTGCCACAGGTGCTAATGGCTGATTTACATTATCTAATACATAGCTCATATATTTGTAAATTAATCTGTAAAAGGGATGTCTTTTAGGCATACTTGATATCTGTTACCTAGCAAATAAGGTGGCAGTTGAAGTAAATACGTATCATGTATTTACATGAATTTTGAGTGTCAGGATTTCATTTTTGGTTTCATGCAGTGAGCGGCACGGCCCAGTTGCTCTTAATAGCATTGTGGAACACGCGTGCCTGTATAGACACCCCACTCCAACTTGTTGATTGTCGCATAGGGGCTCCATTTCATCATTAAGCTTCCAAAAGTAGTAAAAATCGTTACACGAGACTAACACAAACTACATTATTTATATCATATAATTTGTAATTTTGGTAGGCTCCAAATAAAATCATGGATGAGAAATGCATGAGTTGAGACCATGCTAGGAATGGGTAGGCCCTCTTCAATGTGCTAAGTAAGCTATGCTTAAGCTACGGAACTGGAGGTTTGTTACCCTCAAATAAGCAGCTGCTGGGTCTGTGTATGCCCACCAGAAGGTCCCACAAAATGAGAAACATCTTTTTAGCTGGCATTAGCTTCCCAGATGTGATAGCTTAATGGTTTAGTGAGAACAATAGTAATACCAAGTGAATTAACACCAAGGTTGAAGAGAAGAGGTGTGAACGAGGCTTTGCACAAGCTGATGGTTTAGTAACTACCATATTGTAAAACTAAAGATTTTAGAGAGCCAAGTGCTTTGGTATTTGAGTACATAACTGTAATTCCCTTTGAGTCTAACATAGTGTATGGGGAAGGCCATAAAAGAACCAGCACCTCATTCCTTTGTTTAAGTGCAGTAATATATTCACGGTATATGTTATCTGCATTTTTCCACTAATTCACTTCCACAGTAATTTTTTTTTTTTAAGAAGCCCAGAGGAATAAAGAACTGTAATGACCAAAATAGATTTAAAGGTGCTTGGATTTGAGACACTAGTGGGCCACCCTTAGTCTTTAGGCAAAGATGTTTATTGTTAAATTAATAGGTTAACAGTTACTGGATCCCAGGCATTCCTTTTATGAATATATTAATACCCCTGAAAGGAAATAGTTCTGAGAGTCAAGTTAAAATGTATTTTATAGGTCAGACTTTATTTAATTTGGACTTTTTTTGTGCAGGAAAGACAGACTGAACCTAAAACTAGAAGTTATACAGCTGAATTATATGCTAATGCCAAGATACTTAGACATTAGACCCCACCTGGAGTACTGTGTCCAGCTCTGGAGTCCTCAGCACAGGAAGGACACGGACCTGTTGGAGCGGGTCCAGAGGAGGGCCACAAAAATGATCAGAGGGCTGGAACACCTCTGCTATGAGGAAAGGCTGAAAGAGCTGGGGTTGTTCAGCCTGGAGAAGAGAAGGCGCCGGGGAGACCTTATTGCGGCCTTTCGGTACTTAAAGGGGGCCTACAAGAAAGATGGGGATAGCCTTTTTAGTAAGGCCTGCTGCGACAGCACAAGGGGTTATGGTTTTAAACTAAAGGAGGGTAGATTTAGACTAAACACAAGGAAGAAATTTTTCATGACGAGGGTGGTGAAACACTGGAACAGGTTGCCCAGAGAGGTGGTAGATGCCCCATCCTTGGAAACATTCAAGGCCAGGCTGGACGGGGCTCTGAGCAACCTAATCTAGTTGTAGATGTCCCTGCCCATTGCAGGGGGGATGGACTAGATGGCCTTTAAAGGTTCCTTCCATCCCAAAGCATTCTATGGTTCTGTGACTATTGTCTTCATGGTTCTTGCCATATAATCAGATATTTTCTGCTTGAACTTAGTTTCCAACCAAAAGCCCTTTATAACCTTATAAAAAACTAAGCTGCTTTTAAAAGATGCTATACTTCATTTTATAAGAGTTTTAGTAGTTACAGAAGCTATATATAGTTGTGTCTTTTCATATATGAGTATTTAAGTTGTAGTCTTAGAGGAAAAGCAGCAGCTTCTCCTAACACAGAACTAGAATTTCACAAACTCTGCTACTGCTTAGGTGCCTCTTTGAAGTGAAAAGATTTTAAAACTTCCTTCTTTTGCTGTTTTCATTAGAATGAAGGATGTTACTTTGTGAAAAGATTTTTTTTTTTTTTTTTTTCCCCCAAAGACTTCGTAATTTAAAACATCTTTGATCCCCCAGGATAGTAACTTGAGAGTGAAGATCTAACATCTTACTGTGACTATGGTATTAACTGATATACATTTTTCAACATGTTTTTCTTCTCTTTAGGAGTACATGCTCGTTTAGGTATTAAAACCATTACCATGTGATAAAGCTTATTTTGCTGAACTGTTAAAAGAAAACAATCATGCTGAAATGTAACTGACGTTATTCCTTTATGTTTAATAGTCAGTTACACTCGACCTGTGATTGTTTTGGGACCCATGAAAGACAGAATAAATGATGATCTGATCTCAGAATTTCCAGACAAATTTGGCTCGTGTGTTCCACGTAAGTCTCAGCAAATACTAGAGCAATTCTAAATGACTTTTTGTGTTAATTTTCTTAATAGACATCCTCTGTATGTTGAGTTAAAAAAAGTTAATATATTGTCTACACTTCATAGAGCTGTCTTAGTTGTCAGTCATCTCATTGCTTGTGACAATTTTGCAGTATAAATGGGAGACTATTTTTGGATATTGTAGGGAAAAAAGTCACTGTTTTTTGTTTTGCTTTAAAAATTACTGGTTTATATTTAAAGATACTACTAGACCAAAACGAGATTATGAGGTGGATGGACGTGATTACCATTTTGTCACTTCTCGAGAGCAAATGGAGAAGGATATTCAGGATCACAAATTCATTGAAGCTGGCCAGTACAATAATCATCTTTATGGAACAAGTGTCCAATCAGTGCGAGAAGTAGCAGAAAAGGTAAATCAGTGCCAGTTACTTTCATTTACTGAGGTGATTATCTGATTGTGCTGACAGGGGAAAAGAGAAGAATGGCAAGAAGCCATTAGGAACCCTCTGACTTTTGAAAGGAATTTGTACAAAACTAGAAACAAAGTGCATTGTCACAAATGCATTTAGGGAAATAATGAAGTTTTGGAATAATGAAAGCATCGTGATTAAATTAGAGGAAAAGAGCAACCATAGCTTGTGCCGTTTTATAAAAAGAAAATAGAGAAGAAATAATTGGAATTATGGGCTAATTAGCCTAGCTCACATACATAGATCAATAACTAATTAAAAATAGTGGTGGTGGAGTCGATTAATACAATGATCTGTTTGATAAAGACCTATGCAGAAGAAAGCTTCTAAAATTGTTATTCTTTGTGCCCTTCATGGATTTAGCTGACAAAGGGAAAAGAGTGAATGTGATAAACTCAGTTTTAGAAAGATATTTTACATAACTAGCACTACATTTTGAAGACTGACTTTACTGGTTTTATCTTGAACAGACTTCAATTAACTATTTCTTGCAAAATCTAAATATTGCTAAATTCAAAGTGAAGTTTACTTGAGCTCTCTGAAAAAGAGTGGGAAGAAGGAAGTGTGTTTCTTAGAGTAAGATGCTTGTTTTAAAGAAAATTTTTCTGTGAAAATTCTTTGCAAATGTTGCACGTTAGGTTGACGAGTGTTGTTCTACTGTTTACAAATATGGTGCATTTACAGTAGGCAATGTTATCTGTATGAGAGAAGAAACAGCTATTTTCTAGGTGGGAACTCGCAAGTGTGAGCACTTTCAGTCTGGACATGCAGAGGGTAAGTGTGGTTAACACGTGTGACACAGGAGTGTAGTCAGTCCTCTGGAAAACAGCATAGACCATTCTGGCAACTGTAATTTACTGGAATCAAAACCAGGGCGAACATGGTGAGATTCTGTGGTTCATGTGATGGAGTTTTCTTTTGCTGTCTTTCTCACCCTATGGAATAGAACCTGGACCCATGGTATATAGCAAGAAAAGTAAAGAAAATAAAATTAATTACAAAATTGTTAAAGTAAACAAACAGTACTTTGTATGGGAGGCTGAACGAAGTTGTGAAATCCTTCATTTCCATCCTAGTCTTGAAATTGGCTGTGTTCTTTTGCCCATCTAGTGGGACTAGTAAGGTACAAAATGATGGTGCATCTTTTATAAACCAACACGAAGAACAAAGTACTACCAGATGTCTCCATGCTATTAAATCTCTTGCACGGGCACCATGGGACTTCGGGTAGATGCAGCAATTTCTCGGTTACAGCTAACGTTATTTTTCTGGGAAACAATGGCCTGTCCTTCAGAACTGGACTTCAAAATCGTGACAGGGCTGCAGACTGGTTGATCTGGGTCTACTCCTTCCTTGTAGTCCTCTCCATCTCACTTAAGAGATGAGTCTCTTCAGTGGGTCTTATTACTGGGGTACAAAAGATGATTTCCAAGTTTTCTATTATGAATTTAGGGGCAGACACAACAGAAGTGACTGCTACTACACCAAAAGATTCAGAAATAGTATTCTTGCAATAGCTTTAAATTGAGGTCATTTGCCCCTGCTTCCAGCTGATCCCTATCTCTCTCATTTCCTAACCTATAATGGACACAGCTAAAGATGCTTTTTGATGTCATTGTTCAGTTAATGTAAAGGGCACTGAGTGCTGTGCTGTGTTGCTCAATCAGATGCAGTGCAAATAAGAACCTAAAAAATAATACTAAACGTTGTTTAAATGCACTGTGCAAAGAGCAAAACAGCTTCCCTGGATGAAAACATGATAATTATATCGTGAAGTACTTGTGTTTCTTTTCCTTGTCTTCCAAATCTTCACTTGAAAGGAATTTTCATATCCTCTTTGGAATCACTAGCAGCTTGCAAATCTCTGTGTCTGAGGCCACTGCTAATGCACATTCATTATTGATTTGGAATAAACTGTTACAGTTACATTCCATAAGGTTCCGTACAGCTACTGTGCTGGCAATCACCTCCATCCTTTGCTCAACATCCTTTGGCACCTGGCATAAATTGTTGGGCCAAACACAGCAAATACCAAGTGTCTTATCCCAAAGAGGAAAATGGACCAGGTAATGCTCTTAATTCTCTATTCCCAGAGCATGTGCCACATTTAAAGAGAAACTATTTGAAAGATGTGGGTAGGTCAGCACATGTAGTAAAACACTCTGCTAGAACATACAAACACTTTTCTTAAATTATACCAGTCAGCATCCAGATCTATGGACTGGATCTGGAAAACAGCTATCATCAGTTGAAAGCTAGTAGATATGTATTGTTCATGTGGGAAGAACACTTCTGTCCCCTTTAAGAATTCCTGACATAAAATTCCATGGTTTCGTTGTGCAAGAGATCAAATGTAAATGATCCTAGGGATCTCATCTGCCAGGAAGCAGAAACGTGTCAGTCATTTCAGACTGCAGTCACTTCCTTGCTCTTCAACGGGCCCTCCTGGAATGATCTCCCAGGAGTTCAGGAAGCGTGTTGTATGATATGAGTAGCCTTTGGTTTTATGGTGCTTGTGGGTTTGTACCCTGGCTCACAGAATTCTGCCATTCACATTGGTCTCCTGCTAAAGAAAAAGCTTTTCTTATTTTAGTCACCTGACAGTGTTTTTCTCTTCCTCTCCCCCCATCCCTTTCTAAAATGGTGGTATGCTAAATTACTCATATGCTACTCAGAAAGGAAAGAAATAAAAACATGTGAGGTGGAAATGAGTGTATCAGAGATGAGAGGAGCTGAGAAACAGAAGACCCTTTGAGATGAGATATCCCAAAGAGCTGGAAAATTGCTTATAATAGGAGAATAGAGGTGGGGAGAAAAGAAGCCCTGCCACATTGTCTTCCAACTGCCCAAGGAACAGTTAGGTTATATTTGTTTCTCAAGAGATTAAAAAAAAAAAAATCAGCCTAAATAAATTGCATTTACCATCTCAAACTTGGCATTCTATTGTGTGGTACCTGGGGGGAGGAGAGTGCTCATATTCGGTTCCATCTAACAATTCTGATGGTGGCATATTTCCCTGCCATCAGAGGTGGTCACTTCCTCAGGTATGCCAGTTAGGTCATCTGGCTCTTCTCTAAACTGCATCTGTGACATGGCCACCTCCAAAGGATCCTCAAATTATTTAAAAAAAAAAAAAAACAAACATTTTGGTGGTGTGGTTGAAGTACAGCTGGTGCACTGGATGATTCTGCATTGTCGATTGGGCTGCAACATCTGGTGGAGGGAGGAAGGAAGAAGGGTCAGGAACATCTCAAATGATGTATGATCCCACCAGAGGAGCATTGTGGGACCTTCTGCCAAAGTGGTGAAATCATAATATCATTGATGCAAATGCTCTACTTTTGTTGGCTTCAGTGGAGACATGTTTTCTCTTCTGAATTATTAGCTATGCATACCTGTGACTTAAACTTTGCTTAGTGCCGTTTTCCCTTCTCTCTCACTTTTTAGGGTAAACATTGCATTCTTGATGTTTCTGGTAATGCGATCAAAAGGTTGCAGATTGCCCAGCTGTACCCAATCTCCATTTTTATTAAACCCAAAGCAGTGGAAAATATCATGTAAGTAAAAGTGAAGTACCTCAGGCTAAATTGCTTGAGACTGTCATTGTATTTGAAAAGCCAGCTGCAAGTTATGCGAAGACAATTGTAATATTTGCATTTTAAACAATATTTAATTTCCTAAGTTTAATTTCTAGGGGCTTTTAGAAGGGACTTTTAATCCAAATTAAAGTGCTTGAGAACAAATGTCATTGTGCTAAATTCCATGCAATATCGTGTCAGAACAGCTCATTCCCACTACAGTCTTTGCTTAGGTGTGTCATTTAGGAGACTGCCTCTTATTAAGGTTAATACTCAAACAACAGTTTAAAACCTTACTTCAAAAGACTCCAAGTATTTTATAGTAGTTTTTAAAGGTATAATTTGTTCAATTTCAGGGAAATGAATAAACGCTTAACGGAAGAGCAAGCCAGGAAGACATTTGAGAGAGCCATGAAACTGGAGCAAGAATTTACTGAACACTTCACAGGTGTGTTTTACGTGGGACTCTTCCCTTGCCAGAGTTGAAACTTTATTGCTTGCTGTAAAATAGTAATTGCCTCACTGCTGACGTAAGGCTGAACTTTGTTTTCTGGCTAATCTGTGATTGTTTTGAGGCATAGAGCCATCTTAGTACCTCTACACTGATTTCAATTTGATCAATTAATTCAATATATAAAAAAATTTACTGGGAGCTTAATTTAGGTTTTAAAAACTGTAAGACTTTCTACCATTTTCCTAGGTGTTGTAATGCAGATGTTTGCTTTTTGATATATTGTACGCTTAAAGCTTTTCATTTGCAGAGCTGAGATTGCCCAGCAAAGCTCCCTGTAGAAAATGATTAATTTCCATTTTTTTTAAAAGCAGGAAGTAAAGAATGATGGTAATTAATTAAGCCTCTGGAAATTGGACACCACAGCATTATGGCAAATCAAATTTGTGTATGCCATGGACCTAACTGTCACAGCAAGGGATGGGCTGCAAGCGCTCAAGCTGTGCTAATTGTTTGCATTGTGGCTTGCAGTAGGAGGAGATTGATCAAATCAGGTTTTTCGGGAGGACAGAAAAGAGCCTTCTCTATTCCTGTCCTAGATAGACACTTGCTCTTTCCCTTGCTGTTATGTTCTCTTTTGCAGTGTTTCAGTGTTTGCTGCCCCATTCACCTCCTTTCTGTGACATGACTCCTTTGCCCAGTTCATTCTTCCACATCTTATGTGGACAGAGCTGTGACTACAGCAGTCTGCTCCGCCTGGGCAGAGGCACAGGAAGGGGTGGTGGCTTCACATGGGAGGAAGACAGAGGAACCAGTAGGCTCCCTGCCCCAGTCTTCCTGCTGCCCTGTTCTCCACATTGTATGCTACCCACACAATGAACAGCTTGAGTCCATCCCTTTTTGTCTGCCTCCCTCCCTCTCTGCTACCTCGCAGCTGTCAGTTTATCCCAGTACTGTATCTAGTTCTCCCACTCTTCCCATAGCTGTTTGTCTGCACCCAGAAAGTTATGGGACTCTCAACATACATTGCAAATTCTTCATACTATAGAGTCCCTTACCAAATGACTTGCAAATGTGCCAGGTTTATTGTTCAGGAAATGAATGAGTTTATTTTAATAGAAATCAATTAAATATTTATTTAGTAGCTGGTATTCTCCCAGTTTCTCTCAGGGCATTATATAGGACACTTTTTCAGGAAACCAAGGGACATAACTCAAGATGTTTCAAAAACCCATGGGCCTTTTTAAGAGCTCTAGTGCTCAGGTGCGTGTTTCTTCTCAGAAGTATAAGGCTTGTTGAGAGAGAGAGCCGTTGTCAGACTTCTGTCCTTGATAATCCAGTTCAGGCCAGAAATCCTTTTCTGAATCTGTTTGAGATACTTGAAGATGTTACAGATCCCACTTAACTGCTTATTTGGAGGCTGCCACCCATGAGTCAGGTGGTAAAACAGGATGTGTGAGCATTCCCTAATCTGTTAAAAAATACCACATCGTGTGGGGTAACGGAAATCAACTTCATCAGCAGGTTGAGTTTAAATAGACTTAAACTTTGCACTGAAGCACATGAAGAGCACATCCATCTTCTGTTTTGAGGGTACTGAGCTTTGGAAGAGGTGTGGTTAAATATAGCTGGAGAGAAGTAAGATGCTGGAGCTTATGGCTATTTGCATTGCAAAGACATTTCTGAATCTTTCTAACGGACTCTTGTGCTGTGAACATTACACTTGAGCTGTAATAATTGAACAGCCTCCTCCTCCCACAGGCCCTGTGACAATGGGCTGCAGATGGGGAGATAGTTTTTAAGAGATGGGAATGATGAGTAGGAATAAAAAGGAAGTAATTTGCATGAAAGCAATGCTTGGAAGCAGCAGTAATATATTAATGCACAAAAGAGTGAGTCTGACCTGCCTCCAAAATTATCTTTCATGCTAAATTTTGTTTCTTGGATTATCAACACTGAGGTGGCAATCCTAATTAAAAAGAAGCTGCTGTCTCATGGTGATTGCATTTTCAGACTGAAGTGTGGTAAGAACAACTCATACTTCATCCTCATTCTCACCAGACCGTACTTTACTCTGATATGTCAGAACACATCCATATTGGCTCCTTTCTAATTATTTTCTAGCCTTGGAGAAAATATATCTAACTTACACCATCTGAATATAAATTGCATTTTTAACTATATAAGGAGGCCTGTTGTCTATAAAACTTGAATCTATTGGCTGGGCAACAAACTCCATGAGTTCCTCCTTGTTTTGGCCAAAAGCAAAGCTAGTGCTAGTAGGTAGAAATCCCAAGGTATGGGATTGCTATGAAGTTTCAGGATCCTTGCTATGAAGTTTCAGGATCCAGCTGAGGAGTTCACTAGTCTGCATTACACTGAGCCAGGCCTCAGACTGACTGCATGAGGGGACAGCCCGGTACTCTGTTTTGCCTTGTTGTGTTGGAAACACATGAAAGTTGGACCAAATAGAATACTGGAGGATGCGAATCGACTCCTAACATGGTTAGGAAATGCAAAAAACACTCCTCAGTTGTATGCGTATACTTGCAGTAAAGGAAAAAACACTTCGTAATCCCAAGCCTCTGAGTAGGAGAGATGGTGCTTTGTGTGTCCTGCAATACCATCAACAACCATTCACTCCAGCCCAGAAACCAGAAATCCCTGTGGGTGTCCGTTCCTTCAGCAATCTGAAATTCTCTTGCCGCTCTGAGAAAAAAGAACAGCTTGGCTTGGAACGTCTTGATTTCTGTATGGAGCTGAGAAGGATGATTGCTGATTGCCACATTATGTTTTGCAGCTATTGTCCAAGGAGACACACTGGAAGAAATCTACAACCAAGTGAAACAGATCATAGAGGAACAGTCTGGGCCTTACATCTGGGTTCCAGCAAAGGAAAAATTATGAAAACAGATTTTTATTTTTCATTTTCTAACTGACATCACCTACTACATCTGACGACTCTAAGCCCTTCCAGTGGAGCCTGCCTCTAGTTCTTTCCAGCGTGGTTCATACCCTAACCATCACATTCTGCAGTTCCCATGATGCTTTACATTTGGTGTCTCTCTTAGTTTAAATAATTTGTATTGTGTGTTGTTGGTTTGCCATTTTTCTAACATGACAGTGGAATGGCCTGACCAGCTATTAGTTTGGGGTGGGGGTGGGAGGGAATTGCTTGGTAAAATTCCTTAATGTTTAAGGGAAAGTAACTTTCAAAGATTTTTCAAAAAAGCTTTATAGACATTCTTTTAAAATTTCATAACAACTGAAAGAAAAGTTGTATTCAAGGAAGTTGTAAATCATGAGTAACTTTGCACGCTTAGCTTTAATAGCATGGTTTGGTCAGGGCAATCAATTTCGGGTTTTATTTTCCGAGTTAAATTCTACTCTCACAGTTGTTTTGGTTTGGGTTTTTTGTTTGGTTTTTTTGTTTTGTTTTTTTTTTTTTTTTTCTTTCCAGGCAGTTAGAGAGAAACTTTCAAATTCTGAGTTAACATTTTCATTAACTCCCATTACTACTCCTCAAGGGATATTCATTTTCATAATTTCATATGGATATTCTTATAATCTATTTTTTCATTTTTTGCCAGTAAAATTGCTAGGGACAAAGATGTGTAATGTTTTTAATCTTCCTCATAAAACACTATTTATAGTGTCTTACAGAAATTGTTTATAGATAATGGTCATCACATTTTTTGAGCCTGAAATATGTTTAGGTGCTAGGAAACCTTGTATTTTTCAGAGGAATGCCGAATTTCCATTGGCAGTAATACAGAAAACAGCTGCAGAGATGGTCATTAGGGCAATGAGAGAGTGATTCATAGCCTAAAAATGTGTGTGTTCTTAGGGGTCAGATTTTAATGACTATTTTACCCACAATAACTGCCTATTTTGTTATAATAAATATATATATATTAAACTTTCTTTAACTAAACTCTGTAACTATGGGAATTATTTTCTTTACATAGTTGCGCACACATATAAATATATATATAAAATATATATTTTTCTTTTACCACCTACTCCTAGCTTTTTGTTTTAAATAAAAATACAAATTAGAATTTACCTTCCTTAATCACAAGAAATCAAATGGGCTATGGTGGCTGGGCATAAAGTCCAGGGAATATTAGTTACAAGAAAAAAAAATACGTGCAAGTTCTCCTCTTTTCTACGGAATTTCAGGTGTTTGTCTCCCCCTTCCCCCCTTTGTACTATGCATGTCTTAACCAAAGGGAGAATTCAGAGTCAACAATGCATTTTATTTTTCTGTACGTGTTCATCTTGGATTGCATAGCCACAGATCTTCCATTGGCAACGCACAAACTTCTGTGCTGAATGTTATGAATACATTGTACCAAAACATGGAACTACCTTCAGTAATGAAATTCTCTAATTCCCCTATTATTTGGTGCCTGCCATTGCTTATTTGAAACTGATTGTTTATGAGAGAGATGTACTTACAGCAGTCACGGGGCAGTCACACAACCAAATTAGCTTTGGTTTGTAAAGAACTATCAACACTATCCATTCCATTTGTTAGAAAGAGGAGAACAGCTAATAAACTTTATTGTACAACATATTTGTCAAGTGTGTTTTTAATCAAAAGAAGAACAGATGTTGTAGCATTTTAAAATAATTGATTCGGACTGTAAATGAAAATAATGTGTTAGAGGAGCACTGGTGACCAGATCGGGGCCAGTGAAGTTATTACATTAAATGCAGTTTTAAACTTGGGACACAAATATCGCTGGTGTTACGTGGCATGCTTATAAAACTTACCGTAAGTGTAAGCTGCTGGTGTACGGCCCAAAATAATTTTTGTTTTTCTAGATGTGTGAAATAGGTGTTCTGTCTTTCTGAGGCTCCTTCTGTCTATGGAAGATTGATGCAACTTTGATAAATAATGTCACAAATTTTTAAAGGAGCTAAAAGTTCACTATAGTCTAACTCTTTGAAAGTCACTGATTATTTGAGGTGTATAGTGAGACATCTTAAAACGGACCAACTTTTAGATCCTTTTTTTTTTTTTTTTTAATCTCAGCTATCAAATCTGCAAACCAAAATAACATATGAGATCTCTACATTGTATACATTTTTATTTTTCCTACCTCTTTTTTTTTTAACCCATCAGAAAGAGAGTTACAGAACTTTTCTCCCAGGCATTTGTCCTGGTGTCACCAAATACTACACTCAGACTGAAGTCCCCAGTACTTACCTTGGACGGTTGTCACACTAGAGTGAAAACCAGTCTCGGATCAAGAAAATCCAAAGGACTCTGGGGTATCTTCTTTGCATTTTTTATTTTATTTGTTTCAGATGTTGCCCTTGAGCCCTGGCAGAAAAGTTGATTCTGGCAGCCCTGATGCTCCTAGTTGACTTGTTTTATCTTGTAATTTTTAGGTTTTTGCATTAATTGCTGTTTCTCATTTTTCCAGTATTGGGTACTGATATATCTTTGATTCTTGGGTACCTTTTACTTTCTGTATTTTAAAGATACATTTTACAATATGTGTACTTGTCTTAAGGCTTCCAATTTAACAACTAGAGTAATTAGGAAATCCAGGTGGTGTTACACTGATGTTTTACCACCCTACTTTTGCTGGCCCAGTAGAGGCACCATGGGTTTTCTTTCCCGCCTGCTAACCCAACTATTTGTAACTGCTGTACAGAAGCATGCTTGATGAAGTATTTGGTGCTCTTTATTATTAAGTTATATTAATTATTTCCTTTGTGGGCATTTTTGCGAAATTATGCTGAAAATCAGGTTAAGAAATTCAATATTTCCTTAAAGCATAGATATTCATAGAATTATGAATAAAATAGGAAAATGAGCTAAATTATCATGAACTGTGCTTGTGTGATGGTTTACAGGGGGCTGCATTCAGAATAGGCCTCCTGTACAAAAAAGCTGCTCCTCTGCCTTCTGAAACTTTCTCGTAAAGGATCAGAAGAATCACAGGAGAGGCCTGGTACCAAATGCATTTTTTATTCATCTTGCCCTTGCAGACTTAAGCAACTGGTGCTAGGTCTGTGCATCAGTCTTGTCATCTATCTATCCATCTATCTATCTATCTATCTATATATAAAAAAAAAAAAAATATATATATATATATGCGCGTAAGCCTTTCTGCAAGCATCAGAGGGCCCAAGAGGTTATTGTGGCCAGTGGGAAGGGCACAGGAGGGCTCTGAATAATGGATCCTTCCAGAAATTTGGAAGGACTCCAGTGGTGCCAGGTCGTTCTGTAGCACTTTAGACAACAAAGGGACAACTAATTCCAGATCGTCTAGGTAGCCAGAATCAGAGTTCAGCCATAAGGTTTTAAGAAGAAGGTCTGGAGGGGTCATGCTCTGTTTTTTGAAGTTCTACACTTGAAATAACAATTAATTGACTTACACTCAGCTCTTATCTTACAGGTGCTAGTAGGTATTAAAGCTAGCAGCCTGGCCAAATTGCTGTCAGGTAGCTAAGTAGCTAACTCCTGAAAGCATCCATGCAACACTACTGGATGTATAGGCTATCTGAAGGATGCATACGCTTGTGTTGTTCGTGCATGCTCTCAGTAGAAGATAGTAAAGACGTGTGCATGGGGATTCACGGCGGTACACAGCCGTTCTTTTTCTGGTAGCTGGGTGCTGAGCTGAGAAATGGCAGGCAGCAGAGCAAAGCAGCACTAAATGGCTTTCATCTAAACAAAGTGTTACAGGCAGCTGCAGTTCATTGACTAATGAGAAATGAAGAAAAGGGCAGCACAAATGAGTGTTGCTCTGTGAAAGCTAGACTGAAAGTCACAGCAGCTTTTAACAGAGCTATTGTCAGCAGAGTTTTTACTCTTTCTGGGAGAGAGAAGCCTTCCTGGGGCTTCTCTAAAACCTTAACAAAAAAAAAAATCAAACTACTTCAGCTATTTCATAGCACTTGCTGTCAAATTTCAGGAGATGGGCACTTAGCATGCACTGTACCGCCTGTAGAGTATAGGACTGTGCATCAGTCTTGTCATCTATCTATCCATCTATCTATCTATCTATATAAAAATATATATATATATGCGCATAAGCCTTTCTGCAAGCATCAGAGGGCCCAAGAGGTTATTGTGGCCAGTGGCTTCACTATTGTAAAAGCCTGGGTTTCTTGTTATGGTTTTATGGGATTCATGACAACACTGACAACGTGGCAAAAAAAGTGACCATCAGCTCTGTCAGATAAAGTGCTTAGCTTGAATCTACTTTTGCTTCCTGAGCCCCAACACACAGGGGATACAGAGAACTCACACTTAAAATGAGGTTTTCTTTACACAGCCCTGCCTTACCCCGTGAGTTTGTGTGTAGCTGTTTATCTAAGTCTATAGGTGGTGCTAAAGCAGTAACAACCTCATTGGTGCCTCAGGTATTTTGCAATTTCCTAGTCTGAATTTTTTTTCAAGTGTAGAGGCGGTGTGGAGAGAGGTAGGCTTTTTTTCCCCGTAGTCGTTACGAGGTGACGTGTGCCAAGGTAAGCAAGATAAATTGTTGAACAAAGTGCACCTACAATTGAATGCTGCTGATTTTCACCAAGGAGCAGGCTGGGGAGAGCACACCTGAGAAGCCTTGATCTCTGGGGGTTCTGAAGGCTGGAAAAAGCACAAATCTCAAAATTTTCACCATGAAGACTTCCAGAAATGTCTTCTATCTTCTCTTCTTTCATGCTGGTAAGTGCCCTCCAAAAACTTTTGCTGTGGCATGGTGTCTTTAGGGTTGACTTGTACGTGATGTGAGAGAGCAGAAGGAAACTAGAACCATTGCAGAACCAATCTCACATGGCCAGAAAAAGGAATAGAAGGAAATAATAGAAAAAATAGAAAAGGAGTAGAAAAAGCTGTATCGAACACCATGTACATGTCTTGAGTCATTGGTGTCAAACATTGTATTTCCTCAGCACTGAATCTACTTCTTTTGGTTCAGTAGTGTCTATTTCTCACAAGTGTTAACAGTTCTATGACACTTATTTTGTAAAAATAGAAATAATTGCCTTATTCCACTTATGCTCTGTGCGACACGTTGGCTTTCTTCTGTCATTCCCAAATTCTGATGGCAAATATTTTTTAACTTCACCGGAGGTGTAGAAGCTGTTTCTGAAGCACTCCACAGTTCTTCAAAAAGAAATGATCCCAGTATATTCTCCCTGCCCCGCTGCCACATTGTTTCTGTTGAAAGCCCTTGATGGTGCATTAATAGGGAAAGGGCAGTCAGGCACTGGACCAGGCTGCCCAGGGAAGTGCTTGAGTCTCCATCCCTGGAGGTATTTAAAAGACGGGTAGACGTGGTGCTTAGGGACATGGTTTAGTGGTGGACTTGGCAGTGCTAGGTTAACGGTTGGACTTGATGATCTTAAGGGTCTTTTCCAACCTTAATGATTCTATGATTCTATAGCTGTATTAATAGCCATTTGATAAGATGTTACACAATGTAGTACTGTTACTTTCAGCAAAGGAGTTAATTGGATGTTTGCCAGCAATAAAGTTTATGTATATCTAAAAATACACAGAAGGGCCAAAATTGTGAATAAACTTGGGTTCAGAGACTGACCTGCTGTTTTAACATGTTCTTGGTTGGCAGTAGGAAGAGAGGCTAACTACAGACCTTGTCTGTGCTCAAGGCCCGTTCAAATGGGTTAACTTGTAAGGAAGGAAAGAGGAGATTGCCCAGCATCTGGCTTTCCTGTAACAACAAAGTTCAGCAGTTTGGAAAGGGACAAATTAATTACCTCTTTCAGACAAGTGAGAAAAAAAAACGAACAGATTCATGCTGTTTCACTATTTTGGCTGAAATACGGAGCCAAATGAGCTCTGTTCCATGTTTCAGGTGTATATGGCTAATGATTTCTTCATATAATTCATGCGCTATCTCCTGTGTGTTTATATCTAAAACCAGAACGCTGAGGCTGAAGAATGGCACTTAGCCATACATACTGAGATGCTGAGACCCCAATTTAATTTCCATTTGCTTGTGTTTAGGAGAAGAAAAACCCAAACCCCTTTATCAATGAAAACCTAGGTTCCTCCTGCCCCAAGAAATTAATGGTGAAAATGTCACCCAGGTAGATGAGGTGGACATTAAGTTTCCATGAGGTGCTTTTTTTATCATGACCTTGTTGTGCCTTTCTTCTAACCACCTTGGTGCTCAGAATTCCTGCAACTCAGAGGTGGGCAGTTGTTTCTCCCTTTACTAGCACATGAAAACTTCCTGCAAGCTTTCCAAGCCTGCCTTAATGTTTGTTGACAGCCATAGAGTTGGCTCCGAGTTGCAGTGGAACAGCAAGCCAAACCCTCCGTTTCAGTATCGGGTGCAAAACAAGCCATTCTGGCATCAGTGATCCTGTTTAGTCTGCAGCCACGAAGTCAGAAAATATGCATGGCTACTACTGAGTGCCAGCGGAGTGACTTTAACTTGCAAAGTTAGGTGTGGTATGTCAGCTGCACGGCAATGGTGGGGAAGCAGAGGGCCAGTTAGTTTTTAGAAAGCCACGTGACAAATAACTTACAGCAGACTCCAACTTAAAAATTGAAACTGTAGAAAAGCAATGGAATGTGGTGCCCCCTTCTTACAAAAATGGGCTGTGCCTGTTTATCAGCATAAACCATACTTGCACATGCGTTTTATGTACAGCTGCACCATTTGCCCATGATGACGTATCCTTACAAAAGCAACGAGGCATTTGTGGCTTTGGTGCTTAGAAGGGCAGCGTTTGGGCCTGCTGGAAGGTGCCTTTCTTCACTGATTAATGGAATCTCTGCTCAACCTGAGTCTTTTCATTCATGGGACCACCCTCCCCTTTTTGTGACTGTGGAAGTGGCCTCTTATGAAAGAGTGCTTTGAAGGGACAAGTTTACTTTTCTAGTTCTCGTAATAAGCCTGGTGGCAAGGCTCTTGAGCACCCAAGGTTGCTTTTTTTTATTCAGACCAAAAAGGGCTGGGGTGGGACTCCAGGTATTAACTAGCAGTGCTTGAGACAGAGTTGTCTTTGGACAGTCTCTTTGGTTTTGTAGTGTATCATTTTAAATAATCATTTTAAACACTTTTGTCTCGAGAAAAGATGATATATTCTGCAAGGAATATAAGAATAGCCTGGATGCCCTGACCTATTCCATGGTACTCATATTTCTTATGTAAGAAACAAATGCCATTGGGTTTCAGTGTCTGAGTCTGAGCCTATCCTGTTTCCAGTCCAAAAAAATTCAGTATTCATGTTAATCTGAATGGAAGTGGGAATCATCTCTAAAGACTCACTGTTGAAAGAGCCCTGATTTCTTTCTGTTTTGGGAGGAGGAACGGAATGAAAGGTTGGCTCTTCGGGAACCTTTAAATGGTAAGCTCTGTTACAAAGGCACCGATGTGTTTTATAATATTTTCTCTTGGTGTTGGGTTCGCAGCTCTTGGCCTGGAATGTATCCGGTGGTGCACCGTCTCTAAGCAAGAACTTTCCAAGTGTAATGCCATGAGTAAGGCCTTTGGTGGGGCTGGCATCCTCCCCCGTCTGGAGTGTACAGAGGGGGGGTCAGCTGCTAACTGTACGCACATGATCAAGGTGAGTTGTGAGTGACAGCAGTCTCATTGACTTAATTTCCCTATGTGCCCAATAATAATCCAGTGGCAATGTACACAGCTCTGTGGTGAGTGTCTGATGATCCAGGCAGCTGACCGTACGCCTCCTGGCATTTGTGTCTCTGAAAAATCAAAGCATATATTTTTTTAAAAAGAGACATAGAGGTATACATATGAACCTGAATGTCAGAATGGCCCTGTGTCATCTGTTTGGCTAGTCACATATGGACAGTCATTAGGAAGGTAGCAAAGGTCTTAAGTATTTCCTCCCAAATGCTAATCTTTGATTTGGGAATTGTGTCAGATTTATTTAGCAGATATTTAAGAAGGGATGGAGCTATAAGATGCAGGCAGTAGTTAAAGCTGTGCTGCTGAGCCTATAAGTAGATTGTATTTTGATAAACTCTGGATCAAACTCCCGTTTCAGGGTACTGTCATGGAAATTGCTGTATATATAGATGAGATGAGTGTAAAGCCAAATCAAATCTCCCAATACTGGAGTACAAGAGAGAGAGACAAGGCAGCAAGTAGGGTGAGCAAAGGGCATGCAAACCCAGCTGTATTAATTCAGCTGCCCACAGCGTGCTCAGTTTCCAAAAGGAGCACAGCTCTGGGGAAGGTTTTAAGGACTGTAAATGTGGCTTTGCAAAATGATGTATGGAAAATAATTCCCTCCTTAGGAGGGGACTGGAGGCAACAAGTGGATATTGGAGGAAATGTGGAGGCAGGTAATCATGGTCGTCTTCACTGGCAGAGTGGGGGGGAAGGGGAGGCTGGCTGGCTGTGTTAATAAATAATATTCTTTGTGTATCCTGTGTGGACATGCCCAAAAATCAGGGTTTTGTGGAGGAGATGCAGCCTATCAAGGACAAGAGGTTCAGAGCCAGGAAACGAGGCCCGGGAGGGTAGTTTGAAGGGAGATGAGGCAGGTGGTTGCGGCCAGAAAAAAGGAACAAATTTCAGAAATTGGTATCTTGTAAATTTTTGTCAACAGAAGCAGAAGGGTCATCTGACTACTAAAACTACTGCATTGCCTCTTGAAAAATACTGTTCTTGAGCGAGGGAACCAAGACTGTATTGAAGAATGTTAGGAGCAGATATCGATACATACGTGGATCTTACCTCGGGATTAGACAGGAAACACTTTCTAATGTCAGATCTTCCTAAAACCGCTTGGCTGATTGCTGCATTCCAGAGGGACCTGTTAGACTCTGCAAAGCAGGTTATTAAAAGGGCTGATGAGTGTCTGCTTCTGAAATACAGTGCACAGAGAATTGCATTTGTAAGCCATTGCAAGCAGCAGGCACCTAACTAAAACCTTGGATTCCTATAAAACTTGATTAGCTGAACTCAGAAACCTGCAGGCAGATAGCATGAGTAAGTAGCTTTCTGCTAAAATGAATCTTCGCTGTAAGGCTTCGGACGAGGCTTTGTCCTTGAGACCTCTTTTTTCTTGTGCTAATAATCTACTAAACGTTTAAGCTGGCTTACTCTGTGTAGGACTGTGTGGAACCCCTGAGTCCGCATCCACGCTGAACTCTGCCCTTTGAGGCCAAAAAGGGAGTGGGACGCAATGGCTGAAGAGGCAGAGATATGCTGTTTTATAACACCACATAACTTGGACTTAGACCTGTGAATGTGTTAGCACATGGATAAAGTAAAGCACCTTTTTCTTTGAAGGTGTTTAAAAATTGAGAAATGTTTAAATATTAACCTAGGGAACCTGGCAATATTTAATGTGACCACAGCTATTCTTCAGCAGGTCTTTAAACACTTCTGTAGGTAATTCTCAAACGTTGTGACGCACAGAAATGAAGTCCCTCTGAAAATAATTAACAGGGTATTACACATATACTTATCAAAAAATCATATGTGGAATAATCCCATGCTTTTGCTAAATGTATTGGCAAATGCTTGCTACAAAAAAATAAAATACCCATACTGTTGCTGATAAGCCACCTCAGCAGTGATTGTACGCATTTAAAGTAGAGGTCTGTAGCCTGTAAACTACTTCATGTTAAATACGACAATAGGCATTTTTTTCTGCCTCGTTCTGTTATTTATACACTGTTATTTATACACAAGCGATTGATAGGAGTCTCTTCTGCTAAACAGAGCTCAAAGGCTCAGCTTTCCAATCAGAAAAGTGCTATCTTACATGGAAATATGTCCATGTAATACAGTCCTTGTCTTCTGTGGCCAGCCCTTCCTACTTTATCTGCTCTGTTTCCTGTCCGCCACCAATTCTAGAGGCGCATTTTGTTCTCCCTGAGGGTAAGGTCCTTCTAACTCCCACCTCCTCCTCTTCCTCTCACTGTCAGGTGTCCCTTCTAAACTACATTTGATTCCTGAACTGTTGTCCTGTGCTCTGACTCTTACCGATGGAATATCAAATCTGGTTATTCCAGAAAGATTGTGTCTGTTCTTTAAGATGCAAATATCTCCCAACCCCAACTCCTCTCCGGGTTCCCTTGGAGCTTTGTTCAGCTCTCATTCATGAGAAGCAACTGTCAGGACATCTGTTGTTTCAGCTAATTACTGAATAGCATATTTTTTCTCCCTTGAGCTGAATAAGTGAAATATTTCAAACTACATGGCAACTTCAAATCTGCTTTAGGTATCAACATCAATGTATTACCTATGCTTTCACGAGATCCCTTAAAAAATGTTCAAGCTCTTTATGTGGCTCAGCCTGTGGGAAATCGCTGTGGTATACTAGGCAGTATAGTCCTAGCACTGCCCTAACCAACGCTCAGCAAAATGCCAAGGGATGGATAAACTAAATTACCCCCGCCAGTGCCGAACCAGAGGTTAAGCAAACTGATAAGAAACTTGGAATCAGCTTAGAAATGCAAAATGGCAAGCTGCTGATTATTTTCTGAGCAGTATCTTGTCTCTGTGCGAGATGCCCTCTCCTGGCTTCCACCAGGTTCAGTACACAGCGAGAGCCAGGTTCAGCTGCTCCGAGGTGCGTACAGCAGTTCTCTAGTCCTCCCTGCTGTGGGAAGTCCTGTCCCGTGCTAGCCAGAGAAATCCTGCGTCCGTAGCAGGATTCCACCCTGCTTTTCACTTTATTTAAATCTTCAAGCTTTGGGGCACTAGCTATAGAGATAAATGAAACTCTAAATTGATAGGTCTTAAGATTTGTCACAGAGCTGCAGGATCCATTTCTAAGACGCCTTTGGACTGTGAAGACTAGTGAGGCCATCACGGTCCAGGGCTGGTTTCTGCATTATTTCTGAAGGAAGGCAGTTTTGAAGTTCTAAAATCCCTCTTGGTAATTGTTCTTCAGAAATTTGAGTGCCATTAAAAGAACTTTTTGGAGAAAAGAAAACTCACAAATGCAGATTAAGGGGCGTCTTCTCTTAAATTCATGGGTACTCTGCTTCTGGCTGTTAAGAAATACTGATAATTAAGCTTCGACATGTATTCTGCCCTTGTGTCTGCACAGGATGATTTGGCAGATGCAGTGACACTGGATGGGCGTTTGATTTACCAGGCTGGAAAGGAGCATGGTCTGAAACCTGTGGTTGGGGAAGTATATGATCAAGGTATATTCTGACTAAATAACTTTTAGATTACTTAATGCGAGCTTTTTCTTATGCATTTTTACTGTTTCCATTTTATTTTGGGGTCCTCCTCATGAAGACTCTAAACAGTAGGTAATGGTCAGATTTCCTCTTGGATGTTCCTGCCCATAACAGAATGTGTGGGGGAAAAAGGAGATGCAGGGCTGTAGCAGAGTCTGTCCTAAAACAGTTAGGTCAAAATAGCTGTTCCTGTAATAGGTTTGTTGGGTTGGTTTGGGGTTTTTTTGTTGTTTGTTTGTTTTCTTTTTGTTTTGTTTTTTACTGTGTCACTACCTACTGTCTTCTCTGTTCTATACTTTGCAGATAAATAAATGAATTGCAAAGCATAAGTTGTTATTAGGTTTATCTCTCAATCCCATAAATTAGAATAACTCAATTTTATTTTTAGTAGTATATATAATTACTTGCTGGAAGAAAGGAAGTGATAGATTCTGCTCCTTATCTGGGTGTCCTTAAGCTCTTGAGTTCCTTTCAAGACAGAGACAATAATTCAGTGGTGACTTGTCGTCCTGACTAAGGGCTCAGTATCAACATGTTTGTGTAGTTCAGAGCTGGACGATGCCCCCATAACTTTGAGACCCAAGGGAAGGGACAGCTTTGGAAGCAGTCTGCAGGCAGGGGTGTCCCACCACTCTACTTTGAGATGGAGCCGGATTTGGTTTGCAGCTTGGTGTGATCTGGCCAAGGCATCCTCAGAAGTGCCTGTTGGGCTCAGTCCACAGGGACTCGGATCACCTGCAGCAGCATCCCCCGCCCCCGTTAACCACATCACGACCCTGGTGAAGGAACTGTACTTCAGTTTCTCAAAACCAACTGGGCCTCATGATCCACAGGCTGGCTATCTCCATTAGTCAGGTTTGAGCTCAAATCAAAGTGAATGAAATTTAATGATTTCTGATCTAAATCAAGTCAGATTGAAAGACCTTATGATCACTTCACACCCTAAACTCTTGACTCTGGGTTATATCAAACTATTAAACAAAGAGAATTAAATCAGCTGTGATGCTCCAGTGACATCAACTTGCTTTGCTGTGTCAAAATTCCGATCAAATTTGTAGACAACTGGGGAATAATTTTTCTTACTATCAATTATATTGGTTTCAATTCAATCCAAATATATTTAGAATCATAGAAAATTTCTTCCTGGAAGGAACCTCTCGATGTCTTTCATCCCACCTCCCTTTCAGAGCAGGGTGACCTTCCAAGTTAGAGCAGATTGCCTGTGGCCTTTAACTGAGACCTTTCACACTGAAAAGATAATGGAGGACACTCACTCACAGTCAGCAGGTTCTCACCAAGGATGGGAACAACGTGACTTACCTATGGGTAGGGGAGCCACAAGAGGCCACAAACAGGTGTATCTCACAGTAATGCTGCTGCGAGGCTACTTAGCTTGCTTCTCTTTCTTCCTCCGCTGCAGAGATTGGAACTTCCTATTATGCCGTGGCTGTGGTAAGGAAGAGCTCCAACATCACCATCAACAGCTTGAAGGGTGTCCGTTCATGTCACACAGGCATCAACAGAACCGCAGGCTGGGACGTGCCAGTGGGTTATCTAATTGACAGTGGGCGCCTGGCAGCAATGGGATGTGACCTTCCAAAAGGTAGGAGTTACAGGGCAAAGATCCGTTCTTCAGCAGTGCCTTTCCATGTGGTCTTGGGACCCTGTGTGTGGACAGAAATGTTTGGTTCTAGCTGCTGTTCCGTTCTTTGATGCTCCTTGTAAGATGGAATAGACCTAACATAGGTCTGATGAAGACTGCGGGGGGGGGGGGGGGGTGTTAAACTTGGAAACCATCTTTTAAGAACAAAATTACTTAGCCCTTCTAAATGTTTTTAGAGATGTACTGTGTAGATATGTTAAAATGAGATTGTAGGATCTTGTTTATTCATTGCTAAAAATTTCTTATTCTAATTTCACATTTAGCTGTAAGTGACTATTTCAATGCAAGCTGTGTTCCTGGAGCAAATGGCGTAAACTATCCCAAATCCCTCTGTCAGCTCTGCAAAGGGGATTCGACTGGGCAGAACAAATGCAAACAAAATTCCCAAGAGCAATACTATGACTACAGTGGGGCTTTCAGGTAAAAATCATAGCTCTGTCAAATTTTTTATCGCTATGCTCTATCCATAGCCATCGTGTCCAGGCCTCACTGACAGGAAATTGAAGCCAGGGACCTTCCAGTTGATCTTGTTAGAAAACCTGCTATTGTGTTAGGACAACCATGCTTTAAACCTAGAGACTGAACAAAAGTAATTCTAAACCCACTATTTCAGGTATTAATACCTGAGTAGTAAAACCAAATGGATATTTAGCACTTAAACTGGGCAGGGAAGTCCCATTGCTGTCCGCTTTGTCCAGCAGCTATTGATACAAGTCTGAGTGTTTGTTTCGGCAGGCTGTATCTTTCCCAGTAAAACCTGATGACCCTTGGAGTCTGAGAGCTGAACTGCCGTCCTACTCAGCTATTTCAGTCATCCCACCTCAGTTGCATTGAATTATCGAGTTGCTCTGCCCTCCGTTTTCGCACACCGATCTCTCCCTTATTTTCCTTCTCCCTGTCTGTGTGCTGTGGTGCAGCTCCCAGTCCCTGAGCAATAGCATTGACCGAGCACGGGCAGAGTTTGCTCGTGTGAAACACTTGCTCCTCTCTGCATATTCCCAAAGGACTGTGCGATTGCCTTAGACAGAGAACTCTCCTGGACAAAGAAGGTCATGATGTCTGTCCCAGGCAGCACTGAACATGTTGTCCGTGTTCACCAAATGACAGTGATAGTTTACTTCGTGCTCTAACAGCCACTAGTCTCTGCCCTGAGCAAAACCCTCAGCACAAGGAAATAGGTCAGTGTCTGCGGCTGATGGAACGTAGCACACAGCCCTCCGGCTGTCAGCCGGCAGCGTCCAGTGCATGGGAGCTGTGCGTTGTAACACTTCTTTGTGGTTGGGTTTATATTTATTAGGTGTTTGGCTGAAGGTGCTGGAGAAGTCGCTTTTGTGAAGCACAGCACAGTGCCTGAAAATACAGATGGTGAGTACTCCAGAAGCTTGTTGAATAGCGGCTGCAAGGTCTGAAGTACGGTGTCTGTAATGGCAGTATAATGTCAAATGTTTGATTTATTTTGAATTGAGAAATCAGCAAAAATGCTCTAATAGTGAAAACAGATGTACCCACAGATGTATGCACCAGGAGACAGAGGAGTCCATGTCATCTTTTTTTTTTTTTTTTAAATGCTTGATAGTTTCAGTAAAGGTTAGAGGTGGAATCTTAAGCTTCTTTTGGAAAGAGCTTAAACAGCACTAAGCTCTTAGTTTTATACAGACCTGGGCTGTTACATTGCTCCTGCCTACCCAGGGATTTCAGCAGAGACTAGCAGAAAGTTAACAAGATGTGGCCTGCCCTGTCTGGCACTTTGTGAAATCTACCTTGAGCATAGCCTTACTTTAATACCATGGGCCTGTCTGACCATCATTTACAGGGAAAAAAACCAAAAAACGTTGCGTGTGGTCCTGTACTTAGGGGTGCTCTTGATACTGCTGCAGACCCCAGTACAGTTCAATGCAGCCTTACAAGCGTTCACCTGTTTATTGTCTTGTCAGAGATACCAGACTAAAGGACCACATAGATGCATGGGATATATCGTGCAGTCAGGAATAGTTCAGAGATGCTCAGGAGATGTGTGTACTGCTCCACGTGTGCATGTGATGCTTAGAGCAGATGCGGAGCCAGAAGCATCAGCCCCACCTGATGTCTGTTCCATGAGCATGTTCTGTCTGATTTCAGGAAGAAGTCTTTCTTCGTGGGCCCAGCAGCTTCGCTCCCAGGACTTCCAGCTTCTGTGCCGCAACGGCAACACAGCTGATGTGACAGAGTGGAGAACCTGCCACCTGGCCCGAATCCCAGCTCGTGCCGTGGTTGTGCGGCCTGACACAGATGGGACAGTTGTCTTCCAGCTCCTGAACCAGGGACAAGTAGGACACCATTTTTTCATCAGTGCGTTGCATTTTAGAGGGGTTCTCCCACCTGTCTAGCTGAATTGAGGACAGGTTATCTGGGCACCTTCAGCTCTGTGGGGTTTGAAGGGGTACGGGATGTCACACATCCCAGGTAGAGGGAAGGGGTACGGGATGTCACACATCCCAGGTAGAGGGAAGGGGTACGGGATGTCACACATCCCAGGTAGAGGGAAGGGGTACGGGATGTCACACATCCCAGGTAGAGGGAAGGGGTACGGGATGTCACACATCCCAGGTAGAGGGATGTATGACAGCTGCTTTTTTTCTTTCTTTAACATTACAGCAAAGATTTAATGGGATAGGCGCCAAGTTTCAGATGTTTGACTCCGCAGCCTACGGTGCCCAAAATCTTCTGTTCAGAGACTCCACCACAGAGCTCATTGCAATCACAGCTCAGAATTACCAGGCCTGGCTGGGTGATGAGTATCTTCATGCCATGCAAGCTCTGAGCTGCGACCCCAACAGTAAGTTGTCTTTAGATTCCTATTCATTACCAAGATCAAAGGCAGCTGATAACAGAGACCATCTTTATTCTGCTTTATTTTCTTCTGACACTTGGAGGGTTATGGCAAGATGCCAGTCTAATTTTTGAGCATGGAGAAAGGTCACTTTTTGACCTAGAAACAGTATCACATTGCAGAATACTTTCCTGTGCAAATAGGCCCACTTTGTGTTATAAGATGCAGGCACTTCCTACCCTTTCTGGTGTATGAGACACATTAATCTGCTAAGCTGCTGCTGCTGCTACCTGGTACTCCATTTCTTACCTGCTAACAAGGGTAAATAGTAATGTGTTGCTGTGTAAGTCCTCAGGTAGTCTATAAAAAAATGGATGCATGGGTTCCTAGCAGAGAATTTCCTCCAGAAGCTGAAGAAACCCTCAGCTGCTCTTTATTGAAGTGTTATGGTCTTTTATACTATCAGAAGAATGTAGAAATTACTTGATGTGCATTCTGGCAAAGTCAGAAACACAGGTTGTAAGAATCCCTGCCTTAAGAGGCTTAATAATCACGGCAACTGAGCGTCCCAGAGGTGCTCTGTGCTGTGGCAAAGCCCCCCGCCTCCTGGACCTGTCTCTTCTGGGGGCTGCTCAGTGACTGTCAGGCACGAGGAAGCCGGAGGGTGGTTTTTTGCTGCACTCAGCTAACACATTATGGCTGTGCTTAATGGTCAGCAGTCATAAAAGTTCTTGCTCCTTTGCTATGGATAGGTTTGCAGTGCGGACATAGCACTAATCTGGAGAGCTCTGTGGTTCCTAATCAGGCATTAGTCTGAGCTGGAGACATGGAGAGAAACACAGAAGTAACCATTTTTCATAGCATGTATGGTACCTGTGTGAAAGTGGGCAGCATGCATCCCTCCTTGCCTGTTAGAAAGTGAACTGTAATATTTACTTTCCAATTTTGTGTAGCGTTGCCAGAAAGCCTGAACTGGTGTGTTGTATCCACTGAGGAGATTTGGAAATGTGGTGAAATGGCCGTTGCCTTCAAGAAAAAGAATTTGAAACCAGCAATTCAGTGTATTTCAGCCAAGACAAAGGAAGAGTGCATGGAGCTGATCCAGGTAGGTTGCTACAATCCTTGTGCAATAAACCAAACCAACACAAGCTGCGCTCTGCTGGGTAGGTAGGATCAGAGATACGCGCACTTAGGCGACCAGCAGGAATACTGGATTTCAAGGAGGTGATCTGTAGCTCACGTGGTGTGGATGGACCCTGAACCCTGATGATCTCCAGTTGTGATGAGGGCATTGTTGCCCATCTAGCTCAAGCCTGTATGTGTGAAATCTCCTGTCCCCATTTCACTGATGATGCTTTATGCAGCTTTTGGGTTTGGTTTGTTTTTAGCAGTGTATTGCTCTTTTGCTGTCAGACTTGCCCTTTGAGATGCAACAGGTGTGATGCTGGAGGTGTCATCATTGTAGCAGGGAAGGTATCTGCTTTTTTTTCACGGAAATCCTAATTTTTACTTTATTTTTCAGAAAAAGGAAAGTGATGCTGTAGTTCTGGGTGGAGCTGATATTTACACAGCTGGGAAGACATACGGCCTTGTACCAGCTGCTGGAGAAAGTTACTCTGGTAAGAAGGTCAGGAAACATAAATATAGACCTTATTTTTCCAGGTTGTTTGAAAACAGCTCTAAAAGCGCAGCCTCTGTTCCTTAGCCCTGCTGGGAAAGCTGTTTTCAAAGGAAGTGAGAATTATTATCCTCACATCATGGATAGAGGAGGAAATAAGTATGGGATGGGTTCCTACAGTGAGTTTGTGGCAACTTTTATCTGTCCTGCTGCAGGACCAGGTTGAGTCTTTGGCAGTTTTGAGTCTTGTACCTCTTTGTCAATTGTGCAAAAAAATATTTACAATGGAAAAAATTAGTATTCACAAAATCAAAATATTTTTAACAGAAGCAAAAATACAGAAATTACATGGTAGATTCTAGTTAGAAAGAAATTATTCCTGTCAATGTGGCTGCTTCAGAGTCGCCGATGAAAAGAAGGCTTGTGTGCACTGTGTCACTAAGGCAGAATTTCAATATGCTGCAAAACTCCTGGAAATTTTAATACAGGTTTGAGGTTTTCACATAAAAATAACTTCTTAAAGCAGTTTTGCTAAGTCACTAATGACCCAAATGTTGTTTTTCAGAGGGATGTATTTCTAAGAGCTGGTGTTAACAAGAACACTTTCATGTTTGTCTCTAGATTATACAGTCCAAGTGCACAGCAGTACCAGTATACAGGCTGTAAGTGAATGCAACTTTGTGAAGTAGTAGAAGTGAAGGGTAATTACGTGTACGTTCGTAGTTCCTGACTAGCTGATTGTTGGTGCAATTGAAGTTGGCGCCAGATACGTGTAATGGATCTGTAGGTGATCATTAAGCAGCGGGAATGCTTAAGGGAAGCTGTAGTGTGTTTTGTTTTTTTTCTGCAAGCTGATGACAACAGCAATGCATACTATGCTGTGGCGTTAGTGAAGCGAAATCTGTCTAATGCATTCACCATCAGTGACCTGAAGGGGAAGAAGTCCTGCCACACAGGGCTGGGGAGAACCGCTGGATGGAATATCCCCATTGGTCTGCTAATTAAGAGGGGCGTTATTAAGACCAGAGACTGTAACATTCCTCAAGGTAAGACAACAGTACTACATATCAAAAATACAGTAACAGTCTAATTATAAACTTTAATCAGGGAAGTAATTTTGATATTTCATAGCTTTACATTAGGCTTATCTGTTCATGAAGGGATGTTGTGTTTTTAACGTAATGATTTGAAATTTTAAGTTTGCCACCAGAGTAGACTAACGGAGGGGTCATACTGAGAATGTTACATCTAACACGAAAGTATTCCTTTCCTTTATCACAAAATCATTGGCTAATTTAGGTTGGAAGGGACCTTTGGAGGTCATCTAGTCCAACCAGCTGCTCAAAGCAGGTCCAGTCAGATCAGATTGTCCAGGGCTGTGTCCAGGCAGGTTTTGAGTAACTCCTACGATGGAGATTACACACAGCCTCTTTGGACCCCCGTCCCAGTGTTTGACCATCCTTGGTATAAAGAATTTTCCTTCTTGTAACTTCAGTCTGTTGCTTCTCATCCTTTTGCTCTGTATCTCTGAGAAGGACCTGGCTTGGCCTTTTTGAAAAACCCACTATGTAAATGAAGACAGCAATACACTGGTAGTTGTCTTCTCTTCAGGCTGAGCAAACCCAGCTCTCAGCCTGGTAAGTGCTGAATCACATGTTCCAGCCCTCTGAGCATCCTACTCTCCTCCCACCACATCTGCTCTAGAATGTCAATGTCTGTCTAACATTGGGAGCTCAAAACTTGGCACAGGTGTCAGAGGAGAATCATCACTTCCCCTGACTGCTCCACTAACACAACCTAGTACCCCATTAGCCTTCATTGCCACAAAAGCTTGCTGCTGACTCTTGGTCAGCTTGCTGTCCGCCAGGATCCCCAGGCCCATTTTTACAGGGCTGGTTTTCAGCCTGCCAGCCCCCAGCCTTTCATGGTCTTACTCTGTCCTAAAAGCGGGATTCTGCATTCGCCTTTGTTAACTTTGAGGTTCCCGTCAGCCTGTTTCTCCAGCCTGTCCAGATCCATCTCAACGGCAGCCCTGGCCTCCAGTGTATCAAGTTGCCAAAGGTTATTCCAGTTTTCAGAAATGCCTTTGGAGAGTCCATTGCTTTTTGTATTTAGTCAACTTTAAGCTTATCATATGGTCTTGAAAATCCTGCTTTTACACCTGGCTGTCTCAGCTTTTGCTTGAGGATATTGACCCAAGTCAGATATCAATAACAGGGTACCCACAGACACTCACGTTGTCTAGAGAGACGTATCCTCTCCAGGTGGTACTTCCAGCTCTGGGATTTCATTGAAGTAAATGATGTATCCCTGTCCTGAATTTTATTGCATTTATTTTCAAACTGTATTTATTAATGGAGCAACGTAGCACAACAAGCAAAAGATCTATGACCACAGGTCTCCAGATTCGAGTGTCGCTTGCCTGTCTCCTATCTCCCAGGAAAGCGCTTTGCTTTCATTACATAACCGGCTACAGAGTGCTTTGAAAATATTTTCAAAGTTGTAGTTTGTGAATTCCAGTAAGGCAGCTGTAACTCATGTTTCTAGTGTTCTACTGAAACCTGCATTGGTTATAATTTCATGACAGTGTAACTACCTTTCTTGTGAAGAGCTCATGCTTTTCGCTCATTATATTGGTTTGTCTTTCCCCAGCTGTGAGTGAGTTTTTCTCTGCCAGCTGCGTGCCTTCAGCTAAGCAGGACAGTTACCCATCAAAACTCTGCCAGCTATGTATTGGAGATGATAGTGGAAAAAATAAATGCAGTGCAAGTAGCCAAGAACGTTATTACAGCTACAGCGGAGCCTTCAGGTAATTAATACATGTGGTTGTTACTTAGTCTGTCAGCTTGTCAAAATGCAAGGAGGAACTGTTTTCCATTCCCGTCAGCAAAAAGTGGTTATTGTTGCTACAGTTAGACGGCATCTGCTGTAACTGAAGTGGGACATGTGTCCCCAGATGTCTTCAGCAATACAGGTATGTCATAAGGCAGAGATCATTTACATTAGATCATGTCAAAGCCTTTTGCCAGCTTCCTGGCCCGCAGCCAACCAGACGACCAACAGCCACATCCATAATGGCTGTTTACAGAGCAACAGGCACCCACCCAGTGAGGACCAAGTGGATTGTCATCGGTCTCCAGTCTTGCGTTTATCTAGTGTGACAGTCTGCCACTCTGAATGGTCGGGTCATCCATAAAGAGCTTTAGCAGAGAAGCAGGCAAATAGTAGCCAGAATCTGGCTGCTGTAAATCCACGCTGAGAGCGGCAGGCTAGTGATGGGGAGCCAGGACTGGGCCTTCACTGTCCTTACTCATTGGTGGCTGTATGTGAAGGCAGGTTTCTGAACAGCACAAACAACTACGGCCAATGTTCAAATATCAAATCCTCTTCGAAACAGGATGTGTTAAATGTACAGGGGGAAAATAGTATAAAATGGAATAAATACTTAGCGTAAGAGCAGGCATCTACCTACGGGGCCGTACCCAAAGACTGTGACGCTCTTAGATATGGAAGTGGCACTTCCTTTTCCTGACCTTCCCCTCTGAAGGTAATGGTGCGTGTAAGGGAGCTGGCAGTGAGCCGTCTTCTTCCTTCAGGGGAGGAGACTTCAACAGCAGCTGCCTGCTAACTACTGAATTGCTAGACTTGGAGAGCTACTTTTTGCAAATCTATTTAGTTGTGTCCAGCCGCTGTGCTGTGGTACATGCCTTGCAGGCAAACTCCAGATCCCCTGCCGTACTTCACAGACTAACAGAGCTAGCTACCAGTCACCAAATGAATAAGCAACAAATGCTGTTTCAGGCTGTCTGAGCCTTGCTCATATTCTAAGGTTGTGCATTTAATAATAGTGCCCATACAGCCCAAACTTTATATGGAGACCACTACTACTTTTTTTTTTTTTTTTTATTTAATAGAGTAGATGTTTAATTCGTCATGTGATGTGGAAAGTTTTAGGTATTTAAAAGGTTAGGATTTGGGTGAAAAAATCTTCTGCAAGGTAGGGATGGGTCTGGCTGTGATACTTAGGTGATCCTCTCTGAAAGAAGAATGAGTTATAGAAGGTGACTGACATGAGCTTAAAATTCAGCCTCGGATTTCCAGATTCCTTCAACTCTGTCTATCTTCACACTAACCTGACTAGAGGTTTGAGAGGTCATTCAGTTTGTGTATATCCCACTGCATGGGGCAAATTAAACTGCGCAGAGTACTGAAAAAATCTATTGGGAACAGCCTTTTCTGAGGGGGGAATGCACTGAACAGCACCTGCTGAGTCCTCTGTTCTCTGCATGACGATGTCGGCCACGTGGTGATAAGAACATGCGTTATAACTGCTCCTGTTGAACCAGGTACATGTGCAGTGTATGTATTTTTGGTAACTGTTAGCAATAATAATTTTCCCTCACGTTTTGTACTCCATAAACCATGCTCAGTTACAGCTTTACATCTTGACTGGTGGGTTTAATGATCCTGTTTTAGGAAATGCTTCTTGAAAACACTTGCAGGATAAACTACAAGGTACCACCACTAAACTCTATTACCCACAGATTCGCTGCCAGCACACAGTACCCAGAATACCTGGGAAGTTGGATCTCTTTACTAACTCAGCCAGCTCACTGATTTGAGGTTGATTTTTTTATAGGTATTACTTGCTGTCTGAAGCAAGTGCCATGCATTTCTTCTATCTGCTGACTTCATATTTCAGGCCTAGCAAAAATCACCTAAGAGTCTGTGGTGCCTGTTGTATCGTGCGCTAGACAACACCACGATATAACATGGGAAGCAGCCAATGCTGGCAAAGCTGCCGTGTTCTACACCTTCGCCCTGAAACTCTCTGTAATGGGATACCACGCTCGTAGGAGAGGAGGAGATTTCAGGGTGCCCTGGGCATGTTGGGCTGCTCCTGCTTCAGAAAATTAGACGAAACTGAACTTAGTTCTGGAACAGTACCATTAGAAACTGCAGTTAGATTAACCAGATATCTCCAGTGTACAGGGCTGTAAAAGCAGGGTCTGTGCGAGCACCAAGGTCACTCCAACTTGGAGAGAAAAGAGAAAAAAAAAAAAAAAAGCATACGTGTGCCTGTGCACACATGCACTTACGCAGAATCTGATACACTTCTGGGTTATGCACTCAAATTACTTTATTCAAAAAGGCCTAAATGACATATACTTTGTAGATGATTTAAAAAGGAGTGAAAATGTTAGCAGATGGGGAATACTGCACTGAGTATCACATAATATATCTTCTCTTTCTTTGCTCATCTAATATCGGCCTCTTCTGTTGTTTCTCACACTGTTTTTAATCAAAATTTTCTGCTGTATTCCTCTCTCAAAATTCTTAATTCAGAATATTTTTAATACTTCGCAAAGATGTTGGTTTTCTCTCCTTTCGGGATGCTTCATTTCTCCGTTTGTGCTTATTACCTTAGGGTCCAGTGCATTTGTCTGCAGGAATGTATGTAAGAAAAATTGACTTCTAAACCTATCAGTCATTAGAAAAAAAATGTGTTTCACATAAAGATGCTTTGAATTGAATTTTTATCTCTCATTTCCTAAAGGTGCCTGGCACAGGACTCTGGGGATGTGGCCTTTGTGAAGCACTCGACGGTGTTTGAGAACACAGATGGTACTTAGTTTTACATGTCTCTTGATTGTAATTTTTCTAGAACCTTTTTGCTTTAAAGCATTCGATGAGTGACAATGACCAGTTTCTTTTTTCAGGTAAGAATACTGACAGTTGGGCCCAAAACTTGAAGTCCAGTGATTTCCAGTTACTGTGTCCAAACGGTGCCCGTGCTGAAGTCACCCAGTTTGCTGAGTGTCACCTGGCTCGGGTGCCAGCTCAGGCCATTATGGTTCACCCAAATACCAGCGTTTTTGCTCTCTATGGACTACTGGACAAAGCCCAGGTATTCATAATCCATTTATGCCGTGGGGGAGTTAGGTATGGTCTAACGCAGACCAAGTATAATATGGCATATGGTCCTGTTGTCTTATGTCCCCTGCATCATGGGGCTGGCAGCACGTGCACTGTGCAGAGCCCTGTTGTTGGAGTGGGACGGAGAACGTAAAATACAACCCGTGTAATTATCCTAGTAAAACCACCCTGGTGCACAAGGAATTTCAACTTTTTGCCCAGCCACTGGTTTCAGTAGTCGTTTTCCTGGAGCTCAAGGTGTTTTCCCAAACTGCATGACTTTGAAGTCTACAAGAAATAGAGTACCTGCTAACGCTTTTCCATCCTAGAATTTTCCTAGGAATGCAACAGAACGTTGCTGGGTATATTTATGCTGCAGCCACGTACACGGTAAACCATCTAGGCAGACGATGTATGGCTGCCACAGCTAGGTTCCTGTCAATACTGAAGTTAACTAGTTTAAAAGCAGTACTGGGTATCTCCATGCTAGGCTTCAGTCATTTCTGTTACTCCTGTGCAGCCAAACACGATATTACACAACAATATTTAGACAGAAGAACTTTTTAAAAATGCAGCTCTTTCCAGATAGTAACTAAAAAAAACCAAAATCACACATGGTGTTCTTGTAATTGCCAATGGCGGAATTCCGTATCTAATCTACTGGAGCTTCTAAAAGCAAACGCATAAGAGAGATTCTGCAATTTTGTATGAACTTTTCATCTACAAAACAGTTCCTATCGTCTTTCCTGTTGTACGAGAGGAATGTGGCACTTAATCTTGCAGAATACTGAAAATTTTGCATTGTTCTCAGGTCTACTTTGGAAATAGCAGCAACGGAAACGGATTCAAAATGTTTGATTCTTCAGCTTTTCATGGAAAAAACTTGATCTTTAAGGATTCTGCTGTTGAGATTGTGCCAATAGAAGAGAGGAGGACATATGCAGAATGGCTGGGGAGTGAATATATTGAGTCCCTTGAAGGGATGCAAACGCCACAGTGCTCTGGGGCAGGTAATAAGATAAGACAATACCTACTCATGACTACTGTTATTCCCCTTATTTTATGTCAGATGCAAGGCTGGGACTAGGATGGTCCAAATGGCAACTTCCAGGCCACCTCTGGCCTACCACCTTCTCTTCAGATAAGCTGCAGTTTGGATAACGTGTTGTGCTAACGTTTGAATGCCTCTTCCTGCCTCTTGGCAGGGCAAGTGCTAACAGCACCTGCTTGTCAGGGGAGTGGGGTGGGGCTGGAAGCTGTCCCTGTCCATGTGGATGGGGTGCAGTTTGGGGCAGAAGCCAGCCAGTGTCAGCATGGCTCACAAGATCAGTCCAAAACTGGAGCATCTTTGCCATCGTTGCTCATGTTGAACCACCCTGGCCTGGAGGATTCCCAGGTGCTGTTAGATGGATACTGGGTTTCTGACCTGTAGAAGAATTTCTGCATCTTGGGAGGCAGTATCAAAAATCTTGTCTAGTGAATCCTCTCTGGCCTCCTGGCTGGTTACGTTCAGACTCCTACATCCCTGCTTATCCCATCCTACCCTTGCTGGGGGCAATGGTTTCTCCTGAGCTCTGCTGCCAGAAGAGGTAAGTGCACAGAGGATGGACAGGCTGTGGACAGAGAGATGACCTGCAGTCCAAAACACAGCTTCTGCCATGGGCCAAGGTCCTCCACCTTCCAGTAGAAGAAAGTAGGGGGAATCTCCAAGGTCACTGGACGAAAAAGAAGGCCAGAGAGACTTGGAGGGACTACCTGTTGGCACAGGAAAGAATGAAGCCAAATGTGTGCATCCACTGAGCTTGTTGACTTTCCACAACCAGTGCTCTCACTGCTTGAGAGAGATGTCATCTGCCCTGCGATCTTTAATTTGATGCAATCTCCATCAAGAAACTTGTGGCTGTCCTCCTTCTACATGGGGTTATCCAAGTGCCTGTGCATGAAACTTGTATTTGCTGTTAGTGAAACAAAGTAGTTGGCTTCTGATTAACTGTTTCTGTATCTACTGGCTTGTAGCATGCGGTTTTTATTTTTATCCATAGCTGCAATAACAACAAACGTTGCTGTGCTGCTGGCAGGCAGCGTCCTCCTGACTACACCTACCACCTCATGATCCTGGGATGAAAAGACATTCAACATAATAAAAAAAACCTGGTAAAACTAGGTAATAATAATGTAAATAAATGAAAACTAACAAATAAACATGAGAAGTAATTACAGTTTATCCAGACTTTGGCCTGATAGCTAAACTACATAGTTTCTCACTTTCCTGGGAAATTAAGACTTGTTCCTTGCTTCTCTTATCGCACTTTCCAGCTTTTCTCACCCATTTAATTTGCTCCAAGGTTACCTGGGTTTAAGGGGAAAAGAGAGAACATACAGCCTCCTGCTATTTTATTTTAGATTTTAGATCTGTGTCTGCAGTAGCAAGTAGTGACACAACGCAGCAGCACCCGAAACCACAATTATACAGGATTGAAGTCCTTGGGTCTGAGCTCTGCTCCTGTCAGCCGGGGAGCCATGACACCTCTGGCCATTTAGTTGAAGCCGCCTCGTCATGGCTTTCTGTCTGTATACCTTTGAATATGCTGTCTTAGATATTACCTGTCAAATACATGGTTGCTGTATTAGATACGTACTCCACGGGTTTGGTGTGTGCGTCTCTGCCACGTTTGGATCCTGCCTGCCTCTTCGCCTGTCCCGGCCTCCGCCTCCCTTTTGGGCTGTCCAGCTCCCCAGAGCTCTTTGCGCTCCTGCTGGCACTGAACACCCTCGCCTTCTGCGTTTCCCTTCTGTGCCTCCCCCTCCCGGCTCCCCACCCGCCATCATTCCAGCCTTCCCACGCTGCCGTGTTCCCAATTGCTTGCGACCTCTCTCTGTTTTCAGTGGCTGCCTTTGCTCTGCACCCCGTCACTCCTCCAGCGTCCCTTCCCTGGGGCTGCCGACCCGCTCCCTCTCCTGATATTTAACTTCTTACCCGCGTGGCCAGTGCCCCATTGCTTTCTAAATTTTCTCTCGGTCTCCATTTATGCAGTTCCAAGTCTGTGGTTTTTATTTCTTCCTGCATGTCTTCTACTTCATCACTCTTAAAATTTTGTTTCAATGTCTTCATTTATTTAGTTTGCTCACCCTATTTTTTTTTTCTCTGTTCCTAATCCCTTTGCTTTTTAAATTTTCTTTCTACATCTCCATTTTAGTTCACCATTGCTACTTTTAAATTTTTTCCTTATTTCTTTAATCACCATTGCTTTTAAAATTTTCTACTTTTATTCCATTTGCTGTCTTTATTTTTAATTATTTCTTGCCTTTAGTAGTGCTTTTGCTTTTTAAATTTTTTTCCGCATCTGTTTGTTTGCTGTCCCTATTTTTAATTTTTACCTTTATTTCCCTAATGCCCCTCGCTATTTAAACATTCTTTCTATGTCTGTTCTTTCCATGTCTTTATTTTTAATTGTCTTTCCTTAGTGCCCTCACTTTTTACAGTTTCTGTCTCTGTTCTAGTTTGCTGTCACTTCGTTTAATTTTTTCCGTTAATTTCCTTAATTCCCGTTGCTTTTTAATTTCTGCGCTTATCCCATTCACTGTCTTTATTTCGCTGTCCTTTTAATTATTTGTTGCCTTTCCTTAGTGCCCTCACTTTTAAAATGTTCTTTCTCCATCTCAGTTTGCTGTCACAATTTCATTTTTTCCTTTATTTCACTAATGCCCATCACTTTTTTAATGTTGTTTCTATGCCTACTTTTATTCCCTTTGCTGTCTTTTTTATTTCTTGTCTTTTCTTATTGCTGTTGTTTTTTAGATTTTATTTCTACATCTTCGTTTTAGTTTGCCGTCACTATTTTTAAATTCTTCCCTTATTTCGTTAATCTTTCTTTCTACCTTTATTCCGTTCACTGTTTTAATGTCTTCATTATTTCTTGTCTTTCCTTAGTGCCCTCGCTTTTAAAATATTCTTTCTATGTCTGTTTTCATTTGAGATCCATATTGTTTAGTTCTTTCCTCTCTTAATCCCTTGGCTTTTAAAATGTTGCTTCTATATCGACTTTCCTCTAGTTTGCTGTCTCTCTTATTCGTTCTTTCCTGTTTGTCCTGTACCTCATCGCTTTTTAATTTTTCCTTCTATGCCTACTTCTGTCAAGCTCCCTATCCCTACTGTTTATTTGTTTCCTGCCTGTCACGTACCCTGTTGCTTTAAAAATTTACTTTGTATGTCTCTGCTTATTTAGTTTGTTGTCCCTATTCTTTAATTTTTGTTCTCTACTTCTCCTAGTCCTTGCCACTTCTTTTTAAATGTTCTGTCTACTTTTATTGCGTTTGATGTCTTTAGTTTTGAATTATTTCTTGTCCTTAGTGCCACCTTTTTTAAAATGTTATGTCTATGTCTCCGTTCTAGTTCGCTGTCTGTATTTTTTAATCTTTTCATTTCTTAATCCCTTGGCTTTTAAAATTTTGTTTCTATGTCTACTTTTATCTACTTTGGTGTCCCTATTTTACGTTTTTCCCTGTCGTGTACCTCATTGCTTTTAAAATTTGCTTTCCATGACCACTTTCATCAACAGGCCAATCCTTGGTTTTTAATTCTTTCCTGTCTAACACGTTGCTTTTAAATTTTTGTTCTCTGTCTGCTTTTATCCGGTTCACTGTCTACTATTTCTTGCATTTCCTTAGTGCCCTCGCTTTTTAAATTATCTGTCAATGTCTTTATTTAGTTTGCTGTCCCTATTTTTTAATTCTTTCCTCTCTTAATCCTTTGGATTTTCAAATTTTGTTTCTATGTCTATTTTTATCAAGCTCCCTATCCCTATATTTTATTTCTTTCCTGTCTGTAATGCACCCTGTCACTTCTAAAATCTGCTTGCTAGGTCTCCATTTATTTATTTCCTCTCCCTAATTTTTTATTCTTTTCCTCTCTTAATCCCCATCACTTTTAAAATTTACTTTCTATGTTTGTTTGTTTAGTTCTCTGTCCTTATTTTAAATTTTTTTTCTTTATTTCCCTAATCCCTTTTGTTTTTAATATTTTGTCTCCTTTTATTCAGTTCCCTGTATTTTAATTTTTGTCTGTTCTTTATACCTTCACTTTTCAAATTTTCTGTCTTAGTTCATTGTCCTTATTTCTCGATCTTTTTCCTTTATTTTCCTAATCCTTTTTTTAAAATGCTCCTTGTCTACTTTTATCCCATTCACCGTTTTCATTTTTTTATTCTTTCCTTAGTGCCGTCACTTTTAAATTTTTTCTTCTAAGTCTACTTCTATCAAGCTCCCATCCCTATTTTTTAATTCTTTCTTGTCTGTCATGTACCCTGTTGGTTTCGGAATTTACCTTCTATGTCTCCGTTTTAGTTCACTGTCCCTATTTTTTAATTTTTCCTTTATTTCCTTAATCCTGATGCTTTTAAAATGTTCTTTCTGTCTGCTTTTATCCAGATCCTGTTTCTATTTCTTAATTCTTTTCTGTCTGTCGTGAACCACATTGCCTTTTAAATTTTCTGTGTCTACTTTTATCTTGTTAACTGTCCCTATTTTTCAATTTTTTACTCTTCATAATTCTCTTTTAGTTTTGAAATTTTGTTTCTAGGTGTACTTTTATTTTGTTGTCTGTCTCTATTTTTTTACTTTTTTCCTGTATCCTGTTGCTTTTAAAATTTTTGTTCTATGTCTAGTTTTATCAAGATGTCTCTCCCTGGTTTTTAATTGTTTTGTCTGTCCTGTACCTGTCACTTTTCAATTTTCTTTCCTTGTCTATTTTTATCCAGTTTGCTCTCATTATTTTTTAATTCATTCTAATCTGTCCTGTACCCAGTCGCTTTTAAAATTTTCTTTCTATGTCTCCATCTATTTAGGCGTTTTCACTACTTTAAAATTTTTTCCTCTCAATGGCTTTACTTTTGAATTTTTGTTTCTGTGTTCACTTTTATGTATTTTTCTGTCTCTATTATTTACTTTTTCCCTACCTGTCCTCTACATTGTCAGTTTTAAAATTTTGTCTGCTTTTATCCAGATGTCTAACCCTGGTTTTTTATTTCCTGTCTTTCCTGTGTCATGTCGCTTGTAAATTTTTTCTGTATCTACTTTCATCCAGTTCACTGTAGGTATTTTTTATTTCATTCTAGTCTGTGCTGTACCCTGTCACTTCTTAAATTTTGTTCTATGTCTCTGTTTTAGTTTGCTGTTCCTGTTTTTTTATTTTTTTCCTTTAGTTCCTTAATCTTGTTGCTTTTTAGGTTTTTTTCCTACGTCTGCTTTTATCTAGTTCCTGTCCCTGTTTTTTAGTTCCTTCTTGTCTGTTGCATACTGTCTCAATTTTTCAATTTTCTTTCTGTGTCTGTTTTAGTTTGCTGTGCCTATATTTTAATTTTTTCCTCCTTTAATGCCTTTGTTTTTTAAATTTTTCTTCTGTCTACTTTCATCTATTTTTCTGTCCCTATTTTTTTTTTTCTCCTCTGCCTTGGTACCCTTTTGTGTGTTAAATTTTCTTTCTATGTCTACTTTTATCAAGCTAGCTATCCCTGGTTTTTAATTCTTTCTTGTTTGTCACATACCCTGTTGCTCTGTAAATTTTCTTTGTGTTTGTTTGGTTTTTTGTTTTTGTTTTTTTTCTCTGTTCTAATTTGTACCCCTGTTGTGGTTTAACCCCAGCTGGCAGCTAAGCCCCACCCAGCCGCTCGCTCACTGCCACCTGGTGGGATGGGGGAGAGAATCAGAAGAGTAAAAGTGAGGAAACTCGTGGGTTGAGATAAAGACAGTTTAATAGG
This sequence comes from Nipponia nippon, assembly GCF_047370975.1. Taxonomy (NCBI): domain Eukaryota; kingdom Metazoa; phylum Chordata; class Aves; order Pelecaniformes; family Threskiornithidae; genus Nipponia; species Nipponia nippon. The sequence goes on from NW_028262391.1 coordinate 15,641,895, forward strand.
TAAAGCAAAAGCCGTGCATGCAAGCAAAGAAAAACAAGGAATTCATTCCCTCCTTCCCATCGGCAGGCAGGTGTTCAGCCATCTCCAGGAAAGCAGGGCTCCATCACGCGTAACGGGTACTTGGGAAGACAACGCCATCACTCTGAATGTCGCCCCCTTCCTTCTTCCTCCCTCAGCTTTCTATGCTGAGCATGACGTCATACGGTGTGGAATATCCCTTTGGCCAGTTGGGGTCAGCTGTCCCAGCTGTGTCCCCTCCCAGATTCTTGTGCACCCCCAGCCTGCTCACTGGTGGGGTGGGGTGAGAAGCAGAAAAGACCTTGACTCTGTGTAAGCCCTGCTCAGCAGTAATGAAAACATCCCTCTGTTATCAACACTGTTTCCAGCACAAATCCAAAACATAGCCCCATACTAGCTACTATGATGAAAATTAACTCTATCCCGGCCAAAACCAGCACGTTCTCCACCCCTTATTTCATACCATCTACATCACGCTCAGGTCCCACACTATGCAATACATCCTCATTACCCACCACCCCCCTTCCCATCCATTGATATAGTACACAGATATCATTCCCTTAGTCTATGGCCCACCCCTGTGAAATGTCTGTAAAATGTCCATAAATGTCCACAAAATGTCCACTGAGTTCATTTAGCCCATGACTTTGGGCTCCATCTGTTACAGTGGTCACTCAGGACAGAGAGGTGGTGCATTGAGTGGAGCTGTTGGGCACCAAAGCCAGCTCAGTCGGGTCACTGCTGCTTGTATGGCTTGTCCTCCACTGGTTCAGCTGGTTTCTGCTATAGTCATTCCTATAACATGCAACTCAGATCCTGGGTCACAACAATTTAAAGGTATTTCCATTGCACTCTCCACCCCGGCCCCTTTAAGTCAGGTTATAGGGTTTAATATTGCAATGAACTCCTCCCCTTGCTCCTCGCCTGGCTAGCAACAAGGGGTTCCTGCTATAGTAATTCCCATAACACACAACTCAAATCACAGGTTACAACAATTTAAAGGTATTTCCATTACAACCTCCACCCCTGGTCCCTTCGCACCAGACTATCAGGTTTAACGTTGCAATGAACTCCTCCCCTTGCCCCTGCTCCAGCTTGGACTTCTCTGCAGACTGCAGTCCCTTCAGAAGTAAACCTGCTCCAGCATGGCCTTACCCATGGCTGCAGGCCCTCCAGGGGTGTACCTGCTCTGTCGTGGTCTTATCCATGGCCACATGCTTTGAGGTGCTCCAGCATGACCTCATGCACAGCCACTGATGCTTGAAGGTGTACCTGCTGCAGCATGGACTCATCCTTGTGCCACAATCCCTTCAGAGGTATACCTGCTGCAGCACAGACACAGCCACAGCCACTTCGAGATGTACCTGCTTTGGCATGGGCTTATCCACAGCCACGGACACTTTGGGTTGCCTTGCTCTTGCATGGACTCATCCACAGGTCACAGTCCCTTCGACTCGAATTCACGCTGGAGTTCCAGCCTGTCCAGTACAGCAGCACAGAAACAGCAGCGGTACCCTGGCCATCTGCCAGCCCAGGCGCATCGCCATTGCTGCTGTCAAAATGCTCCCAGGCACAGCAGAGTAAGATGATAAGCAGTTCAGCAGTACAGCAAGCAGTGAAAACAAAAAGCAGCCACTAACGAGCACCAGACTCTAACGTACGGTGAGGCACGCAAGCCTCATGGCAAGCACAGGAGCCTGCCGATCAATAGCTAAAGAGAAATAACAGCTATAAATTTGATCTAGCACATTCCAATCAAATCTGTCATTATCTCGAACCCTTCAAGCCCCACACTGGGTACCAAAATGGACTGTCATGGTTTAACCCCAGCTGGTAACTAAGCCCCACACAGCTGCTCGCTCACTCCCCCCCAGTGGGATGGGGGAGAGAATCAGAAGAGTAAAAGTGAGAAAACTCATGGGTTGAGATAAAGACAGTTTAATAGGTAAAGCAAAAGCCGTGCATGCAAGCAAAGGAAAACAAAGAATTCATTCAATCCTTCCCATCAGCAGGCAGGTGTTCAGCCATCTCCAGGAAAGCAGGGCTCCATCACGCATAACAGTTACTCAGGAAGACAAAATGCCATAACTGCGAATCCCCCGCTCCCCTTCTTCTTCCCGCAGCTTTCTATGCTGAGCATGATGTCATATGGTATGGAACAGCCCTTTGGTCAGCTGGGGTCAGCTGTCCCAGCTGTGTCCCCTCCCAACTTCTTCTGCTTCTTTGCTGGGTTCCTCTCTCACTTAGTCATCTGTAGTTTGCTTAGATGCCCTCCTGAGACTCCAGGGCCCTCACTGTGTCTCCAAGCCTTCTTTTCTTGCCCTGCCCCCTCATAATTCCTCTCCTCTCTATAACGGTGTCTTCTGAGTCCTTTCTTGTAGTCTACAGCAGTCTTGTAGCACTTTAGCTCCCTTTGTGGGTTCCCCACACACATGCTTTCAGAGCGCTCTAATCTTACTCTTTGCCATTTAGGATGCCTTCATTCAGCCCCCAGCCCCCTGACGACATCTGTACTTTGTTGAAATCCCTTCAGAGTTCCTCATTGTTATCTCTGAGGCTTCTTTCGTCTATCAGGCCCCCTCAGGACTCCTCTGCTCCCTTTGCCAAGCTGTTGTGAGACATCCCCTATGCCCCAGAGCCCTGTTGTAGCTCAGCAGGACACTTTGCACCCCTCTTTTCCCCTCTGAACCCTTCCTGAGTCCGTATCTGTTGCCCCGGTCGGTCTTTCCGTCCTCTCACCCGTTTGCTGTGCCTCCATTCGGTCCCCAGTCCCCTGAGGACATCTGTACTTTGTTCAATTCCCTTTTGAGCTCATTGCATCCCCGAGACTTCTTTGGTCTCTCCGGCCCTTTGGGATCTCTCTAATCCCTGTGACGATGCCTCTTGTTCTGTCAGAGCCTTTGCCAAAACCGTCTTCGTGCTCCACAGCAGTCTGTCTGTTTTCTGGCTTATACTACGTTCCCGTTTGGTATCCGGTACCACAATGCTGTCTACCATCGGCTCAGAAGGCAATAGCCTTCATCTATTTTTTATCGACACATCTCCCACAGTGTTTTTTGTTGCATTTTGCAATTTATTTTTTTTCTAGCTACTTAGGTGTTAATTAGGCTGCTTCATACAACTTGTGATACATTTTTTGTATTTCCATGTTTTTATTGTGGTTTTTGTCCTTTGAGACTCATCTCGTTCTGTTAAGGGAGTCAGTCGGAGAGACCATCGAGACGACACTGAATTGTTGGTGATTTGGAGTAAATAATTTACTTTGCAACCAGAGATATTTTTGGGAAGGGATTCTTACAGGATCTAATTCGGCTTTGTCATTCAGTCCTTTCCAGAACGTAGTTCTGGTAGAAGTTAGATAGCATGTGTGGTCTTGCTAGAAATGAATCATAGAATCATAGAATGCTTGGGGATGGAAGGGACCTTAAAGGCCATCTAGTCCATCCCCCCTGCAATGGGCAGGGACATCTACAACTAGATCAGGTTGCTCAGAGCCCCGTCCAGCCTGGCCTTGAATGCTTCCAGGGATGGGGCATCTACCACCTCTCTGGGCAACCCGTTCCAGTGTTCCACCACCCTCATTGTAAAAAATTTCTTCCTTATATCTAGTCTGAATCTACCCTCCGTTAGTTTAAAACCATTACCCCTTGTCCTATCGCAACAGGCCCTGCTAAAAAGTCTGTCCCCATCTTTCTTATAAGCCCCCTTTAAGTACCGAAAGGCCGCAATAAGGTCTCCCCGGAGCCTTCTCTTCTCCAGGCTGAACAACCCCAGCTCTTTCAGCCTCTCCTCATAGCAGAGGTGTTCCAGCCCTCTGATCATTTTTGTGGCCCTACAAAATGAAGTGTAACCCCATAGCATTTGGGGTTTTTTATAGGATCCTAAAGCACGTAATTTCTGATAATACTACTGTTATTGCATTTAATGAGCTATGTAGTTTAGTATGACATCTTTTTCTGTCTGCACCCCAGAAAAATCAAGGTTAATTCTCTCCCCCATCACGTTGCTAATGCAATAGAGGTAGTTGTAGTAAAAGAGCTGATATTGTCGTTTCCAGTAAGGGTCGCTTTCTCTGGTCAGTGCTTTACGTGCTCTAAGTTTAAGGCAGATTAGCAAACTTCCCATCACTCCTCTGGTTGCCTTTATGCCTTCTGGTGGTTTGCCCCTCCCCTTTCCCAGGGGATTGTGGGAAGGGTGGTGGGCGGGGCCCGGGGTAAATGAGTCACAGCCTCTATTCCGGGAGCTCATTCTGCTCCTGGGCTTGACTGGTGTTGGTGCTCTGCTGTTCCTTCAGTTGATTGTAGCTTTTAACCTGCCTAAGCGATTTGGGTAGGTGTGTTTTGACATCGAGAGAAGTGGAGGTGTCTGTCTGAGGTAAGGGCTTCAGGGCCAGTCAAGGTTCAGCAGCATATATAGTAGAAAGTACACTTGTTATACTTGTATACAGCTTTTTTTTTTTTTTCAGGTCAGTAATTTTTTATTGGGTGTTCAGGGGCGGCAAGATGGTTCAATAGTATGTTTTGGGTTTTTTTTTTTATTCTAAGTTCTTTGTGTTTTCCTGGACTTCCTGACTATATTAAAGATGGAACCTTGTTTTTTTCACCAGTTTTGCTGCATACTGCGCAAGTTGCTGACACCATCTCTTAATAGGCCTGATGGCGAGACAATCTAGCTGGGGTTAAGGCGGGCATCATGTATGAATCTGTATATGGGGTTTCAGCATTTCTCAAGAAAGCAGCAGGGGCGTAAGACAGTGTCTTTCAGGGTATGGAACAGCTCATCGCCTTTCCCAGTTGCCGACAGACTACCATGTTTCCCCTAGAACCTGTACAGCTTGCGGCAGGCCCCTCATAAATTATAAGCATCAGGACTTCACTTTTGTGGGCCTGTAGCAGAGCCTGGAGTCTGTGGGAAGATGGAAGACGGGAGGTGCTGGCAGAACACAGGGCACAGCTTGGAAAAGCAGCACCCGAGGAGCGGCCGATGTGGGGGGTTCAGGGGTGCAAACACAGGGCGGGAGCTTCTGTGCGTCTGCGCCCATCCCTGCCGTGCTGCTCCAGATCTTTCTTGCAGAGTGACTTTTTAAGCAGGATACATAGCTGGATCCCCAGGTCCCTTGGTTTTGCGAGGCTGTTACTGTTGTCATTACCCCACTGTTACCGGGCATTGCTCCGTTCCTTAGCAGGCCCCTGAAGGAGCCCACGTCCCCCTTGGTTTCTTGCATCGCTTGTACAAATGTTTGGATTCATCACTTCCTTCACGGAGCGATGTTGTTTGTAGGCAGGAATTGCGCAATGCTTTCATCCTCACGTTTTCCTCCTATAGTGGATTATCTTTGTGAACACAATGCTACAGAAAAGCCGTTTAAAAAAAATTATTCTCAGACTTGCTCAGTATAAGAAAGAAGGGGCAGGAATGGCGTTTCCCCTGCTCCGCCTCAGTTACAGAACCGCTGTTAAGAGCCCAGCGAGGCTCTGGCCTGTGCGTGCACCGGGGCTGGCGGCAGGCCGAGCCCGGCGGCCTGGAGGCACAGGGCGTTAGTGACGGGAACTGCGGTGCTCGACGTCTCCCGCGGGCAGACCGCCACCCTAGGCGGTGACTGCGCCTTTCCCGAGCTCTGCCCCGCGCGTGGGTTTGGACCAGTTATGAAATAATTAAAGCCAAAGTGCGCCCCGCGCCGCTGCCGGGGGCGGCGGGGCCCGGCGGGGCGGAGGGCGCCGCGCATGCGCGCCAGGCCGCCGCTGCGGCGCTGGGCCGGCGGGGCGCCCCCTGGCGGGGCGGAGCGGGAGGCGCGGGGCGGCGCAGCCGGTGCCGCCGGTGCCGGTGCCGGGATGTCGGCCCGGGGGCTGTGGGCGCTCCTGGCCGCGCTGCGGGCGGGCTGGTGCCTGCTGCCGCAGGCCGGCTACCTGCACCCCGACGAGTTCTTCCAGTCGCCCGAGGTGATGGCAGGTAAGGCGGTGCCGGGAGGGGCGGGGTGGCCCCGCGGTGCCCGCATGCCCGGCGGGGCAGCGGCGGGAGCGCTCCGGTCCGCCCGGGGCGGGGAGACCCCCGAGGGGCGCGGTTCCCCTCGCGGCCCTACAGCGCGGGGCCCGCGGGGGATGTAAAGCCGTGCTGCACAACGTATAGGCAGGCACCTATGGCGTAGCGTCGTCGTGAGGCAGCGCCGGCCTCCGGTGCCGCAAGCCGCGGTTAGGGGTTGGCGGAGAGCACGGAGCCGGGGCACCCGCTGGGGGTCCTGCACAGCCGCTCCTGCAGGCAGGGTAGCGGCGGGTCTGCAGCCCTGGGCGGCTGTGTTCCCGCTGCGCGCTGCCCCCAAGTGCTGCCTGCAGCCCTGCCGCCACGGTAGGCTGCCTTTTTTTTTTCCTTGGAGCTTTGTAAAGATTAACGGCGTACTCCTAAAAACCTCGGTGTTGACAGTAGTCTCAGAAGTTCAGGGACTGCTCTGCATCGTGATGCCTCGCACTAAGTTGTATCCCTAATGCTGAAGTACTGAATAAAATCTATTATGTATGTATGCATTTTTTTCTTTTTTCCTTCCTTTATAGGAGATATTTTAAACCTCCAGGTCTATTATCCTTGGGAGTTCCTTTCCAGCTCTCCTTGCAGAACGGTTGTTTTCCCATTAATGACATCTGGAGTTAGCTACTGGGTGATCAAGTCTTTGCAGCAGCTGGACATATGTTCAAGTTGCATCAACAGCTACACCCTTCTCGTATCACCTCGCCTTCTCTTTACAATGTTTTCTTTCATACTCGACTACAGTGTTTACCGATTAGCTCCTTTCTGGGAAGCGGATCCGTGGAAAGCGCTGGTACTTCTTGCTGGGTCGTATGTCACCCTGGTATTTTATACAAGAACGTTTACCAACACACTTGAAGGACTTCTTTTTGCTCTTCTGATGGTATTGGTTTCCTCAAGAAAGTCTGATGGCAGCTTAGCAGAGCCTACAAGCAGCCCTCTCATAGGTATTATAACGACTGCTGGGTTTTTCAACAGGCCAACCTTTTTGGCATTTGCTCTAATGCCCCTGCTTTACTGGGCAGGTTTAATTGTCGACTCTCAAAAGAGCATTAAAACTGTCATAAACCACTTTCTGAAGCTTGTCCTATGCGCGTGTTTTACTGCCATTGTTTTTGTAACAGCTGACACCTTCTATTTCACCTCCATGGGCTTAGACAGCCTCTACAGCATTAAAAAGAGCAGCCTATTTGATGTAATAGGTCAATTAAATGAGAAAATGATAGTAACCCCTTTCAATTTTCTCAGCTATAATCTTAATCCTCATAATCTTGCACTGCATGGAAGTCACCCACGAGTTACACATTTTACAGTCAACGGAATAATGCTCTTTGGGATGTTACATATTCTGGCCATCGGTGCTGGTTTTAGAATGTTAAAGAAATATATCCATCAGTTGATACGGGTCAAATCACATTACCGTGGGTCATCTGGGCTGTTAGAGCATTCTGAGGGCAATCCAACATTACTGCTGTTTTATTTTGTTCCTTTGGCATTTCTCTCCCTATTCAGTCACCAAGAACCTCGGTTTCTCATTCCTCTCATCTTGCCATTAGTCCTGTTCAGCATGTCACAGAATAGAGCTGTGAAGTGGAAACACGTCATTATTATTTTCAATGTTCTCGGGGCTTTGCTGTTCGGGTGCTTACACCAGGGAGGGCTGATACCATGTTTGTTTCACTTGGAGCAACTCATGCATTCTCCAGAGCCCTCAAACCATCCAAGGCACTATACTCTCCTCTTTGCTCACACCTACATGCCTCCTAGGTCTCTGCTTAACATCAAGAAGAGAGACACGCACATAGAAGTCATTGATATGGCTGGGTCTGAAGGAGAAACCCTCTGCCAAACAGTAGAGCAGCGAGCAAACAATTTTACCTGCAATGACTGCCATGTTTTTGTTATAATCCCTGGAACAGTCAGAGGCACAATTACAAAATGCAGTGTCTCGTTCAAGAACGAGACTTTGATATTTCCACACTTATCAATGGAAGACCCACCACAAATACCCTTCCTGTTCAGTGGAAATTGGAGAAGTCAGTTAGGACTATACATCCTTCAGCTAGACAGAGGTCAGCAGAGCCATTAGATTTTCGGAGAACGATGCTTTAGTGTTTCACTTGGGCACTGCCCAAAGGTGCTGCGAGACCTTCCTCTTCACAGACCCACCTTCGGCACAAGCAGTGGCACTGGGAGCTCCCCTGCCTCTCTTTATTCCCTTTCTTCATCTCTTACACTCACCAGTGTAGTCACTTCTGGATAGAACCTGCTTAAAATTTGAGTTATTCAGCCCCTGTGGTGTTTCATATGAACTTGGGTAATTTTCGTGATGAGACAGGAGGAAACCAGAGCCCACCAAAACTGTGATTCAAACTTAGCTCTTTCCATCTGAGATTTATTTTTCAAAGTTCTTATAATCTCTGACAGAGGGTTTGTGGATTGTGTGGTTTTTACTGCTAATAGGCATTAACTGAGCTGCTGGAGAGAGGTTACAGGACTAGACAAAAGGTGGTCTGGCTCAATAAGGTTTTATTTTCATGCTCTTAAAAATTCAGAGCTTCCTCTCGATCATTAGACCAGACTGCGCTCACAATACAGGCACCGGCACTGTAATATTGTCTTGGGTGGTGCTGTCTTGAAAAATCTCCGGTGTTGATCTGACAGAATCTGATTTAGGACATGGAAGATGCTTCAGCCTAAGTATTTGTGCTAAATCCTAAAATCCAGGCTTTGCCTGTTTAGCATTTCTTGCCACAGTTCCACTCTTGTGGACGTGCTACGTAAGTATTACATACAGCAGCTTGAGAATGCTGCGTTTTGATGGCATTAAGCCCATCTGTTGTTTAGCTACTGCAAACGGGGCAGGCCTTCCCTTGCGCACTCCCACTGCACGTCTTGCAGCTTTCGTCGCTCTGTTGTGGCTCTGGTACCGGCAGTGGCGCAGAGCAGGCCCTGCGGTGAGCTGGTTCAAGGAGCTGTGCAGACAGAAAACAGGTAACTCAGAGGGATTTGATCCTTTGCGTGCGTCTGACCAGATGGATCCCCAAACTGGCTTAACCACAGGGTTAGAGATCCACCAGTTCTCCTGCAGGGAAGCATGAGGATCCGAGGGAGGACCCTGCACCCTGCTCCCCTTTCAGTAACCGCTCCCCATTAAATCAGCTTAGTGAGAATGACAGATCACATCCTGGCTCTCTGTTAGAGAGCAGTCTGATTTTAAAGCAGGATACAAATAACTCTGAGCTTCACCTGAGAATGACGTATATGCTTAATAGTATAGCACAGCTAACAACTTTCATTTTTGCCTGCACAAACTTCTGGACCCAAAACATCTGACACGGCGAGAGATACTAATTTGGCACGTGCGTTGTACATAAAGCCTCTCCCTATGAAACGAAACTGGCACTTGAATTCTTTCTGCTCACAAAGGCAGCAATGCTTTTTGCAGTTTTTCATCCACACAGCTTTACGTCAGGTCTTACGAGACAGTTTTTCAACAGAGACAATATACGTTGATGCCAGGCTCTAAAGGGAAGCTAGGAAAAATCCCTGTGTGAAGGCCTCTATCTTCCAAATTAAATGTACAATCTAGCTTTTTAAGGAACATAGCTCTTGCTCTCTTGTAAAGCATTTTGTGTTAATTCTCCCCTACATGTTCATCCCACATCCTTCATTATTGACAGGCCTGTAAAGTAAAGGAGCATGTTTTGGGGGGAGGCAGGGGGAGAGGGGGTGCATGTATGCTTGTGCGGACGACTCACGAAGTAGTGGAAGTAGTGATGAAAGCACCATGACACCAAATGTATTTTCCAAGTTAACTTCCTTTTTGCTCTCTTACATTGGGATGATAGCCGTGTGCCACAGCCGGTATTCCATGTCCTGCTTACTGTTTTTAGCTTTCTTAAACAGCTTCTTTTACATTTTGAAAATTGTTTTCATAAAACGTATGATCTGTGGGAATCTCGGCGGGGTAGATCTTGAAACTCTTCAGGGATGTGATGGAGCACCATTCCCAAGGCACGATGACTTTACCGCTGCACAGGTAACCCGTAATACAGCCGGGAAGAGAACCTGGACTACAAATACCAATTCAGATTGAAAATACACTGCTTTTGTCTCACCAGCTAGACCTTTATCATCTACACTGTAGATCCATCTTTTCCATCCATGTACACCTAAGTCTTTGTTGGTGGGAAGTTTAATTTTACCAGCAATGCTGGAAACTGTATCTCAGATAATTTGCAAGGTTCTTTTCAACTGGGGTGATACAAAGAATGGACATCATCCTCCCCAGTTAACTAAGCATCTCGTCAGCTGGACTAAATAGAGAAACAGAAGGTTAACTATTTTAGTCTCATATGACGTTAGATACAGCAACTTAAGTAAACCAGCCCAGAGCATCACATATGATGGATACATCTTTTTCCATCTTTATAGTTAGAATGGCTCTATTGGTATTTTTTTTTTTCCCCTAAACCCTTCTTGCTACCATAGACTTGAGGTGTGCTTTTAGGATAGCAACTGAATCTCTTTTTTACCTACCTGTAAAACGGGCAATTATCCTACCCATCACCATCATCATTGACATTTAGAGCTCTTTTTGTACCGAAGTTGCAGTATAAATGTAGAATATTACTGTTGTACAGACAGAAGTTGTTAAAGGAACTCCACTGAGAAATTTGTTTTTATTTCAAGTTTCTTATCAAGCACGTAAAGTGACAGTCTTGACAGTATTCTGGATGATGCTGAATGTGCGTCTGCCTTCTGCCTGTTACTGAGTACCGTGGAAAGTGTAAACCGACTGTGAAATGAAGATCCGTCATACCAGTAAGCAGCACGCTTCGCGTTGTCATGCCTGGGCTCAGGAACCGCTCCTGGCGATTCGCTGTGGGGAAGCAGCCCCAGTCCGCAGCTCGCCGTCGGCGGGCGGGGTAACGCCGGGGTGCTCCGTGGCCGGCGCTGCACGCCAGCGCCCCGTGCCCGCTCCGCGAGAGGCTGAGGGAGAGTCCGGCGTCAGCAGGAGCCGCCGCCGCGGCCCCGGGGCCGCTCACCCGCCGGCTCTGAGGCGCTCGTCCTCCCGCGCTCGGCGCCGGGAAGCGGCCGCGGTTTCCTTCTCCTCCCCGGCGGGATCCTGCGCCGGCTGCGGCTCCGCAGCTGCCCCCCTCTCGGCGCGGCGCTCAGGGCGCGGCTCCGGGGCGGCCGCCCCGGCCCGGCCCCCGCCCGGGGGGCCACGGCCAGCCCCGCGCCCGGGCGCCGTCCTTGAGCTCCCCGAGGAAGGCGTCGCGCAGGCGGAGCAGGCGGGGGCCCAGGCCCCGCGCCGCCTGACGGGCGCCCAGCTGCCCGCGGGTGATGGCGGCGGCGGTGAGGCGGGCGGCGGCGCGGATGGGCCGCGACTCGGAGAGCTTCTCGATCAGCCGCGGGTTGCTGAGGAGGGCGAACAGCAGCCGCCGCAGCACCATCCTGCTCCGCTCTCGCGAGAGCCGTCCCCGCCCGCTCTCGCGAGAGCCGCCGCCGCGCCCCGCCCGCTCTCGCGAGAGCCGGCGCGCGCCTCGCCATTGGCTGCCCGCTCAGCGGCCGCGGGTCGCGTGGGCGGTCGGCCGGTGAGGGAGGGGCGGCCGGTGGGGGGCGGGCGGCCGCGCCGCCATGAGCGCCGGGGGGACGCTGAGCATCCTGCGCAGCGACTCCTACGCCGACCTCAGCCAGTACCGGGACCAGCACTTCCGGGTGAGCGGGGCGCCGCCGCTGCCGCCGGGGGCGGGGGCCGCGCGGTCCGCCTGGGCCGGGCCCGGTTGCGGGCCCGCCGCGGGGTAACGCTGTTGTTGCGGCTCAGGGGACGCGGTACGACCAGGAGCGGCTGCTGAGGAAGAGCTGCACGCTCTACGTGGGGAACCTCTCCTTCTACACCACGGAGGAGCAGATCCACGAGCTCTTCGGCAAGAGCGGCGACATCAAGAAGGTCATCATGGGGCTGGACAAAGTGAAGAAAACCGCCTGCGGCTTCTGCTTCGTGGAGTATCCTTCTGCGGGCCCGGCCCGGCGGGGGCCGCGGGCCCCGCGCCTGGGCGGCGGCTGGTTGTGCCGCCCGCAGGCCGCCGCAGCCCTGGGCAGGAGCGGCCGGGGCGTGGGTGAACTGAAATGCGGGCTCTGAGTCACGGGAGAATTATCCGGGGATAAAACTATTCGGTGGCTGAAGCGTCTGTGGGAGTCCTGGGCGAGAGAGGGCAACCGTACACTGCACGTCGAGCGGGGCTTATTAGGTTGCTTTCACTCTGATACTTTAAGCCAGACACTTTTTAGATAATTGACCTCTGCGGTAAAAGCATATTGTCACTGCCGGACTAAAGAGGTCGTTTTTTTCATACAAGCATACACACAAAGTGTCTGTTGGTATCTTGCATCCCCGTCATGTGTTGACTTCATTGCATCCAGGTGTCTTTGAAGACCATTCTGTTACTGGTCCCAGTGAACTCGTCGAAATGGTGAAGGTTTGCAGCATGAACAGGGCATGCATGGAGCTTCTCATTCTTTCTTTAGTAATAGAGCTTTATGCTTTTAAGGGTGAGCTTGGTTAAAGAATATATGCATTTTTAATATGCTTGAATTCTGCACATTGCTCTGTTTCACTAGCAGTTTTCTCAGCCCACATAGCTTCATCAAAGCGGTTAGTTTTAAAAGTAACCACGCTGAAACCTGATTCAAGCGAATACTTGTTTTTGTAGCCTATTTGATATTGTTCTTTTTTCCGTGCATTGAAAATAGAAGCCCTTTTTTTTTTTTTTTCCGTTAACCTATTCCTAAGGTATTATGCAAGAGGAGATGCTGAAAATGCAATGCGATATATCAATGGAACCAGACTTGATGATAGGATCATAAGGACAGACTGGGATGCAGGATTTAAGGAGGGTAGACAGTATGGTCGTGGAAGATCAGGGGGCCAGGTAGGTTGTTGCACAGTCTCGTTTTTAGGACTGGTGACTTTGCCAAATTATTGTTTTTTAAATGAACGCACTCAGAACAACTTCAGAAAACTTCAGCAACTTACAAATTATTGTTTAAGATGGCACATTACATACCTTAGTCTGTAAGACATCTTATCGATGATGGTGTTATGCACTAAGAATAACTAACTTTTTCATGTATTTCACTGGAAGTACTTTCAGAAACTTCTTGGCTGCTTGGGGAGATAATGCTTATAAATAGGCCCAGAAAATGTAAGGCTGTCAAGAACACAAAGGACAGCATTTAGCTCACCTAAAGTTGAGCAGGTAGCAGATGCTTTTACTGCTGAAGCATGAGGCGAGGCATCCTCACTTTGGCTGTCTTGATTAAAGGGTCCCCCTGGGCATTATTAAAAAGGAAGTTAGTATATGCTGTATTCATCTTCTGCATGAGGCACTTTGCCTTCTGTTTTGTCAGTCAGCTCCTTGTGGCCACTTACATGTTGTGAACTCAGTTTGACTATGTTCTGATGGTGTAATAGTTTTTGAGAAATTGTTTGTCTTTGTCTTTACTGGACTTCCTTTTTTTCCTCCTTCGTAAGGTCCGAGATGAATATCGGCAAGACTATGATGCTGGAAGAGGTGGCTATGGCAAAACTGTTCAATGCCAGTGAATAGTGAATGACTCACCAGCCTCACGGGAGAACTAAATCTGCATTGTAAATGTCACCAGGCACAAAGTAGGTCTGTTGCACGCAAATTTATGTAGCTAGAAATTCACAGAAACTACTATCCGTGTTCCTGTGATCACATAATATGTTCAATATCTCTTCCGTTTTAATACCAGGATCCAAAGCATTGCAGAGTACACTACAGAGAGGACCTGGGAGCAAGGTTTTAAGCAATAGTATGCGTGAGGTGTTGGTCTCTAAATACTGCTGTAACTCTACTAAAAGGAACAAAAGTTTAATGGTATGGTGCTTTTTTTCACTGGCAAAACTTGATTATTCTGTCACTGGGTTTTGTTTACATTGGTATCACAGGGTGGAGAGCGGCGATAAAGGAGGATTGGTGTATGTTTCAGAGGTGAAAGAAAAAGGCAGAGAGCCTGAAAAGGAAGTGGAATTTCTAGGGAAATTTTCCAATTTCTAGGGAAGACTTAAAGTTGCAGATTTTCTGGGGTTACTGGATTAGCATCCTTCTGCACTGATGCTGTTCCTAGCACACCTACATGAATGGCCACAATAAAATTGATGAGTTCAGGAGTCATAAAGTGAGAAGCAAGTCTAGCAGAGAGCAGAAAACAGACCCTTGAGGTCTTCTACAAAGTACAATGTGACTGCACGACATCGCATGATTCGGAACCATTTTGCTTTGTGGGATACAGAGAAGAGCAAGTGTAAGAATTACAGTAGCAGTTACTTTCACAGTTGGAGTAGCACTGTTTTGCTCCTATCTGGTAGCTCTGTACGGCCTTAATATTTGAGGAACAGTATCTTTCCTGTGCCTACCAGGGTGGTATGAAGCCAAATTGTACAGTAACCCCCAAAAATGGGACATTTGAGGATCTGTGTGTGTAATGAGAAACTTTGTTCTCAAAATAGATTTTCTACTTGAGAAACTTGATTTCAGACAAAGGTAAAAATAAAAAAAGATGAGTTTTGGGAGGAGTCTTATTTTCTACTGAGTGTGTATTAAGAATGGTAAAATAATTGCAGGACTGTATAGATTTTTTTTTTTCTTTTTTCCGCCTCTGGTCCTATTAATACTGCCAGTTTATATGATGGGATTATGATGTACTGCTGACAAAGGAATAAAAATAATTAGTGACCCCAAGATCCGTGAAACTGACCTGCTGAAGTGAAATAGTTTAAAAGGAACTGTTACAGGGGTTTGGATTTTTTTTTTTTTAATGGACTTCTGAGTTCTTTGGAAATGGCAATTCATAAAGTTTTGTTCAAATACCTTGTTGTCCCTGACTCCTTAAAAACGTTTAAAATACCAGGTTTGTAAAAGTTGATCTTTACTCACTGAAGATGCTGTTGGAAATCTTGATGTGTCTCTTGTGTACGGTTAGTCACAACTGTTACTGTAAATTGGAAATACAGTGAGGTAGAACAACTGCAATGAGACTTTGCTTACTTAGGAAGTGAGGTTTTGTGTGGGCTTTGATTTTTTTGGCACGTAGAGTAAAACTAGATTTTCAGGATCACTTGGTGCTGGTCTGCAAACGAGACTTTGAACAAAGTTACTTTTTTCTATATAGTACATTTGATTATGAGTTTACAGCCTGTAATCTGCTCTAGGAAACCTCTGAAGTTTATTTTTCATTGTATCAATTTTGTATAAAAAATTGTGTTACCAAAACTCTAAGTCACTTTCAAATAAAGCTGCAACACTAAAATGGATTGTTATTTTTTTTTTAACAGAATCAGTGGGAGAAAGGAGCTATATCCAGACTCATGTCTACATCCTTTATTCTAGTGCCTGTTAAGATGGAGAGACTGAATATTGCTTCCCTTTGACTGGATTTTCAGTCTTGTTCAGTTCTTAACTGGATGCTGAAAGATGTTTGGTTAATGGTGTTTATTCTGGTACTTTCTGGATTACAGAACAGAAATTAAATCATTTACTGATATTGAAGTGGACGTGAAAGTCGTTGGTGTGTAACAGGTAGTTTTCAAGGTGCACTTCCGTATAAAAATAAGGTTTAAAATTCTTTTTTTATTGTAAATGCCGCAAGGCAGTCATTCTTAAATGAAATGGAGGTGGCAATAAGATTTTCCCTCAAAACCGTCACTGTCTTTTGCTGCATACGTGCAGTGTGTATGGTAAGATTTTGTTTTAAAGTGAGATTTTCTATTTTGAGAGACGTTTCAATCAAAATGGGATTTAAAAGCACATGATATATCATGTGAAGTCTTAGTATCTCAAAAGCACGTATAGAGGAAATTGATTGAACACGGTTTGATTTTTGCCTTCCCTAACTGAAGTTGGACATGGCTCTGCTGAAGCTAGTGCTCAACAGAAGTAACTGAATTAAGCGTTTAAAACTTCACTGGGGGGCTTCTTTAGCTTTCTCACATGCCAGTCCATTGTGATTAGGTTCCCTTGGAAGTATAGGATCTCCTGTGATTTTTTTCACATGCTGGTTCATTATGGTTATACGCACTTTCATAGAAGTTTAAGCTCTATATTAGCTTTTCTAAATACTTGTGCATCATAATTAGGTACTTTTATGGAACTGTATCCATAAAGAAATACAGCATCCAGGAATATGAGTGGAAGCTTAGATATGCCTTGATGGAAGAGAGGCTGTTACAAATAAAGGCAGCGAGAGCTTCAGTCTCTCCCTCAGGCTCCCGTGCAGGCTCATGGTGGGTTGATTTATGTACCTCTCTTTAGCACCAATAGCTGGAAACAGGGTTTGTATTCACAGCATTTGAGCCTTTGTATTACAGTGTAAAATCAGTAGAATGTAAATTGGAGCCTTAAAGGCCTTCATTTTCAATGACTGACAAAATAATCCCTGTTACCAACGTACCCCTGCGGGCTAGTTTCAAGGTGGTCTTTATATTAGTCAGGTTACTTACTACCCTGCGCAGCAGCAAAGTGCCAGCTCAGGTTGGTGCCAATGCAACCACCGTTGGTGTTAATGTCATGGTTCTTTCTACGTAGAGAATTCTGAAAGACAAAATGATTAAAGTATTTAAGCTAATATCCAGCACCTCATCTTGTCAGATTAGACTTCTTGTGAAGGTAAAAATTAATGAACTCTGCTAAAATTGACGTGGTTTGTACAGAGGCTTTCATCTGTACAGTCAAAGACAATACTAGTCAAAGGAAAGCAGTCCACAGGGACTGAACATCTAATAAACTGTTGTCCGTTTGAATTTCTAAAGCACAAATTGTACCTTACGCTGCAGCATATAAATGAAGAAGAATTAGAGTAGGCATTTTTCTTTGCAGTCTCTGGGATTTCTGCTCCTAGCTGAGTATATTTGGTACTTTCAGGTAAGTGTAGGTCCTGATACGACTACAGGTGAAGTACCAAAAAATTGGTGAAGGCTGCAGAGAGAAGCGTCCTGGGCTTCAACACGTCTATCATGTTTGGGAAGTAATGACCTAATTTATTAATTATCTGCTTTCATATGTCTCCTGCCTGTTCCTGTCTAAATAAGCTTTTGCTAAGGGGTTGGATATGCTCAGAGCTGCTCTCTAGTAATGCACACAACTCCTCTGCTCTCCTTTTTGGAGTAACTAGGTGGTGTAAATGCTTTGCATGGCTTGGGGGAGGAGGCCTCCCTGCCCTTGTCTGGCTAGGACCGGTGTTGAGTCCCAGCTTGTGACTGGTAGGTGTTATCGCCATTACTGCTTCTTCTCTTTGTCCGTCCCATGTAGGCAGAGGAAGGTTATTCAAGGTTGGCTGTGTTTGTATCCCAAGGTTTCAGTAATGGTGCAAACTGAAAACAGGCCTTGCTCCTTTTTCAAAAACATGTGCTCTATCCAGACTGGATGAGAAGCCATAGTAAAGGAAAGGGACAGTTTCTTTTTGGGTGTCATCTACTCAGTTTTTAAGGATTAGTTTATGATTTGTGTGCTGAGGTAAAAGGCTTCTAGCAATAAAGCTCCTTCGAGGCTCATTTTCAGACCTTAAACTGGTTGAACGATGGAAATTAAGAGAGCTCACTGCTTTCTTCCACCTCCAGACACAGCCATCAGCACTGCACGAGGAGACACCACAGAAGTTTAAGTTAAGCAAATTGGTCATGGTCTTGTCTCTTCCACAGCCTTGTACAGCCCATAAGAGATGTGTACTCACAAAGTTAGTTCAGGCATCTGAAGTTCCCAGTATAGTGTCCCATTATAGACATAACCAGTCATGATCAATTCTAGAAAACAGAATTTGAAAGAAAAATAGATCACAAGCCTTTCATTATCACGTACATATATAATTTACTCCAAGCTTGGCCCAGAGAGGTCTTCTGCAGGTCCTACTTTCTTAATGCTTCACAGTTGCATTTTTTCTATAGCACGTTGTGGATCAGGATTGAGCAGAGTCTTCTATGTTCCATTCTAATTTATGGGCAAATGATCTGGGTCTGGAAAATCCATAAAAATATAGTATTTGTATGTTAAGACTGTGTAACTTCACCCAATGTCTGCACCACAAAGGGAGAAGGTATATTACGTCCCTGTCAGTTGAAGACAGAGCTACGTGAAGAGGAAACTTTCAGAAATTGCTTTTGAAAAGCAGGAGAAATCCATTCTTGTGTCAGGGTTGCACACTTTATGAAGATCACCTTCCTGCCACTCTGCTTCCCAACCAGCTTTCAAAAACAAAGATGTACTTTACTTCGGTGAAGTAATATTCTCCAAGATTATTTTAGCTTCTATCTGAAGGTTATTTGAGTGTCTATTAGGGTTCCTTACAGAAGAAGAAGGAAAAACAAACAAACAAAAAACAAAAACACAAAGCCGGTAAATAAGTATACAAACTCTTCTTTGCAACACTTAGTATGTTTAGATCTGACACAAATAATCTTTGCCTTTAGCAGAGCCATGAAATTTGAGTTTCAAACACTCGAGGAGCAGCACAAGTAGAATGCCAGATGGCTCCCTCTAGTGACTACAAAATTAGTGTGCTTTTATATTCTGACAGTGAAGACAGTTGCTGAAAGCTGTTTTGTGCAGCTGCATGTTGTACTGTCTCCAGATTTTGCTTTGGTTTGTGTTGTAAAAATGGACAAAAAACTAATTTTCATCTGTAGACCATTTTTTAGAGTGGAGGCAACTCGAGATCGGGATTTGTGGGTTTGTAGCCCATTGCTGTTTCCCTGTTCAGCAACAGCTTAGTTGTCTTTTATACGGCTATTGCAATATGCTGTGTCTGTGGTGACTTCTTTCCCTGCCCCCCGCAACCTCTTCAGATTTTGCCAAAAGCACACCTGTGATGCAAAAGCACACCTGAAGGAGGGCTTGACTCTTAAATGCCCAATCCGTGCTTCACAACCTCCCATTAAGTATATTTTGTGTAACTGTGCCAGCAAATGCCCTTGTGCCAAAAATCTGTTTTTCGGTCTTTAGCAGGTTATGAAATAAAGTTCTGTATTACACACAAAGTAAATGCATGCAGCTTGACGAGACAGTAGGCAAGGTCTTAAATGTCTAATTTGTTTCTGTGGAGTTACAGTAGTCCTTAGGCACTTTGCAGACTTTAATGTCTATTGCTTCAGAGTATCTCTGTGGGAAAGTGCCCTTTTTTGATCTTACAGATTTTTGATCTGAGGCATAAGGGGGCTTATGCTGTGTGTGACAAGCCTGTCGTGGGTGAGGAGTTGAGCCTCTCGGTCTCCTCAATCCTAGCGCTGACAAGACTGTCTTTCCTACCCATGCTCGTGTATTTCATGACGCAGTAACGTGTGAGTGTTAGGAAGGCACACAAATGCGCTTCTCACATGTGGTTTGGAAAGATGAGCAGTACTTGCAGGATATAGATCAGATCCTTTAAACCATTTTTACAAAATAATCATAAATATTAAGAACAAAGTAGGGATCTGGTGGAATGAATCCTCTCCATGCAGGACTGATGTTATTTGCTTCATATACCTTCCAAAGCCGTTGCAGGCACCTTTGCTTAAGTCTTCCACTAGTCTGATGGTACTGCTGTACTATTTTACAGCTAGGGAACAGCTGAGTGAAGACTGTGTTTAAAGCTTTCCTCTTTCATTTCTTTCCCAGGAGCACCGTCGCCTGGATTCCCAGAGGGTGCTTCTCAATGGGAACAGGACTGCATGGAATGGCTTTTTCACATGAATCCCTCTGCAGAACGGAGGGTCTTGGTTGTTCGTTGCACCTTTGTGCTGTGGCTAAATTTGGCAGAAGCAGTAACCTAAGGTGCATGACCTGAATGAAATGTAGATTTTTTTTTTTTTTTTCCCCCCCTACATTTGAAGGCCAAATATGAGGTATTCCTGATGTAGGATTTTATTGCTTTAAAGGTGCTGCAGCAGACATTTGCTTTTGAAATCCCTTTCCTGCCTGTTCAGTAAGAGCAGCAGTTCTGGTTGAATGTTCCTCCCAGAAGCTTTGTTCTCCAGTGCTCATCTCAGACTACGTAAAACCTGCTTGTATTTTGTTGTTATCCTCCAGCAAAGTCTAGACAAAGCCAGTTGCTTCTGCCCTGACAGGAAAATCTACCACTGTTCCAGAAGCTGTATGAGGGGCTGAGTCAGGATTTCAGATGCCAAGTTGCATAGAGAGAAACTGAAATACCTTCCATCAAAAAATAGTGTGAGTTAAGCATTACTCAGTTAATGACTGGGAAAACATCCTTCTTGAGTGTCTTGAGGATGAGTATGAGTATGTTTTTGAAAATAAGACTATATCTTAAGTAATTTTGTTGGTTTTAATTGTATTTAATTAGAGCTACCTGTGATTTCCTTTTCAAGGTGGGCCATTTATTGAGTCCTCTGGGACTGATGTTTTTCAATTAGGACAGTATTGAACCACAATTTGTGTTATTTCAGGTATAATTAAAATACATCTTTTCTCAGAACACAATTTGAAAACAAATGGGAAATAAAATTTGCTATTTTGATATTTCTTCAGTTACATGCAACATAAATATCAGCATAAATTAGCCTAATTGAGTCAGCTTGTAATTAAGTTTCTGGACAATTAAGCTTTTCCCTTCTGTACCAATCTCTCCCTGCAAGTCACGGTTTGAAAAGGAGATTCTGATTTTCTAGTTAGAATAGGTAAGAATATATTAAGTGTTAATAATACATACTTGCCTTTAGATCTGTAGCTCACATGCAGTTTGAATTGCTTCAAACTGAACTTGTTCCACTTTTCTGACTTTATTTTATTAGTTTAAAATAATGGTCTTATTATTTTATACTTTATGTCTTTAAATATTTTTATGGGGAATTTTTCTGACTTAAAAAAGTGTTGCTAGTCTGTTCAGCTGAATTTGATTATAAGTTGGTGCTTTTTGCTGCGTGTTTGGTTTTCTGTGGTATCACTGTTTTGCAACATCTTAAATGACTTTTTGTGAAAACAAAGCCCTGTCAGGTTGTCACGCTGCCACAAGATGTCATGAGAAGCCCTGTCTCTTCGACATGAGTGTGCTCTGCGAGTCCTCGCAATCAGCGAAGTCGAGTGGTTGTTCTGGAACGACGTGTTCTGAAAGCATCTCGTTTCACCATACAGCTAACGCAATGTCTCAATTTCTTGAAGAAACTCTTTCATATTAGCATTCTGCTTGGAACAGAAGTGACTAGTGACTGATTAAACTGTCTTCTGACATACCCTGAAGCAGCAGAGGTAGAAGTGCCTTCAGGTTGCTGAGATGTAGCACGCCTTCTAGCACTAAGCACTGTAAAACGGAAAAGTTCTGTATGGAGTAACCACGACCGTGCATGCTGGCAAAGGGCTGGTTTGTGGTTTGGTTTTTGCAGTTGGTTTTTTTTTCCCTCTGAATTTACTCCAGTAAGAGGAGAAATGTGTTTCCAGGAACTGGAAAGGACTTTTTCCCATTAAATCCAGGAATGACCCGAAGTGTCTGGACTTGCTTCTGCTTTTAAATTCCCAGCTGAATTTCCTCTTTGAAATCTACATATTAGCTTGAAAAAGCCTTCAAGCAGCAACCTTGCAACATTCTGTCCCACACAACTGTAAGGAGAAGGTGTTTGGTGTTGTCTAAGCTCGCCAGAGGGAACCTCGGCAGAGGATTTGTAAGTTACTCAGATCTCGCACACACACCTTGAGTCATGGTGGGCTGTTTGATGAGTTGTTTTATAGAGTGCAGTTGAGTAGAATGTGCTTTAATGACATTTATCCAACTTACGTCTCCATAAACTGAATGTGAAACATGCTAACGTGCCAGGAGAGTTCTTGAACAGTCATGTGGGAGCAGTATTGACTCCGGAGTTGCATCTCAAAGTGAGTCAGGGAAGCTGAGCAAAACAGCGTCACAAAAAGTAACCACAGCTTTTTGCGAGGAGAGATTCAAAATCCCTCAGGGTACGTGTCCAAAATTAGTTGCAGGACAGCATTTTTCTCAGAATCCAAGGCCATGAGGGCCAACAAATATTAGATGGTCTGCAGAGTTTGACCTTGTTTCCGAAGAGTGCAGAAAGCTGGCAGGATGTGAAAAGTGAGGGAAGATTCCAGCTTATCTGTGCTAATTCGGTAATTTGGATTCTAAATGGTCACCCAGGCAAAGTTGTTAAAACATTAAAAGAGGCCCAGTAGACTGAATAAATACACGGTGTCCATCAACAGTCCCCGGAGACCGTGCTGATTCTGTGTTTGATCATGTATTTCCCCTAAAGCTATTTAATTGAACTAAAACTGGTGTGAGACCGAGTTTGTTATGATTGATTCGTTAGAAATCTATTAGAAAACAAAATCACTTTGATGTACGTGAACGAGCAGTGCTGTTTCTCGTTGTGCTCTGTGAATTGTCTTCCCAGTTGAGCCGAGTACTTCACAGGCTGGAGTCCTCCGTGAGCGGTGCACGGCTCAGCAGGCACAGCACATTCATTGTTGTCAATATGGAGATGAATAGAACTGACAACTAAATAATTTTAATCTCTTTCTAGGAAAGAATGAGTCAGGACTCCAACTTCAGACAAATCTGAAGGTAATTAACTATTCCCAGACGCAGAGCTGTCCTGAGAGGAGAGAAAACATATCATACTAAGCTGTATGCTTGAAGTACCAAAGCTTTAAGGTGCTCAGGATTGTGATGGGCTCTCAGGCTGTAGAGTTGGTTGGGCAGTGCTGGAGAGAGCATATTTTCACTGGGTGTTTGCAGAAGGACGTGTCTGTCCCACCCGTTGAGGGACGATCAGCGTTATATCTGGTAAAGGCTTCAGAGCATGCAGACAGCGGTACTGTGACTGCCTTCTGCGTGGAGGGCCAGGGTGCTTTTCCCTGCATGCCTGGCACTATAACAAAGCTCACGATTTTCCTTTTTTGATGGTTATGGCAGACACCTACTCTGTTCAGGAAGAGAGTTTCATTACAGCTGTTAAGTCTGGGAGAATTGAATATTTTCTATGGGTATGCAGATACAACCACACAGAGTTTAGTCTGGACTGAAGTTAATGTGAGGGTACTGGAATCTTTATTTCAGTTTTTGGTATTTTAGGTTTTAATAAATTTGAAGTGAATATTTTAGAGCACATAAAATGCGGAATTGCCTCTCAATAATTACTTTTTCACTGTTAGCCAGAAGTTTATATTGGGCTATGCAATTTCACAATCAGGTTCTCTCTTAGCTGCATATCATTGCAATCCTAGGAAATCAGCTTCTTCATGATTTCCAAAATAGGCAGATACCTGAACAAAGTCCAGTGTAGGTACAGTGTAATAGGGCTTTTTTAAAAGCTATCTTTAATTTCTTTTCTTTTCTAAGTTCTGAGGTGTAATGGATTTTCCAATTTAGAAAGCGTATAATAGAAATTAACTTTGTGTTAAGAATGATTTCAAATAATTCATTATTTCTAAATATTTTTTATTGCTCAATATGTTGTTGCCACAATCGCTGCCAGTGACAGTATAACGTACGGTAGAGATGTGAGAGGCTGAAACTGCACAGGAATAGTGGTGACAAAAGCTAGAAATAAAGCATCATTTTCTATTCAGCCTGCCTTTTAAATGGAGGAAAGGTATTCCACATTTATAAGGAATATATTGTTGCTTTTCAGACGTGATTCAAAGATACATATTGAAAGAGGGAAAGTATAAAACATCCTTGTGTCATTAGGAATTCTAGTTCCATTTGAATAGGAAATGTTCTATTTATGATCCTTAAAGCCTTCAGGTCATGAACAGCATTTCCATTTGTGGAGAAAAATGTAAGAATAGTTTTCTGAAAGTCTGTATAAAATGATCATTCCCTTTTGAAACCTTTATTCATTCAATTTCTGGGCACATTTAAAAAAATCATTGAAGAATTAATAGAAGCTATGTGAAAAATAACATAAAAACCCCTCAGTGAAATTCCAATGTTTTTTGCAGTATTCACAGTTTAGTTTTTGAGTGAAATAACTGTTAATTTCAATAGGCCTGAACTCATTAGTTGAATATACCACAAGGAGGACCTGCTTTTCCTTTCCTTTACTCCAGGGTGGATGAAGACTGAATTCGCAGACCTTGGTGGCATTACTGTGCATAGACCTGGGAAGAGAATGGGTGAACAGAGTATCTGCTGTCAGGTGCGAGGGATATTTTTTAAGAGAAAAGGATCTCAGTTTCTGGATTTGAATGTACTATAAACCTGGATATTAGAATATTTCTGCTAAGCGTGTTGGACATTTGAACTTCTAAAACTTTATGTATGTGAGGTTATTATCTTTACGCACACACATCCTATGAACAGGGACATGAAAATGTCAGTGAAAAGCAGGCTTTTTGCATCTACTACTGTATTTACAGTTTCATAATCTGAGAATGTTGCACATTTGCAATGGCAGAAAAGGGACCGTGCTGATGAGTGATGATGATGCAACACGCATGTCAATGCTGCATCACAGCGTGTTTGTCTTTTGAGTTCTGTTTGTCATTTTCAAAATTTACTAGCATCTCTTGACTTTTGTAGCAGGATGATTAGATTATGGACTAACTCTGGATTGAACAGAGACGCTCTGAGCTGTATCACTTCTGGACGTGAACTGGTTGATCGTTGTGACACTGAGCTGTAGTCTGTGGCCTGGCTCTCTCATGTCAGCAGCAGCACAGGGATTTGCAGGGATGACAGCCATTACTCCTGAACCGTTTTCCTTTTTTTCTTCATTACAGTATTTATGCTGGTTCTTATGGCCTAATGTATCAATGTATTGAAGAGAAACATGAATATTTGATTTTCCCCCATAAAGTCAGGAAATTGGGAGTTGATTTTAAATTAAAACAATGTGATTCATACTTTCCTTGAAGCACTCCAAAGTTAGGCACCTTAGGTCTTCTGTTAAATGCAGAAAGAAAACACTTCAGTGTTTGCCAAAAACCTGGGGTGCTTTGTTTAAAAAGATTTGAAGAAAAAGTTTTAGATGTTTCGCAATATTTCCCTATTTCTTGGCTAGGCTGTATCTATTCATTTATTGATAGCAGATTCCCTGTTCTCTGTGGCTGCAAAGTTTACGGCAAGTAGCCCAGTGTACTTCCTGCAAAGGAGAGAGATGCAATCCCATTCTCGAAAGTGGCATTCGGCTGTTTCCTCTCCTCTTGTGGTACAAGACTGTATGCAGCTGCACCGCAGCTGTTGCGAGTGCAGTGGGGAGCACAGAGGCAACCTGCTTCAATGCACAGCCCACATCTGTCCTTGGAAGAATTCAAAGTGACAGGAAGCATGCTGAGGCCATATGTCAGCCAAGCAGAGTTCAGAACAGGCTGCATTGGAAGGATAGGTTTAATTTCTAGCACAGGTTTTGAGGCAGTTGAGTCTGGATCATTAAGAACAGAAGTTTCCTTCTCTGAATTACCACTATGTGTCAGCAGCTGCTTGAGAACTTTGAGCAAACTTGGAAATATCTGCCCCAGAAGCATGTGTTTAACCCTTACACAACTGTCGGGACTTACTGTACTTCATTCATTTTTGTGTGTGAGTTACCTGCTTTATATGTTAAAGAATCAAGAATTTATATAGCGCTGCCTTTGTTGGGCCTTTCCAGCTGAGCTCTGTACTGAAGGGACATCTCCTCTGGGAGTGGTCTGGTATCTCCCGTGTCACTCCTGTGAGGCCTGGCCCGTGGGTAGTACGTTGTCTTTAAAGCACTTCATCCGTTCTTAATCCCTTTTGAGTTTTGGAGCACTGGAATGAATTGGCTGTTTGAATGTATTTAGCTAAACAATAGCTTAATAAGAGAAAGATGGCAGCTTTTTGGTGTGATTCTCAACCAAGAAAACAGAATGCTCCTTTTCTATTTATCTAATTAAAGGAGCAGTATAAATCAAATAGGAAAAGCTGAAATTGTTCATCTCAGTCCTTGGTTGATCTGCATCAGGCAGAGATGAATTTCACAGGATGACAGAACCGTTGAGGTTGGATGGGACCACTCGAGACAGTCTAGTTCAACCCCCAGCTCAAAGCAGGGCCACCTAAAGCAGGTTGCCCAGGGCCGTGTCCAGTCAAGTTTTGAACATCTCCAAGGATGGAGACTCTACAACATCTCTGGGCAACCTGTTTCAGTGTTTGGGCACCTGCACGGTAAAAAAGTCTTTTCTTGTGTTCACATGGAGTTTCATGTGCTGTAATTTATGCTCATTACCCCTTGTCCTGTTGCTGAGCACTACTGAGAAGAGCCTGGCTCTGTCTTCTTTACACCCTCACATCAGGTATTCATACAGATAAATAAGATCCCCCTGAGCCTTCACTTCTCCAGGGTGAACAGTCCCAGCTCTCTCAGCCCCTCCTTGCATGACAGATGCTCCAGTCCCTCAATGATCTTTATGGCCCTTCATTGAACTTGCTCCAGTGTGTCCCTGTGTCTCACACTGGGAAGCCCAGCGCTGGAGCCAGCACTCCAGATTTGGCCTCATCGGGGCTGAGTGGAGGGGAAGGATGGATGGCCAAGGACCTGCCTTGACCCGCTGGCACCGCTCTGCCTAGTGCAGCCCAGGACACCGCCGGCCTTCCTTGCTGTGAGTGCACATTGCTGGTATTTCTTTGAGAGCGCCTTCCATTCTTGACAAAATTCCCAGGTATCTCAGGGCTGCAGAGTTACTCCCCTGTTTTTTTCATGGCTTTTTTTCATAAACATGATTATGGTTAAAAATATTGTTATATGATACAAAATTGCAGTGTGGGCTTATAGCATTCACCGTAAAGACGCAGCTTAAACTCTGCAATTAAAGAAAAATCAAAACCACAGTTATTTGTGAGGTGGGTTCTATTTATATTTTAACATTGGTAAAATATTTACTGTT
This sequence comes from Nipponia nippon, assembly GCF_047370975.1. NCBI lineage: Eukaryota > Metazoa > Chordata > Aves > Pelecaniformes > Threskiornithidae > Nipponia > Nipponia nippon. The sequence continues at coordinate 15,668,804 of NW_028262391.1, forward strand.
CCTTTACAGATTTATTTGGCTTTAGAAAGCAAGAAAAAGATTCAGTTTGGAGAACTGTGGAAATTTTTCTTTAGGGTTATTGAAAAAGTTGACCTCTTACAAATGTCGGAATGTACCTCCATCATCCATATAAATGTTTTTATTTCTTTTCCTGTGTTTCTCCTAGTTCTCTCTAAGAACTATTTCATAACTGAGGAATTGGTTCCAAATAACTACAATGGTGTCTTTGAAAATATATTATCAATCAGTTTTGCATGTGGATTTTGTATGTTTTTTGAAAGCAATGCTGAAATTTGAAGCATTGTGACTTGTTGCTGAACCTTTGCTTCCTCTCCATGTTTTCTTCCAGTGTCTCTGTCCTAACAGTTTACCTGCTAGCAGAATGCTCTTTCCTGCTTAAATTTCTCCCTGTATTTTTTTATGTTCCAAGCTGCATAGATGATATCTCACGTTTAATTGCTCTTTTCTGCCTCTCTGTAATTTGACCAGAGGTGGTAGTGAGTGCCTTCTGTGGTGAAGGCACAGAAGAGCTGCATATCACTGCCTTGCTGTGATTTGACTTTGTGAATGTCGGAGCTATCAAATGCATGCCATATTCTGCCTCAGAGTCACAGTTTAAGTTAACTGGGGTAACCCTCACACCACTGGAGCTGCTGGGTGCTGTGACCTACCCCTCAACTGTATTTGTGATTCTGTGTTTGGTTGCCTGCAGTCCTGCAAAGAGCCTTCCTAGTAACGAATGGTGCCAAGTATCAACAATTCACCTTGCAGTCGGTGTAAGGCCTGTGATACTTTCCCAAATACTACAGTTTTAGTTAGGATAGTCCCTGGGTGGTTGTTAATACTTAGTTAAAATTAGCTAAAATATCTTATGTTCTGAGTAATTTATATTCCTGCCCTTTTTGACATGTTTGGCTCTGGCCGGTATGTTCTGCTTGCATCCTGTGCTATTTTTAGTAAAGCTGATTATCCTTCTCCCCACTTCTGTTGCAAAACAGAATGACATGTCTTTTTACTGGTACGTGCTACTTTCACACATGGGTTCAGTTTCACCAGTGATCAAAAACAGCTGGATCAGTCGTGTGTGAGGACTAGTTTAATATGAGCGCTGCTGGGCTAATTGGAGTGGGCTAGCAGATGCGTTCCTTTCTTTTTCTTATACTTGTAAATGAAAGTGTCATTTTAAATTGGACCTTGTCTTTCTGTTTCCCTCCACAGAGAAGAGGCAAAAAAGGAGAAAGCTTAGTTTTTGACAGGTCTGAAGTTGGTGATTTTCTTGGGAGAACCATTTTCTCTGTAAGATGCATTTCATGGGCTGTTTTGAGTGCATCAGCTAGGGACCTGCCAGAAATAGCGGTAATTCCAGGAGCATCAACGGACAGCGGAAGTCTGTTCAGAGCTTCCAGCAATGGCAGGGAGATCAGCCAGGTTCTGTGTTGACATAAGGTTTGTCCCAGCTTTCTGCAGAGTGCATAACGTGTTAGCCAAGCTCTAATCAGCATTAATAAATGCCAAACACATTTTCTGCAGCTGCGTGAGAAAGCTGCCCACTCTCACTCTGACCCAGTCAGACCCACATTACCTGTACAGAAAGTTGATCGGGAGGGGATAATTCTTTACAGCTTCTCACGAAAGAGGCAGTTAATCATTTATCACCAGGCTTTGTCCTTATGGCTGGTTATGATTCTTCCGCTCATGACAGTAGGAACATGTGGGGCCCCAGGAAGTACCAGGACTCTGAGAATATTTTGAGAAATGCTGCTGTAGTGAGCGTGAGAGCCTTAAATGCAGGGTAGTTTATAGCGTGATTTGTATCAAGTCTTGGTCTTTAAAACTAACAGTAATTCTAAGCTTCAGCACTGAGTTCAGATCAGATTAGCAGTGACCTCAGATCCAAACCAGTTTTCAGTGATGGGCAGATCCAGGGTGGGTTTTGAGAAAATTCACAAGAGCATATCACAGCTAACATAATTTTAAAAGTATGCGATGTGAACTTTCCCTTGTTGCCATTAAGGCAATGAATGGTTGAATGAAAATGCATTTATATGAATCACGTAGCTGTTCTCATTCTGTTTAGCATTCAGGCTGTGTAAGTTCTAATGCTTTGCCTGTCTGCTCTGTGTAAAGATAATTTTAATCATTAAGGCAACCTTTACCTTAAGTTGATTAAGCTTCTTGTGCTTTTTCTTTTTAGACCCCCCTGACTATATTAGTTGCCTTAATAAAAGATACAATTTCTCTTGACAAACTTGTGGTTTTATTGACCTATGATGGACTAAGGCTATGACTAAGAACATTAAGCACAGAGAAATAAAAAACTATTGTTAGGGAAGAATAAAAAGGAAGGCATCTTTGAATAAAACCTTCTTTAATAGTTTTTTAGAACTCCATTCTAATACAAGTGCTTAAGGACATAATTGGCAATATATTTAACAGCAAGTAGAGTCTCTTCACAGGTTGGCTTTATCTGAGATTCAGGGAGAAGAAAACCATATCTACCAGTGTCTCGGAGCTCAAAAGTGAAAGAGTACTTGATGCCTTCATCGTAAGCCCAGTCGTCAGAGCCCCCTGCAGCAGGATCTGTTGATAAAGAAATAAAATAAAGCTTAACTGGAAAAATGGGGCTATGCATTGAAATGTGATATACTTTGGAGTCAAGCCGTGTAGCCAGAAATGCAGAAAGGACAGATAAAAAGGAATATTCAGTGAATTGATTGATTTCTTCTGCTCACGGAAAAGCATCTGTGATTTTAGGCCATTTGTGAGCTTCGTTCCAACTGATGCATGCAAGCAAATGTAAACAAGCTAAACTGCTCCCTCCTTGTCAATATTGCGGGGAGACCATGGGAGGAACATCTAGGGAACAGGAGAATGGCGTGCTTGCATGGGGTTGTTTAGAAAGATTTGATATCAGAAGCAAACACCCTCTCACTGGGTAGCTTTTTGAGGTTCATACAAATATGAAAGAAGTGCAGGTTTGGGATATCAGCTCCGTCTTTTTCTTCTGGACAAGTAGTACTCTCCTTTTCCAGTGCTTTGGTACAATGAAGGCAGTCTCTTTTGCTAAGGAAGGATCCTCCAGACTTGATAAGCATCACAGAAACATTTTTAAAGGAGAGATCCTCATAAATATTCTAAAAATTGGCAGAAACTGTTTTAAATTATTTAAGGAAAGAGAAGTAGGGAAAAGAGTTTAGTTTCCATATTTAAGGAAATTAAGAGATCTTAAATATAGGAGATAAAATACTAGAAATCTATATTTGACAGCCTCAGCTCAGTTTTTGATGCTGCAAAGGCCATATCCTGACAGCTGAGTTCCCAAGAAAGATAGAAGAATGGAATTGTAATTAGTACATTTCTCAAACTGTAATGCAAAGTAAAAGAAATAATTATCTGTGTTGCTAGAGTGGTTGAAGCCGTTCTTTAGGATTCACATTGGTTTTTTGCCTTGACTTGGAGATACTGGAAATGTAGTTATCTCTGTTTGAGATTTTTATGTTTAGAACTAACCTGTGTAGAATTTAGGAATTCGTGCTATGCACATGAATTCCTAAACACTTTACCATGTCAATTTACTTTTCAGGGGTCACACACTCCCTGGGATCCTTAAGGAATATATCATCCCATATTTTAGAACTGACAGATTCCATATATACCTCTGAGCATATGCTTGTGAAGAAAGAAGGGGACTGCTTAGGAAGAGGAACAAGAATCACTATAAAACTGCATTTGATAGTCTTAGTAGCACTTAATATAGATGGCTAGTATATTTAGGCCAGTACTTACAGATTGTTGTAGCTCCTGGGCCGTATGTATATTTGGTATTATACAAACTGGCCAGTTGTTCGGATGCAGCACGAGCAATGGAATTCTGTAGGAAAAGAAGAACGATAAATGCGGATTTTCAGAAGTTCTCTCAGTGAATCTAAGCAAATACATTGTTGAATAAACTGAAAAGCCATGCTTGAGCAGTTATTTGAAAACTGTTGTTCACCTCTCAGAATGACTAGATGTCAGTAGCTGACAAGGCACAACTGGTCCTGTTGTTGTGAAAAAAGCTTATCAGTCAAGAGCTCGTTCTCCAAACTTTAATGGAGTATAGTCCAGTCTGTGTATTGCTTTACTGATGTACAGCCTGCTGTATAGTCCACTATAGTTTGGATAGGTAAGGGAACAATAGGTAACAGGATGTTCTATACTTAGAAGAAACTTGTACAAGATTAAAACTAAATAAGGAATCTTATTTAGAGATAAGAGAATCTTAGAGAATAGTAATAACTTGGTACAGTAAATTGCAAACATGCAATAGCCTTTCTTTTCCTTCTACTCATGCAGCTATAAATTCAGGGTAGAGTCAGCTTAGTCGGTGGAGTTGAACACTGATACAAGTGGAAGCAGATTAAGGTCTTATAAATATTAACAGCCAGAAAAAGGCATAAATTACCTTGGAGCCATATGTAGTCTCATTAATTTCAATTCATTTCCTGTGCACAGAGGGACTCATTCAACTCCCACTGATTTCAGTGAGGGCTGGATCAGGCCCATCGATAGTACTGTGAAGCTTTGTATGTTTGCATTAAGGAAAATAACAGACTTTTCTTTGGAACGTGTGGCTTTTCCAGTTCTTCATTATACAGCATGTTGGTAATAAAACATGAAAACTATTACTAACAGATGATAAATATGAACGATTTTTGAAAGCAGATGTTCAGTATGAGAATAAGCAATGGGTTGCCATATCTTTATAGCTTGCAGCTGAATGGCTTACTATTCTAGGAATTTCCTCAAGCCCCTTCTTTCTCTGTAGGTTATACTCTGGCTTACTTCCCAGTGGAAGATATATTGTAAAATATTCTCTGTTCATCCTTATACTTCAAGTGTTCCTGTGAATTACTCGAAAAGGCATACTGGACAATATGTTTAGAAAATCTTAGTTAAGTGCGAGAGCTTTCTCAGCTTCTACAAATCAGCATCGAAATACATTTGCATTAGCACTAGCAGCCTACTTTATTGCAGAATCGCAAGTGTTTCCCCATTCTCAAATTTTGTATTTTGAACATCCTAGAATTATGTGAGTTTGCTGTAGGAATTTGTGGTCATTTAGCGTGTTAAGAATACTTAAACAAGGCAGACCAAAGAGTATTTGAAGCTTGTCCTTCCACCTATAACGTTGCCTGTACCTGAATGTGGGGTTTAGTTTCTGGCCTCTCTGTTGCCCAAAGACAAGCAACTGTAGGAAGAATGTTGTTGCTTTGCATTTCACAACCTTGGATTCAGAGCAATTGGGGTAGCTGAGCTCTCTCCAGTGTTGGGTGGTTTGTTTTTTTTGTTGGTTGGTTGGGTTTTTTTAATCCCTTAAACAAGCTGATTTTTCTAAAATTCATAATAGTTTTTAACACATGTTGAGGGAATTGTAGAGGTTGGAGACTGCTATTTGCTAGTGATACCTTGTTTTCTTCAATCATCTTTTGTTTATAATATATACATTTAACCAGCAGCTGAGGTTGAGTCAAATCTTCTCTAAATAGTAAATGAAGTTTTAGATGTAAACTGATTCTTCCTCTTTTCAAATATATGCAAGGTGGAAATCAAATTTGTAAAGATAGTCTGATACTATGTTTGGACCTGTTGGTAACCGGTATTTGCTGTCTCTTTAGTAAACTGCGTGGTAGGAACAATAGAACAGCAGAGCTGCTCTTTGGGAAGAATAGGGCATGCCTTTCATTCAGCTGCCAAATGATGGCTTTAAATCATACCAGAACAGATACTAGAAAAAGTATGTCAGGAAGTCTTTTTACCTGAGGGATTTCTTATTATTGGCCAGGAAGTTGTAAAAAGAGAGATCTGTAGAAAGAGCAGTTGAGATTTCCAGCTGTTAAGAGCCTGGAATCCAAATAAACAACTTCCTCACGCTCTCCAGGTTGGAGATCGAGGTAGTATTTTAAATGACCCTCTCTAAGTGAAAAACATGACTGAGCATTTATGACTTCATCATGAAATGAAACTTCTGATGAAGTTTTGCTAGCTGATTTTTTTTCCTTTAAGTGACTCTCTACCATTTGCTTTCCTAATAGATTTATAGTCCAAAACCCAAAGGTAAATAAAAGAAATTTCGACTTTATAGGAACTAAAGTTACCTCTTAATAGTAATTGCTGTTGAGTGATTTTCTAGATCTCTTTGCACAACTGACTTAACTGAATTGTTGCCGTTTGTTTGGAGTTTGTTTGGTTGGTGTTTGTTTGTTGGGGTTTTTGGTTGGTTGGTTGGTTGGTTGGTTTTTTTACTGTTAAGAATCCCTCTCTTGCAAGGAAAATTTTGCTGAGAGTTATAGTAGCAGAGAAACAACTGGTGCCCTGAAGTCCTAGAAATAACTCCAAATTAATACCTTGTAACTGGGAGCAGAAATGGCTTCTCAGCTTCTGGCTTGCAGCTGAACTCGCAGAGCTGGTCATTTCAGCAGAAGGCAGTATTCCCTGCACTGATCACCCATCTGCGTTTACACAGCAGTTACTAATATTTTGCTTGATCTTGTGTACAGAGTGCACGGGCCAGTGAGGCAGCAGAGTTGTGTTCTCAGTTGCCATTATCTTACATAATTAACGACCTTTAAACCTATTTTTTCAGTTATTAGCTTTTAATGAAAGATATGTTAATGGCCTCTCTTTCTGACCGCATCTGGAGTTTTGAACTAACAAGATAAATTGTCAGACTAAGCATCTTCTGTGTCTTAATAGGTAATTTTTTTGGGAGCATCTCCCTCATTTTACTCTTGTGTCATCAGGCCAGATTTGCCAGCAAATTGTGGCTGTTTAGAAACACTTCAGGGATGTTGATTATGCAGCTGCTGCATGTGGACAACTCCCTTTGCCCTCACAGTCTGACAGGGATCTGGAGAAGCCTTTCCACTGATTGACTGGACCTCTTGCTCTCTTCCCTCACTGGACTGCACACTGATTTGCCCGAAGGCTGAAAACTGTATTTTCACTTCACCTTGGTCTCACGTGCTACTTAAGCGACCCTCCACTTCCTTCGTAATGAAAGTCTGAAAACATGGTATTTGCAAAGTTAGCTTTAGCCAAGTGAAGCTAAACTTCTGAGGCTTCTTGTTTTGCCAATAAAAACAGACTCCCCTCAAAAGAGTCCATGACTGATGTGTAATTTAGTTCACTCTTCTGTTGTTGCTCATAGTTAAGCATCTCCCCCAAGAGCCCAGGGAGTCCAGCCAAGTGGAGGACTTTACTATGATGCTTCTTGTGTCTTTGCAAGCCTGTGTCTCTGTGGCAGTCTCACAGAGTGTTTAAGAAATCAGTCCTTGGTGAGAGGGTTTCCAGTGTGTTAAGCTGAATGTGCCCTACACCTGTTGGAGACTCTTGTTTTTGAGCCAGATTCATACATGAGCTTCATCAGGAAGATGCTGCTACTAAAAACATCCTTTTTCACAACTGTAAGACTGTCCGCACAGAGCAGTTCTGTTGCGGGACATCTGTTGTGGCAAATTCAGTGGAGGAGCTGTGAAGCCAGTTCCAAATACTGCTTTTCTGCCCACTTCCCTGTTTGTTGTGCTTCCCGGCTGACTTTACCAATATTTACTTGTAACAAGTAGTACAATCACAGGAGTTCGCAACAGCACAGATACAACAACAGCACAGGCTGCAACTCCTCATTGGTATGTCTGAGTCTTTTAGGTGATAGGATTTTTGCTGTTCAAAAATTCTTACCCACAGCTCTTCATATATCTTAAACACATTCAGGAATAAAATCAGGAGTGAAAAGACTTTGCTCCCAGGCATCAGGTTAAAAAATCAGACTGATATTCACAAAGTCATGCAATATATTTGAAATTCACTCTTCTTGCAGGCTGCACAGACTCTGGGCATATCTCCACTTTCTACTACATCCTATTTTAAGCACTCAAGAGGAAATGAAATGCTAGACCAACCCAATATGGAAGGCGAATTTCTGTGAGCTTAAACAGTAACCAATGTGGCCAGTACACCTTCCAGAGACAGGATTTCAGTTTGTATTACTTGAAAATTATCTTGGGTTGTAAGATAATATATGTTCTGCAGCCTGCCAGAGTGTAATAATACACATCTGACAATGAGAATGAGCTGGCTGCAGACAGGTATTTGGCACTGAGTTTGTTGTTTAACTGAGAGATAGGATTGAACCTGGAAAGGAAGGAAGGAAGGGCACGATGCACATTTCCCTGCTCTATCAAATCATAGTTCAGAGCCAATTCAAATACAAACAAGAATTGATAAAGCTAGATTTGTCTGCTGAAAATAAGGAAAGCATAGGGTGATCTAATAGGAAGCTAAGGCCAAAATATGAATGGATTAAAAAATATAGGCTGAACTGTTTATGAAAAGTGCAATTAAATACAGAGTTCTTTATTGCAAGAGGACAAAAATGTGAATAGTGAAATGATAAGATGAAAAGAATCTTTTTGGGGTGTGGAGAGATACTGGTCTTGCCAAGCACATTTTTTAATTGTGAAAAGCTAATGCTTCTATTCTCTGTAGGAGATGGATTCAAGTGTGTATTCTGTGTGCAGGGGAACCCTCCAGGGTATAGTAAAGAATGAGTCAAGAGAGGATTATGAAGCAGGCAAAATGTGATTCACCAAAAAGGAGTACATATTTCTTTCAGGGTGTCATCACAAGAATATTGTGTAACTTCTGAGAAATTCCTGACCTAGATTTTCCTGTCTTGGGTATTTGTATTTTTGTTGTTCAAGTATTGTTTGGATAACAGTGAAAGTTTTGTGCAACAACCCAGAAGAGGGGTGAAAAACAAAACAACAACCCTGAATAAAGGGAGAAAAGTTTTGGGAAAATCCTTGTGAGCTGTGGGGCTGAAATCCTCAGAGATCCTCTTGCATCTAAGAAGAGTGGGAAGTTGTGGGAAGGAAGGGACATACGTGACTTTCATCATGTTTTACACCCCGGGGCCAGGGGTCGTTGAGGGATAGTTCTAATCTCCGACTCAAAGTAAGTTACAATAACTTTGAGGTGGTTCTGATTTGCTACAGCAATGCAGTGGAGCATAAAGGATGTCTGGTATTCTCAGAGTGCCCTGTTCTACCTGAGAAACCAAACCCAGAAGTTTTATGCCGTCTGGTGATTTCTTGAGGCTGTGAACAGAAAAGGTCTTTTGAGCCCCAAGGACATGCTGTTCAGTATGCTTGCAGGAAAGGAAGGCACGAGCGTTCTCTAGATCTTTCTCTTCTGCAGACTTAGTGTCTTCAATCTCCAATTACTCAATTTTTGTGCCCTTCTATATCTCAGACACTGGAATGCAGCATAAGCCCCATGGTATTATGCTACCTTTAATTAAATACAATGAAACAAAATGTTGTTAATGATAAGCAGACATGTGAGGTTTTGTTTAAGCACATGTCCAGTTGCTCACTGAAAGAGATAAGAAATTGCAACTATATTTCCTTTAATTTATTAGATCTGTCAGAGTAAAAATAAGATCTAAGATAATGGCACTATAAATTTTGCTTCTTCATTTGCAAAATGATTTATGATCCCTTTATTTGCCCAGACAATTTCTGTTAAAAGTTGAGATTCTCATTCTTCAGCATTTCTCTAAATTCTAAATCTAGACTTTTAGACATGAAACGCAACAATTGGCATACAAAATAATACCTCTTTTGGTAGCTGTCTCATTTCAAGCAAATACAATTGTTGATTGAAAACCTTAAATTTTCTTTAGTCACAGCTTAAATCAATGTGGTTTAGTTATTTGAAGTAACCTGAAAAGCTGTACTTTCAAACGTGACCCAGAGCCTGTTGAAATCAGTCTTTCTAATTCACTGACACTGGAGTGAATTAGGCCCTTTCTGTTTAATTATCCCAACTACAGGCAACATTGATTGGGTGATACTCTGATCTCATTCTCCAAAGAAGGATTTTTGGCAAGAAGTCTTCCCTTGTTAAAATCAGATACTGCACAAGTTGAACACCTCTGGGATCCTGCTGTCTTTTTGTTGGGATCACCAATAGAGGAAATATTTTCCCTTAATTAAGATGTGAAAAACACTCATAAGGTCGCCTCGTCATGATGGTGAGATTTGTGATTGCTTTGTAGTGGAAAATAATGGAACTCCCTCTGGGATCAGTGTGCCCGATTTAAAATACAGGATAAAGTGATGTTGGAAAGACTAACTTACGAAGTGAAATCAAATGGTTGAAACGAAATATATACCCTGCATTCCTGGGCTATTTATTTTTTTATGCTGAATGATAATAGCAGAATTGTCCTCTATGGCAGGAAAGAAGAGTTTTTATTGATAAAAATTGTAGGACCTTAGTATGGGTGATTCATTAAATTTTACTGTGTATTAGAATAGAATATGGCTAATATAAAATTTTAATTTAATAAAGGAATTTGAAAACCTAGAAAAGCACATAGGTTCTTTCTTTTTGTTAAGGATTGTTTTAATAATGAGCTGTCAACGTAAACTTTTTACATTTAATACTGTGAGAAACATGCTGTACTTTTAGTTATGTTTCATCACATTTGCTCTCGATTCAAAAAATTGGGCAGAATGTCATGCAAATTTTTAACACGTGGGAACTTTGTGATCTTGACAACAAAGCAGCCTCGAGGGTTTTGTGTTGTTTTACTGCTTTAGACTGAGCTGCAATGTGTGAAATGTGAAGCTTTTGTAAAAACTGAAGACAAGATATTACTACAGTTCCCTGGAATAATTACAACTAAAATTTTTTGGAATATAAATTAAGAAAACAAAATCTTAATCTAAATTTCATCCTCTCTTTTAAGCTGTAAAAAATGTAACAAGAAACTTCACTGTTGGCCCCAGTTTATATTTGTGCTTCAGAATCATGACATCTATTTGGGAGCACTCATAAATCTGTCAAACCTGCACAGCACAGCAACACACACTGTTGTTGCCTTGGACTTTTGGCAGCATCCAGGAAAGAGGGGGAATCAAGATTTGTTTGTTTTGTTTTGCTATGTTGTTTTCCCTGCCAACAGCTTCTAATTGCTAATATGCCAGAGAACTGAAGTCATTTTCTTATTCATTATTGTTGATTTTTGACCTTATAAAATTTTACAACTTTTATACACATTTAGTAGTTTTAACCCCTCTCTCTGTATTTCAGGATTAAAAAAAAAAAAAAAAAAAAAGTATTCCAGACTGTTGTTATCTTGCTTAAATGGCGTTAGGGTGTGGCCTTTCTCTAGGATGCGTAAAAGAGGCGTTTTCCTTTTAAGCACCATATTCATCCTCTCCTCTTCCAAATAAAAGGTGTGTTTGAATCCTGGCCTATTTAGAAAGGCCTCAGAACTCAAACTTTTTACCTGTTTTATATCTAACTGTTTTTAATTATTAAAACTGCCTCGTTGTCTTGAACCTGTATCAATACGAGTTTCACCATTTTACTTCAGTGAGAATTAAGGGTTGGTAGGAAGTGGTAGACAGAGATCCTTGTCTGCTGTTGATGATACCAATTCAGTCATTTCATAGTTATTACAATCCATCGAGCTGTTGGCTTGACTTACAGGGCATAATGTTTCCATGTAATGTATTAAAGCTACGTACGCAGCAACTTCTTGAGTCAGGGCGAAGCAGTGCTGCACAGCATAGTGGATTTCTGTATCGCATGACTGGAAGACAAACCTGACCTTGTGGCAAATTCATTGTGTATGTGGAAATTAAATAAGGCTCTTGAGTTTATCCTGTGCTTGAGCTATCTTGAAGCCATCGTGGCTTCCCTTGTTCTTGCTATGAAAAACTGAAGTATTTTCAAAAACTGGCAGTACAGATTCTTTCCAGATGTTACAGAAACTGCTTGAAGTTAAATGGACCTAAATAGCAAGTGATGATTTTTACTTATTCTTTCCATTATGTCAAAATGACAAAGAGACTTACCAGTTCCTCGTGATTCGATGGTAATTTGTAAGTATACGAATAAGGAAACAGTAGCAGCTGGGAATAGGAGTGAATCGTCAAGTATGCCTTGATTGTAGAAAGATGTTCACGAATAAAATCAGCCAAAGCCTTAGTCTCCTTTTCAGACTCGGGTGCAGAGCCACAGTAAGTGGAATCACAGGGGTTTTTTGAGGCCCCAAGAGCTGGGAAGAAAGGTGAATTTAATGAGTATTTAATGAAAAAAGTTAGTTGTTAGGAGAGTCATGTTACAGCACTTTTGTAGATAAGCCTTGGAAATCCTACTGACACACATGCCATATCAGAGCAGAGAATATTTTCTTGCATAGTTAAGACACAGGGCAACATGACATAGCATTAAATAAATATGCCCTGTACAGTGTGCATAGTTGGAAGAACATGAGTATTGATGTAAAGCCCTATATTATGTAAGTGATTTGGGATATTGATTTGTTTCAGTACTTAATAGTCCTCTCCTTGCATATCATCTCCCTCATTTCTAGGATGCTTCCAGGAAAAAAACAAGTGGAACGCACTCAAAAGAGACCCCTCTCCACTGACTGAAACCAACCGAAAGAAAACTCTCCCAGTTTCTGTTCTGAACTCATAGAAGTGTGTGTGTGTATACGTATATGTGTGTGTATACGTGTGTGTAAGTGTATATATGTCTATATATATACATGCATGTGTGTGTATATATATGTTCACAGAAGTAGCCATACTGATGACACTAGTAACCAAAGTCTGTTTTTTGCCCAAAACCGCCCCCCAAAATTGAACACAAGCTACTCCACAATGCTATACTGGTAGTCTTCACTCAAGCTGGAGCTGGACCAACCATCAGGTAGGGAAAATCCATAATTAATCATCTTGGCTATTGCACCTCATGATCTCCTGTTGTTAGGAGACACTTACTGCACCAGCCAGCATTAAAATTCCTGTTGGGATCTGTACCAATGCAATTGCTACCAGCATTTTTAGAGCGTGTCTTTCTCCACATGCGGTCCTGAAATAGAATGGTGAAGCATAGATCAAAACTAAGAGAAAGTTCTAACAGTTGGCTTTTTCAGCAATACTCTTCTTGAGAAAGAAGAACGTACTTACTTTTGTCCAAGTGTAAACGTAGCCATCAATATTAATAACAGGCAAAACATAGAAATCCAAGCTGTTGAGAAGTGTGGTCATGACAGTATCTTTTCCATAGGTCTCAACAGCCTAGTTGGAGAAAAGTAGAAAAAGCTGATGAAGCCTTCATAGGTCTGTATCTCCTGTGTGTATTTACCCAGGCCTGGGTCTGGATCAGGAATTAATGAATGTGATGGGCAAAGTCATCCAGGTCACTCCTCCATGTGAGATGGCAGCTCTGTGATATTACATATATTTAGAGGATTTACACTGACTCGAACCACACTGCTGTTAGAAAGTCATCTCATTCTGGTAGATAAATTATATGGCAAAACAATGTTGATTTTAGACAGGATAATAAATCACTGGGCAGAGATTTCCATCTACTAGCTTCTTGTTTAAAGACAGAGCAAAGCTCTGTCCATATATTGTCCCTACATCCTGTCACCTTAAAGGTTTGCATTTAATTTATGTGAGAAGGAAAAATCATTATTCCCATTTTTTATCTGTTGTGCAGAGCAATTTCATCAATAACCAAAATTATAGAGAATATTTCCAAAGAACATCCTTACACATTTCCACTCATAATGCTGTGGATGCACATATTCATAGGCAGGCAGACTTTTCCCTGCACTTTTCCAAACACACATTGAATAACACAAAAACTCCTGCCATAAACCCATATATCCTGATTCTTCATGGCCTGGCATTTTGTGTGCTTGTTCACAGATTTATATCAGTGTCGAGGAGCATGCAACGATCATGGAAATTCGCTCTAAGTAGTATGTTGCACCCATGTTTCCCTTACGCAGACATAAAGGACAACACAGGGAGCAATGCAATGGAGAAAGGCATCTATTGTCCTGTAACTAGCAAGTGGGGAGGTTGACTGCAGGATCTAGAAAAGCAGTTTCAGATCACTAGAACTTACTTTTTCCTCTTTTGTTTTTTTTTATGCTTGGGGTTTTTTTGGAGATGCATATAACAATCCACCTTGCTCCTGTTTTTCTGTAGGTTTTTTTTCACTTTTATGTCTAGAAGCAATCCCAAGTGAACTGCTGATGACGCTCAGAGGACTGTGCTTTTAAAGCACTTCTGCCTATCCACACTTGGATCCACTGAGCAGAGCCGCTGCTGGTGTCAGGTACACCCATGAATTAAGTGACCAGACAGTGAAAATGACAGCTGTAGTGACGTGAATTGCTAAGAGAAAAATGGTAGCAAATACTGGTTGCAGCCTTATTAGGAGATAATGAAATCACATTCCCATTGACTCCACTGAGATGTCACTTTCAATTTCCACTGCTCCCTACACAAAACCGCATGGCTGTCTGGTAAGACTGAGAATATACTTGCCACCAAGGCCTCTGCCAGTGTGGCTCACTGATGTACCTTGGCTTTCTTTTACTTGGGTTTTAAATCCCAGCTGTTGCTTCTGGGTTTTTGTTTGTTTGGGTTTTTTTGTTTTGTTTTTTTTTTTTTTTTAATCTTCAAGCAGGGAGATTCTTGCAAAATTTGAGATTCAGTCAGTGAGTTGTTCTGCTAAGTTGACTGATCTCCCCCTGTTGAGGGGGAATATACCTCTTCTCTGTAGAGAACACTGTGCAGCATTTCATAACTCCCATCTGCTTTTATATTGGTGATAAGGAGAAGGAAAAGTCAAAGGAGATAAAATTGTTTAACTCAAGGCCTAAAGTATCCCAGCCTGAAGTGAAGCTCTGTGTGAGCTACACAGGTGTGTATTTCCTGAATATGGTTTCATGTTTTAGAAAACGTTCTGTACAACTTGAAGTGGCAGCTCAAAGGGATGTGTATGCATTTCCCTCTTCCTGAGTGGAGTTTAGGGAGCTTCATCTACAGTCTTCCTCCTCTCTTGGGTACATTTCCTCAGTGCACTCTGTGCTTAGCTGAGGGTAGCTCTCCACCCTCTCTGTTGCCTTACTGAGTAAAGCTCATTGCAGGGAATGCAGCACCTGACATTGTAGGAAGACAGCTGTTCTGACGTGCATTCAGACGCCTTCTGATGTGCCCTTGAATTTCCTTATTCCCTACTCCTTATGACTATGTAAAAAACATGACTATGTTTATAGTATTACTAGACCTGTTTGCTTGTCTCTCACCTTTCTCTGACTACAGGTGCAAAAAGGGATTTATAGACTGTGTAAGTAACCCTTGTAGTTGTCAGTACCTCTTGCATATGCTTTTAGGTAGTCTTAAGCTGCTGAAAGATTACAGGTCCAACCATTAAGATCTGGTTTAAGTAGTTATACCCTAACCGTCTGAGGTTAGAGAAGGGATGTGCAGACTGGTATTTAGAGGTAAAAAGGCAATCATCTGCAGTGGCCTCAGCTCTTGCTGCTCACTTAAGATTTTCTTAAACATAGTTGCATTTTGTAAAATATTTTTTCGTCATTAAGCTTACTGACTTCTTTCACAAACCACTGGCAGAAAGCAGGGGAGATCCACTCTCTTGCATGGAAACCACAATCCATAAAGATGGCCTTCTTATTTGGACGACTTTTTCCCATCTAGGAAAAACCCAACAAAAAATCCAGGTCTTGAACAAAATAATTTCTATGCAGAACAAGTCAGTCACCTTGCTGACCCAAAAAGTCAAACTTTATACAAATACAGCATTCCTTGATTACATGGAAATCTATGGAGTGCTCTCAGCTGTAGCTGACCATGGTATTCAAACTAAAACAATAGACTCTTAATAATTTCATTTTTATTAATGTAGATAAGCTTCCCCCCACCCCAATTATTTGATTATTCTGCACTGTTGATTTATTTCCTGTAGTGTCTCTAAGAGTTGATCTTGTTTGCTTGACTGATATATTATTGTAAATGCTTATGCAATTTTCAGCAAGTAATCTTTATCCTTTCACCTTTATTTAAGTCATCGTATCTTATTTATTCGTAAGAGTTATGCCAAAAATTAGATATGATGAAGATACAAACAAATTTGTTGCCTATTGATAGAGATAGTGACATTTATAGATCCTTTCAGAGTAAATGGGTTTACAAACAACAGATGCAGAGAACATAAAGGTAGATGATCATTCAAATAGCTCTCAGGAGTGTGGTTAAATTTATATGTCTGAACTTCTAATAATTCCTTATGCCCCTTTTAAAAAAAAAATCTTAAAAGCTGAAAAAATCATAGTAGTAGTGAACAAAATGTGTTGGATTTTCTGCAAAATGTATATTACTATCTTAGCATCCCTGGTGTTTTAACAGACATCATAATCTTGTGGAGGTTAATAGAGGAAAAGTCTAGCACAAAGAAATCCAAGCACTTACTTTGAGAAGGTACATTGGCCG
Organism: Nipponia nippon; assembly: GCF_047370975.1. Classification (NCBI taxonomy): domain Eukaryota; kingdom Metazoa; phylum Chordata; class Aves; order Pelecaniformes; family Threskiornithidae; genus Nipponia; species Nipponia nippon. The sequence goes on from NW_028262391.1 coordinate 15,685,180, forward strand.
TCCTTCATATGTTTCCCCAATTACACTGCGAGAGACAAGGTCTGGGTTCTGAGCAGCAATATCAGCAGTCCAAGCAGCTATCTGTTTAATAAGGAGGTTATATTTACTGATGTTTCTGTCCTCAGGTCCAGAGTAATTAATTCACAGACTTCAGGCCAGAAGGGTCCTTCTGAGCATCTACTTGATTTAATACAGTTTGTAGATTTCTAAGAATTAATTCTTACTTGTACTAGAGCTACATGTCTGAATTAAGATTTTCTAGTATGAATTTATCTAAATCCATCACTGGAGTATGGCTGGTGGATTACAAAAGCCTTTGAATGCTAACCCTATATAGTTATGACCTTGTCAACCCTTAAGCTCTCTTAACAAAAGAAAACTGTTTTTCTTGTTAAGCTAAGTAGATTGAATGCCTTGAATCTTCTACATGTTGTAATGTTTTTCAGTTTCATGGCTCTTTTATTCATCATCATTCTTGAACTACTGACAGAAGTGCTGGACAGGGATTTGTAGGAACAGTCCACCAATGCCAGATACAAAAGAAAGAAAATCTCCTTCATTCTATTTATTATTTAAGGGAAGTAATAACAGCCTTTATTATCTTAATATTGGAGCAAGTTTCCTTTGTTACAGGTGCCTTCAAAAGCTCACAAAAAAGTTGTCACATCCACACAAAAAAGCATTTCATGCCCAAAGAGCTAAGAACTAAGAAAAAGACAGGAAACAGAAGACAGATCTAGACAAACTGGCAAGAGAATACTAGAAATAATGGTTGACATTATGGATGTTGGTGGTTTTTTGCATGCCAATAACCTTTGCAGAGTCAGAGGAGCTTTTGTTCTTATTTTTAAATAGCCTTGTAAAAGGAGACTTTTTTTTTTTAGGAGAGTTCTGATGGAAGAAAATTGATTAGTTCTGTATATGATCTATAGATACCACTTGGAGAGGAAATACAAATTTTCTTGTTTGAAAATGTAACGGGTGCTTAGTGGGCAATGATCAGCAGAAAAATGAAAGATTTTTGCAAGGAAAGACATGAAAGGGAGATTGTCATACTTTTAAGTATAAGAGCTGTGATGCAATGGAGGGTAAGGAGCCTCTGCAAAGATGTGAAGAGTGACACGGTCAAGGTTACGTGTCAGGAAAAATGAGCATGGCTGTGAAAAAAGGAGGGAGGAGGGGAGAGCTTATGGTGGAAGATGAAGAGTTAGAATTGGGGCAAGGAATGTAATCAAGTTTTTTAGCAGAGGAGATAGGAGGAGTGAAAAGGAAAGGGAAAACTAATAGTGAAGCATGTCAGCCTGGTCATTAGATTTCTGCCAGAGTTTCTTTGCAGCACTGGGAGCAGAAGTAGAGGAAATAGGTGTACGGGGATGGATTATACAGATTAACTTGGTAATGAGCAGTAAAGGAGAAGAGGAAGGAGAGTTTGGAAGAGTTATCATATTAATGGATGGAACAGAAGAGGAAAAGGGAAGAAGGCTGGAAGCATATCAGAAGCCATTTTGACTACAGATGCTAAGGTACCGAGCTAATAAAGTAGCAAACTTCTAGACTTTACCGTTTCCCAGTTGTTGTACTTTTCATAGCTGTGTCTGGTGGTACGAGTTTTGCTGTCAAACTGGGCATCCAGTGCAGCCTGCAGGTTGTCAATCAGAACTCTGCAATAGGGCACCATGAAAAGTGTAAAGAGAAACATACAATTTGCTCGCAGGAAAGTAAGCACCAGGTAGACATTTCAGGGTCTTCCTGAAATTAAGGCCACATGGATTGTGAAGTGAAATGTGGCGGGGTTGATTTATGCATTTGAAAATAAGATATATTACGTTCAAATTTCAACCTACTTCCTGCCTCAGCCTTGCCGTGAGAATGGTCAGGGAGCAATACCTTCCTCCTAATTAGCACCTGCCTACTTACTCCCATACTAACAAACCTCCAGGGTGGCAACAGTTGGCTTTAGGAAGAATGGCAATGCTGAGACAGAGTGTGTGTAGAAAATGAGCTCTGGGCTGACCTCATGTTCCCAGATTGCCTCTGCCTCAATAGGAAAAGGGTCCTCTCTTGAACTTTTGGTACTGGAGGACAGTTAGACTGCAGCAACGTAACACTCCCATGTAGCAACCCAGAGATGTTTGCCTGATGAAATTCTATGTCAAACCAAGCTTTCAGTGGTTTGACAGCTCTATTGCAGGTGGCATTATCCATCCTCCAAGCTACTTCACTGCATGTGAGGTGGGCTATTAAAGTAGAACACACAAGGGCACGAAAACCCCAGCATCCTGTCTGGATTGGTTGGATGTCTCCTGTTTATCTTTTGCTGGGGCTGACACAAAGGCACAGCTCATCGCCGAGCATACTCTTGAGGACCTTTGGCTCATATTTCAACCTTGGCTATCAAAAAATGAAGACCTTTTGTTTTTCCAGTGCTTGTCTTAACATTCTTACAAATCTTACTCATCCAGGATATGTCCTTGATCATTTGTGATTTGGATAGAAGAGCAGGAGGCCAGTTTGTGAGGTGCCACCAGCCTTCAGAACAAACAGTGCAAATGACTGCATTGACATGATGTCACGGCACTGCGGCTGCACTTCAAAAGAGTTGTAACGGCTTGGGTTGTCACAAGGCCGCTCCACTCAAGTTTGTCAGGGGCACCTTCCAGACATTATGGCCTTTGTTGTAATCAAAAGATTTGTGCTTGGACCTGAGGGACTTCATGAATATTATAGGAAAAACTAACACGTGTAGAGTAACTCCTCCTTTGCCAAAGAGGAAATTCCACTGAAGTTGGATTCCTGTGCTGTATGTGGGCTGTGGCATTTTTGAAAATTATTTCTTCTAAAATGTTTTTAGATTCTGTTCCCTCAGCGCCATCCAAATCAGACATGGTTAACATGAGGCCAGTAAGTTTAGGGATGGATTATCCTTGGATTTAGCGGATCATAAAAGTTATGTTTAATGAGAACTGTGTGGTGTCCAATGAAGGAGTTTGGTCTGGTGGCAACAACAATGGAGCTGAGAGACAAAATCTCTCCACTCAGCCAAATGAAGTCATGAGAATTTGATCAAGTAATACTGACTTTCAGTGTCTGAGTACATGATGCTGACAGTACATCCATTACACATCGAAGAAGCCTGATAATCAAGTTGGGCCAAGCCAATTTGCAAAGTTCAGGTGGAGCTAAAGGAGCAACGAAGACAGACAGCCCCACTCCACTCCAGCCGAAAGTCAACTTCTCATCCTTGATTAATGCTTGCATAGTGACTGGAAGATATGAAGTATAAGCAGTTGCCTGGTCCTGCTCTTTTCTCCTTACCCTCCCATTAGTGCTACTCACTGCAATGCTTCTGTTCTCAGGAATATGTAGTGTGGCAGTGTGGTCTATTCCCTCCACTTATGCTGCAGTTGTATTCAGTCATGGAAACTCAGGGTGTTTTTACTTCTGGGTAATATACTTACAAAATATCTAAGCCAATTAAGAGCTCTCTCTTTGGAGAAATCCTTGCCGTGGATCTGTTGTGTGACTTGAGTAACCCCAAGGCTGTCCTGGGAATCTGTTCTCCCCACTCCCTTGGCCCTTCACCTAGCAACTGTCGTCTTTGTCATCAGTTTGGTTTTTTTGCCTCTTTAGCTATCATTCTGCAGCTTAGAGAACTCAGTGGGGAGCCCCTCATGGTGGCCCTTGGGGCTCACCATTTTCTGGCTTCAGTTCCCTTATACTATCATGCAAACCCATCTGGTGTACTTTCTGGCTCTTTCTAGACCTTTGCTGCATTTTGGCTTTAGTGGGAAACATTTCTTGTCCCCTCTGTACTCCAGCCTTGTGTACTGCAGTGAGCTTTCACCTTGGGGAAATTCCTGGCAGTAAGTCTTTGCTTCCTGTCTCCTACCTCTAGCAACATTTCACCTCACCCCTTTAACGCAGAGCAGCTACAGTCCATTTGAACTGCCATAGGAAAGCTGAACCCAGCAGAGGCATCCACAGGAGGGATGAAGTTTGTGACAGGAAGATCAGTTGACTAATGTGAAAAGATCAAACACATTTTCCCCAGTATTTAATCTCCTTCTATTCAAAATACAGTAGTGAGAACAAACTTACCTATATTCCACTCCACTTTCTTTCAAAAGATCTTCAACCTCAAAAGACTTGTCAGCTTCAACTCGGAAATCAACTTGCATTTTTGGCCTTACCAGTGTGACAGAGTCTGGCTGCCAAAAGTCAACCTGAAAGAAGGCCAAATGAATACATAAACAAATAAACACATACATATGGCTGTGATTTTTAGGTGTATGTGTGATGATGATGTTGGTTGTGATTACCAAATTTCATTCCTATCCTATTACACTGACCCAACCTTGCTTGCCAGAAGTATCAACCTAAATTTTAACTGGAAATTGATTAAGAAGATTTTATTAGGCCCTGCAATTTATATGGCAGAATACTGGAGATGGCAGTGACAGTTTCACAAATGCCAAGTATTCTACAGCATCTGAGTGCATACAGACTTGTGAGTATTATAACTATCTTTACAACTTCTTTCATTCTTTGCACAGATTTCATAGGAAATTTTTGCCTATAAGCATTAGGTAGAACTCCTGACTCAGTAGTGGAGGGATGCTACATGAATACTTTACATAAATCAGCTGGGAAAGACTGTTGTCTGTATGAGCGCTTTTAAGACTCAGTTCACTAAAGTTGGTATGAGGAACCTGTGCCTTCAGAAGATATTTAGTTCAGGGTGGACAAACAAGAGTCCTATTACTATTTCACGTATTTTTGCTGAAGTCAGCTTCCAGACCTCTGGATTTAGCACCCTATTAAAGGCAATGAAAGCAAAGCTGGTTTGTCAACCTAATGCCTTTTCAGCCTTTCGTCTCATGAATGTAAAGGAATTTGGGGCCGGTGGGCATATTCATGAGCTATGCGTCTTCAAGTGAGATGACTATTCCAGGATATACTACTACATCAGTCCTGACTGATTGCTTTCTATAACAATGGTAGTCCAGGGATATTTTCTTTGCTTAAAAGAAAAACAAAACAAACAATCCCTTTATACTACACACTTAAAAGGAAGCATGGTATATTAATTTACTTAATATTGGCAGCACCATTCCAATAGTATATTCTTCTACAGACTACTGTTCCAGCATGCTATACTAGCCTGTTGATGATAGTTCTCCCCATCTGTACTTCGTTAAAAATACCGTCCTTTCATCCTACAGATAATGGTGTCTTTTTCACCAACAGCTATTTTACTACATCAAAGCTGAAGAGAAATATTGAAAACACATTTGCTGTCTTTATTGTTTTTTCTCATGTCATTGTGTCATCATATATCTACATCAAGGTCAGTAAGAAACATGCAGCTTGGTTGGATAGAAAGGAAGCTTTAAAGAAAAGTCAAAGAAAAGATGACATGAGAGACTAGAGGCCAAAGAAAAGTTCAGTTTGGTGGGAGTACGGATTTTTAGATTATTTACACGAGCAAAATATTTTGCGTATAATGGTAAAAGTTCTGGTAGTTGGAATTTCCATGTTTTATCTAATACATTCGTGAAAGCACCCCACACTGAATACAGCATTTCAGATTAACTTATTCTATTAATAAATTCTGGTGGGCACTTTGATATGCAGACTGGGTTACCCAGACTTTCTAGGAAGGTACTGGAATGTATTTGCGTAGCTCTAGCTGTGTCACCTTGTCCTGTTCCTTCTGAAGAAACATTCCAGTTGACTTGAATGGAATCAAGATTAGGTCTTTAATTCAGTAGCATGATTTTTTTTTTTAAGATATATGTTAGTGGAACAAAAGGAGATATGTTCCTTTCAAATGCAATATAGCCCCTTCCCCACATTCTTTACCTGCATGTTGCTGGCAAGGGAATTGATGATTTCCACCTGCTCATCATTCTGCGGAATCACACGAAACACCTTCTGCCTGAAAGGGGAGAGAAAGGTTGGATTTCAAACAGGTAAGTCAGTTGAAAGGCTTTTGCTCATGCAGAAGAAATTGTGCAAATATAAAACGATGTCTGTTCTTACCGATCAAAGGCAAGATCCTGCAGGTGAGCAGAAACAGCTGCAGCACCTATGAGAACCAAGAGCGCCCACATTTTTTTTAAAGAAAAAAACCCCAGGTTTTCAGTTCTGTGCTGCTTTTATAACATGTTTTGTCCTGCTTTTTATCAATTATACACCAGAACAACCCACTGATAGATTATGCCCTTGACTTTGTTTTGTTTGCATACTATTTATAATGTGTTTTTTACCCCACACCTGTGAAAACAGCTGAAAGTCTCAAGGCGGGCTAGCTAAAGAATCTTGCTACTTGCGCTGGATAAACTCTTGATATGAGAAAGTTAATTTAATTTACTTTGTTCTTTTCTGTTGTATGTGTATTTTGATTAAATTACACTTTTTTGCAATGATTTGGTTGCTGGATTACAAACTGTATAATACTTTATTGTTACTTTATGCAGTGGTAGAGGTCTATCGATGTTGTTGCAGTGTGACTGGTCTTAATCACACAGCATTGTCCCTCTGCCTGAATAATATGGGGCTGACGCTGACAAAGGAAGAGGAAACACAGCTGGGATGTACCAATTATCTTTTTTTCCCCCAACAGAGAAGAAAAGTACTGAACTTGTTCTTTGCTCAGTTCACTGAAACTTATGAGTGAGTCAGGTGTCTGCAGAACTGAGAGTGTAGAAATTTCTAGTCACAGTAGAGTTGTACATATACTCCATGTAATACATTCATTGATTCTTGCGTATTCTCTGATTTAATCATGTAAGGATCAGAGGTAAATATATTTTAAGTTAAGCACTACTGTGGGCATTACATATAGGCCAAGAAGATGAAATGAAATCATAGAATCATAGAATCGTCAAGGTTGGAAAAGACCCTTAAGATCATCAAGTCCAACTGTCAACCTATCACTGCCAAGTCCATCTATACCATGTCTTCAAGCACCGTATCTATCCATTCTTCAAATACCTCCAGGGATGGAGACTCAACCACTTCCCTGGGCAGCCTGTTCCAATGCTTGACCACCCTCTCGGTGAAGAAGTTCTTCCTAATGTCTAACCTAAACCTCCCCTGGCGCAGCTTGAGGCCTTTTCCTCTGGTTCTGTCACTCGTTACTAGGGAGAAGAGACCGAACCCCACCTCGCTACAACCTCCTTTCAGGTAGGTGTAGAGCGCAATAAGGTCTCCCCTCAGCCTCCTCTTCTCCAGGCTAAACAACCCCAGACAATGACGGCTTTTGTATGACAATGTAGTCATACAAAAGCATTTTTAGCATTACCTTTCATGTTGTACCTAAACTATCTGAGAAACAATAGTGTGTTTGCATCACTGCACTTGCATCTGTTTAGTTTTCATTAATGAGTACTTGGCATTAAATGTAACGTTAATTGTCTGTTGATGCTGTGTCCTGAGGTGACTGATGTTTTTGACACGGAGCCTCTAAATGAATCAGTATACAAATATATAAAGCATGGAATTTATGAGCTTGGTTCTGTCTTCTGTTATGCCTAAGTGATCAGACAAATTAAAGGGGTTCAGACACAGATAATCTTGAAGATGTTCTTTGGCTCCATGTCTGCTATTTTGCAGAAATCTACATGCATATCATATAATATGCAAAAATTTATTAGAAAATTAATATATATTCACCTCAGATTAAAAGACAGTTACAGTTTCGAAGTGTAGAAATTTGAATCATCAATGGCCATTTAAAGAATGAATGTGGCATCAGACTCTGCACCTAATTCTTTATGAGGTTGTCTGGGGTCAACTCAGTAAAGCTGCAGCAGCCTTATATACAGTATATCTAGAAATAGATTTTCAAGGTCAATGTGCCAAAAATGCAGCCGTTTATGGTTAACAATATGACCCACAATGAATATGTTCCTAAAAGGAGACTCCAAAACTGCACTGAGCCTATTTATCCAAAACTGTCTTTGCCAAATCATAGGGTTTGAACTTACTTTACAATTAATGACCTAATTTGTAGCACTGCAGGCTTTTGCCCAGCAACAATCTTACTTAGAGTCAAGTCTCCTAAGAAGGATGACAGCAGGAGTTATTCTGACAGAGTGCCAAAACAATACTGCAAAGTCTTCAGAAGTTTCGATTTTACGGTTATGAGATCTACGGTATCAGATAAAATGGTCTGATCCCATGAACACTGCTAGGACAACAATGTGGAGTTGATCAAGCCAGGATCTTGCAATGAATAAATGATCAGAAGAAGTAATCAAACGAATTGTGGATGTCATCATTCCCTGTTGAGCACTGAGAAGCATCTTGGAAATAGAAGACTGCCAGATTTCAATGTGTGAGTTTACTTGTAAGAAATTCTTTGCTTTTTCATGCAGTTGGAGAGGATGGGGGTTTTTTGTTGTATGTTTTTTTTTTCTCCAAACAATCACTGACACAGCATTACTGCCATCAACTACTGAGCTGGCAAGCGTTACTGAATACTATAATTTCTAATGGCAGTCTTCGCTGTTTCCATCCCAGACTAGGTCAGAAAAAAACAGTGACCCAGAATCCTACTTAAATGATTTATTTTGCATCTCAGGACTGATGGTTATTTGTCAGATTAGCTCATAAACTAGCTCTAAACATTGTCTTGTTTTTCTAACTGTATAATATAAATGTTTAATATTTGTATGATGAAGGGGCAACATAAGGATAAATAAAATAGCAAATTAAATTTGGTTAAGCCTTCTGTTCTTTTTAGTGTCTGATTACAAGCCAAGAGCACATCAATTGGCCATGGCTGAGTAAACTTGGCCTGTGCTACTTAACACTGAGTGCAGAGGCTAGTATTACCTATATCTTTGAAAAGATTCAGAAGGAAGATTTTATTTTTTTAATCAAGAAAGTAACAAAAACAGCTGAATCCAAAAGGAGAGTGTGTAGTAATTTCCTTCAGGACATGTATTTTGTCTTATACTTAAGGTGAGCACAGCTGAAAAAAAGTGTCAGTTATTGCAATTTTGTTGCAGTAGTTTGCTTTTCTGATGATTAAAAATAAAGCCTTCTATGATGTTGTCACTCACAAAGAGTATTCCGTGTGTTTAGTGACATGAGCTGTAAAAAGTTTTGATGCTAATAATTGGCTATATTCCATCTGAAATTCATTTTTGTAGTAATTTCTTATTTCAGTTTTAGGAATAGAAATACTCTGGTACTCCACTTTGAAAAGCTTATAAAGGCTAACTGCAGACTGATAAAAGAAAAAGTACACATCAATGTTAGCATTTCAGAAGCATCCTTTATCCTATGAAGCCTTTCATCCCATTTGTTATCAAACCAACTCCAAAAGTCTGAGGATAAATAATGTCTGTTTTTCTACGAGTTCCAGTAGATACAGATTTCCTGAATCAGGCAGTTTGTTGAGCTATATTTTAAAAAGTCTGCTCTATTTTAGTCACAAAATATTGTCAGTTCTTATAATCCTTGATGGACAAATTTATCTTCTTAATATTGTTTGATATTTATTATATTCCAAAAGATCAGTGAGAAACTCCTCAATGCTCAAATCTTAACACTGCTTATGTATGTAATGTAGCAAAATCCTAACACGTGCCATGCCAGTCATATGTGTTTGAATTATGGGGACCCTCTTATCATCATTTCTTTGTTAAGGTAGTATGTGCTAACCTTAGTTTTGAAGAGTAATACTATTGAATATATTCTGAAGACCTTTGAAAGTACTTTGAAGAGGCCAGGATCAGCAGAATCTGCTATCCAGCATATGCTCCAAGCTTTCTTGGTACTTTCTCTGTATTTATATATTATTAATATTGCATCTTTTAATTCATCAAAGGCTTTTTCAACTTTAGTGCCCTGGGACATGCTCATATCCTACCGTTGTGGTAGCTATGTATAGGTATCTTCTTCTTTTTTTTTTTTTTCTTCACATTTGCAGATGCTATTTAACATGTGAACAGGAACTGGATAAGGAGAGGAAAGAATGGGAGTGATGAGACGTAGGGTATGGAGAAAAAAAGGTAGCTGTCATGACTTTGGGATGTGTTTCTACTTCTGCTATTCACTCATCAGATGAGAAAGAGCAAAACTGTAACTGTTCTTTTGTAGGGTCGGTGGATTCTTGCCAAGGTATCTCCTGTGAAATAGATATCATATTTTTACCATTGACCTCTGGTACCTGGGATTAAGATGGAATGTGTTGCAGCTTTATTATAGGATCAATGCACAGATTGCTTAGTGTTTAGAAGGTACTTTATATCCCTAGCTAGAAGTTGTTGTATATGCTGTATACATTCAGATTCTTATTTGATTGAAAAAAGTGTGAAATATACTAAAATAGAAGCAGTGAATAAAGGTATTGGCAGTGCCAGAATTCCCAGAAACCGGGCACCAAGAGTCTATTTAGTGACAAAGAGAAAGAAGACATTTAATGAAGCAATGAGAAGGACTAACCCATTGGTTATGGACACCTGCTTAATAAGCTTGTCCTCGGGATGGGCTTTCTGTCATGTACAGGAATGTGATGGGTTCTCTTACTCATGCCCATTCCCTGGCATCTGTAAGGCTGGCAGGGTCATGGCAGGACTCGGTGACAGCTCAAAGATACAAAAAAGCGTAAGGTCCTTCCCCTTACAATTTTTAAGGCACTCAGATCAGCATGTGGTATGTAGTGAGAGATCACACCTACAGTGAAAAGCTTGTAATCCAAAAAAGTACACGAGTAACTAGACACTCAGTACCCTTGCTAATAGAAGCCAGTTGAAACTTTCAACTCCCATCTTCTTGCAGTATCTGATGGGTGTAGGAGTTTCTCTTCTGGTGTAGATCAGCACAACATTTACACCTATATAATGTCTCCAGCAATGCCAGAACCAGATGCTGCTGAGACAGTGCTAGAATTATTCTGTAATGAGACACAGGAGTATCTGCCCACTGTTGAGGCCTCTCCAGGATATCTAATACAGGTTGTTAGCACGTTGTCTTTCTCGGTATTCCCCTAGTTCCCATTCTGGGCTCTGCAGGGGCTGAAGGTAAATCAGGCTGTCAGTGTGCAACCATCCACCTCCAGCTTTAACAGAAGGATTTAGACAGAGATGAATCTCCATTTCATCCAGCTAAATATGATCCAGATAGTGAAGCTTTATTGGAGTTAACACAGCACAGCAGGATCACCATGAACGTGGGAGTAAAGACAGATGATAGATACGGGAGAGTCCAGGATGCATAAAAAAACATCAGCAAGAAAGGTTCAAGAGAGTGGACTGAGCAGCTTGATTCCACACTTAGGCCTAACTGAAATTTCCTTTTAAAGATTTCTGGGTAATTTACTGCTCTGTGTTGCTTTTTGTATGTGTTGGCCTTCATGGATGATGTAAATCCTGAACGTTCTTCTTCTCCCGTATAGCTTTTTTTTCATCTGTGGACTTGATAAAGTTTGAACCTTAGTGCTTGGATAGCTACCTTCAACTCTGAATGATTTTGAAATCTGGTGCCCTTTGGTTGCATCAACTGCTGTTATACCTGGGCAAAGGTCAGGGAGTTCTACCGTTTCAGAAAAACAAGTCCATTTAGAAATGAAGAAATGTTCTCAGTTCACATTTATTGAAGTAAGCCAAATTCACAAGCTGCGAAGAAAGTAGAACTCCACTATGATCAAGTAGAACTTCAGCTAGTTCTCTGGCTTCCTCCCCAACAAAACATATACATTAGAACATCATTAAAACATCATTAAAATTAGTTCCCTTCTTACTTTCTACCAGAGTTTGGAGTTAGATTTCATATGTCATATTGCAAAAAGGAAAAAACAACAAAAAATCATGTAAAAAACACCAAACCAAAAAGTCCAAATAGATTAATCGGGTATTCTGCACATCAATTTGTTCATGTAACAGTATGTTCCTTTTCAAAAGACTCATGATTCTTAGTTGATCAGAAGTATTCATAAAACTCTTCCCAAAGCAATTAATTGCACTAATAATCTGTACTTGGACAGCATTATTAAAACACACTAACTGCAAAAACTATAGTGAGAGCTCACTCATTATAAGAGCATGGGGTAGCAAATTAAGCTGAATGAAATAATCTTGGCACTCTTTGTTCCTCTGTGAACATGTAAGTAAACAAAGTTCAAACTGAGCAGAGAGCCTGTCTGATTTAAGTAAGCATATTAGCTATTTGTAAGTTATCACGGGGAAAAAATAACAAGAATTCAAATTCATGCTACTGAAGTGTGTGGAACCAAATCTGACCGAGGTATGGATTTTTGTCTAGGTGAAAAGTTCCTTTTATTCATAGAAGGAAGTCAATGACTAAAAATAAAACTGTACCTCTCAAGAAATGAATAATTTTCTGTTTTTCAGTAAACAGTAGGCTTCACAGAACAAAGAAAATCATAGAGAGTGCAAACAATTTCATCATGTAGCCATGGTGTAATCTCACTTTCATGAATTCATCTGAAAACTAATTCAGTTGAACACAGCTCTGTTAAACTTGTATGAAAAGGACCTTGACAAAGCAAGAAAGAAGCAAGCTGCAGAACATAACACCATTCTTGGGAAATATTTTTGTCTGTGCACATGGAAAAGTTTAGGCATCAGAGATAAGAGCTAGTTTAAATTCAGTGTCCAGATTCTGTTGTATTACACCCATGCAAGTCTGGATGTTTAAATTAAATCATTTTGGTTTTTTGTTTGGTAGAGCATGATTGAAACAATATTATCTTTACCAACTTGATTGGAAACAGTTTGTAAAACTAGTTTGTAATACAGGTATTTCAAACACTGGGGCCATGCAGGTCCAGTTTTAGACAGAGGCTTTTCACTACTAATTTATCTCTGCTTCTTACTTACGTTTCTCTGCACTTCTCAGCTTCCAACCCTGAAATCAGATCTGCTGGGAAGGGGTGAAAGAGGACTAGAGAGAGAGACCATGCTTTGATCCACTGCCTCCTGAAACATCATAGCAACCTGAAATCCTTACATTTTCTGTGAATTATTTAAAACATTTTCTCAAAAAAAATATATTTTGATGTGGAAATGCTGCTGTAGTCCTTCATGGAAATGGCAGAAAAGGTATCCCAAGGCCCTGTGCTGTATTCTGCAGCCAGTATGTCATACCCATCATGTTTCGTGACTAGGGACTCCAGCCATGCAGTGCAGGAGCTCAGCTGCTGGTTTGGTGCAAATGTCATCAGAAGATCTGGTCCAAGAGCCTGTCCAGATTAAAAAAAAAAAAAAATTACAATATATAAAAATATGGAATATAAAATCTATTTTATATATAAAAATACTTTTTTTTCCCCTATAAAAACCCATAATACTCCTACCTTGAGATGTTTCATAGCGAAAGGTGAAGTTTCTTCCCTGCTGTGGTTAGCTGGTTTTTACTCCTACACAGCAGAGTGCTTGCAGAAGGTTAGGGAATTTTTTCTTCTTCCTTTGCTGCCAAAGATTTTCCTACCTAAGCAAAATTGCCTCGTTTGTTCATTATGTTGCTCACATTTGGCTTTGCTTTCTCATTGGAAGGCTTACAACAGAATATGTGACGTTTAGGATTTTGCTTTTTTCTACGTAGAATGAAATACGTAGTATTTCATTAAATATTTTGCTTTCTTTATGCTGCCTTTGTCCCACCCTATTTTCAGAATTTGGTAAATTGCTGGAACTTCACGCATGTTTGAAGAAACTGGGAGTCATTATTCACTCCAGGAAAATAAGAACAGGTCATGATGTTCAATACCTCCCCTTCACTGAATAACAAGATCCTGGAGCTTGAAATGGGAGGTTTTGTCAGGGCTAAATAATAGAAATGAAATCCAGGAAGGTTGTCAGTCATATCCCAGTACCCTTGACATGCAGAAACTCTCCCCTTTTCCTCTGGCCATGTTAAGGTCTTTAGATCCATGCTTCAGCATGTGCTAATGGAAAGCCCTGTTCTTCATGAGTGATCCACGTGGAGCAAGCCAATGGGGTGTACATTATACGAGAGAGACAGACCGTTCTTACATTTAGTAGGCATGAAAAGTATCCTTGAGAGGTTTATGCAATCCCAGAATAAGCCTTCCAAATTATGCTAAATGTAGCGGTGTTTAAGATTAAAGGAGAGGTCTTTTTTTATTACTTGCTTTACTGGCAGTTAACATTTGATTTAAAATTGGAAGTGCACAGTTGAATTTGTTAGAGAGATTCATCATACTTTTAGTAAATAACACATGAAAATAATTTATTAATGGAACACATAATATTTGAATTTTCATTTTAAAAATAATTTCATTTATTTATATTTAAGATTTACAGTTCTCGTGATATATAGGCAAGGGCTGTTATATACTCAGTGGCAGTGTAATTTGTAGGTGAGGGGTTTGACTAACAACACTGCTGAAAGAATACCTAGGCCCAAGGGAAAAAAATCTGCTTCTCCTTATCCTACTGCTGTTCTCTGATTTCCATTTTGAATGAAAAATCCAATAAGGATTCATTGGTCCTGCAGTGCAGAACTCCATGATATTTTATAGACGAGTGGATTTATAGACTTTCTAAGACTTTTTACAGATGGAAAGCCCTCAGATGTCTTCAAGGTGAGTTGCTGTTCATACTTTTAACTTGGTAGTGTTTATAGGGGTCTGTCAGGATGGTGACATTTCCAAACCCATATAAACCCTCTGCACTAATAAGTGGAGCAGGGAGCAGCGATGCCTAGAATGTCAGGCTCCTGAGCTCATGAGGCCACGTGGCACAGGGCAAAGCAATGCAGATTTGCTAGCTTAAATCCTGATGCAAGCTTGCTGCAGGTTTTCCTGCAGATTCAGGGTAACCGTTAACATGCCTGCTGAAACTGATATAGTAAAGGTTGCTGTAATATGCTCTGCATTTCCATTGTATGGTCTGACCGAAGTGAGACAATTACTCTGACTTAGAGCTTTCCTATCAGTAAAATGAGGATACCTGAGCTGAAAAAATGCTGTTTGTGAAACCCAACATTTTATGTAAGATTTGGCATCGAGGTACCAGCAGGTTCATGGAAAAGCAATGGTTCAAGTTGGGTGGCAAAGCAGTTCAGCCAACATGCTGAACAGAAAAGGTAGAAACCGTCTTTAAGAACTGAAGCTGCTGCATTCCAGCTGGATTTGCTTTATCCCCTGGCTGATCAGATGTAAAACAGATAAGAAATTTTGGAGGCATGATAAGAAGTGGGAAGCCAGGTTGAGAATAAGAGGTGATAGGGAGACTGAGATTAGAAAAGTCTCATCCTGTCTCTACTGCACTACCAGCAGACTTTCAGTTCATTAGTGGATGCAGTTCTGTCTGAAGAAATGTGGTTGTCATTAGTAAAGGTTTTATATTTGCATGCTCAGATACCCTGCAAGGTGTGTGTGATCATGTTTATTTACTGTATGTCTAAGTGATATTTAAATAAATACTTCCTTAAGCTGCCAGAACAGAGTAAAAGCAGGGGAAAAATGTAATTTACAGACCTCCAGGATGTTCAATGTACACAAAAATTTGGTCTTATATCTATTTCCCTTGATATTCCAGATTCAGGAATGCATCAAAATCAGGAGCTGTGTAATTCAGTTTGCCAGGGGAACAGGAACTTTGTGCTTCAAAACCAGGTTTGCTCCTTGCTTTCTCAGGCATCACACTGTGCCATCCTGTTCACAAACATATCAAGTGCCACCTTAGGTCTGTTTAGCCTGGTGCTCCTACTACTCCTGTTGGAAAACTGTTTCTGATCATCACTCTTCTGATGGTTGGAAATTGCATTTTAATTTATAAACTTAATTTGTTCATGATAAGCTGATACTCAATTATTCACATACCAGCATTATCCCTTAGCTTTAGAAGAGCTTCATTTTCCTTTCTGTGATGTATTTATGAGGAATAATCCTATCTCATCTTAGATTTTATTTTGCTAGACTAAACAAACCAAAGCATTTGCTGGATTAAACAAGCCTCTTTTTTTTTTTTTTTTTGTTTGTAAGACATGTGTGCACTCAATTCCTCACTGTCTTGCTCTGTGCTGTTTCAGTCTCAACTTTTGCTTCTAACTGTGGCTAACCAAGCTAGCATTTCAGAGGAAGAACCACAAGAGACTTTGCTTAATAGCATCAGTGCTTTCCTGACTCTTGACAGCACTTCATGTCACATGTTGTAGCATTGCAATGGCTTTCGCATGATGGCATTGCATCAGGAGTTCATGATCAGCTTGGTTTTGACCACAACTGAAACAAGTATGTTTCTCCAGAGCAACAGCATCTTGATCAGCTGATAGCGAGCATGTAGGGCTGAGTGTTTTAGTCAGTCTTGTACTTTAATCTTTTCTTTAGTTAACTGACATTTTGCATAGCTCATCATTACTTCAAAATGCCATTGGTCACTTTATAACTTCCATTTTAAAATCACATGGACACACAAAGGCAATTACTGTAAATATTTGGTTTAGGCTTGAGAATTTAAATGCAAAATCACCAAAACATTCAAAATTATTGGTACCAAGAGAGAGCAATGAGCCTGCAGTACTTCCTTTATCAAATACCTGTTTAAAGGCATGTATGTATTTCTTTATGAAATGGGAAAAATATAGTAGTTGTAGGGAAAATGTTTGTCTGTGGGTTTGGCTATTATTTTTTTTCAGGTTTACATTCTCAGCCTCAAAGTTCATGAAACAAAAGTGACTAGTTTGGCTTACTGGCAATAATTCTGGATCAAGTTAAGAATTTTATAAAGAGCAAAAGACGAGTGAATGATCTTTTTCAACGTTCTCCTTCATTACATTCTAAGATGTGACCCTAATATCCAAAACAGTTAAAACTGTGATCTTTCTAACTGTCATATTTCACTAAATTCTGCTGGAATGAGTGGTGGGTGGGTGGGGGGTGGATCACTGTTACAAGGAAGATTCATCACCTTTTACAAGGAAGTTGCTTGAGAGAAAAAACATTTCTTTTGAACCATTTTGTAGCACTTATTCTTTGAAGCTCATTCTTGTCTCTTCATAGCCGCAAAAGAAAGGAAATACCTGCTTGCTCATTCTTCTCACACACCTACTAGGTAAGCAAATCCTGGTTTAGTCATTGCACTCCTCTGCAGATGCACAGGAACGTGTGGTGGAGCTGTTCACTTAAATGGCTCTTTTACTGCTGCTCCTTCTCTGGGACCAAAAAACCACGGAAAATATTGGGAAGACAGATTGGAAGTCAGAGGCATCCCAGACCTACTAACAGCAGCACAATGAAAACTGGAGACCTTGAATGATAATAAAACAACTGAGTTGGTAAAAACTCAACTGATGGAGCGCTCATGTGGAACATATTGTGTCTACAATGTTACAGGTCATTTCCTTTGCCTTTCTCTATAAACATGTTTTTCAAATTGGTTTCAAGTTGGTCCAGCTGCTTCAAGCACAGTATATTGAAAGCATATTAATATGACAGATAGCTAGCAGCTGTTGTTGGAAAATTGACAAAGCGAAGGGTAGATGTTGCTTCGGAGGATGAACTTGTGCTTTCAGGCAAAACATCTTCCTTGATATTTTGCTTCTCCATGAGTTTTTCATTGCAAAGGCTGGGCCAGTGACACTAAGAGGTCACATTCTTTCCAGATATAGCTCTAGCAAATGTAGGCATGCTTTATAAGAAGCAGATATGCTGATGGACTCATTGTTCAAGGCATTTAATGACAGAGAAAAGGTGTTCTTAATCTCTCTGCAATTGCGCTCTCTGTTAAAGAAGACACTGTCATCTGCTACCCTGCCTCTGATTTATTCCTATCTATACAATTATTTCTGTACTGAAGATTTGGTGACAGTGTACGTAGCAATACACATGCTCCTGATGAAAGTCTGTTCCAGAGATGATCTAATCCATTTAACCATGTCCTACATCCTATCTCTTCAATTCAGACTTTGTTTTAAAATAATTTTTTACTCCCCCAAATACAGTTTAGTTAAAACACAGGAAAGGTACACTTCCCATGACTAAAAGAAATATCATTTTCCTTTCTAACTGTGCGGGGTTTTTTTGTTTCTTGTCTAAAACACTGCGTGCTTGGCCTGAGAAGGGGAGAAAAACACCATAATCCATTTAACTGGCAACGTTAGTTTTTATTTTGTATTTAAATCTATCAAGACACACACTGCTTCAAGTTTGTTGCTGTTATGATCCTACAAGTTTCACACAATTCACATTGCCTGTAGCTGTCAAATACCAGACCGCTTCCTTAATAAGAGAAAATAAACATACACATGCTTTGATCTACTACGCTGCTTCAAAGTTTAAAATGCACTCTGAGAGCTTTTCATGGGATTTCAAAAAACAGCTATTGAGAGGAGTAATTATGTAACTAGTAATTTTCTCACTGATGTTATTTTTCTATAATTGAGAGTTAGGTGGCAAGAGCATTATGTTTCTTTATATTTTTTTCCCCACAGTGTCGTCTACAAGGACTTTTGATTTATACCATTTTTCTTTTATAATTCACTCTGCCCTGAGGAACTGCAGTCACGCAGAAGGCTAGGAAACTGGAAGAATGCAGACAAACTATGGAAGCATATATAAGCAACCTGACAAGCAGAAAGCATTAAAAAAATAAATAAAAATCTGCATTTCAAATAGACTTGCATCAGGAGTTCTTAAGCTTGTTTCTGGGCTAGGCCACATGGTTAGAGAAAGATTGCTTTGTGTAGTCTGTTTCTGCCCATTTAGAAATTGTGCTGACCTTCATTCCTTTCATAATTTTGTAGCATTACAGCAGCAATTACTTACATGGTAAAAGGGTTTAATGTATGTTGTACTTCTTTTAATGCAGTTTAGCATCTGGAAACTTGGAGGCAACAGTCTGCTTTCTAGGGACCACATTTTGAGAAGTGCTGACTTAGGCCACAATCCCATGCAGTTGCAAGGATGCAACCGTACAGAGCTCTTTGCAGATCATTACAGGGGGCTATATAATGTTCTGAGTTGATTTTTTTTAAGTTGCATGAATACTATTTCAGGTACTTATTTGCTTTTTTTCCATTTGTTCCAAATTGCACATTAATAAAAGAGCTGTTTAAGATTTATGCCCTTTTAGGAAAAATGTAGTCACATTGTTATGAAGTAGGCCAGTCCCGAGAAAAAAGAAAAAATTATTTTAAAAGAAAAATTGAAGTTATCTAAATAACAGAAGTGAAACCTTTTATTTACTTTTTTGGTGTTAGCTCCTCTGAAGTCTTGTTTCAGTATCATTCAGAACTAAATTCTTTCAGGCTGTTGTTTTTAACTCTTGTATAGATCCTGAAAGGAGTAGTTTCTGATTTGTTTGCCAGCTAGACTGAAGTTTTAAGGCTAGGGGAGAGAAGAGAGTTATATTCTACATGTAAGGCCAAATAACTCATAGGTTTTGTAATCTAAGAACATTCTTCATTGCAAATCCGCAAGGTTTGAAGAATTTTATACTTTTTGCAGGTCTCTAGCATCAACGTTTCCAAGGTTTTACAAGCTCTGTAGGGAAAATGATGAACCTTGTAAAGCATGGGTTCACAATGCGAACGGTTCATCATAAATATAAGTCACCGTGACTCATGCCTCTTTCAGAATGTACAAATAATAGCAAAAAGCAGAGTCTCTCCTGCCATCTTTGAACTGTATATCCTGCTATCAGAGTTTGTAAGCTGTTTGGTTGGAGAGACTGCAAGTTCCGAAAGAGTCAAAGGTAGTTCAAGAGTATCGGTCTTAATGATTTCTTGTGAAACAACACCTATTAGGCGAATACCATCCCAAGGGACAAGAAGCCAAAATACATCTCAAATTGTGCTGAAGCTCTGCCAAGGCCTTTTTCTAATTTTTCCAAGCTTATCACAGGCTGTATTTGTCTGCTATAAATTAATGTTTTCAGTATCATGAACTGCGACCTTAGCACAAGGCCAACACTGTTTCTAATGAACGGCAGTGAGTTTGCCTGCTGTTACAAGCAGCAGCAAGAGTTGAGAAATCTGAAGCTGATGTCTAATAAGCGAATTATTCCATCAGTTTACCCTCTGCCTCAGAAGTAGCCTCTAAACCAATAGAAAGTTTCTCACAAGTTAGCTAGTCCATTGCTTTGACCCGAAGTTGGATAACCTGTGTCATTCCCGATAGCTGTCTGATCTACCTCTTCTTAAAATTTGCCAGTGCTACAAATGCCAAAATTTCCCCTCACAGGTGTTGCAAAAAGAAATTATAACATTTTGAAAAAAGCTGTTTATGAATGGATAAAATTAGTTGAACTTTGAAACATGAAAACCAAGTCTGGTTTCTAGTCCAACCAGCCAAGAAGAAAATGGTAAAGGAGTGTAGCTACAAGTTCCGGGCTGTACATACCCCATTTGACCTGTCTGCTAAGGAGTTTTATCACTAAGCCAAAGCCAGACTGCGCTGTGCATCTCTTCCCTGCCTGGTTTTCTAATGCTTGTCAGGTGGACTGTCTAGGCTTGGGAGAAACCTTTGGTTTATCTTCAATCACCTTAAATCTCCAACTAAACACAGACTTGCCCCCAGGTGAGACTGAGTTTTAAAAAGGAGCTAGATGTTAAAACATGACTGAAATTATTTTGGCAATCCCAGCCAAAGCACTCCTTCTTTATGAGTTCTGAAGTGTGATTTATGTAGGATGCAATGCTAGTGTTAGGTAAGCTTGTGTGGAAAACTTTTATATACTGGTCTCCGCTACAGCCAGCTCTGGGCCCCAGAGACCGCTACCAGACTAGTTTCAAACCTCCCAGTTTTCTTCTTTCAGGATTGGGCCTGGTGAGGGGCGCCAGGGTCAGACACAGCCTAGGATGGCCAGGCAGGGCTTGTGGAGACGGGAACGGGCTGGGCTGCTGCAGGACTGGAGACCAGCGTCCTTCAGCGTCTCTGGGGCTGGGACAGACAGCCCCAGGCTGGGCTGAACTGGGGTCCTGTCCAAGGGTAGGGTGGAGAGGCTCCAGGTGGTGCTCGTCAGGGTCGTTAAGGCCCATACCTGCCCTCAGGGCCCTGTGGTTGCTCCCCCAGGAGCCAGGCTGCAGCCTGGTGCCTGCCCCGGGGCAGGGCCCTGTCAGGAGCTGTGTGGGGAGAGCGTGGCACCCAGGCTGCCTCTATCCTCTGTGGTGGGGTACCCCTGTTTGGGCTGGGGTCTCTGTGAGCTCTATGCGGGACAGAAAATAAAGTGTTTGTGCTGGGGGGAGTGAAAGACTGGTGTAACTGCCTTCCCCTTCAGCTGGGGGCTTGCACCAGGCTGCAGGACTAATGCCACAGCCTCGGCAGCCACTGGCTGCCTGACAGTGAGAGGACAGTGCTGCTTTCTGGGGTAAGCTCATGGTTTGGTGGGCTTTGACATGGCAGAATTACAAAGAGCTCCTTGCCCTCTGTACTAGCTGATAAATTAAGTGAACAGACAGTCTCATTTCATGTTTTATTGGTCAGTGTCCTGATGAAGGCATGAACGTGATATCTGTGAGCTGTGTCCGACGTGGGGAACGCGAGCTCTGCCAGCAGTGAAGTTACGCTGTGGCTGGGTTTGTCTGTGCATTGGTAAGTATTTATATTGCGAAGATTATGCTTGTTGGGTCGGGAAAGAAAGTACACGGCCAAATCCTGATCTCAGTTGCACGTGTGCAGCTCCCAAGGCAGCAGGGCTGCATCCTGCCTCAGCACATGGCCTAATGAGGTCTTGCATGATTGCAAATAATGTGGATGGCACACTGGAGAGCAAGCGAACAACTGTTCCTTGTTTTGCTGTGCTCTCTGCACTGCAGCATCTGTTTTGCTTCATCATTTTTTTACAAAAAAGCCACAAATATTTTTCACTAGGGAGCTGATAAACAACAGTGCTTACATTTTTCAAAAAGTTTTAGAGGGGATAAAAGTGATTTTTCTGGTGTCTAAAGTGCTTATATTTGGATTTGAGCATTAATTCACAGATTGTCTTACTGTTTTGTTCCCAGCTCGGGAAATCCTATGGGGTATTCTCCCTCAGGAAATCACATGGGGCGATGTCTTAGCTTGATTTATTTTTATTTGTGTATCTAACTTTACACAGAACTGTCTTTCACAGCAGCATTTTTTAATGGAGATTTCTATTTCTTGGAAAATTTGGCAAACTGGGGAGTATTTAACAATTTGCCGATGAAACTTTACATGAAATTTGTTGCGACTTTGTGGATGCACTCGATAGTGGGTTGATGGGTGCGACGCAGTAAACTAAATAGCTACTTTAAAGGGTTGTGGTCAAAAGATTATATTATGGTTTTTCAGTCTTAAAACAGCTGCCTGAGAGGAAATGTATTCTAGCAAATGGCATACTACATGCATAAACAGAAGCAGGGTTAGCCTGAGCCTAGTCTTAGTACTTCTGTCCTTACTTCTAAATGCATGGTTCGTATGGTATGTGACAATTATTGCAGAGAAGTGGTTTTGGCCCTTCCGTCTTTCCTGGTCTTGAAATGACAGACAAGGTTTAAAAATTATTATCTATCAAAAATGATATTTAAACTGTGGTGGGGTCTTTGTAAAGAGAAATCTTCAAAGGTTTATGTGATGACTTCAAAGTTATGACTGGGTAGGTTCTGAGGTAAGCTCAGATATTATTGTAATAAGAAATTATCTTTTATGTATATAGTTTTCTAATGGCTCAAATACATACTGCCTTGTTTCTGAGTTTCTTAAGTAAATGTCAGCTTATTGTATTGTTGTTTATCATAAATATACAAATGAATTTACAGAGCAAATGCATGGACTTGTTTCCCTTGTCTGCACAACATTTCATTTTAAGATTAGACATAACAAGGGGGTCAACAACAAAGCAAGGGAAACAGGGTACATGTGAATTGGAAGAGGACAGAGAAATCACAGAGCGCTCTGCTCTGGCGAGGCTCTCTCCCTGTCAACTCCATACAACTCTATGCTCTCACTTGGAAGAGCAGAACAGGAAACCCCTGCTTCCTCTAGAAACTGGTGGCATAAGCACAGGAAGAAGGTGGTCACCTCTTCTTCTGGACAGAGAATGTGGCCTTCAATACTTACCTGTTTGACAGATATATCTGCTTGGTTGGTTGGGATGGGGACTGCTGCGTTTTTACCTTGCTTTATGGTTACATGCTGGTGGTGGGCTCTGGAGTGGTGTTTGGAGTAAGCTGTTTTCTGTCTAAAGCTTTGAGCAATTTTTTTTAAATGACAGGGTTAGGATTGGACCTTTCAAAGTTTACTGAAATAAGGCAATTAAATCAAAGCCAAGATTCTAATAACATTAGAGAACACCAAGACAGAGGACCTTGTTTGTGTCCCTGCTATGAAGAATTGTAAAGTTCTCTGTTCTATGCAAGCCTTGTTGTATGACCTTCAAAACAAGAAACCTTTTACATTCCATGACTGACTAGAAGTAATTTTTAGCACTATGAGAAAGGTATATCTTTGTTTACATCATGCTACAAATGTTGCTGAAGTGCTTGAAAGACTTTGTGTAGACTTGACTTTATTACAATACTGATTTTTCTTTTTATAACATTTATCTTTCTGTCAATATTTCTGACTAAATTTATTAAAATCCTTTCACAACTCTTTCTTTCTCCAATAATTCCTTCACTATAATTGGATTGTATATTTTCCACTGTTGTGCAGCATAATGTAAGTACTGGGTACTGAAGTGTATATTATTACCTTAAAAACACTGATTGGGTGACAAGAATTAATTACAATTATAAATTATTACATAAGTCTCCTATTCTACAGTGGGAGCTTCAGTGAAATTACGGCACTGGATAATTAGCTGGTGCTAATTTGTGTCTTCAGTTTTGGATAGTCCAAAGAAGACCTGATGTTTCCTTCCCTGAAATAAACAAAACCAGCTTCCAAACTGTCAGAAAATAACAGTAGTTCTTGAGGGCTAATCATTACCAGCCTTTGTTGTAATTGTTCCATGAATTCTGCTTCAATCAGGGAAAAATACGCTTAAGTGCCAATAAAAGTTTTTATGCTGCTATGATTTCCTCCTGCCTCGTCTTCCTTCTCCCAATTTATGGCTTTATTCCACTGTCTCTGTTACTAGGCAACACTGTACATGGTTTTAATGCAAATTACTTCAAACTCTCTGATAGTGATGCAGAATAACACCAAGTTAATTTCCTGATTAATATATGCTACAAAGAAGTGCTGTGCACTAAAAAAGACAATGATGATGGCTAGGAAGCTGCCTCATAGCATAAGGAAATAAAGTTGGGTTGGTTTTTTTTGTATTTTCTAGATTGTCTTGTCTGTATTTAAAACAACCTTTCCAAGCAGATGGATCAAATGCTTGGTTCCATCATTTTGACTTGATCTGTTCTGTGCTGAACTGCCCAGCTGATTGCACGCTGTATATGCCACAATGATGCAAGTAGTTTTCTTGTGGTTGCATGATATATTTTCATCTCTGTACAAGAGGAGATAAAATGACTGTTCAGATGCTATTTTTGCCCCATTTCCAAAATTAATGGTAGCATGTGAGACTTTTTAAAACTGAGTGTTGTCTTTTCATTCAAGCCAATAGTAAAATTCCAGCTGATGTCAGTGTGAACAGGATTCAACCAGTGCTAAATTTCTCTTGCATGCCACAGTACTGCTCTCCATATTCGTAAAGCTCTTCAATATTGTCCATTGCAGGTGATCGCATATTTTTCTCTTTCTTCCATAATCTTAAAAAAGCAAAGTCTCATTTAACAGGCTAGCAATTATAATCTTGTCCATACAGCAATACCATTTTAGATGGAAATAAAACAGATTTCAGTACTGCACTACAGAAATCTTTGGAGCGGTGTTTAGACTGCAGTGTTTGCTCACAGGAACAGCTGTGACAGGTTTATGGCCAATGTTTGCAGAACTGCTTTGACTTTACTTCTCTAAATCAATGGCAATGCTTGCTATTAGAAGGTGGAATTTGAAAGACTGAGTGTAGAATATTAAAGGGTTTAAAGTATACTTAAATGCATGTTTGCAACTTTGATTCCTGTAATGCCTAAAGATTTATACCTTTCAAACAGCCTGAGGTAATATTGAGCCTTCAGACAACTTCTGCCTTCTGGATAGGCTCTTAGTTTGAAATCTACCCATTTTCAATGTAATGAAAGTGATAGTGTGTAATGCAGCTCTGGGAACCACATCTGCCTTGACCTGTCTTCAAGTGTTTCTTGTTCTGTGTATTTTTTAATTTTTTCCCTCTGGTTCAAAAAATATTTTATCTCCTTTTACTTAGAGGCCCTCTGAAGGAGAAAGAAATACTGAAATGACTGCCAGCAAAATCCTGTCAAATGCACAGTCAGCAGAATGAATAGTAGACCAGAAATCTAGTTTAAATTTAAAAATAATGTTTAAATTGTGATTCAACTTGTGCATAAGAATGTTTGTTTGTTTTCAGATTTGGTAGAGACCTTCTGAGAGAATTGCACTGTGCTTTTGGGAAAACAAACATTTCCCAAATTCAAAGCATGTAGAGAAAGTCTTAGACTCCTTTGTTTTCTGTGAAAACACACATTTAAAAACAATGTGGGATTAACACAGTTATGGAGCACGTCCTTAGTACTGCCCATGTGTTTTTCTCCACTGTTATCGCGTACTTAACAGCTATGCATGAAATACTCTCTGTGGGTTAGAAGAACGTATAGTAGAAAAAATTAAACGTAGACATGGTTAATTGAATACAAGGCTTTGCCAAATAAATACAAGCCATAGTGTATTTTAGTGCATATTTGCAGCACGCTGGTGTGCTGCAGTGGCACATATATGATATGTGTTAGATGGCAGTCAGTATTATATATTATCAGTAGATGCAATACTGCAAGCATTTCAGGTATTTTCTTGTAGGTAAAATTTAGGGATGTCCCTATCTATGGTATTTTTTTTCAGGATGTCATTGCTTCCATGGCTGTATTGGGCCAGAGGAGTAAACTTTATTTGCAATAAGTGAAACTGGATTCCGTAAATGTGCATAGAGCACACTAATGTTCTGTGCAAGTTTGAATGTTGGGGGTGATGATCTGCTTGTAGCTGGAAGTTATGGAGCTTTGCAGTGTTGATCGGCTTCTCCTGTGACATAGGCAGATCATCAATCAAATGATATCGCAGGAGAGAGAAAGGCATGTTCTACCACGGAATAACCTTGTCAAAATATTTGAATTAACTTGGCAGAAAATAGCCTGTAAACAGCTCCAAGACAAGCAGAGAAGTATAAGGAAAATTTTATCTTGCATGTAAAGTTTGCAGTATTCTTTTGGGATGGAGGTAAGAGGTCAAAATTGGAATATGCCTTTAGATGTTTTTTTTAAATGTACTGAAGAGTTTTCTAGTGTCTTGACAGTATTGTGATTCAGTTCTACATTTAAATCCAACATGTACTTGTGGGCCACAGTAATGAATGTTGATGTTGTTTTGGCACTGGTCTGTCAAGCTCTTCGGACATATCTGATACGCACATTAGCGGCGAGTCCCACAAGAAAACTGAAGTCAGATGCTTAAAGAGACCATACGTAAAAGAATTGTAGGAGCGTATCCCTTGGTAGAATATTATCTAGACTAGCAATAAGTACAATGTAGTTTTCCAATAAACAATTAAAGTTTTCTTTAATTAACAGGAAATTGAGTCACAAACCTTGTTGATCAAAACAAAATGACGTGCAACTTCAGAATTTCTGGGGTATGAGCTGTACAGATAATGTACACTTTCATTTAGAATCCAGTGTTCTCGTCAGACTCTGTACTTTGTTCTGCTACCTGTGTTGGGAGTTAAAGCTAAAAACACAGTTATTTGTAGGCTTGATGAGAAACAAAACTCAGAAGAAACAACCTAACCACATGGTGTGAAGGTTAAGTTAAACCAACACTTATTTAAAGTTATTTTGGATTGTTTAATATTGTCAGTATTTCAAAATACAATCAATCAGTCTGATGTAGGTGTTTCTGTGAAAAATGCTTAATTTTTTTGCACAGTTATGTTAGACGGAAACCTGCCTAAAATGTGATTTTTGCTGAAACAGCACAGTGCATATCTACTGTCTACTCTCATGTAAAAATTACAGATGACAGTATAGAAAGCTGTCATAGATAAGCAGTGAAATTCAAGAATACCAGAAATATAATTTTGCCGGATTTAACATGTTTACACTGCACTGTATAGTGCAGCCTAGTATATAATGTAAAGTATGCCTTTCTGCATGCTTCTTTACATTTCTGTCTAGAGTAATCATATCATAAAACCCAGGTTCAACATTAACAATTCTCTAGCAGGTGAAATTACATCTCGTACATTTATTTATGACTTGCCTTTGAAAGGTATCGTGCAAATTATACACATTTCCTCACTTTATAGGTGCTCTTATACAGAAAGAGGGCTTTGGGTATGCAAATTTTTATCATGCTTGGAGGTTTTTTACAGTGAAAAACTGAATCCTTATAAAAGCTTTAAAAAGCTACTTAAATGAATACAAACTTGTGAAAACAAACTTATTTTAGACCCTTTAGTATTTCATAGCTGTTCAGCAAACTTAAATATACATAGCACTACTATAATATATACGCTTTTGTGAAATTATTTGTTTTGGTTTCTGGTTTTGGGTTGGGGTTTTTTTGTGTATTTGTATATCATGTGATAAACTAAGCATGAGGAGTAGTTCAGGCTAGGTAGGCAAAGCTCATGTAATTCTATAGGCAGTACGTTGTCTTCCTTTCCTGGGCATATAACTATCTGGTGAATTTCCAATGCATAATTTAACTTTTTTCTGAAAAAAGTCAATAGTGGCAAATCGGCTGCTATCTTATATACATCCATCAACTAAAAGATTTCTGATTATTCATTCAATTTCATAAAAACGGCCCAGTTTACATTTGCTTGAGAGTATTAGTTGGAGATGCTTGAAAACCTCTGTGTGTGTGTGTGCGCATGTGCAGGGTTGCTCCTCACTCATAACAAAACCTTTCAGTATTTTCTTTTCTAGTCTTTTTGCTTTCTTATTTTCAATGAGAGGAGCTTTTCAGCTCACTTTGGTTTAAAAATTTATTTTTTTTTCTTTATTTAACGGCAGGCTGAAATATCTTCACAGTTTTGTATTTGTGGAGCAACAGCCTTTGCTTTCCACCCTATTCTAACAATTTTTCACCCTCTGATTAGGCTGTAAAGCTCCCAAGAGATCGTATATGTCTCTGTGTAGGTATACCTCCTCCTGCACCAGGGCCTGTTCTTGATTGTAGCCTCACAGCACTGCCAATATATAAAGCTGAGGAATAATTATAATACATAGGAAATAAGTTATTCAGTAGGTAAGCTATAAAATTTCACAGGCCCAGCCTTTCACTGTTTTTCACTTTTTTCCCCGTGTGTGGCACTATAAAACAGAGTATGAAGTGGGGTTTACTATGGATATGCAAGATTAAATTCAATTTTATTTTCATACAGATTCGAAATGGAAATGTGTGATCTATTCTACCATTCTTTGGTGGGGGGGGGGGGGGCAGGGGGAAGCACCAATTCCCTCTTATTATGCTGGAACCCAATCCTGTTTCCTCTGAAGCCACTGTACAATGTACCACTGCTTAGAAACACCAAAGCTTATTCTAAGTAAAAGTGGATATATTTACATTGAATACTCAGCTACAGGCAGCCTGAGTCTGGCTTTTCAGGGCCATTATTCATAATATAATGTGATCCTGTATTTGACACAATATTCTGGGTAAATCTGTCCCTATAATTTAATTTAGCTTCTAAGAAGTCAAGCCTAAATTCTTCTTTAAACTCTGTTGTGGTTTAACCCTAGTTGGCAACTAAGCACCACACAGCCACTCGCTCACTCTAACCTGTATATAGGAAAATTAGCAATTTGTTAAGTATACATTCCAAGAGAACTTTTTTAGCTTAGCCACTTCTGGGAAACACAAGTGAATTACTGAACTGCTGTTCTATTTGTGATTTTGGAGCTAGCCAGGTAGCCTTTCCACTATGAATTGCAGACACAGCCTGTCCATCTCAAGAGTTTAGGGGGAGCTGGGTTAGACTTTGGATTAAAAGGAATGAGGAATGGTGGTATAAAATGTTACGGCATTAAACAGAAACACTTCGGTAAGGATGATATTCTCTAAGATATATAGCTATAGATACACTGATAATAGTGTAGTACTTAAAATAATATAGAAATATCTCTTTGCTTTGGGTGGATTAATACAGCAGCGGAGATGGCTTTCACAAAGACATCTGTTGATGACGTGTATGTTTTTAGTAATACTTCAGACAGTAAAAGTTCTTATATAATAGTAGCAAGCTTCTACAATATAAAACTATTTCTATTGAAATAGAAAACATTAACATCCACCACTTCAACTTACGACTGCACAAAAATATTTAAAAGAAAATAATATCTAGATCTTGTTACTGAATTTACCAAGTACTTTACAAGCTGCAGGCCATGGCAGTAGTCCACTAAAAAGATCACACAACGCTGTGCTCAAACGTGACCTGTACCTATTTCTTGAGTGTCTAGCCACATCTGCAGAACTCACCAGTGACAATGAGCTTGACAGCTCTGCCGTTAACAGTGAGGATTTGTTAGTTCAGCCTTGGTTGTGAGGTCGCTGTTGAAATGGACTCGATGAACAACCTCATCACTTTGCACAAGCTGGTGGGATGATGGTCTGCCCAAGCCTGTAATGTGATGTGGAAGAGCAGAGCTGGAGACCCTGACCTTGTGAGTGGGGCAGGAATGGTTTGATACGTTGCAAACCGAGCAGGATGTTATTAAGAAACTTAAAAGAGCCTCTCAAAACTTTCTGGAAGTTTTTACTAAGCTGAAAGACCTATTCTCAGGCTGTTTTTTGTTTGGTTTGGTTTGGTTTTTTTTCCCTATCTATTGCAAAAATAAAATTAAGTATTGATATTTAACACTAAATATTTCCAAAATCAGCAAGTCCCTGCTTTAAGCCTTTTTCCGCCGCCTCCCAAGTATTTGTTTCTCCTTTCCATTGCAAACTTCTCCCTGGGAATACCTGCACTTCAGTATACTTAAAAAGGAAGTCAGCAAGATAAATCATTGCTGAAGCTATGCAAGCAAAACTAAAACAAGCCTGGGAATCCTACTATATTCTCTGCTGCTGTCACAGTTTCAAGTAGATGATGAAAACTATCACCTAAATAGTAGTTCTGGTAAAGGAAAGGACTTTTGGCTTCGTACTTATTCTGCAACATCTTGATTAACAATGTAAACATGAGGAAATTGTTAAGCTGAGAAGCCAAATTAATCCCTACTGTATCTGTATTTCTTTCGTTGGAATTTAGGCTAACCAGTGCAGACTATATAGTATGATTTAGGATAGCCATATAATGGGCAAGCAAGTAGAGAGCAGAGCATGAAACATAAGTCATATAAAGTAATATCACAGAATAAATAGAAATAAATATTCTGCATGTGCATGGCAAACATAATGTGATTTAGTAATTATTCTGCCAGCAGAGAGAAAGTATTCATTCAAACAAGCCAACAGAATATAATTGTGATACATTTGGAGTAGTTATCCCTGTATTTAGGGCCGGCTGTATGCTGTCCCCATTAATACTGGCTCGAGTTCCTCACACCAGCAGAGTACAGGGACAGACTAAGAGTTTGTCAAGTATTTTACTTTGGTCATCCTGAGAATGAAAAGCACTTTGGATACTTCTTTTTAATGCGTTCTTTAAGATAGTGGGAATTTGTTCTTAAACATACACAGCTAGTTCTTATTTTCATATTAAATTAAGATGGTTCAACCCAAAGTTCCCCAAAGATGGTGAAGTCATATAGAGCCAAATCTTCCTCCCTCCTCCTCTGTTTGCAAGGAGGAGGTTCTTGCACCAAAGGACACTCTGGCCATCTCCCACGGGCCCCTCAGCAGGGACCATACAACCAAGGGTCCACAACAGCAGCCAGATCCTGCAGTCTCTCACGCTGCTGCTCTGTCTGCCCCACGGACAGGGCTCCAGCATAGTATTTTCAGCAAGTAGGTGGGCTGGGGAGCCTAAGGCTCAGCAACAACGCGTTTCTCAGCACCTGCATAGGTTGCAGCTAGATGGCACGATGGAAGTGGTGTGGGTGTGCTGAAGGAAATGGGGACTCTTCAGTTAGCCGTCAGTTAGGGGCTTTGGGGGGATGCCCGAAGCTGTGGCTGTACGCAGTAACTCTGTGCTCTGAAAGAGTTTGCTCTCTGCTGCTGCCCAGTTAGAGGTGCTGGAGAGTTTTATCTCTGGATGCTTTTCAGTATCTATTGATCTGCCTTTTTTTTTTTTTTTTTTTAAGGAAATACTAAACTAGGATCCACTATATTTGGTAGCTGATGACCATATTCCTACCCCTTAGGAGAACAAAAATTTCCCAGCATTTTTTCACGGCAGCTTTGCCCTCCACTTTCTTTGCCTATCAATTCAAGGTCAGTCTTGCCTTCAAAGCACACCAGCTGCAATCCCTTCCTGCCTTTCCTGCAGCAGCCCAGCCGAATGAATGTGCATGCTCGTGCTTTTTCCCACGATGCAGGTAGGCAGAGGTGGTACCAGCAGCCTAGGTTACGCAGTCTCTTAAAAAGACAGGATCTGGCATGAAATGATCAAAATCACTAACCAATGGCTTCTTTTCTGTTTTCTGCTGTAATACAGTCATTTTTATCGCTCATAGTCACTACTGATTCTGCTTCTTTTTCTTCTTGGTGATAAACGAGTCCTTTCAGCTAAATACTTCATTATCACATGGGCAAATATGCTTTGTTTTTTATTTTTATACACATATATATATTTCTTCTCTTTCGGATGGCTCTTGTAGTAATGCAATCAATGTTTTGAAAATAAGCTATCTATTGTGGTCACTGGGGACACTGGATTTCAGTGACCAAAGGGATCAACTGGTGATGAGGAAATGCTTGCTTAGCTACTGTCAAGGAAGTTAACTGCCTCCCAGATGGACAAGTTTGTCTTTCATTTCTACAGGAGTTTTGCCACAGGTAAGGATCTCCAGATCCATCAGGAAGCCGGGAAATATTGCTGTCTCTTCCTGTAACAACTTTTGAGATGAAAAACAAATTTGTGGCTGCATCCAGCAGGTGGCAAGCACAGCACACTGAATTATGTCTGAGACAGATATGCTTCTGCCAGGGGAAGCTCCCCATGCTGTTCAGCATGTGCACATGCGTACATGAACAAAATATCATAAACGGCAGGCTCTGTCTGTCCTTCGTCAGCTTACTGACTACTGAGGCAGTGGTACTGTTCTGGATGCTATTTACAATGCATGGGACTATTGCCATATTCATTTTTAACAAATGGCTGTCTCACATGTAAGAACAGACAGAAGATAAATATAAAGCATTATATATAATAGGAATAATTTAACTGTGCCTTCAGATGACACATTCAGGTTTCAAATTTTGAGATACTAGCTTGCAATTAAATTAACTTAAAACTTCAGTGAAAAAGCATTTTTTTTAACATGCAGCTTTAGAAGTTTTAATGAATCTTCACAGTGCCTTGTGACATACGTAAGTAGAGATTGTTCCCATTTTGCAGCTGGAAGAACAAAGGCAAAACTGAAGAAACTTGCCTTAAAATAAGTGAATGAAAGAGCAGGAAGAGGCACAAGATTCCCACACCTGGTTGTGGTCCCGT
The DNA here is from genome assembly GCF_047370975.1 of Nipponia nippon. Lineage (NCBI taxonomy): Eukaryota > Metazoa > Chordata > Aves > Pelecaniformes > Threskiornithidae > Nipponia > Nipponia nippon. The sequence goes on from NW_028262391.1 coordinate 15,717,816, forward strand.
TTTTTCTTAAAAAGTATTTCAGAAATAACTTTTTTATTGTGTTTTGATTTAATTTCCTAAAGCAAAAAATAATTTAAAATAGTATTTGTGTATATGCAAGGGACTGATAATCAGAAAACATGGATAATCCAAACACTTGCTACCTGAGGCAAAGCCACATTAGATGTATAATTTTGAAGATTATAAATGCTGCAAATTCTCAAGGGTCATGTAATTGTTTACATGATATGAGTACAGTTTTGGAATTTTTCTTAAGTTTTACTATGTCAAAGTATTTATGAATTCATTTATCTTTGAAGACAATAAATGAGTGTGACTCAAGAAAAAAATATTTTCTGGAGTACATCATTTGAGGTAAAAAGGACATACAAGGATATCATTAGTTGAAACTTCCTACAGTGTTTATCACCCTTCCCCCGTCATTTGTATAGAGAGTTTAAGCCAGACTTTTGTTCTGATTTATGCTAGTATAAATTTGAATTTGTTCCAAACACATAAAAATGGTTCTACAGGAAGCAAATACTCTAGGCTTAGTTTTGTATAAATAGAGAGTAATTCTGTAAAAGTCAAGAGTAAAGCTTGGCCTCAGATGTTTTGTGATGTGACTAAAAGCATTATTAGTTAAACTGTACTACAAGCATTGTCGCATTTTTGCTTATCAGAATGTGAGTTTATTAAATGTCCAGGAATTTGAGAAATTGAGTGGATTTCATTAGTTGGTAATTTCTCTCATTGAGTGCACTGGTTATTATAGAAAAATAATTTGAAGTTTTCTGATTGCCTCTGTCCCAGAACTCGTTTTCAAATACAGAATTTTACTTTTAGTTACGTAGAATATGGAGTCAACCCACTCTGTAAGTAATGTTCTTCAAAGTCAGTGTGGCAGATCATGAGGAAAGGTTAAGTGAACCTCATTTTTGTGTGTGTGTGTGTGTGTATATAATACTTTTTTTTTAAACTACTATAAAAATATCCACTGGGATATAAATGTACATTTATGAAGCAATGTTTGAAATCTATGAGTAGGAATATAAATCTAAAAATATTTCTTCTATATTTAATAAATAAACCTGCATTTCATTGCATATATTATGAAAAATTTGCCATTTTAAAAAATGAAAAATAGTAGCATAAATCAGAATGAGACCAATTTCAAGGACCTTAAATTTCCATTCGAGTTTAAAATTGGGCCTCTATATATAGCATATATTTGAAAATATATTATAAATATGATGACATGACATTTATGTCATTTTAAAAAAACCCAACGGAATAAGCAGTGTAGCTCCATCAGCTCCCTGCACGAAACTTCGAATAGCTCACGTATGTGCAAAACAGGTCCTTCATAATTCATGTAATTTATACAAGCTTTTCCTTTCAAAAGATCTCCGAACTTAAGTTAGGACTTTTCTCTACCCTTCTTTTGTAGTTCTGAGTAAGTGGCAGGATGCTGACAGAACCTCTGACATGCCTGTCCACCATTTATGTTGCTTTTGGTAAAGAAAAACAAAATGAAAACCGAGCAGTCCTCTTCACAATGTAAAATAAAAGGCCACTGCTAAATCTTTACAGTATGATTTCTCTGAGGTGATCTGATGGTTCTGTAACGAGCAGTAAGCTGTGATGTTCAGCACTGCAGATGAATTTTCATTCTTGCTGCTTCGTTCACAAGGTTGTTCAAAAAAAGTATATTGCAAAACACATCACTCTGCATCGAAAGACCCAGCAGTCTTTTTAGTGGACAAGCGTATATTTTCTGGTGGCCGATACGAGAGGGAGCTCATTTTTGTTGTTAGGCTTGGATGTGTGCTGACATTTGGTGGAATGTATTTTATTAGCTGAAGGAAGTATTTTTTAAAGTTTTTTCCAAAAAAAACATAAAAAAAAGGATTCAAACAGTTGTTAAAGTAAGCGATGCAAATGGTGAAGGGCATAGCCGTATCCACAATATCAGTGATTTTGCAGTCTGTTATTACATGTAATTGAATTAATACATCCAGAAAAGTGAACACTTGATGAGGAATCCAGGAAAAGAAGAAGAAAAATACTATTGCTACAATCATCTTAAAAATATCATCATTTCTAGTCTTATTTTTTTGAATTTGATATGCTTTCTTCAGGGTCTTCCAAATTAAGGTGTAGCTTGTTAATATGATCAGAAAAGGAATTAAAAAGCCCAGCAAATTTTTGGATAAACCCAACCCAACCCGGAGCGTTGTGTTATTGTTGTCATACCGAAAACCACAGACTGTCATGTTCAAGTTCTCAGCAAAGAATATGTTACGGTGAACTATGACAGGCAAACTGGCCACACCGGCGAGAAGCCAGATAGCAATGCAAGTTATTCTGGCAACAAACATGGTACGTCGAATTCGGGACTTCACTGGATGTACTATGGCCAGGTACCGGTCAATACTGAGGCACGTGAGGAGGAACACACTGGCGTACAGGTTGAAACTTATCCCCGCTGATGCTAACTTACATAAACAGTTGCCGAAAGGCCACTGGTACTCCATGGCCGTGTAGGCTGCCCAGAGTGGCAGAGTTATTAAAAAACACAAGTCAGCCAGCGCCAGGTTTAGAAGAAAGATGCTGGCTACTGTTTTTAATTTCATGTAGCAGTAAATGACAATAACGACCAGGCTGTTCCCGAATATGCCTATGATAAAGATGATGCTGTAAACAGTTGGAACCATAATGTAGATGTAACTGTGCCTTCCTGAAACGGGACAGTCGACATGGATTCTTTTAACAGTTTCTTCAGTAGAGTAATTTGGGACCATCTTGATCTCTTCAGCAGTAACCTAGTTCCAGGGAGAAAATATGAAGTTCACACCTAGGAGGGGAAAAGAGGAAGAAAATATTATTCATGACAGGGATTTAATTTTTTAAAAGTTTCAATTAAATGTCAAGTGTTTGTGTCTAACACAATGTGTCAATGTCTTTGAATTTAAAAATAAGCCAACTTCAAGTGTCTTCTCAACTAATCTCTATTCTAATATAGACTTGGCAGAATAAATCAGAGGTAAGAATGTTAGGAATTGGCTGAACATTGTTACATTCTTTTTAACATAAATGAAATCTAACTAACTTCTTTCAATTAACAAGGTTCCAATTTAGAATAAGACTGGTTAGTGAACATATGTCATAAAAAATAACAGACACTCAAAATAGCAGCTAACTATAAATTCAAGAGAGCCTTTAGGTTTTTTTTTTTTCCATAAATAGGTAATACACCTAATGAGCAAAGTTACTCAGATATCTCAGAAACTACACTTAAGCACTCAATACCAGTTCATTCTGTAAATACAAAGTGTAATGCATTAAGAAAATAACTGAATTCAGATTAGGTACTCATGTTGATCTCTGATGCGAATCACTGCATTTTTTTTTCTATTCATTAAGCTTAATTCTTTGAGACAATTTTTACATCACAGAGAAAGATGAAGATACTTACACAATCTAGTGTTCTGTTGCACCATAAATACCTTAAATATTCAGAAGCTACCTAGCTCCCCATCTGGCTTGGAACTATGGTATTTAACTATGAATGAGGGGAAAAAAAAAAATGTGAAAATCCAGACGTGCTGAGTTGTTGCACGTTAATAACTGTAGAAAGAGTTTAAGAAGGGTGCAAGGGGGAACCACAATTCACATTATCTTTTCAGTTACTGACAAAATTTATGTATCCAAGAGTTGAAGTTGTAGTTTTAGTGTACAAAAAGTATTTCTGGACCATATTAAGTGTATGGAAATGGTATGAAATCTTTACAGGGCACCTGTTTGCTTTGCCAGGGCTTGTGTGTTCTGCAAGAATGATTTCTTCATTAATGACTTACGGCTTTAGGAAGCGGGTAATATGTTGTAAGCGAATCTGATACTAAATCTTTTCCAGAGTCTACAAATACAGTCTTCCCTCAAAAATAGTGGAGATTTTAAAAAAAAAAAAAAATCAATAGTTATTATTGCAGAGTAGTGTTTATTGCTGTTTGCAAGATCCTGAAAGCTGTCAGCCAAACCCAACTTGTGCTGCCTCAAACACAGATTAAGTAAAATATATTGACTTTAAAACAAACAAACAAAACCCTTATAAATGGAAGTCACTTTTATATAGATAAATATACACACCTTAGGACCCTGGGCAGAATGGATGCATTCAGAAAGAAAAGATGCTTGTCATTATAGAAATATGGGCTATGTTGTTACGGAGGTGGTTGCTCATTATTTGCGTTGTTCAGCACTGATGTTCCTGTTAAGGGCAGAATGCTACTCTGTTAAGTGTTTGACATGCTCTTGTTGGGAGACAAACCTTATTCCAAATGGATTGCCTTTTTAATAGGGAAATGAGGCATAGATATGTCTCAGCAAAGCCCACACAGGAAGTCTGAAGCGGAGCCAGGAACTGAACCCAGAATACGGGTTGCAGTCAGCATCTTGTGAGCAAGGTCACCCTTTGGCTCTCAACTTATTAGCTTCTAAAAGACTCGATATTTCTCTATCTTAGCTCATGTACTCTTACGTGTTTGCATTAATAAGCTGATTCACTTCCATAAAGCTAGCAGGGTAATTTCAAGATTTAGGTTCTTGACAATTCTATCAAGTTCGGAATACCTAGTTAAATGTGACTAATAAACCCTTCGTCAAGATGTGCGGTGTGACACCTCGCAGCCTCTCCAATTCATTCTGTGAATTATTCTTGCTACCTCGGTTGGTACAGATGCCTCAAAATGACATCAGCTATTTTTGCCATGGTTAAGAAGTTAAAAAGTCAAGCAAATACAGCTGACACAACCAAATATATGCCATTCTGATCACACGTGGCACTGTAATGCATCCTGAGCAAAACTTCCTGGCTTTCAAACGGTGCCAAATCTAGAATACATGGTGTTCGGCTCTGTGGAAGGTCATGCTGTCCATAGGACAGGGAGAACCACAATAAAAAGATTTCAAGATAAATCCTCTTATCTCATCCCTTGGTTGTGAAAGTGCCCAAGGAGATTTGACAATAACTGACAGGTTCTGCAACATCAAGGTCTGGCAGTATTTGCCCTGTCCCAGATACATGCTAGTGCTGCATGGTCTATTCATTATCGTAGCTTTTGCTCACTTATATGTCTACTGAGACCACAGCCCAGAACTTAGCAGTAAGAAACTGTAGCGAAGTCTCTACTAAGAAAATCACCACTGCAAGCTAGACTTGCAGTAAGGTAGATCAGGGCCCAGTTAAGGCTGAGCAAGACCTTTCTCCATGACTAGATTAACCCATCGGTGGTACTATTTGGCAAGTGCATCCTGCTCTGTGTGTACTAACTGGCGGATTCAGTGTCTAAGACAAATGTAGCTGATGGTGAATATTCCCCCCTCGATGGGATTGTTTCTGTGCAGTGGTAGATGCTAAGGCACCTTTCTCACGGTCACTTCATCCACCCCTTCGGTGTAGTGTGTTTCGTTGTTTAACTTCCAATTTCCCCTTTCTACCCACAGGGTGGCCTGTACTTTTTCATGCCAGTAGTAGCTTTAGTTGATGTAATTAATAGCATATGTACTTTCAAGAAAGTGTAATAATGATTATATTACGTTTTCAGAAATGCGTTAAAATAAACAAAAAATAATTGAGTTGGGAAATTTGTGTCTGGCTGTCTAAGGTATTGAATTCCCTGAGCTTGTTTTGGAGTGTTTGGGAAGTAAAAAAGGCAGAACAACTCCCATAAAGAATCAGGAATTTGATCAAGAAACAGTACGACACTTCAGTTTACCTCTGTAAGACTGTAACCTTTCTGGCATTAAAGGTTTTGGTCTAACACTGAAGTCGGTGGAATTGTGCAAAGGATGTTTGGTATGTTATCAGTTTTAAATTATGCTAAGGAATTACGATTAATAAAGAAAGAAATCCTTCACTATTCTCAGTAAATGAAAAGGAAGCAGAAATACAGAATGTGGTTGCTTTTGGGTAAATAGATGTGGATTGCCATATGTATATCTGAAAACAGTTTGAATGTTGCTGTGAGAATGAACCTCTTAAGAGCCTTACGTTTGAAACACAGTGAGGAAGGCACTGCCAATCTGAAGCTGAATTTTTAAATTTCCTGGAAATTTTTAAGGTTTCAGAGCTAGCCTCAGCTAGATCTGCTGCCTTGAGGACATCTGTAACGTTAGAGCATTAGGAAAAGCTTCAACACAGAAGCAAGCCATTTGTTTTGGAAGGCATGAGCCCATAGCAGTGCTGAGTGGTGACACAGGGCAGCCCTGGTGGTGTGAGCTCCTTACAGGCAATGACTTCTGTTCTGTACCACTGTCATTTTTGCTGTTATTCTCATCTGCCATAGTTCACCTGCTTGTCCCAGGATCATGGTTATACACATTTTATGCAAAGAAGATACTTCTACATAGGAAGTACTGCAGATTGTTTAAAAACGTTGCAGAAATAGATGGCTGGTACAGCTTTATGCTGCCAGAATTCACCAGAGCAGGTTAAACCACTGGCCAGTTAAATGCAAGTACTGAAATTGTGCACATCGATAATTCCATTTAAAGCATCTCAAATGACCTGAGTTAACGTAATGATAATTGGATCATTTTAAGGCAAGGAGATTTTTCTAAGAGGATTGAATTGATGCGACTGTGAATGGTGTCGCAACATCAATCTCAAAGCAAATTACCTGGTGAGCAGCAAACCCCTGTTGTATGTTACTGTCCTGTTTGACCTTTTATCTTTTTTAATTACAGTGACTACAATAAGTCACTGATAATGAAATGCTTCAGACTGCTCTACCAACTATTATTTACCACTCCATTCATTGCTTCTGTTGGGTGAACATGCATCCTAATTAAACTGCCTGTGGAAACAACAAGGAATGCTGAGCCCATGCAAGGTAAACAGCACTTTGCCTACTAAAAGATAAGATAGCACTGACTGTGGCTTTCTGTGAGAACTTCACCAGCTATAAATAGGTAAGCAGGTGTCACAAGTGAAATTTTAAACAAAAATGTGGTTTTGATATTTGCTTTGACAAAGACTAAATAAACTCAAGCTGAGCAACCCTGCTACAGTCCAGCCACCTCACCATTAGGTAATGTGAGTTTTTTTTTCTTCTGATGGTAGGTGGATTATTTGCTTTTCTCAAACATGGAAATATCTTCTCACTTGTAAGAGGATGATGCATTCTATTTTTATATAAAATTATTGCACAGGGAGAAGAGAGGCTGAAAAATGTTTGGAACAATATGTTCAATATATTAACTGTGTTTCTTTCTGGTGGCATAAGCTTTTTTCCTTTATCTTGAGACTTTAGTCCCCTCCCTTTCCTAATTTCTTCTACCTTCTTTTTCTAATTGCTGAGAAACTAATGACACTTTCCACATGCTTTATTTCAGAGCTTTTTTTTTTTTCTATCCAGCAGAACAACCCCCTTTATCCTCATTGCCTTAATGAATATAATTTCTTCTACTTCATATGCTAACTTCTAACGCTTCTTCATAAGCGTCTTCTCTGCTTTCCTGGAGCTCCTGAGCAGTCCCACTGTGAGGCCATAAATTTACCTTTCTCCTAGCTCTTATTTCTGCTGCTCCTTCTAACAGTCTGTATTCCCCACTCATGGCTTTCGTAAGTATTTTCAGTCCAGAGTTGATATGTGAATTGTGGAGGGCAAGAGAAATGCAAACACTTGGGGCAAATAAAGGCACGTAATTCCAACTATTGTGGCCTTGGAGTCTGCATAGGCCTCCTGTCATCACTGCCACTATCTTTCCACAGAGGTCAGAATCTGACTTCATGGTAAATGACAATAAATCAAAATATTACTGAAATGGAACTGCAACAGGCAGTATAGGACCAGAACACCATCTGTACATCAATTCGTGAGCACCAAGAACAGAAAGCAAGCTTCAGAAGATCTGTATTGGTAACTGTCAAGCTGGCTGCTGCTTTTGCAATTTTGGATCAGGAGGTGGTCTGACATGACAACAAACAGAATTTGCAGGACCTTGTACCTGGCCTGTGCGTTTTTGTTTAATAGCTGTCCTCCTGGTCAGTCTTTCATGAAGCAACTGCCAGTCTGTTGAAATTGATGTTAATTTTGTGTTGTTTGCTTTTTTTTTTATTTTAAACTATTTATCCTTTTAGTTCTCTAACCTATATATGGATTCGTTGTGCCTTCCCCTTGCAAGAGTTGGTCTGCTTCATTTATGCTAGCTCTATATAGCTGGAAAATAAACTGCCCGTGATCTTTCTAGGATCTGGTCCTTCCATAACATCAAAACTCTAAATTGCTTATTACTTATTTTGTGCTAGCAGAGGACCAGTTATTGCTACCTTGTAAATGCAAACTGTTTATGTACTCTGACCTTCTCTGCAAGAACTTCTCTGTATTTATTTCCTCCAGCATACTTCAAAAGAGTCTGTCCTTCTGTATGATGGCTACGTAGTTTATTCTGAAAAGAATGAACATCTCTCTTCTGTTTCTTTTCATAGACTACTCTCATTAATTTTCCCTTCACTTCCCAAGTATCCTTCAACCGTACTCAGTTTCAGTCATAAAATTTATGTAAGAAAAGGACAGATGAAAGGACTTTTTCCTCTGGGAAAAATCAAAGCTTGTGGAATGACTGAACAGTGGAATTGGGGGGGTGTGTAATTTTGAATGATTTGGGCGGAAGGAAAACGTAAAGGAAAAAGAAAGTAACACAGTTAAGCACAGTGACATTTAAATCACTTTGAAGTTTAACTCATATAATATATATTTCCACCACTAGATGTCTGTATTTATTTTAAAATAAGGGAATTGCTTTATTTTCTATTGAAGTGCCATCGCTTTTCAAAATACCCCCTTCCTTCAAGATTATTTAAGATGCAAACACAAGGCAAAATACCTGTCATTGAACTTGTGCATTTATGTAAAGTATAATGTACCAGAGTGAACTATTTTAAGGGGTTTTTTTTAGTATCTACAAGCTTATATCTAATTTCCTTTATTCTAGTACATTCCTGGGTTTTGCTAACCTTCAGTCCAGTTCTTGCACTTGTAAGTCATGGAACAAGATCCTGATATTTTATTTTTTCAAAGACATCTGCAGGTTAAACTCTCTGAAGTTTCTGAGCCAAATTAAGAAGATTTTTAAAGGGAGACTAAAAGTATAGTTTACTTTAAAAATGCAGATGGAAAAATAGTGACACCTACTCATTAGACTAAAAGATTATTTTAAAACTAACTAGACATGTTGTTAATCATATAACTCTTTTTGCCAAATATCAGCCAAGGATTATTCTTGAAAGTAATTCTAGGTTATTTTGACTCAAACGTGTATTTTCCATTTTGGAGGAAGATATTTTTATTGTTGAAAATGCCACTTCAGAACTATTTTTAATCCTTTTTTTTTTTTTTTTTTTTAAAAAAAAAAGCGATTTAAGGGATTTTTGGAAATTGAAAGGCAACGTGAGCCTACATATTTTTTGTTACCCAAATGGTGATTTTTAGACCTTGTGCTGTATATATTACATGAATTATAAACAATTTCACGATTTGAAAATGTAAGCATCTTTAACACTTTTTAGCCCCCCTCACCTCTTTTACTAATGGACCTGGGTTTGTCATTACTCCTTTGGACCGTGTCAGTGCATTATGATGTTACTCTGTTTCAAATTATTTATTTACCTAAATAGTTCTCTAATGCTAGTAAGGGCAAACAGCTTTCAATCCAGATAGAGAAGAAAGGTTCTTAGTGTTATGATGACATTTATTTTACTGAAACTAGTAGATGAACAAAGTAGAACCAAAAAATTTATATCATCTATATTGTCTTGTGCCAGATAAGTAGAAATAATCAGTGTCTTGTCCTATATTTATGTCAAACGGGTTATACAGTGTCAGTGTATCTCTATGCACTTACGGGATGTTTGGGTAAAAGCATATGATGTTTATATCTTGAAGCTGCTAAAAATAGCAGCATTTAGAAAGAACAGAAGGGATATCTAGAGATAGAAAACTAGCAAGCAGTTGGCTAGGTTTAAGACTCAGAATAAAGAAAACTAATCTTTCACTCGCACTTTGTGTTAGAAATGGATGCAGCAAAAACTGGCGTAAGTGAAAGGCCAGGCTAAAACACTAATTTATGGGGCTGTGGAGTGATAAACAGAATCTTCCAAGTACTTTTTTGGGACATTAAATCCTTAATAATGCTACAACATAATATGTGACAAATTTTCTGTATGCTCTTTTTAACAGCCTACAGTGTAATAATGTCACAGTTATAATTCTAGCAGTTGCAGCAGCAGTGGAAGTTTGGACTATTTTCTGCATATACTCTTGTACTTACAGAGTGCAGAAACATTGGAAATATTTCTTCATGCTACTTAGCTCTTCGGCCAAAGTTAACTCTACCAATTCCTTCCTCATGTATGTTTTTTCTTCCAAAAGCTGGGAAATCGTGATGTACGTATTGCTATAAAATTTTACTCGCAGCTGTTAGTGCCAAGGAAGGATTGCTCAACTTCACTAGAGTTTCTCAACCTCACTAGAACTTAGTGGTTTAGTGAACGCTAGCATGGCAATGATTTGGGGGGGGGGTTTGTACAGAAGTTTGTTGACTGACTGATCCACAGAGTACTCGCTATGGTTAGCCAAAAGTCTTTCAGTTGAGAGTAAGTTTCAGTATTTTAGTTTATAGGTTTCATTTTTCAGATCCTCTACGTTTAGGTTTAAAAGTAAACGTTTTCTGGGAGCTCATCCTCTATACACACATAATTTTGTTTTCCCTGCTGTTAAGGGGAGGAAAAACATTCTTGGGTTCAATAAATGTAGAACTGGACTCCAAAACACTGAAGGATTAACCATTTTCAACATGCAGTCGTTTATCTAATCTCTTGAGGAAGATCAGTGAGGTGGTGGTTTTAGATATCACTGGTTCTGGCCTGACAGTGTACCCCATACTCCAGATATCTTAGATTTCCCACATAATTTCTGGTCTCTTTTTTTCATGTTTATCCATCAGAGCAATCTCCGTTTTCTTTCTTTGACCGAGGCTGCATGAATGTGTTGCAAACTCTCCAGTGTTTAATATGTCTTAGGTATTACATATCCTTAAAGAGATGTGAATATAAAATTATCTGCACAGCAGTAACTTAAAACTGAAAAGATAATGAAAAAAAACAAAGTAAAATGTTTTTCTAGCTCAATACTTCTGGTTCAGTACTTCTGAAACTAAACATCAAAAGGCTAAGCTTCAGAAAAGATGATGTCTGACAGGATGTGATATCCCCATGTGATATCCCCTTGTCCCAGTCACCTCAGTTGCTCTGTCTTGACAGGAATGAAGATCATCTTTTCCTTATCTAGGTTATTAAACCTATAGCTGAATTAGTTTTTAAATATGAAAAATGAATTGTTATAGTAGGAGGCAGTCACTCTTCTTGTTTATACCACAGAGTAAAGAATTGCTGCCCCTTCTAAAAGAAGCTGAAGACACTTAGACATATTAAGACTTTGAAATGAGGGCATTAACTATCATCATCAATCCAGCACGGATTTTTCCACCCCTGTCCTAGCCATTAGCTTTACCAAAAAGGAAGACTGGTACCCTTCTAGGAGATAAAAATGATAAATAATGAGCAGGCTAATCTAAAGTCTGCTTATCAGGGACATGTCATCTCCTCATATTGCTAACAACGCTATTTACTGCACATTAGATGCCAGGAAAGAAAAAATAAATCTATTTCAGATCAAGGTAGGACTAGAATTTCTAGGGTTTTCAGCATTGACATGAAAAGATTTTTGAAGGGCCACACAACGTGAAGTACTGGTTTATTATTAATATACAGCTTACTGCACATTTGTAACTTCAGATTTGATGCCTGGCTATGTAGTCTCTTTAGGGTATTTGGAAGTACCCGAAAGAGTCAATAGTTAACAAGAATTAAGCCATCAAGTCCCAGAACGAATAAAAGTGAGATTAGTTTGAGCTGCGAAAGGTTACATGTTGCACGGTTACTTTCTCTGAGTGATAGTAAACGAATGGATTAACACATTTCCTTTATTGCAGCTGGAATTGCCTATATAAAATATAGTGTGCCCCATGTGATCATTTTTAATAAAAGACAGAAATCAAATTCAGGTTTGTTAAGTGTGAGTGAAATCATGTGATGAACTTTAAGTTTCTATTCTAATAGCTTAGTTCCATGGAATAAGATGTTTTAAAGTATTCTTTTTTTAATTACACAGCTGTACACATCCTACCTGGATGCCTAACCACAGACCTAAAACTTCTATTGGCACCATTATTTCCATCGGGAATGAACCACAAGCTTCTACTGTGAACTCCTCCAACCTGAGGAGTAAGGGAATTTACATTAATTCTGGGCTTGATCCAGATCTGTCTTTCAGCCTTACATTAAAAAGGCTGTGGAGAGGCAAGAGAGAAAAAAAATTACCGAAATAAAAAGCAGTGCTGAAAGCCCTTATCATGCCCTCTTCTAACAGAACAGAGATCAGATGCAATGTGCGAGGTATCTCCTTTCAGATCATATATAACATCGCAGTCCAACTTACTGGGTATTTCATATACCTATTAATCTGTCTTTAAGGTTATGTGGTCTTCACTGAAGCTTGTGGGTGCCTCCATAAGTATATGAAAATAGCAATAACAACAACTGTTCTTCCTTCCCAGCTTGTAGGAGAAATCCTGTGTTATATTACTGTGATTTCAAGCATGCAGAGCTTAATAAGGGGTTACAAGACATTTTCCGTGCTGTTTTGAGTATCATTGGTCTCTGGTCATTCTTATTTCTTGCTGGAGTGAATGTCTTTGTGCATCCAACACTGAAAGAGTTCTTAGTATCACTGTCCAGATCTTATCAGTATTAGTCAATGGTTTCACTGCTCCAGTAGAAGGTAGCTATCAACTGGAAAGTGGCCTTTTGGGGGGAATAAAGGCCACTTCCATGAACTGCTCTGAATGCAAGACAGAGCCTTTCTCTTCTACTGCTGTTCAAGGAAGAGATGACGTTCTGAGCAGCACAGAGAGACATCCAGGCAATTAGCTTGTTGTTTTGCTGTTTATTAACAGTATCTGAATTTGTAAAGACAATAGTTTAAGCTCGAGAGGCAACTTGGAGGTGCCAATTGTGCCAAGAATTGCTGAGGCCAGAACTGGCTCTGACAGGAAGAAAACAGTACTTGCACGTAAAGATCCTTTATAGAACTGAGGCTCTTCAGTTTTTTATGCCCATTTTGAAATTCAAAACTATTGAAAAGGTGTCAATATGATTATCAAACTGAGATCATCTCCAGTGCTCAAGGAAAGGAAAGTTTTCTGGATTTCTCTTCTTATTGGCATTATCTCATTCTGTGACTAAACCAGCTGACTTGTCTGTACTTCAGTCACTTGCTCTTTCTCTAGTTTCACTGAGGCATCAAGAAACTTGCCTTGTAGCAATGCTGGGGCTAGTCTTTTGACGGAACATAGTTCCCACTGAGTTTTTTACCTTTACAACTTCTTGAAAACAGGAAAGAAGTATGGAGTCTACAAATATCAAAGATCCCGTAGCAGAAACAATGCATTTCTGTTATCTAAAACACCTGAAAGGATGATGCTTTAGAGCGCTGCTGCAAAAGGCACAGACTGTTGTAAGAAGCGAGCTGCTTTTGCTAACTTAGAAAAGCACGTAGTTAACATGTGCTTTTACCACATAGATTTTACAAAGCTCCTGAAACTCGGCCAAACTTTGGGAAACTGAACCCCACTGGAGGGAATGATGCAACTCCTATGAGGTCACTAGAGACAAGGTCAGGCAAATGCTGGAACTCTCTCATGTAGATTGTTGCTCTTTTGGTGTTGTGTGAATAGTGAGTTTTCGAAGAGGCATGCTATTAAGGGCATGGGCAACATGGAAGATGCGGAGAGAAACATTTTGGATGGGTAAAGGAAAGAAGGCTGGGCTTTGCTAAGGAGTCCAAACACAAAGGTTTTAATGAATCAGGTAGGAAAGGAAAAGTTGGCCCCTCTTTTGTTAAAACACACAATGAAAATTCGTAGCATGTGGAAATTGGTTTTATAAAGCAGAAAGGAGTGAGAGGTTAGTAACCTCAGGAGTGCTATGTAAATCTTTGTTTTGGGAGTCAAATGAAATCTTGGCCTCTTTAGAGGTTATTATTTGCATTCTGGGATTTATCATTTGATGATGACAGTTATGTGTAAGTAATGTTTTGGGGCCTTGAGAGTAACAGCTACTCACGTAGACTATGGCTTGTAGAACTGAGCCCCAAAATATTAGTGTCTCATGAGGATTCCTTGCTCACAACCTGTTATTCTGTTACTGACTCCAGGACATGAGAGGACACGTGTATGTATTGGCTCTTCCTCACAGTTTTTGCAGCATATAAAACTCTTAACATGTTGTTGTATTTTAATTTGAAGCCTAAAATATTAGAAATGTGCATCACTTAACATGGCGTGGGCCAGAGCAATCTCTGCCACACAGATTCTTTTTCTACAGGGATGTGGTGCTACTCCTGCAGGCAGCTGTGAGGAAGCAACAGGTACCCAGTTCAATTCTCTAGATGCCCCTGCCTCCCATGATGAAGACTCTCCACACTCTCAGCTTTTATTAACTGAGATGAGCCAATGACAAAGGTAAATGGTTATATCTTTTAGTTTATTATGGGTAGCTGTACTGCAACATAGAACGTGTGTGAAATGAAATGTACTGTGTTGTGAAATGTGGGTCCCTTCTGCTTTTTGGTCCAGGGAGAAAAAAAATGTGGTAAAGGATAAAACGCCTCTCAAATTCTGTTAAGAATGTTAAAATAACAAAATGACATGTGTCATTAAAGGATGGAACATAAGTATTACTATAGGGAGGCAGACAAAAAAAAAGAAATCAGTATAGCCAGGTAAGGAATGGCTGTAAAAGGGGTATTATAATCTACTCTGTGAAAGTCCAGATGCTGAGTGAGGTCAGTAAGTATACACTTACCAGCCTCTGGGTAAAAACAGGTAAAATTTACATAAGTTTAAACTCTTGGTTATATTAGTGGTTGTTCATAATTTAGCAGAAAATGGGATTTCGTGCATCTAAATTAAAAATGATAATGTTCTAAACTGGTTAATGCCCACAGCAATATGCAATCAATGTCAGAATCTTCTCTGTCACTGGCAGAGATCACAATAGAAAATGGAATGGAAAGGTCAAAGCTGCAATTGTTTCCTCATGAATCAAATCACCTACTTCTGGGAGAAAAGGATTCTTCTGAATCTAGGTACCAGTTCTTTGGCCTTTTTCTGTTTTACAGCTTTACTGTGAAAGACACATTTTACTAGTATAAAACTAATGAAGGTGATGTTTTAATTAGGTTTCTGTTGCTTGCTCTAGGCAAAGATGTTTGCAGGAGGACAGGTAGACAAAGACGGGAGGTAATAGGACTTCTTTGTGGAATTTCAGATTAGTCCAAATGGAGGCTTCCTTGCTTTGTCCTGGTAGTTTAGTTTATTCAGAGACCACGGTGTCATTTGCCTACTCTCCCACAGTAACGTCACTCCTCTTCTGCTAAGCCAGAAGATGCAGAGGCAAAAGTTAACATGACGTACGCAACTTAAGCTCTTGAACAGCTTTCCTTAGTTAAAAGTGAGATAATAACATGATGAGCAATGAACTCTGCAAGATAACATTACTTCTACTTTTCTGGTACAAGAAACTGCCTTTCTGTACTTTCTTGTAAAACAGTAAGAAAGGTGCTAAAAACAGAGCTTACGTACATAAATTTGCGCCAGGTTGCGCGCAAATCAGTAACGTTTTGACGTGTGGAAACATTCTGATGTAGGTGACACCTTACCTATACATTAATCCTCAAAAGGACATTTTCCTGCCATTAAGCTAAATCACCAGGGTGAAGCCATGATGCACCTAAGAGCTCTACAGGCTTAATACACAGTCCCTTCTGCAGGATGTGCTTTTTATTTTTACTACCCCCTCATCCCCCGCAAAAATAGAAGGCAAGCGTAAATGAATGAATAACATTTAGAAATGCATTGTGCAGAGCAATACAGTTATCTTCATCTGCAACAATGGCTCATCCGTCAGAAAGTGGGAGAGAAAAGAAACACTTAAAATTCTCTGCTTCTACTCCAGAAATGGAGAGACCTCTGTCAAACAGAGGTGTTCCACTTCGTAATCTAATGGAAATTAGACGAGTTGGCTGAGAGTAGTTCATGTTGCACATTGTTATCTAAAAAAACCTTCCCTCTCCAAAAACCTCTAACAAATCACATCACTGTTTCTTACCTATTACCAATGTGGTTAAAGTGACTGATAGAAGCTTTTGCTTTGAGTAATGAAAACATTAACCAAAAAACAAGCACACATGCAAATGCAGCACGTCTATGTGGACACAGACATAGTGATATCACTGAAGTATCTGTCATGTTAACTAAACCAACTAACGCGGAAGTTGTATCGCTACATTTCCAAGACCATGGCTAGTGATTTCCATGTAACTTCCCACTAGTCAAACTGTTACGGCTCTGAGGAAAACAAACCTCACACTGAACATTTTTTTTTTCTTTTGACTTCATGCTGAAAAATAGTGTTTATCTTACTGAAGAGGCAAAGGCAAATGTATTGTGGATTCCTGTGCAAGGTAATAGGCGTTAGATTTCAATACCTTCGTTCAGAGGAAGCTTTGTCTTCCATGTGTCGTAATTCAGCAATATGTAATAGGATTTGGTTCACCGTGTCTGATTGAGACACTCGATTACTTTTCTTTTATATAATTAATTCAGAGATCCTTACAGTGGGAAAATATCACACTACGCCTCAGAAAAGACTTTTCTTCCTTAAATGAGAATGTTAGGAACAGCCTGGAGGGAAAAGTTAAAAGATTAAAAGCAAAGGATCAGCATGGAGCTTCTTAATGAATACCTCATTAGGGTCAGAAAAAGGGAACCAAAGGCAGAAAGGAAAGAAAACAGTATGAGTAACTGGTAAAGTACAAGAGTTTATTCAGACAAAAAAAAAAAATATCTTTTAAAATGGTAATGCAGCTAAGCCCAAAAGAAGTTAGTATCATTGTAACTGTTAGTAAGTATAACATGGAAAACATAGAGGCCTAATTGTGCTTTCACTTGCACAGAACTCCTGTTACGGGCAGATCATTATGAGGACTAGAATAAAATTTGAGTAGCCAAATATAAAGACAAGCAATGTATCTGTGATTTTTGTACAAGTCAATTGGACTAGTGAGGTGCCAAGGGGTTAATCAAAGAGAATGAAAGGTCAAATACAGACACCTTAATCCATGTCAGTGTGAAAGGTATTATCACCCATGAAAAAAACAGATAGTGTGATCCCTAGTGCTTTGCCTGGAAGGCAGCACACTGAATAGAATGATACCAAAATAGATGTTCTACCAAAAGAGATGTTCTGCCAAATTTGTACAGCTTGTTTCCTGGTTTTTTTTTTCAAAGTAAAATTTATTGCTCTATTTTGAAAAGAAAATTCACTAGTGAACTCTCTTTACTGTCCTGGCTCTGAGATGTTCCTTGTGGGTACTGAGGACCAGCAACAGAGATAGCAAAACCAAGAAGGCTGTTACAGCCAGAGTGCAAGCTAAGCTATGTTGCTGTGAATCAGTGCATCCTGAACCAAGTGCAGTCTTGGTTCTCAAGCAAACATAACTGCGCAGATGCCCGGAAAGGGTAGCGTTGTGCCCTAAAAGGTGCCACATGAGCTCTACTTTAGTGCTAGGAAAATTACCGGTTGAGCTGAGCAAATGCTTGGATGTGTGGCTGTCCAGTACTGACGTGGCTTTTTTTGATGGTTTGTTTAAGAACGTGGAACAGCATCATAAAATATATTTAAAAGCAAAATATTTTTGAACCCTTTTCCTTTGAAGTGCTTTTTAGGAGGCACATGGGTAAAGACATATCTTTTACCTGAAATAAAGCCTGATTTGAGAAAAACTGTAATTGTCTTATCATGGTAAGCTGCTAATAATAAAGCCAAGAGGAAAATAATAAAGAGAAATCTACCAGCAGAGCTAAAGTCCCACTTTGAAAACAGGTGTTCATTCCTGCCCCATGCTTTCCATTTCCGATTGTCGTGCGTTAAGTAAAGAACCTAAGGAGGGAGGAAATCCTGAGCAACTGCCAGAAACTGAGTGCTAGCAGACTAACTCTTGGGCTCAACAGGGAGGAAAAAAGGAAAATTGTATAAACAAGAATGAGGGGAGAAAGAAGAAAAGCTGAAAACCAACAGGAGTTTATAAAGAAAAGGATGAAAAGGTGACGTACATCCTATAAACTCAGACTGGGAGGGACATGCATGACTCCTCAATAAACAAGTTCAGGCTGCATCTTTGTACATTATGTGCTGCCTGCTTCAAGCAAATGGTCCGGCCAGGCTGTGCTGATGCTGAAGCAGGGTTAAATGGAGGATAACTGCCAACAGAACATTTTTTAGGGAAGTCAACTAGCACATTTTTTTCCCTTGCATAAGCCCCCCAACATAAAAGTACAGCTGTTCAGTGGTTTATTGGAATGTTTTACTATTTGCATGGGTCCCTCTGAGCTAGAAATGCGGAGGCACAGTACTCCCATTCAGTGTATCCGTCTCAATTTTCAGAAAACTGAGGGGACTCAGGAATGCTGTTTTATTTTCTATTTCTGTTCCTATACTTCATCTACTGATTATTAGATTCCACTAGCCAACGATCTATCAGTAACTGACAAATTTGTATGCCCTAGAAGTAAAGAAAGGAACAGATGAATCGCTGAAATTAGGTGTTTGGTTAACTCATTCTTTGTTTTGGCCGTAACTCTAATTATAGCTTTCATCTCAAACAGTGAAATACTGTCTAGATATTGACCTTGCCCAAATTCAGTACCAGTTTCTTGAGATATTGCCAGTTACCTTTTGCTGAAGCCTGCTTTTTGTCTTGTCTTCAATCACGCCACTCACTGATGCATTGCCAATCCGATCTCACCTTCCTGCTGTGAGGTCGTCTTCAGTTATTACCCATTTTCTGTGCCTGTAAGAGAAATGCTACTCAACTACAATAAAAGGAGATAAACACCGCAAATAGTAACCATAGCTAGCGTTGTTATATAGTGGATACCTGGCAGGTTTTGATATCAAACAAAACCCAAATGGAATGAAAATTGTAAAAGACACCTGACAGCCCAAAATCTGTAGCTCTTTCAGATGATGGTGCAACGGAGAACACAACAGCATGCTATTTCGAGCATGATGTTTTCCTACCCTTAGTTGCAATTCACTTGAAAGCTCAAAGTAATTTTAGTATAATCCACCATTTATCTGAAGATAAGGCCATAAATGATTAGACCAGCCATTCTATTTCATATGTGCTTTGTCTCAATCACAGCTGTTAGGACTTACAGTCAAGATAACTTCTTTTCACTTGTTTGTTACAGCTGAGGTAAAAAAAAAAAATCAAGTACAAGTATCATAACTCCCCTAGTTTGCCAGATTTGTTAAATTCCCTAAAATTTTCAAAAATGACACAGATTCTTCTAGAGTACATCTGTCAAATTAATTTTTTTTTGTTTTGTTTTTCAAAGGATAAGTTTTAGAAGATGGTACAGAACATGGTATGAGTCCTCTGAGTACAATGACTGTCTATTGGTGAAAGTGATCTTAAGAGACAAGTTTGTTGATGGAAAGGGAACGGAAAGAAATATTGTGGTCAGCAAAAGCGTACTGGCTTGCTTTTCACTGCGGGGTTTTTAGGACCAGAAGGAGGAAACAGAAAATGATACCGTGATTAGTAACTGTCCGTGCAATAGCAGCTGTATATAAGAAAACAGCTCTGCTGGAGCCTTTCTGATCTTCAGGATGCAGCATTTGGGCCTCATACATGAGGTCTATATACTTTTAAGCTCTAAGAGTAAATTATGTTGCCACCTATTCAAAACTCTCCAATGTTTTTGAACTCACCTTGTGTATACATGCCAAAATTTTAACTTTGCATAAAATTTTAATTCCAGAACTGCTTTCTTATTCACCTGGAAAACAGTATCACGCTTCTAGAGTGGAACCTGTATGCATCATGTCTTGATAAGTAGCAAGGGTTCAATTCTCAGCAATAGCAACCTGTTTATTCCTGTTAGCATGGTGGAAACTAACCCTACAATAGTGAAAAGAAAAAATTAGTCTTCCCTCCACATTCCCCTCTTTTCACAAATGATCCACATTTTCCCTTTTGTCTTCAGAATTCCATGAGATTTCTAAAAATTTCTCTTTGTGATGCTCTGCAATTTTCTCTTACCTAGGTTCTCAAACCTGATCCTAACAATGCAGAGGCTAACTTCTTAGAAGTACCACAGGCTCCCTTAAGATGAATTGTCCAAAAATCAGAACTGCTATCCAAGAATACTGCAAAATTGTTAATTAATATTTGAGAGGAACACGTGGTAGAGCACAACATCCGCATTGCTGCACTTCTGATGGAATTGCTGCGCAACTGAGAGCATGAGGCACAAATACCAGCAGTAAGCTAGATAAGGCTTAAAAACTGAAACAAGATTACCCAAAGGCTAGAGATTTAGCTGTACATACAAAGAGCCTACAATACAAGCAGACCGCCACGGGCCTGTAGTGGCCAGGCTATACCCTGACCTAGTCCTCGCAGCTGTAAACTGTAAGTCTTACCAGGCTTGCAACTCTGAAAGGATTCTGAGATTATACTTCTCATTCTGGAGAGAGATGGATGGTTTCAAATCAATGGATCTAAGAATTTGCAAGGGGTCTGATGTGTAATTACTCTTTAACTAGCATTGCAATCTAAATTAATTGTGAGACTAGTGCTCATTTCACTTTTTTCTTCTCTGCTCTGTCATTTGTTGGGACAGGTCTGAGCCTATTCCCTGTCAAGTAAGTAGGCTCTTTCACTCAACCTGGGCCGTTTCACTTAACTGCCCAAGTCCCCTTCATTATAGCTAAGGAAACAACTGTGGTGGTGGTGTTTAAACTTTCAGACCTCTCTTCACATTAGTACTTTGGGTGCCAGAGGAGATATGTTGCTGGGTTGCCAGTATTCTTGTCACAAATAGGTGAGGGTTTTATTTTGCTTTGCTGCCCACTCCCTTTCCCCTGACTTAGCAATTTGGCCACTTTCTTTGGCATATCTATACACTGCCCAAGTAGATCTATTCATATGCTGATGAAGCTTGATAACCCGTTTCCCCAACGCAGCTTTAGATATAACATATCCAAATTAAATTTTAGTCTATTTCTCCTCTTATTGAGGTGTCTCCTGGAAGATAACCATTAAATTCAGCTAAAAAAAGCACAAGATTAACCATGTGAGTCAGACATAGTATTTGATTAAAATAATGCATAAATATCCCTGCTCTCTATCCAACTCAAGACAGAACATGATCTTTTATCAACTCACCAAGGCAGAAAAGGAGACTTGAAGTGTGGGGAAGAGAGATACACGCCAACCACTCAGAAACAACTGGATGCTTCTCACAGTGTGATAAGATGCTCTAAAATTTGGGCAGTAACAGCCACAGGAGAGATTATGAATACTGGTGACACTAGGAGCTTCTGGACCTCAAAAAGGTCCAGAGAAAAAGGAGAGGTAGTGAGCAAATGAGAGTAATTTGTGACTGCTTAAAACATTTCCAAGTAATATTATACTTTTGCATAAACAAGCATTTAACTAGGACAGTGTAATCAGAGTATGTAGTTTATGTAACTTTAAATTACCATATTAATTACTGGAGCTGTAGTACCATAAGAACCATGTAGAACCATAAGCAGTGACAGAGAAAAGGACTATGTAAATGTATTCCTTTAACAAACACAGAGGATAAAATTACCACAGTGCAGAAAACTTAGAAGTGTAGTAAAATACACTGAGTGTCCATTATCTGAAATAAAATTTTTAACGGGAATTAACTCTGACACATATCTTTGTCTGCAAACACAGTCCATACGTTTCAACAGAATTATTCTAGAAAGTGTAAATAAATCACCATGTTTACATTCTGCATCTGCCTCTGTTTTTATAGTACTACAAATAGCAAAAAGAAATGAGATACATTTTCAGATATTTAATACCATTAAAGATAATATTCATTCAGTGGGTAACACAAATACAAATCATGCATCTTCTCGTTCTAAGTGGACTGTAAAAAGCAGGTTGTGGAGTTGTGACGTTTTAACCTGAAAGGCGTTTTAAACTCTCCTCGCTTCTGCAGTGCTGTGGATACTGGCATTTCAGGCTGGTATTTACTGCCCTTTAAGCCGGTAACTT
Source organism: Nipponia nippon (assembly GCF_047370975.1). Lineage (NCBI taxonomy): Eukaryota > Metazoa > Chordata > Aves > Pelecaniformes > Threskiornithidae > Nipponia > Nipponia nippon. The sequence goes on from NW_028262391.1 coordinate 15,740,081, forward strand.
CTAGCTGCAGCTTGCACATGCTGTCCAACCCAAGCAAGGTACTGTTTCCAAGCAGAAAGGCAGGACACCTCATGCCATCGGGAATGGGCCCACTTCTGCTCTCCTCCAGTGTAAGAATTAACTCTGTTTCTATCTAGTACCTTGACAAAAAGTTAGGGGAGAATGAAACCAACTATACTCAAATTTAATGATAAATGTGACTTCCCTCTCTTCATCATACAGGACCACTTTGCATTCTCAGTTCAGCAACATAAACTAAGAAGCACTCCATAGTCGTAACTGATTTTTCTCTGCTACGGAGTTCAAGTTGTAGGGAGGAAAGGTGTACAGAAAGACCATGTTCCTGCTGGAAAGGCATATAGTGAAAATGCTTAATACATGAGCGAAAGCTTAATTTCTAGGCACTTCATCGTATTTTTGAAAGATGCTATAATTTAAAAGATTATGGTGGCAACAAGCAAAATGGACTCCCATAGTCAGGAGTGTGCAACATTCATCTGATATTAAAACAGAGCTAAAAGAGCCTTTCTACATCACCATGGTAATTACCTGCTTCAGGCCATACTCAATCCTCCGATTCAGGCAAAAGTCTAATCATGTTAGCAGTGTGGGTTCACGCAAGCGAAAAGAGAAGACACCCTCCCCTAAACAAAAATCCCTCTTTACCCTCATCCCTTTTTGGGGTTTGTAATTTTACTGAGCCCATTTACTAACTTGTCCCATGCTATGCAACATAAAACAATAGGAACAAGTACTGCTACTTATGGAAGTGATGGGAATTTACAGTGAACTGTAGCCTGCTCAGGACAGAATCCTGCTGTCACTTATTGCCATACACCTTATTAATTCCAGTGAGTTTGCAGAAATATAGAAATGGCTGGAACTGAATCATGCAAATTTATTGCTTGTACATACTGCGATCTGATTGACTTATTTAGTTACCGCTATGCCCGTTGACTTCCTCGGAAGAATATACAGCTTGTGTGCCTGTAAATAACTGATAACATTTTAAGTGTTTTAATGTATGAAGAGTGGGAGGACAGTAAATATGTTACAGGATTTCACCTGAACATGTCAAAGAACTCTAGTCCAGTTTCATTTTTAAAGAGTCCAAGCTAAGTTTAGAAGCTGGCTGATGCCAGGGGGACAAAAAGGGGGTGGGGGAGACGGCATTTTAACTTTTACTAACTAAAATTCCATCTCTGGTTCCAGATTGCTCCATTTTTTTTTTTTTTCCTGTAGAAAACGATGTCTGGTTATGGAGGGTATGCTACACAATTTTGATGATACCAATACTAGTCGTTAACTGGTGGAAGTTGTATTGCCTGTTAGACTGAGAAACAAAGCGTTTGCACAAGTCCCCAAAATCATCAGCATTGCCTTTAGTGATTTTTGATTAATTCATATCATGAGCTTAGCACAGTAATAAAAATTTCAAGTGCTCATCTGATCTGGACCCGAGATAAGAGGGCTGGCTCTTGCAGGCTGTCGGGGAGAGCCTTGGCGGCGAGGTGGTGTTCCTGCTCCGAGTGCCGTGCCTTCTGTCAAAGGGTGCCTTTGCTTTATCTCCCAGCTGCTGACAAGACACGAGAGCTGACGCACAGGGCACGGCCGGGAGTCTGCGGGACATTTAGCTGTCTCCAAAATAAATAGGTGGTGTGGGCTTAGTGAGCGGGCCTCGAAGGGCAAGTCGGGGCACAGGGCTTATGTGCCTGCATTTTGTCCAGAACTGAGACTTCCTCTGCCAACCTCATCTAAACAAAGTATAAATTCAGCAGGAGCCTGTACCAGAAACCACGGTTTCCTTCCCTCGGGGCCAGGCGGCTGTTCCCGAGGCGGGGGTGAGGAGCGGCGCGGCGGCGGGCTGCCGGCCGGGCGCCGGCGGCAGAGCCGGCGGCGGGCGCCCAGGGGCCGCCCCGCGCCCGCGGAAGCCGGGGCCGCCGGAGGGACGCGCCTTACCTGGCTCCGCGGAGGGCCGGCCTCGGGGCGAGGAGCGGCCGCGGCCCGGCTGGGGCGGGCGGCTCAGCCCCGACGGCGCTGGCACCGCGCTGGGCTGGGCTGGGCTGGGCTGGGCGCTGGGCTCGGCGCGCTCTCCCTTCCCGGCCGCACCGCTCCTCCCGCTCCGCTGCGCGGCCCCTCGATTTATAGCGAGGGGCGTTGCAGCACAGCCCAGCTCGCCCGCTGTCTCTCCCCACCCATCTCCCGGGACAGACCCCTCTGACCCGTCTCCCTCCCGCTTCCCCCCTCTCCTCCACACGCCCCCCGTCGGCGGGCACGCCCGCTGCCGGCGCCCCCTCGCCCGCTGCGGGGGCGGAGGCGGCCGGCCCGCATCGCTCCGGCGGCAGCGAGGGGTGCCGAGGCGGGGTGACGGGCAGAGCGGTGCCTCTCGGTGCCGGGCATCGCAGTGCAGGGCATCGCAGTGCAGGGCCAGCGCCCAGGGACTTGCGGTTACTTCGGGGGAGGGCGACTGCCAGCGCAGTGCGAGGGGTGGCATGGGACGCCCGCTCCTTCCTTTTGCCTTCAACTTTCTGAAGTAGGGGTCGCAAGCGGCATACAAACATTTCCAGTTTCCCTAGGAATCCCCCCCGGCCGGCTGTGAGCACAACTGAAATGTTCAGATCATCACTACTGAAGTTGCAATATGTGTAAAATTGCCAAAATAAATCTGTCAAACTTTATTCTCGGGGAGTAGAGGGGAGAAGGAGACAGGTATGTTAAACCCCCTTGGAATATGTGTCCTAGGAGGTATGCTCTTCATGTCACTGCTGGCTGACACAAAAAAAGGACTTGTGTTGGAGGGATTGTTTGTTTGTTTCTCTCTTAATCTGGATCTGGAGCAACTTTTCAGGCAGGATTTCTCAGATTGTCATGCTCGCCAAGAACAGGATTTCAGAAGATCTGTTTTATTTTAGGGTCATCTGACCTTATGGACAGAGCTAATGCTTCCAATGGGAACTGCACAACTGCAAATTGCTTTCTAATCTTTTTATGCACCTAGTGTTTTTTTGAAGGCCCTCTTAAGGAAGACATCGTGACTTAGGATGGCAATATCTTTCAAGGGTTGGCAGTGTAACTTTATTGTGGCTAACAGCAATTAGGATCTACTTAGTGACAGGAGAAGGCAAATCAAGAGGAAACATTTGGATTCTGCAGTAATAACAACTTTAGCTGGAATAATAATTGCTTTTCAGCATCTGCACATGTATAATCAGTAAGGCCTTGTCTGGCTATAATTTGTTTTTGAAAGTCTGTTAGCTAAATCAGAGGTTCAGATAGAAATGCAGAACTGAGGCACATTACGTGAACTTAATTGTTCCAGGCTGTGTCTGATGGGCCATGAGTGCGTTACATGGAGGCACTAATTCACCTGTAACATAATGTTTTGCTCTGATCTTATTTATGTTGTGTCAAGAAAAATCATGTGCGTTTTCATCAGAACAGCAGTCAGGATTGAAGCAGTCTATATTGGCAGCAGGCTGCCCTCCTGCCACTTGGGGAGTTTGTAATTGGCTTCCACTCTGAAGAGATCGTGCTGAGATATCTGCTAATGATGAACTATGTGCATGTTCACAGATTTATCATGACAGGGACTGGAAGCTACTTGCCAGTAACTACTATTCAGGCCTCTACAGGCCCTGAAGCCAGCTACAGCAGCGTGCTCTTTTATTCCCATATACATTGTTGGTTGTGTTACATGGGGCTCTTGACATACGGGACACATTTATTACATCCAAACAATTCCTTGTACATGTGTGACTGATTACAAAACTCTACTGAGTATCAATGTATTTGGCAGTTATTGCACAAATCTGCCTTAGTCTGTTCTGTGGTAAAACCTGCTGGATAGAGCTGAGGGGAAGGAGACATCCATAAGGTGATGCTTGCAGGGATTTGTCCTCTAGTGGTCTGTCAGTTCTCCTAGAGCTGAGCTGAAGGAATTGAAGCCAAATCCCAATGCCAGCATCAAACACCGGCTACTTAGAGTCACAAAATGCCTCTGGATGTGCGAATCACTGCCTGGGATCAGTTGTTCCCTTTATTACCTTCCATCATCCCTTCTCTTCAGGAAAGGGATGAGGAAAGTAGATGATAACTGTACTTTTAACCAGAATAAAATGAAAAAAATAAACTTCTTTTTTAATTGGATTCTTTTTTAAAAGATGCATGTGAAATTGAATTTGGGTCTGCATCTCTCTGTTGAGTTCAGTCCATCTCTGGTGGATGTGCACAAGAAAGAAGATGTAATTTCATGTAATTTTGGGAAAATCTCATTACCAGCAGTTTTGTGTCTGGAATCCCAGTAACAGAATTGTAACATGATGAGCACTGAAACATGCACTTGCTATAGAAATGTGATTTACAGGAACATCCAGTGAATAATAGACTTGATGACTAGAATTCTGTTTTCATTGAACTGCTGTAAATAAAGAGGCTTCTTCCCACCAGATTTGATTGAGGTGTCTATAATGCAGAAAGGGCTTCAGGGAGCAGGTTTCATTCTACTGCTTGTGTTAGAGCCAACAGCTGTCATTAAGAAGCTGACTGCACTGGGCAATTTGATTGCTATCAAATCAAATAGATAGCTCTTCTAATAGAAATGTTTCTTAAAATTGCTAGTACTATAGTAAGAATAAATTGTTTAAAACAAATCTTCACTGGGACCTCAAAATAATGTTGCCTTTAAAACCCTCTGATTTTTAGTACGTATTATGTTTGGAATATTTCACATCTGAACCTTTTGGTTGTGTTTTTTTCACATTTTCAAGATTTTTTTTTTTTCTGCAAGAATGAGAAGTAGAAAATTATTTTCTTTGTTGAAAGCTGATGTTCCGTACATAGATCTCCATGCCTCTGGGCTTCAAGAGCCAGGCTTGAGGAAAGCACCACAGGTTGTGAGATTTGTGGCATGCTGCTTCTATTCATTGTATTCTGTTGTATGTATTTCTGATGCATTTTCCCACTGTTGCTTCTTTCGGGAAACAGACCGGACTTTTGCACATAGAATATAGCTGTGCATTTGCTTAGAAGAAGATGAGTAATTCAGAAGTAGGTCTTTGCCTGTACTGGAAACCTGTACATGTCCTGGTAGCAAGCTGATTTTGAGTATGCTGATGATTTGCCTGAAGGTAAGAAAACTTACAAATGCTTTTTTAGGAACACTTCTTGTCAAAAGACTCTCCTTCTGCCATAATAAGTACTTCAGTCACATCATGTTTACATAACTAAACCTTTTCTGAGCAAAGGCACCAGGAATTGATCCCAAGTCAACGCATCTATTATTTAGAATTTTTCATTCTTTTTTGTCGGTGAACTGCGTTTTCAGCGTGTGTTCCATTCCTTCAGATCTGCTACAACTGAAAGTTACTAGAAAACGTTAAGAAAAGAAAATTTTGAAGAAAAAGTAAACATTCTAATTCTCAGTGTCCTCCTCGTGCTCCCAAACTTGTTCAGCTGAAGGAATAATGTTAGTAGCTTGTCTTGTGGGAATAGGAATGTATGTCACTGATGTCATCCACTCTCTACGTGAGACCACTGGAGACCATAAGGTTCTGCTAAAGCTAGAAGACTCTGCTAAGAGTAATATGTATTTGCATATGTGAGAGGAGGAGAGAGCGAGAGAGGGAGAAATGTCTTTTGGGACAAGCGAGGGAGGTCATTTGCAGACTTTTGAGCAGCAGTGGTGCTAATATCCACAAGGTCTGCCTCTCCAGAGCTATGGAAATTTACATTATTATTTTTTTCTGATGAGGTCCTTGAATAATTAAGATAGCTAATCTCTTTCCAGGAAGCTATATGCTTTAACTTCTAGTCTTCCTCAGCTTGTATGATTTAATTGTATCCCTTATAATCATCATAGCATACAGCAAAAGGGGAGGCTGGAAAATATGAAGACTCTAAGGAAGCCAATGTTTCATATCCCAGAATTTTCTCAACACTTTAAGTGGTTTTATTTTGATAGATAAGTAGTAGATTTTTTGTTTGCCTTTAGGAGGCTGAACTGAATGAGAAGTGTGTGACATCCTCATTTTCTAAAGTTTATAAAATAGGGCAATTATGTACTTATTTTCATATCGAGATTGGGTTTTGCTAGATCATTAGTTTAACAACAGCAACTGCTTTGGGGGTTTGGACTGTTGAATTCAGTGGCAGCTATAACATGTGTAATGGGCTTGGAGGGCAGGGGTTGCTGTGCAGGTGGCCAGCAAGAGCAGGCTGGCTGCCTTCTGGGTCTGGATCGCAGCGAGACTGTACCACATCCGTGGGTACGTAGTGAGTGCAACGCGTCCAGCCCTGCACTGCTACCGGTGGGGAAATAGTATTAGATGGTTCTGTGGGCAGAGGAGGGATGGAGACTTAGACTCTTCTTTATTCCTAGAGTAAATCCATGCTTGATGAAACTGTCAGGTCACCAGATTAACGCAGAACCCTGACCCTTCTCCCAGAGCTCTTTCTGCTTTCTGCAACAGAAGGCCAGCTGCCTTGGCGCAAACTTCATGTCCCCCATAGACTTTATTGGGGCTCCCAGGGGATTGAGAGGATCTGTAGGAAGCAGAGGTGACAGAGCCATGTCATTTTCTCACTGTCCTGGGAAATGGATGACAGAGACCAGCCTCTTTTTGAGGCAGGGATCTCCACACCAGCAGCAAGTATTGGGTGCTGCGCTGCTGGGAAGGAAGGCCTGAGCCAGACGAGCCCAGGCGCTGACAAGGCAGCAGCCAGGGGCTGGGCTCCCTGAACTGTGCTCACACTGCTCTGCAGTCCACAGGGTTGGGAAACCATTGTCAGCTCTTTGAGAAAATAACTGGAAAGAATAATTTGGGAGATGTTTCCTCTTCTTTTGAAGACTTTCTTAAGAGTTCATGACATAAAGTTTATCTTCATGCAAAATCCTAGACAGCAATGTTGAAATATGGTATTATTCAATGAACACTTACTATCTTCTTACCTTGTTTCCATGGTTGCCCTCTTAGCTGGTAGAGCTGCAGTTGGTATGGAGCACTCTGGCCTTCGGGTGCAGGCACATGTCAGGCATGCGGGATGTGGAGAGAAAAGGCAGGGAGGCTGGGTTTCCTGCTCATGCACTACTCAGTCCAGCTGTGTAGTTACAGGAGCTGCTGCAGGACTGGCAGTTCTAAAAAAGCAGATACCTGTCTTCCCATGTGGGCAAAGTATTTGTGTCCAAACTGGATATAAAGTAGACCCTGGTTTGCTGGACTCATTCTTTAGTTTAATATTAGAGCAAACAGGAATGAAGTTTTTTTTTTTAACTGCATGATGTGTATCCTTCATTTTCTTTGCTGTCCTGATTTGTCTTTCTTGCTCATGTCAAACATCTGGTGTGTGTTTAAATGAATGAAGAGCACTCTTGATAAAGAAACTTTTATTTTGCTCACGCTGCCTTTCACCAGACTGGTGCAGGTCCAGAAGAGCCATCTGTTGAGTGCCTCTAAGAAGTATCAGGCTGGAGTAAAAGTATACTGTTTGTGAGGAGGCAGGTATTTGGGGTCCTTTATCAGACATGTTGGTATACTTTTGGGAATCAGCCTTTTTCCCTCAGACTTATAGGCTTTACTTTTTAATAATGTTTCATCACAGGCACATATATCATTTAACTTGGTTTTGCCATTTAAATCTGGCCTGGGGATGTTCACCTGTTCTGTGTGATCGTGGCCATGTTCTTTCTGGGAACTGGCAGCAAAACGTTATATTTTAAATGTGTTTTCTAAAATGATACATGCTGTTAAATAAAATATTACACGGATCATGCCATTCAAAATAATATTTTTACAAAATTCAGCACAAGACAGTGAACACTGAACGTGATCATGATCCAAAAGTCTGTGAAGCTTGGCTCCCATTTCTATCACTGGCTGTTCCATCTGTTCCAGATTCAGCTCTGATCTCCACACAATGCCATGCTAGTGGCATCATTTATGTTTCAGGTAATACAAAGGCAGAATTTGAGCCAAGGAAGTATTCCTGTAAAAGGAATTATGTTTAAATTCTTTAGAGCTGGAAGCAGTGATGATGGTGGTGATGTACGTTTGGAAAGGCTGTGTGATTTATTCTCAATATGTGATGCTACGTGTGAACTGAATTGAGTACTGCTAGTGGGGGAACACGTTGTAGCCCTTCATTTACCCTTCCTTTGAGTAAATTTATCTCATCTGAAGCAAACTATATGTAAAAATTATGTTCAGGGTAGAACTGAATTAAAATTTGAAAGGAGCGTATTAAATACTGAAATAGAGAAATCTAAGGTGTAAAATTTGTGGCTACTGTATATGTGGTTCTTTTATTATGCAGTAGAGCAGGATGGTTTGGGCACCTTCTGTTGACACGTTAATGATTTAAGGCTCTTGTAGATCATAAGAACTATCCCATTTAATTTTTAACTGATCATAAAATTATCAGTTTCTGGAAAAGGCTGTGGTTATGGTAAAGCAAGCTGTTGTTTGCATTGCTTAATCATCTCTGAAAAATGGGTTTGGACTAATGTGTAATTAGTAATTTTTAAAATGTCTTTTCTCAAAACAACAAACAAGATTTCCCATTGTGGTAAACTTAAATACAGTATGTATTCATAAAAACACATTTATACTTTGGAACAAGAGGAGAAACAAAAATTGCTGTTTGAGCTGGCCTCTACTTATTGAACCTCATCATTGTGATTAAAATTTAATGGGGAGCGTGCAGTGTTATCAGTGATAATTACTATGTGAAAAACTCTCTTCTCCAATGTAACTGTGGAAAGACTTAGAAGTCAGTTTTTACTTCTGGAATTCTGTAAATTTACCAAGAATTACAGCTATAAGACCCTCTTAACATTATTTACAATGTTCTTTGAGCTCAGCAGAAGCACAAAAAGATAGATTTTCCTCTCTGTGCAGACTGATGGAAGAACACATGATTTTCTAGTTAGAAGGGCATTTTGCTGCTTCTGAAAAAGAAATGTAGCCATCGGGAGACTAAAAGATGGTATTTTTAACACAGAGGTATTAAGCAGCTTCTTTTGCTTCTTTGCACAAAACCATCATTTTGTCCCTCCTCTTCAGAGCAGTTAAGAATGAGGATAATAATTACTGTAGTTGTGACTGAACATCCAGTTGTTCCAGGCACATATTGGTCATCATTCTAACCCTGCCCAATTCCTGTGGGATGAAAACAGACAGGGCAGAAGTACTATTACAGTCATCTCACAGGGGAATTAGGCCACTTAATCACTCAGTAACTTGCTGGAGGTCCTCAGGAAGCTTATGGCAGAGTGAAAATTCAAACCCCCTGCTGTCTCAGCCCCAGAGCAGTGCTATCTGCAAACCACTATGGTCTGAGAATCAGCACTTTCTAATCAAGTTATTACAAAGAAGAGTAAACATTTTATAAAGTAAAATAAAAAGCAGCTAAATTCCAATACCTATCAGATTGTTAATGTTAAAAATAGGTGCAAGTTTCCAAGTATGATCTACTGTAGAAGCAACCCTTCCTCGCAAATCTGTCACTTCAATCAAAATCTAATCAAAGTACCCAGTATGCTACTGGAAAGGTGTTTATGAGCTACAGAACCAAAGAGCTTGGCTCTTCATTGCCTTAGGTCACTACTTACACCTATATGGACTAAGTGTAATGTCCTGGCTGAGAAAAAAATGGAGGCAATTAATACCCAATGCGTACATATGTAAATGGCTAGAAAATGGGAGCTGCCATTTTGCAGGAATTTTTGGCATTTCAAAATGTGTGTTTGTCCTGAACTGGAGCAAATAGTTGGCCTCTCTTGTGAAGGGCAAAGTTTGGTAAAGACTGACCTAGAATGATTGGATTGATTTGCAAGGTGATAGTAGAGAATCTTATACATGTTGTGGTAAATGTAATACACAATAGTATGCTGTGTTATTTAGGACAGTATGAAAACTAAGGAATATTTTTACCTTTAAAAAAACATCATTGCTTCACTGAAGCAGCTTCCCTGATAAGAATGATTCTGTCGTACGAAGATCACTAATGAGAATTTGTCTTTTAGTGTTTCAGTGCATGTGAAATCTTTGATTTGTTTAAATATCATGTGACTGTAGCGTAAAAATATGAATTTTGAATAATCACCTTGGATCAATAACACCTTTTTTGAAGGTCCTTTATACTTTTCTGACTCCCCTGAATAGCTTAACAAGTATCCTTGCTGTATCACCTTCTGTAATACAAAAGCCAACTTCTCAGTATGTTGTATTGGCATTTACAAATTTATTTTTCCAAGAACTGTGAATCCAGATCAGCTTGCAATTTTCAAACACTCCACCAGTTTGGAGTGTTTGCATTGGAGCCAGAACTTTGGTTTTGGTCCAAATTTCAAAGGATAAAATCCACCACAGAGATCCACAGAGTTACACATTGGACATGCATTTTTAAGTCCCTCCATTGTGGAGCTGGAAGAGCACCTGGGTGAACAGGAGCCCCCACCTCCTGTACCTGCCCACGTAGCAGGAGCTCCCCTCTCTTACCTGCAAGAGCTCTGTGTTGTGGGGCTATGACTAGGGGAAAACACACTTCTGCTGTACTTTTTCTCTCTGCCCCTCCACTACATGTCACAGAGGGTGCAGGGCCTAGAGAAACATTGTGGAATTGCATAAAAACCATGGGGAGCACTGCTGGGGCAGAGGATGGGGGACAAGGCTAATTAGTGGGGCTAACTACCCCCTTGGAGCCATTTTCTTTCACAGTTAATGAATGTCTAGAAGACCTAGTTATTTATTCTAATTTTGGTTCTTAATGGTCCAAAGAATCGGAACATCTCTCTCTATGATTACTTACGATTTAAAAGTCTAATTTAGGTGGCTGCTTGCTTTATTTAAATCTTGGCCAGAGCATACTGTCATCCCTGTTTGCAAGTTATTATCCCTCCGTGCTCTCAGACAGCCTGGCTAGGCCAGGGTGTGCCTTTGACACTCCCCTTTCATCGCTTTCCGATGGTATCTGTTTTCCCTGCGTGGTTTGGGGACTGGGTTGTTTATCCAGACATTGACTGTTTTTCAAAAAAGTAAAACTAGTTCCTAGGCAACGTTAATGAATGGTAAGAACACGTTAGTTTGTTGATAATTTAGATGGCTTTAGCTTGTTTACTGTGATGTTTGGTTTATTGCAATGGGCTGGCTTAGCTTATTAACAGTGAACTATGTAAATATGAGGATGAGAACAGCAAACCACCAGAGGATCATAGCATGGTTATCAGGCTTTTTTTCTCTAAAGTGTTTTTATTTAATAGGTGTATATTAAGTTTTTAACACCAATGAGTAGCAGCATTTAGAATGCTTTGATCTTTAGAAAATAAGAATTACAGAAGGTGAATGACAGTTTCTTAAAGCCTGTCTTAGTGTACCTCCAAAGAAACATAAAAATGTATAGACATGTAAACATATCTACATATACTACCTATATTCTCTGTATACTTTCATAAGCATATGTAAAAAAGTATGCTATGTCTTATAATTATCATTCAAAGTTTTTTTGTCCAAAGTACAGATCTGTGTTTTTGATGTGGTTGCCCTTTATAGCAGGAGGTTGAACTAGTAGGCTTAGGAGGACAATTCTAGTCAAAATGACTGATGTTTTTAATTTTCTCCTCTGAAACATACATAAAGGGTCAGGATCACTCTGTGTTGTGAAGTCAGCAATCATTAGATGTTGAAATAATCTAATGGGTGATGTCAACACGTTGAAATGTTGCTAAAATCAAAATACTGGCACCAAGACTTACAAATCCTTTTAGAAATGTACTGGATGAAATATATGTGCTTCCTACAGGTAATCAGGGAGTGAGGCTGTATTTATGAGCACATTTGATCATTCAGGTCAATTTTTGGAAGAGGTTGGGAAACGGAATTTTTTTCTGCCATTCCCAGTTTATATTCAGCCCCGAGTGTGTTTTCCTGACCAATCTGCAAGGACTTTGATACCTCTTTTCTGAAGGAAGAGCTGACACAGCCCAGCTGGAACAGCGTTGTACCACTGAAGGACTGTAGAGTGCTCTGAACAATTGATGTAAAACATGCTTCCTACCTCCCTGTTGTGGCATGTAACTCTAAAACACTAGCCCATACAAAAGTTAGTGAATTGATACTACCCTATAAACCTCTGTTTGGCAGTGCCAGGAACATGTCTTTGTTCATATTTCAAGGAACTATTTATAGGCATCAAGATTCTGCGTCTGTTTCAAGAACTGTTCTTTCTTTTGCAGTATTTGGGTTTCTAACTTTGAGCACAGGGTTATAACCACAAGAGATTTACTTCAACATTAGGGCAAGTTGTCTGGAAACAATGTCTGTTCTGGTTTAATTACATTAAGCCAAGAAAAGAAAATCCATACAGGAAAGTGTAGCTATGTGATATAATAACTCTTTATCAATTCACAGAATCAGCAACATTCTTGGTAATTTGCCTTGTATCTGAGCAACGTAAAATCAGCACAGTATACTTTGTTCTGATATTTTTTTAAGGCCAAAACATGCCATTCTTTTTCTCACAAAACTGTATTTTGTTTTCTAGTTTTCCCATTTATTTCTATAGGTCTGTTCAAGATAAAAACTAGTTATAATTTGGAGTGAAGTGGAAGAACCCAGTACTAGGAAGACTGACTTCTACTTACCTAGAAGTTATAGCTGTAGTGAACTTCCCAGAATTGCATGTGGAGAAGTGAGCTGGCAGGAGAAGAGCTATCTGACACATCTGGCAGGTCTCACTTTCACTGCGAGCTTTGACACTTCTGAGAATCCAGAATTGAAGAAATTCACAGAGAAGGGAGGAGGAACATTTGTTGCCTCACCGAGTAGTACACGTACAATGGGTTTCAAACAATGAAAATCTTGGGCCCAGCTGTCAGTTGTGTTGCAATTTAGGGTGTGAGTCTGTTTCTCTATACCAGACTACCAATAGATTCCAAGGAGAGATTTTCATAGGTGGGAAAGAACTTCCAGTTCTTTATGATGCGTCTGAAGCGAGGATGAAACAGGAACAGTCAGTGCTGGTTGTAGCTTACTTCAGAAGCTGGAGTCTCATGGAGGTCAGCCTCTGGATGTTAGGACAACGTTGCCCTTGGGCAGGCTGCCCTGAGGCAAAGCAGGACCTGGCTGTGTGTTCCTCAAACTTTCATCCACAGGCATCTTGATAGGAGGCCTTCTGTAACCAGCATACTACTTTGTCTTTAGTAAAGGATATTCCACCTTTTACCAGTGATCACATCCAGTCTCTTTTGTTGCCTTTTCCTCTCCCCTTCTGTTAACTGTGTTTGTCTGCTTTTTCTTCCTCATGGTTTTGCTGCCTCAGCACCTCCAACCCTTTCTTTGCTTAGGGAGGTGTTACAGGATTTGTCTGCCTCTGCATATTGTTTTGGGACCTTTCCTGCTTGTGTGCTCTGAAGAAAGTAAAAACATTGTTTGTTTTTATTATTTCAGAAGAGCATTAGCATTGTAGAAAAGCTTGAAATAATCAGGAAACTAAAGAGAAGGAAGAACATCAATTCATAAGCAGATATTTTACTTGCTTCCACGCATTCCAAATTAAAAAAAAAACCCTCTTGGTTTTCTTTTCTTTTATTCTTAGAGTACCCCAATATCTTAAAGCAGCATTAAGGTCCATGACTCTAACACAAGTTTTTGAAGTGCTCATCATTTCTTTTTGTATTA